>NC_135311.1:3557333-4157333 GCF_048772815.1 Callospermophilus lateralis
ATACTTAAATATTATGATCCACCTCTTTTTGCTCTAATTGTTTTAGTTTTAGCCTTTGGTAGCTCTTTTATTTGGCTCTTGAGCCCTTTAGCCATATCCCCATCAATGTATGTATTTGTTTGTTTGTTTGTTTTCAATAGTTCCTTTCTTTCTTTCTGGCACTACAAAAAGCTCTAGGTTTATCTTATATATTTCCTGCCCCGGTCCTAGAATTTTTCCAAGAGGCCCTTGTTTCATTTATTGGAGGATGATATTAAAAACCAGGATCTGAACAATAGGAATTAAGAAAATGGAGGGGCCAGGATGTAGCTCAGAAGTAAAGCACTTGTGAGTCTTGTTACAGTCTAAGATGCCTCTGACCTCTGATTAAAATACGTATGTGTGTAAAATAAGGTTCACTACTAGTGAACATCGAGTTCTGTATGTTTTGACAAATGCATTGTGTCGTGTATTCACCATTACAGTGTCATATGGAATAGTGTCACTACTTGAAATATCCCTTGTACTTTACCTGTTCATCCCTCTGTCCCTTCACTCCCCTGATGTGATCTTTGCCTTTTCTTCAATGTTGATGATTGGAATCATTCAGTATGTGGCGTTTTTGGATTGATTACTTTTCCTTAAAAAAAAAAAAAAAAAAAAACTTAAGTTTCTTTACATTTGTTTATTTATTTATCTGTGTGATGCTGGGAATTAAACCCAGAGTGTGGTCTTCCACTGAGCTTTCTTTTCAGCCTCTTTGTTTTTTATTTGGAGACAGGGTCTCAATAAGTTGTCCAGTTGAATTCGTGATCCTCCTGCCTCAGTCTCTCAGGTTGCTGGGATTACAGGTGTGTGCCACCATGTGACTTTTTGTGACTATATAGCTTATTTATTTTTTCAGCTGAGTAATACTCCATTGTATGGATTTCACAGTTTGTCATCTAATGTCACCTAATGAAGGGCATCTGGGTTACTTCTAGATTTTGAGCAGTTATAAATAAAATCGCTCTAAACATGTGTGTGCAGGTTTTTGTATGGATGTATGTAAATTTTCAGTTCACTTAGGTAATTACCTAGAAGTAAATATGATTGGTGGATCATATGGTTAAGAATCTGTCAAACTCTTTTCTGAAGTGACTGTCATTTTGTATTCCCATAGCAATGATTGAAGGTCACTGTTGCTCCACATCCTTAGCAGCATCTGGTAAGTATGTGGAGCAACATCCTTCCCCCCCCCCCCAAGCCATTCTAATAGGTGTGTAATGGTATCTGGTTGTTTTGATTTGAGATTTCATGGTGATAAATGATGTTGAACATCTTTGCATATGCTTATTTGCCATCTGTGTATCTGATAAGGTGTCTGTCCAGATAATTTGCCCATTTTTAAATTGGGTTGTTTGCTTTCTTATTGTTTGAGTTTTAAGAGTTCGTGTATGCTTCAGATACACGTCCTTTATCAGATATGTGTTTTGCAAATTTTTCTACTCTGTGGCTTGTTTTTTTTTTTTTTTTAGAGTGAGAGAGAGACAGAGAGAGAGAATTTTAATATTTATTTATTTTTTTAGTTCTCGGCGGACACAACATCTTTGTTTGTACGTGGTGCTGAGGATCGAACCCAGGCCGCACGCATGGCAGGCGAGCCTGCTACCGCTTGAGCCACATCCCCAGCCCTGTGGCTTGTTTTTTTGTTTTCTTAATGTTTTACAGAGCAGAAGTTTTAAATTTTAGTAAAGTTCAATTTAGCAGTTTTGTTTTCATGGACTGTGCTTTTGGTATGATATCTAAAATCTCATTGTATACTCAAAATTACTGTTTTAGTCAGTGATTGAAAGACCTGACACAAACAGTTAGAGGTGAAGTTTACTTTGGGGCTCATAATTTCAGAAGTCTCAGTCCACAGATGACCAACTCTGTTGCTCCAGGCCCAAGGTAAGACAGAACGTCATGGTGGAAGAGTGTGGCAGAGAAAAGCAGCTGGGAACTCGGCACCAGGAAGCAGAGGGAGACTCCCCTCACTACAAATGAAAGGCAGCCCCCAGTGACCCACCCCCTCCAGCCACACCCCCTGCCTACAGTTACCACCCAGTTAATCCCTACCAGGGTATTGATGCACTAATTAGGTTAAAACTCTCAAAACCCAAACATTTCACCTCTAAATTTTTTTGCATTGTCTCATACATGAGCTTTTGGGGCACATCTAAACTGTGAACAGTCATGTCGACTTTTTCCTGTATTCTAGAAATTTTATAGATCTTCATTTTTACAATACACTCCAGCTTATTGTTGAGGATGGAACCCTGGGCCTAGGGTGTGTTAGGTAAGTGCTGTAACACTGAGCTACCCCCTCAGCCCTATAGTGCACTTAACCCAGGGGTGCTTGACCATTGAGCCACATCCCCACCCCATTTCTGTATTTTTAATTTAGAGACAGGGTCTCATTGAGTTGGTTAGGGCCTCGCTAAGTTGCTGCAGCTGGCTTTGAACTTTCGATCCTCCTGCCTCAGCTTCCCGAGCTGCTGGGATTATAGGCTTGTGCCACCACGCCTGGCTATACAGTACACTTTTTAACATAGCATTAGCACAAACATAGATTACTTTATTGTTCATATTTATAATTTTAAATGATTGCTCTATTGTTTATCAAATTATTGTGCTACCGTGACCACTCATCCCCCTATTGACTATTTATAAGAAACTTAGAAACAGCCTAAATAATAATGTGTTTCTGTTGAACTTTTCTATTTAAGATTATCGCTTTCCCATATACTTCCCCATTTACTGAGTGTTCTACACTGTTCTATCACTGAAAAGTCTTGCCTTTATTGAGCTGATATTTTGGTAGTTTCCTTAGGAACAAATTCTCAGTAATGCAATTATTATTTTTTTTTAAAGAGAGAGAGAATTTTTTAGTTATCGGCAGACACAACATCTTTATTTTTATTTATTTATTTTTTTTGTATGTGGTGCTGAGGATCGAACTCAGGCTGCACGCATGCCAGGTGAGCGCGCTACCACTTGAGCCACATCCCCAGCCCAGTAATGCAATTATGAGTTGAAATAATATGAATATTTTTATGACCTTAGATGCATTTTACCAGTGAAATTGTTTCCCACAAGGATTTTTCTTTTCTTTCTTTCTTTCTTTCTTTTTTTTTTTTTTTTTTGGTACTAGGGATTGAACTCAGGGGCATTTGACTACTGAACCACATCCCCAGCCCTATTTTATTTAGAGACAGGGTCTCACTGTGTTGCTTAGTGCCTCACTTTTGCTGAGGCTGGCTTTGAACTCATGATCCTCCTGTCTCAGCCTCTTGAGCCTCTGGGATTACAGTGCACCTGGCTTCCTGTAAGGATTTTTACCTGTTCACAAAGTCATAATTTTATATTCCAGATGATAGAAGCTGATGTTAAAAATAATTGAGATAATTTTACATCTTTAAAATTGTTGACCAGATTTTGTTGTTTATTAGAAGAAACTCAACATTGTGGAAACATTTGGGCATCTACTTCCTTTCTTGTGCTTCTCCTATCCCATTAAAAAATTAGATGTTCTCAGATGTAAGGTGCGCAGTTTTACTATTTCTGAAAACAGTATTCTAAAAATTTCTTGACATCTAGTAGTCCAGAATGGTAATTTTGTTCAGACCTGTTCAAGTTTCACCTTCTTTGGCTAAGTGTTTTGTTTTGTTTTGTTTTTGGTACTGGGGATTGAACTCGGGGGCACCCGACCACTGAGCCACATCCCAGCCCTATTTTATATTTTATTTAGAGACAGGGTCTCACTGAGTTGCTTAGCACAATTTTTCATATCTCTGTTTGTATACAAAGTATACTCACATCAATTCGTGTCTTCATACATGTACTTTAGATAATAATGATCATCGCATTCCACCATCATTTCTAACCTGATGCCCCCTCCCTACCCCTCCAACCCCTCTGCCCTATCTAGAGTTTGTCTGTTCCTCCCATGCTCCCACTCCCTATCCCACTATGAATCAGTCTCCTTATATCAAAGGAAACATTCAGCATTTGTTTTTTTGGGGATTGACTAACTTCACTTAGTATTGTCTTCTCTAACTCTATCCATTTACCTGCAAATGCCATGATTTTATTCTCTTTTATTGCTGAGTAATATTCCATTGTGTATATATGCCACATTTTTTTTTATCCATTCATCTACTGAAGGGCATCTAGGTTGTTTCCACAGTTTAGCTGTTGTGAATTGTGCTGCTATAAACATTGATGTGGCTGTGTCCTTGTAGTTTGCTGTTTTTAAGTCTTTTGGGTATAGACGGACGATAGGGACAGCTGGGTCAAATAGTGGTTTCATTCCCAATTTTCCAAGGAATCTCCATAGTGCTTTCCATATTGCCAGCCCACTTTTTTTGTTTTTAACAATCTAGTTTCTAGAATAAGCAGGAAGTGAACCAGTGTAAAGTCAAAGGAAGTGTCTCTCTTCCAATGTATCAGGAGTCTAGTTTTCTCCAACTTGTGAGGTTTTCACTCAGTTTCCAAAAGAATATATATGGAAAAGGTAGGAAGGGCATTGAAAGAACTGTATACTTGATAAGATTATATAACAGCTATGTTGGATTTTAAATTACTCATATTTCCAGCTACCCTAACTCAACTGTTGTTATATTTTGCTTATTATACCCTTTTGGGGGGCAAAAATATTTTATATGCTTATAATAAAAATGGGCAATATTATTATTATTATTATTATTATTTTGGTACTGGGGTTGAACTCAGGGGCAACCTGAGTTCAACCTGAGTTCAACCCATTGAGTCACACCCCCAGCCCTGTTTTGTCTTTTATTTAGAGAGAGGGTCTCACTGAGTTGCTTAGTGCCTCACTTTTGCTGAGGCTGCCTTTGAATCCGTGATCCTCCTGTCTCTGCCTCCCCAGCCACTGGGATTATTGCCACACCGTGCCCGGCAATATTTTAATTTTAAATGTGTAAAAAACAAGTTATAGTCTCTTGTTTTTAGCATTTAACTAAAGAATTTTTCTGGGGAATTTTTAAAGAGATATGTAATCCATATGCTTGATGTACTTAAAGGTTTCATGTTAGATATTTGGCTGAATTCTTTTTCAAGTATGCTGTCAGAAGAAGATGTTTTATAGTCTCGAAAGCTTAACATTCTAACAAGTGAAATCTAGATCTCCCAAGAAATGAAGTCTGAATTACATTTATAATGAAATATGATATTAATGCAATATTTGGTAAATTTTACTCTTCTCAAATTATGACTTTGACAGATTTGAGAGATGCTGCTGCTGTCTGGTTCACTTTATAATATTCTGTTAGTGAGATTCTTTACTAAGGTTGAAAAATGTGTTCTATTTTCCTCCCCACGTGAATGTGAGCATTGCATTGAATCCTGTTGTGAACAGATGTGAGTATAAACTATTGCACAAAGGCATTATAGAGTCAAGGGGTAGTGCCAGCAGTGAAAGGTGGAGAAGATGGTTATTAGCACTAGCCCTCAAAATTCTTTATCATCTGTGAAATTGCTTGCAAGATTATCCTGAGCTGGTGGTAAAAATCAATGGTTAGAATGATGCTGAACAGCAGGTGCAGAGGTTCAGGCTCTTGGTACATCTGGATTCCATCTTCTTGTCCCTAGATTTCATTGGAGTTGGTGAGTGCTATGAAGCCCAGGCAACACCTGTTCATGAAGAGCTTGTTGAACCGGGACTGGACCATGTGGGCAGGCAGGGAGGTCTTGCTGGGGATGTTTACTGCAGAGATCATCCCGGGAGTAGAGCCGTGGAGCTTTGCCGCATCTTGCTCTTTGAGTATCTCATAATTTGCTGGGAGATCACTGTTGTGTGAGGGAAGAATGTTTGAGAGGTGTGGTTCGTGGTGCCAATGTACTATCACCTGTCTGTAGGATGAAAACTACCTCTGGCTCAATGTTATCTTTATTACTTGTCATGAAATAAGCTTCTAAGACTTGGAAATTGATCCAAAGTTTAGCTTATTTTTCCACAAAGGTATGGAAGGTGAAGGAAGCAGCATGCATTTTATTCATTAAACAGTTTTGTGCTGCAGATATTTATAGATTCATCTACTAGGATCTTCATGACAATATTGTTAATAACTGGAAAAAGTTCCAGAGTAAAAATATTTTTCACATTTAGAGATGAGATATTTTTATAACTTCTGCATTTATTTACTGGTATTGGGGATTGAACCCAGGGATGCTCTACCACTTAGCTACATTCCCAGCCCCCCGTCCTTTTAATTTTTTTTTTTTTTTTTTTTTTGAGATGGCGTCTCACTATGTTGCCTAGGCTGGCCTTAAACTTGTGATCCTCCTGTGTAGCCTTCTAGTAGCTGGGATTATAAGCATGCACCATTGTGTTTGGCCTAACTTCTGTTTTTAAATCAATTTATTAAGAGTTAATTCACATACAGTTAAATGCATATAGAGTAAGTGTAGAGTTTGAGTGGTTTTGTTTTTGACTTTTTGATGGCGCTGAGGATTGAACCTGGACCTTGTCCATGGCGGGTGCTCTACCACTGAGCTGTGTCTCTAGTTCTACAGAGTCTGAGTTTGATAGAAGTGTTCACCCGTTTAACCACCACCTCATAAGACGCAGAACACCTTTGCTCACTTCAGAAAGCTTCCTCGTGTCCCTTTGCATGAGATATTACCCCTTCCTCTCCAGATAACCACTGATCTGCCTTCTGCCACACAGAATAGTTTTGTTTATGTTGGAACTTTTTATAAGTAGAATCAAATTAATCATACCCTTTTGTTTCTTTTTTTTTTTTTTCCCCCTGTGTTTTTTGTGTTCGTTCATGTTGTGGAGATGAGTAGTTTCTTTTTTAGTGGTGTAATATATTCTGTTGCATGAATATGCCACAGTTTATTTTTTACCTTTTGATAGAAATTCAGTTTTGGAATATTATGAATAAAACTGCAATGAACAGGTCAACTACATTTGTCTGTGTGGACACATTTTCAGTTTTTTGGGAGCAAACACCTAGAATTGCTGGGTCATCTAGTAATGTACTGTAAGAAATGACTAGATTAATTAGAAAAAATAAAAAATGTTAGTAATAATAAAAAGGAAATGGCTAGATTGTTGTATTGTGTTCTCATCAGCATTATACAAGAATTCCATTTACTCCACATCCTTGGCAAAACTTGGTATTGTTACCCTTTTAACTTTAGTCATTCTTTTTTTTTTTTTTAAAGAGAGAGAGAGACAGAATTTTAATATTTATTTTTTAGTTCTCTGCGGACACAACATTTTTGTTTGTATGTGGTGCTGAGGATTGAACCTGGGCCGCACGCATGCCAGGTGAGCGCGCTATTGCTTGAGCCACATCCCCAGCCCCAACTTTAGTCATTCTTAAGGGCGTGTAGCCATTGTGTTTTATCTGCAGATTTGAAAAATATGTCTTATTGCTTAACAGTTATAGGGATTTATTGTCTATTTTAATGGGCTGCTTCTGAGGAACTAATTACCATTTAATTACTTTTTGCATGTCACAAGGAAACAAAAAAATATTCTGCTTACTATGTAGAATGGCTCTTTGCTCCCAAACAGTGTAGTTATTGCCTGTGTCCTATTTCCATTCCTACCTAGATTTCATTATATTAAGCTTCCTTCAAAAGCTGTATAAAATTCCTATTTAGGGTTTATTCTTCTACTTCTGGGAGTATTTATATTAGCTTTCCAATTTCCTGGACTGGCTAACTTTGGTTGAATAGAAGTCTTATTTGAAGTCACTCCCATTATCTAGCTAAAAACCTCTCCTTTGTAATCAAATGTTGGTCTTATGTAAAAATGAGAATTTTGTTGTAACTATCAAGTATATATCTTCCTGAAAATAGAGTACTTTAGGTTTCATTTGGATGCCTAAGGGAACAAAATTCTGGTCTTATTTGTGGATTGTTGGAATTTTAGGCAGCCACCTCCCCCAAAATTGTACGAGAGTGCCTGTATACTTACCACTTGAATTCTGTAATTAACATTTAGCTGCTTTTGCTTAATCACATATCTGTTGAACTTTTTTTAATATTTATTTTTTAGTTGTAGTTGGACACGATGCCTTTATTTTATTTATTTTTATGTGGTGCTAAGGATCGAACCCAGGGCCTCATATGTGCTGAGTGAACGCTCCACCGCAGAGCCACAACCCCAGCCCATGTTGAACTTTTTGTATAGTGTAGGCTACTGCCTTTCTTTGGAAGAAACATAAATTGGTAGAACTTACTGGGCAGTGGGTACTTTTGTGTGGCATGTAGGACTTAGTGGTTCTCTGATGAAATAGTCATATAAAATTGGCGACTATCTCTTGATCCTGATTATCATTGATTTAGATCTCAACTATTTATTTTCAAATGAATTCCAACTAGATTATGTTTCAAAAACAGAGAAAGCTGGGTTTGGTGGTGCATGCCTATAATCCCAGCAACTCAGGAGGCTGAGGCAGGAGGATAACAAATTCAAAGCCAGTCTCAGCAATTTAGTGAGACTCTTAGCGAGTAGTTCTTCCAACATCTCCATTAGCTACAGAAATTACTAGCCACATTTTGTGGGGATTAGGAAATTGAGGTTTAGTGAGATTGATTAATTTACTTAAGGTCCCACCTGTAAATGGTACAATTGGTTTTAAAACCCAAGTGTGTCTGACTCTAAAACCTGTGCTTTGAACTAGGAGTTTGTTTTACTGAAAGTTCTCCTTTATTGCAGAATTTGTATTTACTCATATCTTTAGAATTATACAAATTTTGGGACCACACCTAATTTGAGCCTGGTTTAATAGTATTCTTATGGGATGGAGTGTGCTTTTTTTTGGATAGAATGCCTTTATTTTATTTGTATAGGTGCTCTGGATTGAACCCAGTGCCTCACACATGCTAGGCAAGCACTCTGCCACTGAGCTATAGCTCCAGCCCAGGATGGAGTGTTTTTTATATAAATATTTTTATGACTGTGAAGACCTCTTAATTCTTGAGGAAGGAGGACTCTTTTATCAAATCAGACGTCCTAGGGTTTTTACTGACCTCACTTCATTCTCTGAAGAATGAAGATTCCTCTTTGTATTAAGTTGTGGAATTCGAAGCTTCCTTCTGTAGTTGAACCAGGTAAATATTATCAGTATATTTAGGATATGGCACTGCAAGTTATTTCCTATCTTTTTTTTTAATGAGGCGTTTGGGATGTTAGCCATTTGAAGCTTAGTCTTACTAATAAGGAAAACCTAAGCAAGCTCCCTTACTCCCTGGCTCCTCTTAAGTTAAGCCTCACTTAAGTTTCTCTGAAGACTTTTAGGGCTTGTTTTTGTGAGAGAGCCAAGAAGCAGTGCATTTTGATTTGAAAAATGAGTGGGTAGAGGTGTGTTTTGAAAGCAGTAGTTCTTCGTTTTTTTGGAGATAACATATTTTTTTAAATATATCTTTTTAGTTGTCCATGGACCTTTATTTTGTTTATTAATATGCGGTGCTAAGACTCGAACCCAGGGCCTCACACACGCTAGGCAGGTGTTTTACCACTGAGCTACAAACCTAGCCCCACGTACTCCTTTTCAAAGGTGATGAGAGTTAATGTAATCTTTTCCCAGTAAGAAAATATATAACATGTCTGTGAATTCAGTTGTATATGCAAATTCTGTAGATTGATGATCTCTCAAAACTATTACCAGAGTATCCCCAGATTAAAATCCCTTAAAGGAAGAAACTTAGGGTTTGAAAAGTAAGATTTGAGCATTAGCTCTTAAACATGTTTTACAAATGTTCATCTCATTAAATAAAATTAATTGTTTAACCAAAAATTTTGTTTTAATATGTAAGATAATTTGTTCAGTCTCTAAGATGCTAGTTTCACCTGTTTTGTTAAACAAGCTATTAACATGGATATTTGTGAGTAAGCAAAGGTTCCTAAGGATGGATAGATTCTCTGATTATTTCTGATTATTTATTTTACAATAAAATATTTTCTCAGAATTGCCAAGGCCAAAGAATTAGATGGAATCCTTTGCCAACCCCTAACTTTCAGTTTCCATTTCTTCTTTAACTAAAATGGCTTCATACAGAGTTTTCTGTGGTGGTGTTGGTGGTCCTGGGATCTAACCCAGGTCTTATGCATGCTAGGCAAGCACTCTGCCACTGAGCTATGTTCTAGCTTCCTGGTACTCCTTTTCTTTTAGATATTCTGATGTGAGTGCGCAGGCATTATTCAAGACATGTTAATTAATTACATTAATCCTCACAAGGACTCTGTTAGGGACTTCTTGTCCCCTTTTCACAGATATGAAAAGCAAGGCTAAGAAACATTAAATAACTCTTATCAAGATTAGTTTTGGTATTTAATAGCCAGGGCCAGAATTTTGTTTACTTACATCTAGGTTCAAAGCCCATATATATATATTTTTTTCCCATTTTACCATTCTGTATGATAAGAGTTGAGTGCGTGTTCTTGATCATTAGTCTGACCTGATCTGAATAAAAGTCCAAGTTTCCATCAGTAAAAGGGACTCTCTTTGTTCTTCTACGGTATTTATTTAAAAATAAAACCTAATGTTTGTTTGTTTGTTTTTGTATAAGTCTAGGTTGTGAAATGTCAAGAGTGCTGAATTTACTGGCTAGATAGTTAAACCTAAAATAAGGAAGAATGCAAGCTGAGTGATCTCTTGCCTGTTGTGTTTATATAAGTGGATGTTTCGGATACCAGACTCTCTCTGTCTGACAAAAGCAATTCCAGTGACTGAAAATCGTGTGGAAGGCTTGTTACTAAACTTAGTGTCATCTTCAGGAAGGAAAAACCCTAATGGTTTGGAACGGAACTGAAAAAGAATTTAACTCCAAAAGGGTAGATAAGTTTTAAATATTAAATTGATTAGAGGCCAGGTGTGTATTTCCTGTCTCTCTTGGGATAGCCATGGTAGGGAACCTCCAGGCCAGCCTCCCAGTGTTTTTGCTGAGATGGACAGGCTGGGTCAGCATTCTGGGAGTGAGCAAGTTTTATGAGAGAGACTCAGCATCTTTCTTGGCAAAATCATTTCTTTTTTTTTTTTCTTTTCTTTTTTTTTTTTTTTTTATTTGTACTTTTCCTATTTCAGCCTTTTGTACACAGTGAAACAGGAAGGAGAATGAATAGGTTGATTTACGGTTTAACCTTAGGTGTTTGTTGTTGTTTTGTTTCCTTGGACAGATTACACAGGGCTTTAAGTGAGATAGCACAGAGTCGAAAAAAACAAGTCCTGGCCTGGGGTTGTAGCTCAGTGGTTGAGTGCCTGCCTCACATGCATGAGGCACTGGGTTCAATCCTCAGCGCCACATTAAATAAATAAATAAATAAAATAAAGATATTGTGTCCATCTACAATTAAAAAAATAAAAAGTAAGTCCTGAGGGATTAATTGAAGTGATTGGGAGAACAAAGGAATTTGGGTCAGATAATGAAAGTTTAGGAAAAAAATGTCCTTGCCTTTTTTAAAAGCCAAGTGTTAGAAGAAACTAGCGTGTATGAAGTTTAGTACTGTTTAACTCCCAAGGTAATAAAACGTGGTATAAAGGAAAATTGACTAATTTGAAGATATGGAGAGAAATTGGATATAAATTGAAAAGGAACTGTTTTGAGTCATATTTTTTTGAGTCCCTATTTACAAATCAAGGGAATGCATTTTATGAAGTTTCTTTTAATAAAATTCCCCCGAGTTTTAAAAGGATGAAGAGGATAGTTCAAATGGCAAGACTGTCAAAAGCCATTTGTGTTGTATATGTGCTTAGTTATGATGAGGAAGTTGGAGTGTTTGGCTTAAAAAGCTTTGCTTTTTCCTGGGCTTCCCCCCTTTCCCATGCTCTTTCTGAAGCTGTGGGGGGCGGGGTTCTAGAACAGAGGAAGGATAAGTCCTCTCCCAGGTTTCCATTTTTTCCCCTGCTGTAAGTTCACAAACGGCTCTTCACTGTAGAATCTGTAAAGAACCAAATGAATCTTTTGATTTTATGGTTCACACTGTGTGACACTGGAGTGGGGGCAGAAGGGTGGAGATACAAAGTGTTTGGACCCTTCTGGTTTATGGGATTGTCTTTTTCCCTTTTTCCCCTTAGGAACGGCGTGAATGTTGAGGGGGCGACACACAAGCAGGTGGTGGACCTGATCCGAGCAGGCGAGAAGGAATTGATCTTGACAGTGTTATCTGTACCTCCTCATGAGGCGGATAACCTAGATCCCAGTGACGACTCGTTGGGACAATCATTTTATGATTACACAGAAAAGCAAGCAGTGCCCATATCGGTCCCCACATACAAACATGTGGAGCAGAATGGTGAGAAATTTGTGGTGAGTGTCAGCCCAACATGATTCTCAAACATCTAGCTTTCTTTTCCTGCAGTCTTACCATTATGAATACATTAGAGTAGTAGAATAAAAGACTGCAGCTTAGGTCAGTTTGTCTATCAGGAAGATGGGTTCACACATAAATAAGAAACTAACCCTGTTTATCTCCAGGAGTGAACTACAGTAATGAAGAAGAGTCCTATTTCTGCTTAAGCACGATTCCATTTTATTTCTTGTTTCACGTTTGCTTTCTGCTCCATAGTAAACAAGTGTGAGCTTGTTTTACCTGTTTGTTCTTTTATTGGCTGTCATGTTTCTTTGCCAATAATAGTCACTTGGTTATTGTTGACACTTTGGAGCATAGAGCAAGATTAATTTTAAAAGGGTTCTGACTTTCAAAATATCGGGGTAATACAGAGGTTTGTGCATTTTGGATTCTAGGCCTCCCTACACTTTCTTCATATTTAGTTTTTTTTCCATTTCTTTGGTGGTGTTTTTGTGCATGAATAACTCTGGTCTTTCCCAAGGTCCTAGCACTCTGAATGCAATTTCCATGAGCTATTTTACACATTTCCAAATTGCTGCTGTTGGCAATATGTAGGAAATCCACCTCAAATTCAAGGTAATATGTGCTAGCCCCTTTCCTGAGTGCTGCTGTTTGTTTTTCAGCACCTAGTTGCCACTAACACCCTACTCTACATATTTTTCTGTTGGTTGCAGTAGGCTTTATTTGCCTTTGACTATATTGGGAATGTTGATATAATGAAAAGTGTTCATTAATGAATTCTTTTATTCTTTGTAGACAATGTCATGGGTTAGATATTGGCAAACAGACTGCAAGCGTTTAAGCCTGACCTGCTGATTAAAGTTGAGTTCTCTGGAACTAGAATCTGTCCCCTCCATAGGAATGAGCCACTAAACATTTATAGTATTTTTTTTTTTTTTAATGTGGGAAAATGGGAAAGCAAGAAAGCTGGAAAAGTTGCCGAGGAATCAAATACTGTTTGCTTCTCTAAATCAGCTGAAATTATAGCACATAGATTATATATCTGCATACCTGTTTTAGAGAGGAGAGAGAGAGAATTTTTCAATATCCATTTTTCAGTTTTTGGTGGACACAACATCTTTTTTTTTTTTTTATTTGTATGTGGTGCTGAGGTTCAAACCCAGCATCCCGCACATGCCAGGCGAGCGTGCTACTGCTTGAGCCACATCCCCAGCCCCTGTTTTAGAAATGTCTACAAAGTTTAGAGGTTTGTGCTTCAGAAGTGCAGACTTTGAATCATAAGGCAGATAAGAAGTTGAAGTCAGGGTCAGGTTTTCAAAGTAGAGCAGATTGGTTGCTGAGACCTTTTGGGAACCCTAAGATCTTGAGAACTTCTATGGACTTGGGAAAAGGATTGAAATCACTAATTATTCTTTTTTAAAAAAAATCAACCTTATTGAGCACATTTTACCTATTTTAATATTCAACCAGTTAAATGTCCAATTTTATGAGTTTTTACAAATGTACATAGTCTTATAACCTTCAGCACTGCCACAATAAAGATAGAACATTTTCAGCACCCCCCACAAATTTCCCTGTGCCCCCTTCCAGTCTTCTCTCCCTAGTACTGCCCTTGTCAACCACTGATTGGCTTTCTGTCACTGTGTTTTATTTTTTTAAATATCAAATAAGTGGAATTATACAAAATGTATTCTTCTGTGTCTGGCTTTTTCAGTTAGTATAGTCCTCTTGAGATTGCCACAAGATTGATACACTGTTACATGTTAATGTGTGTTAGATTGTTTATTTGGGGGCTGCATCCTTTTTTAATTTTCCCTTTGGTGATGCTGGGGATTGAACCCAAGTTCTCATGCTTGCTGGACAAGCACTCTGCCCCTGAGCTATCTATCCCCAGCCCTGTTCCTTTTTTTTTTTTTTTTTTTTTTTTGTGGTGCTGGGGATTGAACCCAGGGCCTTATGCATGTGAGGCAGGCACTCTACCAACTGAGCTATGTCCCCAGCCCAGTCCTTTTCCTTTTTAACTGCTGAGTAATAGTCCATTAAATAATTTACTATAATTTGTTTATTCACTCATTATTGATGCACAATTGAATTGCTTTCAGTTATTACGACTGAGCTGCCATGAAATAACATTAATGTATGGATCTTCTTGAAGATATGTTTTTCTTTCTCTTGAGTGTATACCTAGAAGAGAAATTGCAGGTTCTCTTTTTTTTTATAAATATATTTTTTAGTTGTAGGTGGACACAATACCTTTATTATGTTTTTTTGTTGCACTGAGGGTCGAACCCAGTGCCTCACACATGCTAGGCAAGTGCTCTACCACTGAGCCCCAGCCCCAGCCCCAGCCCAGAATTGTAGGTTCTTATGGTAAGAGTTTAGTTTTAAACTTACAGGAAACTAAGAAGCTGCCAAGCTATTCTACAATGTGAATGTACTACTGTTTTCATTCTCATTTGCTGTAGAGAGTTCAGTTGATCCAAAATTTCTTGAACTCTTGGTATTTTCTGTCTTAAATGGTTTGTGTGTTTTTTTTTTTTAATCTATTTATTTATGTATTTCTGGTCTGAGGATCGAACCCAGTGCCTCACATGTGCTAGGCAAGCGCTCTGCCACTGAGCACAGCCCCTTGTCAGTCTTTTTTGTTGTTGTGTACCTGAGCACATGCTTTGAGCTGCATCCCCAGCTCCCAGTCTTTTTATTTCTAGCCATTCTCATGGGTATAATCGTAACTCATTTTGGTTTTAGTTTACAGTTACCTAGTGACTCATGATGATGAGCTTATTTTCCTGTGCTTAGTGGCCATTCATCTGTCTTCATTGGTGAAGTATGTGTTTAAGCCTTCTGAACATTTAAAAACTTGAATTTATTATTTCGTTATGAGGATTCTTTGATTTTCTGGATATAAATCCTTTATCAAATAGATGTTTTAATAAATGTTTTTTCTGGTCTATGGCTTGACTTGGCCTTTCTTTCTTTTTCAGTACTAGGGATTAAATCCACTGACTACATCCCCAGCCTTTTTTTTTTTTTTTTTTTTAGTTGTAGATGGACACAATGTTTTTATTTTATTTATTTATTTTTATGTGGTGCTGAAGATCAAACCCCTTGCCTCACGTTGTGCTATGCAAGTGCTCTACCTATCACTGAACCACAACCATAGCCTCCCGCCCCGCCTTATTTTTTTATTTTGAGACCGGTCTCACTAAGTTGCCAAGAAAGCTGATCTCGAACTTGCAATCCTTCTGCCTCAGCCTCCCTAGTGGCGGGATTATAGGCATGTGCCTCTATGCCTGGCTTTTTTTTTCTTTTTTCTTTTTGGTATTAGGGATTGAACCCAGGGGCACTTAACGCAGAGCTACATCCCCGGCTCTTTTTATTTTTTGTTTTAAGATGGGATCTGGCTAAGTTGCCAAGGCTGGCTTTGAACTTGCAATCCTTCTGCTTCAGTTTACCAAATTGCTGAAATTACAGGTGTGTGCCATTGCGTCTGACAAGGAAACCCGTCTTTTATGTGTTCTTGTAAAAGTTGAATAGTTATTTCTCTTTTTGTAATAACTATAGAGGTATGATTTATCTACTACATATTCATTTTTATAAATTGTACAATTTAGTAGTTTTTGGTGTGTTCATAGAATTATATACACATCATTACAATCAATTTTAGAATATTGTCATCACCTCAAAAAGAAACTTTATGCTGTAGCCATTATCCTTAAACCTTCTGTCCCCTCCAGTCCTAGGTGACCACTAATCTACTTTGTGTCCTGTAAGCTGGCCTATACTAGACATTTTATATAAATGGAACCATGTGATTTTTTGTGTGTGACTGATTTCTTTGATTTTGCATAATATTTTCAAAGTTTATCCATGTTATAGCATGTATCAGTATTTCATTTTTATTGCCAAATGTACAACTTTTAATCTCTCCATTCTTCAAATGCTGGGCATTTGAGTTGTTTCACTTTGAGGCTATTATGAATACTACTCTTAATGAGTGGTTTTTGTTCTGTTTGGTACTGGGCATTGAACCGAGGGGTGGCCTATGTCTCCAGCCTTTTTTTTTTTGGGGGGGGGGTGTTGGGGATTGAACCCAGGGCCTTGTGCATGCTAGGCAAGCACTCTACCAACTGAGCTATATCCCCAACCCCTTGTCCCCAGCCCTTTTTATTTTTTCTTTGAAACAGAGTCTTGCCAAGTGGTTGAGGGCTTCACTAAATTGCTGAGGCTGGTCTTGAACTTGGATTCTCCTAAGTCAGCCTCTTAAGTTGCTAGGATGTCAGGTGTGTCTCTCTATACCTGGCTTCTTTTAATCATTTATGTATAAGTTTAAACAAATTAAAAAAATTTGTATTAGGAATTGAACCCAGGGGTACTTTACCACTGAACTACATCCCGAGCCCTTTTTATTTTGAGATAGGGTCTCCCTAAGTTGATGAAGCTGGTCTTGAACTTGGGATTCTCCTGCCTCAACTCTTTAATTCTTTTATTTTGAGACTTTGCTAAGTTGGGCAGGCTGGTCTGGAACTTGCAATCCTCTTGTCTCAGATCCCTGAGTAACTGGGATCATAGGCATGTGTCACCATGCCGGACTCACTGTGCCATTTTAATATGTGTATATAATATGTAATGATCATATAAGGGTAACTAGATATCTTTGTCTTATTCCTGATCTTAGAGGAAACAATTTCATCTTTTCCTCATTCAGTATGATATAGGCTGTGGGTTTGTCCTTATTGTATTGAGGTGAATTACTTTTATTCCTAAATTTTGAATTTTCTCTTTTTTAATATCATGAAGGGATGTTGAATTTTAGTGAATACTTTTTATGCATTTGTTGAGATAATCATACATTTTTTATTCTTCATTATATTGACATTATTGATTTCTGTGAGTTGAACTATTCTTGAATCCCTGGGATAAATTCCACTTGATATTGATGATGATTTGATCTTTTGTATATGCTGTTAACTTTGACTAGCTTGTATTTCATTGAGGTTTTTTTGCATCTTTCTCAGGAAAGGAACACTACATCTTTCTGTAGTTTTCTTGTTATACCTTTTTCTAGTTTTGTATCAGGGTAATGCTGGACTTATACAGTGAGTTTGGAAGGGGTCCCTTCCTTTTAATACTTTGAAATAGTTTGAGAATAATTGGTATTGCTTGTTCTTTAAATTTTGTTGAAATTCGGCAGTAAGCCATCCATCTGGTCCTGGGCTTTTCTTTGTCAGGGGACTTTTTATTACTAATTCAATCTTATTATTTGTTATTGGTCTATTTTTTCTATGTCCTCATGGATCAAATTTGGTAGGTTTAATGTGTTCAGAAATTTATCCATTTCTTCTTGACTTTTCTAATTGGTTGGTATATAGTTATTCATAATAGTCTCTAATCATCCTTGTATTTCTGTGTTATCAGCTATAATGTGTCCTTTTTCATCTCTGATTATATTTACCTTTGTCTTCTCTATCTTTTCCTGGATAGGCTAACTAAAAGTTTGTCAATTTTATTATCTTTTCAAATGCTACCTCTTTATTTTGTTGCACATTTTTTTTACATAGGTACTTGTTGCTGTTAACTTCTCTCCTGGTACTGTTTTGCTGTATCTCCCAGATTTTGGCATATTGTATTTTCATTTTTATTTGTTTCAAGAAATGTTTAAATTTCCTCTTTTGTCTTCTTCATTGACTCATTGGTTACTCGAGAGAATTTTGTGTAATTTTTATATATTTGTATAATTTCTAAAGTAGTTTTTGTGGATTTCCGGTCTCATCTCATTGTGGTCAGAGAAGATAAATGCTATAAATGCAGTTCTTTTTAATTTGTTTAAACTTGTTTTGTGGCCTGACATGTAGTCTGTCCTGGAGAATTCCATGTGCTGATGAGAAGAATGTAGGTATATTCTACAACTCTTGAATAAAATGTTCGATGAATGTCTTTTAGGCCATTTGGTATATAGCATAGCTTGATATTTTCTATGGATTTTTTTTTTTAATCTGGATAATCAGGATATTGAAGGTGGGATGTTGAAGTCTCCAACTACTATGTTAAGAGTGTATTTCTCCTTTTAGATCTAATAATATTTGCTTTATATGATGAGGTGCTGCAGTGTTGGATACATATATGTTTACAGTGGTTATTTCCTCTTGGTCCCTTTATCATTATATAATGACCATCTTTGTAGCATTTTATATTTTGGGGTTGAAGGTCCCTTTTGTGTTAAGCACAGCTACCACTCCTGCATACTTTTAGTTTCTATTTGCCTGGTATATCTCTTCCCGTTTGTTCACTTTCAGTCTATATTTGTTTTTACTGGTCAAGTGAATTTCTTATAGGCAGTGTACTTTTGGATTTTGTTTTTTAAAATTTATTCAGTCTATATCTTTTAATTAGGAAACAATCTGTTCACTTTCAAAGTAAGGAGAAATTCTTGCCATTTTATTGATTTTTTTCTAATTGTTCTTTTTTAATTTTTATTATTGGTTGTTCAAAACATTACATAGTTCTTGATATATTATATTTCACACTTTGATTCAAGTGGGATATGAACTCCCATTTTTAC
The DNA here is from genome assembly GCF_048772815.1 of Callospermophilus lateralis. NCBI lineage: Eukaryota > Metazoa > Chordata > Mammalia > Rodentia > Sciuridae > Callospermophilus > Callospermophilus lateralis. The sequence continues at coordinate 3,576,188 of NC_135311.1, forward strand.
CCGGTATAAAGATTGCAGAATCACATCAGTTACACATCCATTGATTTACATATTGCCATACTAGTGTCTGTTGTATTCTGCTGCCTTTCTTATCCTCTACTATCCCCCCTCCCCGCTCCCCTCCCCTCTTCTCTCTCTACCCCCTCTACTGTAATTCATTTCTCCCCCTTATAATTTTTTTCCTTTTCCCCTCACTTCCTCTTGTATGTAATTTTGTATACCCCTGAGGGTCTCCTTCCATTTCCATGCAATTTCCCTTCTCTCTCTCTTTCCCTCCCACCTCTCATCCCTGTTTAATGTTAATCTTCTTCTCATGCTCTTCGTCCCTACTCTGTTCTTAGTTACTCTCCTTATATCAAAGAAGACATTTGGCATTTGTTTTTAAGGGATTGGCTAGCTTCACTTAGCATAATCTGCTCTAATGCCATCCATTTCCCTGCAAATTCTATGATTTTGTCATTTTTTAATGCATTGTGTATAAATGCCACATTTTTTTTATCCATTCGTCTATTGAAGAGCATCTAGGTTGGTTCCACAGTCTTGCTGTTGTGAATTGTGCTGCTATGAACATTGATGTAGCAGTGTCCCTGTAGTATGCTCTTTTTAGGTCTTTAGGGAATAGACCAAGAAGGGGAATAGCTGGGTCAAATGGTGGTTCCATTCCCAGCTTTCCAAGAAATCTCCATACTGCTTTCCAAATTGGCCGCACCAATTTGCAGTCCCACCAGCAATGTACAAGTGAACCCTTTTCCCCACATCCTCGCCAGCACTTGTTGTTGTTTGACTTCCTAATGGCTGCCAATCTTACTGGAGTAAGATGGTATCTTAGGGTGGTTTTGATTTGCATTTCTCTGACTGCTAGAGATGGTGAGCATTTTTTCATGTACTTGTTGACTAATTGTTTTATATATTTGTTTTTTGTTTATTTTCGAGATTTGGTAGTTTTCTATATTGATAAGGTTTGGTTCTTTTCTGTGAAACTGTTCTACCATTGAGTTTTGTGCTTTCACACAATTTTATGATGGTAGTTTTACTTCTCTCTCTTTTTTTTTTTTTCTTAACACCTTTATTTTATCTATTTATTTTTATGTGGTGCTGAGGATTGAACCCAGGGCCTCACATGTGCTGTGGCTGTGGTTCTACCACTGAGCCACAGCCACAGCCCATGATGGTAGTTTTTTTTTTTTTTTCTTCTTCTTTTTGTGGTTCTTGGGAATGAATTCAGGGACGCTTAACCACTGAGCCACATCCCCAGCCCTTTTTATATTTTATTTAGAGACAAGGTTTCACTGAGTTGCTTAGGGACTCGCGAAGTTTGTTGAGGCTGGCTTTGAACTCATGATCTTCCTGCCTCAGCCTCCCAAGCCGCTAGGATTATAGGCATGAACTGCTGCACCTGGTCTTGATGCTAGTTTTTATCCTTTTGCTTCTAGTGTAGGATTCCCTGAAGCAATTTCTTGTAGGTTCAGTCTGGTAGTGATGAATTCCCTGTTTTTGTTTTTCTTTCTTTCTTCCTTTTTTCCTTCCTTCCTTCCTTTCTTCCTTCCTTCCTTTCTTTCTTTCTTTCAAGAAAGGAGGCCAAGCCTCACTTTTATTTTATTTTTTCATTTGTCAATGGACCTTTGTTTTATTTATTTATATGTGGTGCTGAGAATCAAACCCAGAGCCTCACATGTGATGGGCGAGCACTCTACCACCAAGCTACACCCCCAGCCCTCTGTTTTTGCTGTTCTTAGAAATCTTGATTTCTTCATTTCTGAAGGGTAGCTTTGCTGGATAGGTATCTTGATTGTCAGTTTTTTCTTTCAGAACTGACTATATTATCCCATTCTCTCCTGGTCTACAAGGTTTCTGCTGAGAAGTCTGCTGTTGGTGTAATGGGGGTTCTCTTACATGGCTCTCTTTTTGTTTTCAGAATTCTCTCTTTGCCTTGTACTTAGGACAGTATTATTATGATATGCCTCAGAAATTCTTTTTTTGGCCAAATGTATTAGATTCAGACCTGAATGTCTTATATGTTTCCCCAGATTTGCAAAGTTTTCAGCAGTTGCTTTACTGAATAGGTTTTCTGTGCCTTCTTCCCTTTTTTCTCTTTCTTGAATACCATAATGTAAATGTTTGCTTGCTGAAGGGGGTCCCAGTCTTTCTTTATCCTCTTTTTAAAGGTATTTGTTGGTCTGATAGGGTTATTTCAAAAGACCTGTCTTCAAACTCAGGAATTCTTTCTGCTTGTTCTACTCTCTATTGAGGTTGTTAACTGTATTCCTTATTTTATGTATTGAGTTCTTAAGCTCTAAGATTTGTGTGGCTCTTTTATGAATGCTGAATTTCTCAAACATTTAATGAATTTTCTTCCTAATTTCGTTGAACTGCCTGTGTATTCTTTTGTATCCCATTAAATTTCCTTAAAATTAGTAGAGGCAGGAATTCATTATTTTGAATTCTTTTTCAGCTGGTTTGTTGATTTCCTTTTCTTTGAGGTACATTGTTAGGGACTTATTTGTTCCTTTGGAGGTGTCACATGTTGTCTTGTTTTTCCATGCTTCTAGTGTCCCTACATTGATATTGTGCATTTAGCGGATCATTTGCCTCTACCAGTTTAATAGGGTGGCTTTTGTAGTCAAAGACTTTTTCCTGGCAGTGTGTCCTAGGGTGTCAGTTGGATTGGCAGCCTTGGCTTTGGTTATAGGTGATGCTTTAGTGGAGTGTCAGGAGAGTAGCTTCTTAAGCTGTAATCTATATTGGTGGTGTGTGTGGATATCTCAGTGGCTTAGAATTCTACAGGCTGCATGGAGGTGGGGTCACTCTTGACAGGCCTGCAGGTGGGGTGCACTTGTTGTAACAGCAGAGCTACTTTCTAAGGGCCATGCAGGCGTGGGAACGCCTAGTGGGTGAGGTGTAGCATGTTTGGTAGCAGAGCAAGGTACATGTCCTGCTCTGGGGGAGCAGGGCCAGGCCATATCAGTGGGCCCAGATGGGGTGACCATCAGTAGTATCCAAGGATTGTGGGGTGGATTTTGGAGAGCCTCCAGGGGCCAACCTGTTCAAGGTAGGTTAGGAAGCCTAACTGCTTCCCAGGATAGAAGGTTGCCTGATTGTTATTCCCAGGGCCTCTGTGGGCCAAGTCACTCAGTTTGGGCTGCCCTCTTACTCCTGGGGCCAGGGAACAGTGAGGCCAGTTTGCGGGACTGAATCCATCAAGTTGCTGGTGGCAGCTGCTTTGGTGCTCCATGAGGTCCTAGTGGGCAAAGTCTCACTATGGCACTGTGCAGTAGGAGCCTGGATAAGGATGAAGACAATGTGGGCTGAGGTTTTTCTGTGATGAACAGTGACGTGGTAACTTGGCAGCTCCCCACACTGGGCTCAGGGCCTATGAGTGGCTCTATTCTTCTCCACTAGCAAGTGCTTCAGGTGTCTGCGGCATGATTAGACTGCTTATCTTTTCTCTGCTGAGCAAAATCCCTCTTGGTTCAGGGTTGATCTCAAGAGACAGGATGTTAAATGTTATGTGCCACTTGTTTTGAAAATAATATACTTTGCCCCATTGAAATACATTGGCATTATCATGGAAAATCATTTGACCCATGTTATGTGTCGTTCTTTTTTTGGACTTTTTTCTGTTCCATTGACTACATATGAACATCTCAACATAATTTTCGGGTTGGCCTCTTAAGAGTCTTATCCTAAATGGGTCATATCCTCCTTGTTCTTTGTATATTGTATAATTTTTTTATTGTATTCTGGATACTGTGAGTGTACATGGTGTAGACTCTGGGTCCTGTAGTATTCCTCTGATAGTTTTGTTTTATCTGTCGAACTAAGCTGTGTCACCTGTGAGCTGTAGTCATTCTTTTAACTTAATTCTGTCAGTTTCTTTCAGCCTTTGCTGCATTTCTTTGAATCTAAAGACATCATTCAAGCAGAGTTCAGTCTGAGATACATGAAGTATTCATTCACAGAATTAAGAGATGCCCTTCTCTGGCTCTCTCCTTTGGAATTCTTTGCTCACTCCGGTGACAGACATAGTTCCCTATCTTCCTATATCTATTCTCTATTTCTTTGAGCCAGAAAGATGTCAGGATTTATATTGGAGGTTTTTATTTTTAGTTTTTGTTTTGGCAGTACTAGTGATTGAACCCAGGGTCCAGCACATATTAGGCACACACTCTACCACTGAGTTACATCTCCAGCCCCCCCTTTTTTTGGCTGGGGGGGTACTGGTGCACTCGACCACTGAGCCACACCCCCAGCCTTATTTTGTATTTTACTTAGAGACAGGGTCTTTCTGAGTTGCTTAGCAGTTTTGCTTTTGCTGAGACTGGCTTTGAACCCAGGATCCTCCTGCCTCAGCACCATTGTCCCCAGCTGTCCCCCACCAGTGACTGGGATTATAGGCATGCATCACCCCCACTTGGCTGTTGTTTTCTTGGTATTTGTTATAGGTTTACTGTATACATCTTTATAAATGTGTACCTTCAAATACCATTTTTACTTCACATGTAATGTAAGACTCTTAAAAGAATGTATTTCTTCTACTCCATCCTTTGTGCAATCATTGTCATACATTTACTTTCACGCCTTTAAAACCCCATGGTATGATGTTTTCTTTGCTTCAAGTAGTTACTCTGTGGGAGTGGGTGGGGAAGTGGTAATGAGCATTGATCCAGGTCCTTGTGTATACAATGCAAATGCTTTACCACTGAGCTGTACCCCAACCCAAATAATTTACCTTTTAAAGAGATTAAAATTGAGAAAAGAGTACTTTATATTTAATCATATATTTACCATTTCTAGTATACTTCATTACTTTGTGTAATCCAGTTTCCATCTGGCATCATTGTCTATTAGAGGCAATGAATCCTTTTAGCATTTGTTGGTCTGAAAAAGTTTTTATTTCACCTTTATGTTTGAAAATGTTTTTTTTTTAATTTTTAATTTTTTTACAGGATTTAGAATTCTGGGTTGATAGGTTTTGTTGTTGTTTGTTTTCTTTTTGTACTTGAAAAATGCCTCTCAGTCTTCTGGTTTGTATAGTTTGTGGTGTGAAACTTGCTCCTTTTAATTTTTGATCTTCTTTATGTAATATTTTGACCCCTTCTCGCCACCTTCATATTTGGTTTTTATAAGTTTGATTTTTAATGTGTCTAGTGGATGTTTCTTGATAAAACAGGATAAACAGGTATTTGTTCTGTTTTGGGAATCTGTAGTTTGATATATTAGTTTGAGGAGGTTTTCAGCCAGTCTGTTTTCAAATATTTCTTCATCTCTGTTCTTCTCTTTTCTTTCTCAGATTTCAGTTACAAATATATTAGACTATTTTATATTGTTCAAGAGCTTTTATTTTTTGTTATAGGTGGACACAATATCTTTATTTTATTTTTATGTGGTGCAGAGGATCGAACCCAGGACCTCATACATGCTAGGCGAGCACACTACCACTGAGCCACACCACAGCCCTGTCCAAGAGCTTTTGGATGTTCTTTTGTTTCTCTTTAGTTCTGTTTAGTTCATTTTTATTGACTGTCTTTAAGTTTGCTAATTCTTTCCTTAGCTGTGTCTAGTCTACTGATGAGATCATTGGAGGAATTCTTCATTTCTCATACATTTATTTCTATATTTCCATTTGATATTTGCTTCTAATTTTTGTATTTGCTAATCTGTTCATATGTTTTTCACCTTTTCCATTAGATTCTTTAACATATTAATTGCTGTCTAAAGTCTAATAGTTGCAATACCTATATATTATCTTTGAGAATGATGTATCTCATGTAGGTTTTCTGTTTTCTTGCTTTTTTTTTTTGTCCTGTAATATATATAGTTGACTGCTAAACATCATGTGTAGAATAGTAGAGAACAAAATAGTATTTGAATCTGAAAAGGGCAGATCTTTTGGGTTTGGGTCTCGTTGGCGCTGTCGTTGTCTTTATTGCACCATGCTTCAAGTTCCTCTTGTAGGCTGCTATCACCTGGTATTTAGAGTTGAGGCTGGGGTTCTAGAGGGTTTTTCTCTGTGTTCCTGAACCTACCCCTCCCTAAGCTTTCAGCTACCCCTGCATTGCCTGCCACAGACAGATTATCTCTCCACATTCTCCTCCCCTGCCACTGGTAGAATGTTCTTGATTTTGATTTTGGCTAGATTCACGGTAGAGGTAGATATTGTCTGGCCTAGCTTTAGTTTAAGGTGGAGTCTGTGTCTCTGTTTCTTAGTTCTTCTGCCCTTTCTCCTTACTGTAGCTAAACTGTCACATCCTTGTATATATGGTTCCCTTGGAAAAGAGTTGCTACTTCCTCCCCGGCTATAATTGACCTCTTCTTATCAGTATGGGAACCAGGACCTAATAATGGTTTCTTGTCTCTCCTTAGAAGTACAGAATATTTTGTATTATTTAGTCTTTCTTGTGAGCATAGGAGAAGCCCATGGAAAAGACTTGCATAAAAGTGGGATGTATCCTTGTGCCTATGGTGGAAGTGCTCGTCTTTCAGCTTTCTAAATCTCAAACAGAAGCAGAAGCAGACTGAGAGCGGCTTAATGTCCTCATCTATCAGCCTTTTTTTTTGGTCAGGGTTGGTTCTGAGGACTGAACTCAAGGCCTCATAAATGCCCTACCACTGAGTTACTACTCCAATCCTACTAACTTTTTTGTTTCTCTCATTTCTGAGTCTGTTTCTACTCTTTTTCCTGATTACAGGCCAAATTTTCTTTCTTCTTTATAAGACTGGTAATTTTTGTTTGCTATCATGCATTGGTCCTAGATTTTTTATATTCCTTTGAAGAGAGTTTGATTTTTTTTTTTTTCCTTTCCCTGGCATGCAATAAGTTACTTACAGATTACTCTGGTCGTTTCAGTGTTCGTTTTTAAGCTTTTAAGATAGTTTAGAGTAGTTTTTCTCTAGAATTAATTTAGCTAGCCCCTAAACCATGGCCTATTTGAGTTCCCCTTATGAATTCCATGTAGACTCAGGGAGGTGTTTTTTTTTTTTTTTTTAAGAGAGAGTGAGAGAGGAGAGAGAGGGAGGGGGGGAGAGAGAGAGAGAGAGAAAATTTTTTAATATATATTTTTTAGTTATCGGCAGGCACAACATCTTTGTATGTGGTGCTGAGGATCGAACCCGGGCCGCATGCATGCCAGGCGAGCGCACTACCGCTTGAGCCACATCCTCAGTCCCACAGGGAGGTGCTTTTATTCTGGTTGGAGGAAAGTTGAATGGTTCCATAATTCTGTTGGAACTCTGAGAGTTGTTCATTTACAGTCCCTTACCTCATAATAGTTCTTTCCTTAGGTTGTTAATTCAGTCAGAATTCAAGGTGACCCAGTGAGGATTTTTTCGAGTTCTTCCTTTCTTTAGCTCTTTCTTGGATGTTCAGTCTTGCTAATTCTAGCTACTTTGGCCTCCTTGAACTCCAGTCTGTCTATTAAACCTAGTGAAGTTGCCAAATTCAGTTTGGGTGATCCTCCCTGAGATATGCTTTAGAAGTTACTTCTAACCAGAAAGCTAAGATTATATATAGTAGGCCTCTGCTTGTTTCCATTTTCTCAGGGACCACAGTTCTTAGATGCCAGTTGCCCAGTGTCTGAAAAATAGTTATTTCCTGTTTTGCGTCTAGTTTTCTATTTGTTTATGGTGAGAGGTTAGTTACAGACCACCTGGAAGTTTCCAGATTGGGATTTTCTTGTAAAAACAGAATATTTAAAATTGGAGATAATTCAATTTGCAATTGATTTTTTTAGGGCTGGGGTTGTGGCTCAGTGGTAGAGCGCTTGCCTGGCACGTGTGAGGCACTAGGTTTGATCCTCAGCACCACATAAAAATAAATAAAATAAAGGTATTGTGTCTGTCTACAACTAAAAAATATTTTTAAAAAAAGAAATTGATTTTTAAATATTCTTGACTTTAAAAGAAATAATGAAACACTACTTTATATTTTATAGGAAAATTAATTCCAAATGGATTAAGGACTTAAATGACAAAATAAAAAATTTAAAGCTCTTAGTAGAAAATATTGGTGTAGCTTTTAGATCTTGGTGATAGAAAAAAAGTTTTTTTTAAGATACAATAGTTATTTATGAAAAAAGATTGATAAATTTAAACTATTAAGTAAGAGATCTTTAAAATTCAAAATTTCTTTTAAATAAACTGAAAGTGCTTGTGACAAGTTGGAGACAATATTCACAATACACATAACTGAAAAAGATTATGTCGGAACATATAGAGTTGGACATGGTGATGTATGCCTAGTCCCCACTATTTGGAGGCTGAAGCAGAAGGATTGCTTGAGCCCAGGAGTTTGGGAGCAGCCAGGGCAACATAGCAAGACTCTGTGTGAAAAACAAAATGAAAAAACAAACAAACAGAAAAACTACAAATACATGGAAAAGCACAAATATCTGGTATGTAGCAGGTAAAACACATGAATTGGTATTTTACAAAAAATAAACTTGTGTGGCCAATAAATGTAGGAAGACATGTTTGGCATCTTTAATAACTAAGGAAATTTAGGACCACAAAGATAACTTTTCACACCCTTTCGTTAGCAAAAATTGAAAGGATCTTTTTATACACTACTGAAAGGGGAATAAATTGGTGCAACCACTCTAGCTTACAGTTTGACATTAATATCCTGAAGTAGAATATGCATATATATTTTAACCCTGTTGTTGCACTTTCAGGTAGTGTACTTAAGAATATCTCTTCCGTGTGTACAACAGGAAGCATGTATACAAATGCATATGGCAGCATTATTCACAATGAATAGCAGAGAGTCAGAAACAACCCAACTCTCATCATTCAGAGAACTGATTAAAAAGAAAGAAATATGATGTATGCATACAACAAAATGCCATGGAAGATGGAAGATGGAAGAAATGACAAAGATATTAACACTGTGGATGTAGACTAATGTTAAGTGCTAAGAGTAAATCCCTAGACGTCTCATTCATTGTGGTACTCTGGGTTGTAAGGGCGATCTGGCTGTCTCGTTGGTTGCCAGGATTGATTTGACTGAGCTGGCTGACAACTGTCCCCTTGTCCCCTTACCACTCCATGTGTGTCCCTCTTGAAGCTACTTTATTATCTTCAATTAGTTGAAGAAGATGACCTTCCCTGAGAGAGAAGGGTTGTTCTTTGGTCAAGACTGCATGGGTTGGTGAAATGAGTTGGACATCATTACCCTGGGTACATGTATGATTGCACAAATGGTGAACTCTACATCATGTACAACCAGAGAACTGAAAAGCTGTGCTCCATTTGTGTATGATAAATCAAAATGCCTTATGCTGTCTTGTATAACTAATTAGAACAAAGAAAAAAAAAATCAGCATCAGTAACTGCTCCCCTGCTAGAATCTCCAAACTCTCAACATGATACTCTGTTTATATAGAATTAAAATACCTGTAAAAGCTAAAATAAAAGATAAAAATTTAAGAATTATATATAAATGCAAAAACAAAGCAACAACCATAAGAAGAAAAGCAGTCAGGCCCAGTGGCATATGCCTGTTGTTCCAGTTACTCAGGTGGCTGAAGCAGGAAGATCACCTGAGCCCAGAGCCTGGGAATATAGTGAGATCCTGTCTCAAAGAAAAAATAAATAGAAATGGGGCAGAACAAGAGGTGGGGGAAGAAAAAAGGAAGGGATTGATGAACATGGTTGATATGATAGCTTCTATCCACGCTTAAAAATACTATCCACGCTTAAAAATTGATAATTGCCTTTGAAAATGTTTAAGAGTATAATGGAGGTAATTTTATCTTCAAAAATAAGATCATATCCTCCTTGAAGATAGTAGCTCTCTTTTGTACATACAGCTTTTGGCATGTTTATTAAAAATAAGTCTTGTTTTAATTGGCTGGGATTGTGGCTCCGCAGTAGAGCACTTGCCTAGCAAGCATGAGGTGCTGGGTTCAATCCTAATACCACATAAAATAAAAGGTTATTGTGTCCACCTACAGCTAAAAAACAAATATTTTTAAAAAAATGTCTTGTTTTAAAATGGTCTCTAACATAGTCTCTGTTAAGTGCATAGAAATACCACCTAAACAATATCCATCGAGCCTGATGTTAGATGATTCTGTGATTTAATTTATAGTAAGTAGGCTTTTCTTTGTTCTCCCTCACCAGGTGTACAATGTTTACATGGCAGGGAGGCAGCTGTGTTCTAAGCGGTACCGGGAGTTTGCCATCCTACACCAGAACCTGAAGAGAGAGTTTGCCAATTTTACATTCCCTCGACTTCCAGGAAAGTGGCCATTCTCATTATCAGAACAGCAGTTAGATGCTCGACGTCGGGGGTTGGAAGAATATCTAGAAAAAGGTAAGCTAGCCTATTAAACTCTACCATCCTGAATAGACATAAGTTCTAGTATAGATAGTGCAACTACTGTACTGCATGGCTGTTTCTTGAAACTCAGTAGTCAAAGTGAGTCAAGTTTCTGACTATGAGAGTTGAATGATCTGAGCTTTGAAAACTGAAATGTCCAGCACAGTGATTAGTAGCTTGTTTTAATGGCTCATTGAGCCCTTAACAACAGAAAAACAAATAATTTGTTTTTGAAGCATTGATGGTCCTTAATGGACCTTATTTATAGGATCATACTATTTGCCAGCAAACACATAGAAATGGATGTATCAATATACTAAATTAATTTGGGGACTAAGTGAGCAGTATTAAGATGTTTTCATTTAAATGATTCTTGTTTCACTAGCATATCCTACATGAAAATGCCTTATTCCTTTTATAAGTATTCATGGGTAGATTTGCTGAAGTAATCCAAAAGTCCCCTTCTAAGCAAGCAGAACTATTGCAAGTTTTTATCTCAGAACTTCCAAGTGATACATTGGGAGTCTATGGATATGAATGTCAAAATATTTATTTCTAAAAAAATAAATAAATAAATATTTATTTCTCTAGAAAGGCAGAGAAATGACACAGGTCTCCTCAATGAGGTAGTTCACCTTGTGGCTCCAAAACAGAAGAGGCCTGGCCTTGCTACATTATAGAGTTACCTTACTTTCTAGCTGTGCAGTAGGTCTTGCTTTAAAATATTAGTTGAACAGAATAATGGCCATATGTGATGTTTAGTAATTCTGTGTCCTTATGTCCTTGTGTAAGAACTAATTGACCTACTTGAATTTTTTTAAAACTTTGGTAGGGATCCTTATCCTTGAAGAAAAATCATTTCCCCCACAGAAGGTAATGGAACTCCTCATCTGTTTTTAGCTTTTCCTAACATGAACTGGCCTCTCCAACACAGCCCTAGGGAAATGAGAAAGGGTGCATTTTTTTTTTTTTTAAATGAAGTAAAATCATCAGTGTAATTTACCATCCTCTTGAGAGTGTCAGGAAATTAACTTTCTTAGATTTAGATGATTAGCTATCTACATGCCTGCTTTCTCTCCTCCTTTCCTCCCTTGCTCTCCCATCCTTTTTTCTTCCCTCCCTCCCTTGCTCTTCCTCCCTTTGTTTTTTTTTTTTTTTTAATTATTGTTTTGAAGCTAACGTCAGTGAGGTGAAATGATGTGCTCAGCTTAATACTCAGTTAAAAGTTTATTGTTCTCTGACCTGTTCCTAGGCCAAATAGGTATTTTTTCTCTAGTGTTTCAGTTTTTTATTTGGATTATTCTTAATTGACCCTTCTTTTCCACTGTCTCTTTTCCCTCATGTTCTGTTGTTTTGGACATTAATAGTTCATACAAAACTGCACAGTAGATTTTCTGTACTTTAATTTTTTCTTTTTTGATATGTTTAATATTTTTAGCAACACTTTTTATTTTCTATTATTCTTCTGTTCTAGATCATAATTAGATGAATATATGTTATGTCTTAAAAATCTCATACATCAGGGGGCTGGGGTTGTGGCTCAGTGGCAGAGCACTTGCCTCGCACATGTGAGATACTGAGTTCGATCCTCAGCACCACATAAAAATGAATAAACAAAATAAAGATATTGCATCCATCTGTAACTAAAAAAATATTTTTAAAAAAATCTCATACACCAGGGTACATGCTGCCTTCTCATTGCTTGTCACTAATGATTTGATTTTAAATCTTCCTATGTTCTTGATCTTATGTTCTTGATTTTGGGGCCTTTTGCTAGATTCTGTCTTTGTTTTCTCCAGTGTGTTCAATACGAGTCATTGGTGAGAGTGACATCATGCAGGAGTTCCTGTCAGAGTCAGATGAGGTAGGTGAATACTCCCTTTAATAATTGTTCTCCTCTTAGCTCCTTAGGGGGAAAAATAAGTCAAAGATATCAAATATGGGTTGGATTTCAATAAACTCTCCAAATGACTATTTCTTTTACCTCTTTTCCATACATATCCTGCTTATCTACCCTTTAAGACCTGGTGTCAGGTCTACCTTCTCGTTGAAGCCTTCTTAATGAGTCAGGTCATCAATTTTTCATTTCATGAAGAATTTCTGCAGTCAGTACCACTCAGTTATTATCTTCTTGCTATCTCATTCTCTAATTTTTATACATATAATCAGTTTGTCACTTTATATTTTTAGCTTACAAGAGTGTGAGCTACCTGTAGGTAAGAGCTAAATCTTGATCATCTTTATATTACAGTGCCTTACCACAGCATTAAGCATGTTGTAGGTGCCTAATAAATATTAATTGAGTAGAAGAATGAATATGTAATACTAATATATCATTCACTAGTTATTTCATATGTATATGCCTTGTTTATTTCCAATTAGATCTTGAGTTTCTTCTAGATAAGGGCTTATAATTAAGTACAGTGGTCCCCCTTATCCATGGTTTTGCTTTCTACAGTTTCAGTTACATGTGGTCACCCATGTTCTGAAAATATTAAATATAATATTCCAGAAATAAACATGTCATATGTTTTAAATTGTGTGCTATTCCCAGTAGCATGATGAAGCCTGTGCCACTGGGATCTAAATCATCCTTTGTCTAGCATATGCACTCTGTATATGCCACCTGCCTATGAGCCACTTAGGAGCTGGGTAAATTATCAGATTGAGTGCCCGGATATCATAGTGCCTATATGCACGTAATCCTTATTTTATAGGAGTGGTGATGCTAGCAATTCAGATATATCTAAAAGGAGTCATAGAGTGCTTTCTTTAAGTTTGAAAGGTAAAAGTTCTTCACAATAAAGAAACATTTTTAAAAAATCATATCCTAAGGTTGCTAAGGTCTAGGGTAAGAATGAATCATCTATCAAAGATATCAATTATGAAGAAGGAAAAGGAAATTTATGCTAACCTGGGCTTGATGGTACATGCTTTTAATCCCAGCAACTTGGGAGGTGGAGGCAGGAGGATCACAAGTTTCAGCCCAGCCTCAACAACTTAGGGAGACCCTGTATCAAAATAAAAAAATAAAAAGGGCTGGGGATGTGGCTCAGTGGTTATACACTCCTGGATTCAATCCCTGGTAGCAGAAAAAAGGAAGAAGAAGGAAAATTCATGCTAGTTTTGAGGTGGCAATTCAAACTGCAAAAGGTATGACCACAATGCATGATAAGTGAATAATGAAGAAGGAAAAGGCATTATAGGATTTAGTATTATCCTTCTGTCATCCACTGGGAGTAACGGAGACTACTGTAATTCTTGGGATGTTTTAGGCAATGAATAGTAATTTTTTAAAAAGTGGTGAATGAAGATGGACTGATTGCTAAATAGTTATTTATCTCTAATAAAAATTACAAGGTCAGGGCTGGGATTGTGGCTCAGTGGTAGAGTGCTTACCCTAGTATGCATGAAGCACTGGGTTTGATTCTCAGCACAAAATATAAATAAGTAAATACAATAAAGGTCCATCAAAATCTAATAAAACTACTTTTTTAAAAATTACAAGGTCAAACATTTGTTAAAAGAAACAGATTAGTCATTAAAATCAGTATGAGGTGATTTTATTTTATTTTATTATTATTATTTTTTAAATTTTTGGTGCTAGGGATCAAACCCAAGGTTTCACACATACTAGGCAAGCACTCTGCCACTGAGCTACACACACACACCCCGTAAGTATTTGTTTTGAATTAAAGAGAATAAGAATTGTTTACTCTTTGCTAGAAGAAAATTGGGCATTAAACTAGTTCAGAACCAAGTCCCATTTTTCCTTTTAAAAATGTCCTGATTAGGGGCTGGTGTGTGGCTCAGCGGTAGAGCGTTCACCTTGCACGTGAGAGGCCCTGGGTTCAATCCTCAGCACCACATAAACATAAATAAATAAAATATTGTGTTCAACTACAATTAAAAAATTTAAACATGGGGCTGAAGCTGTAGCTCAGTGGTAAAGCGCTCACCTCACATGTGTGAGGCACTGAATTCGATCCGCAGCACCACATAAAAATAAATAAATATACTGTGTTCATCTACAATGAAAAAATATACATAAAAATATTTTTAAAAAATTTTTAAAAATTGTCCCGATTATTTCAGAGTTCAGAAAGGAACTTAGGATAGAAACCCTTTGAGCCAGACTATATTCTTAACTCTTAAGACCAGAGAATATTTGCTGGAATTACTGCTTTCAGTTGTTTTCTTTCTCATTTGTGAATTCTGAATGGGTGACAGAAGTGAACCAAAAATCTCATCTGTGTTTGACCTAGACTGCTTCACACGGTTGTCTGTTTTGAAATGTGAACACATTGGCTTCAATATGCTTCTTTTTTCCCTTTTCATCTTAAAGGTTAACTTCTGCTGCAGTCTGAAGTCAGTTTTACGACTTGTAAATATATTGACTTTTAAGATGTCATTTTCCCCTTTTTATTGGAACTCACTTCCTCTCCATCACATGTCTATTGTTTAGCTAACATGTTACAGGGAGAGTGAGGATTTATACTGGGTCATAAATTCTTTCTCTGTGTCTTTTTCTCCAGAACTACAATGGTGTGTCTGATGTAGAGCTGAGAGTAGCATTACCAGATGGAACAACAGTTACTGTCAGAGTTAAAAAGAACAGTACTACAGACCAAGTATATCAGGTAAGTCATACTTGAACACATTGATCTGACATTGGATAGTGTGAAACTAAGAAACATAAATTAAATGAATTAATACATATGAAGTGAATAGAGTGTCAGGTACATAATCAATTTATTAAATTATTGTTATTAATGTAAAAGAATTTTGCCCTTCTTGAAAAAAATAGTACGTAAATATCCCAAGGTATAGGAGCTAATGCCCCTCCTTTTTTTGATTTTACTATTCTTTTTACTTATATTAAAATAGAATTGTAAAAATTCTCCATA
The DNA here is from genome assembly GCF_048772815.1 of Callospermophilus lateralis. Taxonomy (NCBI): domain Eukaryota; kingdom Metazoa; phylum Chordata; class Mammalia; order Rodentia; family Sciuridae; genus Callospermophilus; species Callospermophilus lateralis. The sequence goes on from NC_135311.1 coordinate 3,591,413, forward strand.
TACTATATTATTTATTTGTTTATTTATTTAGGTGCTGGGGATTGGATCTGTGAGTGCTTTACCACTGAGTTACATCCCTATCTTTTTAGGATTTTTTTTTTTTTTTTTTTAATTTGGAGACAAGGTCTTGCTAAGTTACTGAGGCTGGCCTTGAACTTGTGATCTTCCTACCTCAGCTTCCCCTGTCTGTGGTATTATAGGCATGTGCCACTGGACTTGGCATCCATATACTCTTTTTAAAAATCCTCCTTCCTTCCTTTTTTGCAGTCCTTTGGTTTGACCCCAAAGCTTGTGTATACTAGGCAAGTGCTGTACCACTGAGCTACATTCCCAGTCCTCACCACTTAACGTTTAATAATTATCAAGATTTTGCCACATTTTTACTATATATCCTTTTTTCCTTTACATTTAAGGGTTCCTAGCAAAATCCATATTATTAGACCTATGTGTACTTCAATATACATCTAAAAAATATGAATATTCTTCTTACATAAGCACAACATTATAAGACCTAAAAAATTAGCACCATTTTCTTTCCAAAGTCAGATTTTTCTATTTATCTGAAGTGAATATTTACAGTTCGTTTGTTAAAAATCTGGATCTAAACAAGGTTCTTATATCACATTTGATATACATGTTTGTTTGGTTTTCTAATATAGAGCAGTCCCCTTGGCCTCCCCAACCTTTTTCACACCATTATTTTATTGCAGAAATTGGGTCAGTGTCCTGTGGAATGTTCCACATTCTGAATTTATCTGTTTGTTTCTTAGTAGTGTCATTTAATATGTCCTTCTTTCTGCCTATATTTTCTATAAATGAGTTTTGTTCTAGTGGCTTGATTAGTTTCAGGTTCTGTATTTTTGGTAGAAATACCATAATTAGTGTAATATATTATCATTACTTCACAATAGGCAGTACACAATATGTGGTTATCCCACTTTTAGTAGTAACAAGAATAATCAGTAGGTTTAGTGGTAATCTGATTTTTCCATTGTAAAATTGCCCGTTGTTCTTTTATCAAATGAGTGAGTCCAGAATTTTTGCCTTAACCAATGATTTCATAAAGGTTGCATAGTTCTGGTTTTCTAATTATCTCATTTCTTTATATAGCCAAAGTTCTTTTTTTGTTTGTTTGGTTTTTGGTTTTTGGTACCAGGGATTGAACTCAGGGGCATTCCACTACTGAGCCATATTCCTAGCCCTATTTTGTATTTTATTTAGAGGCAGGTCTCACTAAGTTGCTTAGTAACCTCGATTTTGCTAAGGCTGGCTTTGAACTCACGATCCTCCTGTCTCAGCCTCTGGAGCCCCTGGGATTGCAGGTGTGCACCACCGCTCTAGGTCACTAAAGTTCTTTTGTACATATCTTTTTATTAGCAACTAAGATTGTTTAGTTATCCTAAATGCAGTTTGTGGGAAAGGATAAATATTTAATTCTTTTCTTTTATTGACAATTTTGAATGTAAAGAATTGGGACCCTACTTGATTCCAATGATGTCCAATGAGATGATTGCTACATTTTATTTTATTATTTTATTATTATGATTATTTTTTTGTTCTAATTAGTTATACATGACAGTAGAATGCACTTTGATGGATACATCAATGTACATAGGGTAGTAATGTCTCTTTATTTCTACTATGCTTCCTACTCCTATACCCCCTCCCCTCTCTTTATTCCCCTCTACTTAATCTAAAGTAACTCTATTCTTCCCTAGCTTCCTCTTTATTGTGAATTAGCATCCGCATTGCATTTAATTTTTTAAAATATTTTTAGTTGTAGATGGACACAACACAATACCTTTATGTTATTTTTATGTGGTGCTGAGTATCAAACCCAGTGCCTCATGTGTGCCAGGCCAGCACTCTATCACTGAGCCACAGCCTAGCCCCACATTTTATTTTTTAATGTCATGTAGGTTTTTAAATTAGCTGTGACTTAATCATGTATTATTTCTTTGATGCTCCTCTGGGTTGTTTTTGTTGTTGTTGTTGTTGTTGTTTGTTTTGGTACCAGGGATTGAATTCAGGGGTGCTTAACCACTGAGTCACATCCCCAGTCCTTTTTTGTATTTTATTTAGAGACAGGGTCTCACTAAATTGCTGAGATCCTTGCTAGTGAATATAGCTTTGAACTTTGGATACTCCTGCCTCAGTCTCCCAAGCTGCTGGGATTACAGGCTCAGGCACCGTGCCTGGCAAACGAGTCCATTTTTGGCCAATGGATGTTCCTTCATACCTGCAACTGTTTATTCTTGATGCAATCCATTAATTTATGATGTCATTCTTCCTTTTTTGGTATAACAAGATATTCTGTGCTCATCTTCGTACATTTCTTATCCTAGATCTATAATAAGTCATTTCTCTAAGGAATCTTGGTTCTTTTTAGTGAGAAATGGTATTTAAAGATCATGTGCTGGGTATAATCCTTGCTTGTAGGCCTTTTGTATGCCTTTAGACCTAACTATCAGGATTTTCAGTGAGACAAGCAGGTTTCTGGGTCTCTGTGCTTATTTCTCCTTTATAGCAAACAAAAATATATTTTTCTCATACATTTATTCATCTATTGTATATCATGACAAAGGACAAATATAGAATATATAAAAATAAAAATAGGCAATTTTGAAAATTATACAATGATGGAGTAATTGCCAAGAAAATGCTTCTTTGTTTTGTTTCTTTGCTTTTCTCAATTTTTTAAGCCTAGGTTTTATATATATATATATATATATATATATATATATATATATATATATATATACACACACTTTTTTTTCTTAATTTGATATATTAGTTATGCATGACAGTAGAATGCATTATGATACATCATACATAAATGGAGTATAACTACTCATTTGTCTGATTGTACATGATGTAGAGTTATACAGGTCATGTAATCATGTATGCACATAGGCTATAATAATGTCTGATTCATTCTATTATCATTTCTACCCCCATGCCCCCTCCTCTCCCTTCACTCCCCTCTGTTTAGCCCAAATTACCTCTGTCCCCCCCACACCAACCTCCATTGTGGGTTAGTGTCCACATATCAGAAAATATTTAGGCCTAGGTGGTTTTTTTTTGTTTTTTGTTTTTTTTAAATACTTTTTCTCCTGTGCTAGTACTGATACTTTTAGCTAGAAGATATTTTCTAAACCTTGAGTGCATTTCGGTTTCTATTCAGTTCAGTACAAAATGGTATTTTAATTCCCAGTTCCCATAATACATCAGTGATGAACTTAGGCTTGATATTCGAACAGATAGGAGAAGAAGGGATATAATTATGTTTGCTTTACTGGGGTACTAATAGTCAGCAGTTTTATCTTGTTAAGTTAATACCTTATTTATATTAGGATTGATCTTAAAAAGGGATTTTGTTACTATTTACTTTTTGCTTTGTTGTTTGTATGTAATTTCAATTTTCATTTATTGCACATGGAATCTTTCGATTTATTTTTTGTCATGTTAAGACCTTAGTTCCTGGAGAGAAGGACTGATCCTTGTTTAATATGCCTCTTGTCACAACATTTTTAATTTTTATGTACTTACCAAGTACATTTCTTATAAGATATTTAAGAAGATCTTTGTGTAATATTTCATAGGAAAACTGATATATAAAAAAAACCTGTTACTACCTTGTATTGGAAAGGAGAAACTCAGATCACAACTGGGTTAAATAAAGGAATTTTTTTCCCTTTTCTTGATATATCTGTATACATGTGTGCATGTACACTTACAGAGGATAGCTCTGCCTGGACATGGTGGTACAGGCATACACTGTACTCCCAGCAACTTAGAAGGCTGAGGCAGGAGGATCACAAGTTCAAGACCAGCCTCAGCAACTTAGTGAGATTCTCAGCAACTTAATAGGATGCTATTTCTAAGTAAATAAATGAATAAATAAATAAATGGCGGGGGGAGGCTAGGGATATAGCTTAGTGTAAAATAAGTACAAAATAAAAAGATAACTCTGAACCAGATAGTTTTTATGAAACCAAAATGGGCTGCCCTCTCCCCACTCCCCTCTTCACATGCGTTCATTGTCTGATTTATTTTTCCTGAAACCATTCTCTCCTGCTTAAACTTCAGGCTATTGCAGCAAAGGTTGGCATGGACAGTACGACAGTGAATTACTTTGCCTTATTTGAAGTGATCAATCATTCCTTTGGTAAGTGCTAGTGGCTAATATTGTTTTATTTGAGTATTTTAGTCTAATACCATTGGATAGAAAATAGCTTGAAGACAAGCGAGATCCCACTCATCAGAACTATCTACAATAACCAGACCAGGCCAATCTTGTTAGTTCTGGTCACAAAGATGCATGATTGCTGTTGATTCTTCTGCCTCTGTTGTCAATACGAAAAGGTTTTTATACTTTCATGAGGTTCTTCTAAATCAGAGGTTCAAAATTCATATATTCTAAGGAAACAGCCTTAAAAAGGGGAAGTTCTCTTTAAACACATGTGGTTTTAATATACTTTATGCTTTTTGTAAAGATTTTTAAGAATAGTTTTTTGTTTTCAGAAGTTAGAGATTCATTGATTAAAAGCCTTTGTTTTAATGCTTATGTTTAAGTTTCTGTGTGAATAAATTTCCTCTTCCTAGAAAGTTATATTGCATAATGGCAGGAATTTTTTATTTTATAAAAGTTGGGATGGTGGTCACATGGATTGCATCGAGACTACACAGAAGAGGGTGTCTGAGGACTTGCTCTGAAAGACATGGATTTTTTACACTTCAAGGATCTTTTCCACATCCTACTCAGGGTTAAGACTAGAAATATCAGGCCTTCCTCATCCCAGGAGAAGGGGTGGTAAATTTGGGGAGCCTTTTCATCCCTGGTCAAGATAGAGCAACTTTGGTTCCTCCAAAGCAGTTGTGTCCCTATTATTACTTGTCTTCCCAACTCTCAACAGCCTAACCAGGAAGTTGTAAATTGTGTTACAAAAGAATACTAGGATATCTAGGATGCTAGAGTACCAAAATACTTGGATTCTAATCTTATCCCTTTGTTAGCTTGAGGTTTCACTTTGTATAAAATGAGAAATATTAAATCTGTCTTTCACAATGTTTTAAAGCCAAATAGACCTCAAGAATATGTCTGTTTGGCTTTAAAACATCTATTTATTTATTTGCTTGCTTGTTTATTTATATGTGGTACTGAAGATTGAACCCAGGGCCTCACACATGCCAGGCAACTGCTCTACCACTGAGCAACAACCCCAGCCCCAAATGGTAGTGTTTTATCCTACTGTGCACTGTTAGGGAGAAGTAATATTATTCAGAACACACTTTTATTTGTGATGGAAGCCTTAGGGTTTCAGGGATGGGGCGGGATGGGAAGAGCTTTTCAGGTCTTAATAAAAAGTTCATTGAGAATGGCCACAGGAGAGTTTGTGAGTGCCCATAGTTGGGTAAGAGGAGAGGCTTGCTCTGAAGATGTTCAGATAATGGATCAGGTATTTTAACTCAGTTTGGAGTTCATGCTGTCCACAGAGTCATCATGTTAACTGAAGGAGCCTCCATTCAAGTGATAAATTTCAGTCAGTTTGAGGCTGGATTGGTCATAGTTACAGTTAGCAGGGATATGTTTAGCTAAATACATGGTTATTTTGTGTTCCCATGGCAGAGCTCCTTGGTAAATTGAGCTGATGCTTTGGTCAATGATAACATACCATTCTTGATCTGCCTGGCATAGTTCATACTAGGAAAATTCCTTATATCAGCTTTCTTTCTTTTGTCTTTTCTTCAGTACGTAAGCTGGCTCCTAATGAGTTTCCTCATAAACTCTACGTCCAAAATTATACATCCGCTGTGCCAGGCACCTGCCTGACTATTCGAAAGTGGCTTTTTACAACAGAAGAAGAAATCCTCTTAAATGACAATGACCTTGCTGTTACCTATTTCTTTCATCAGGTGGGTGAATTGATCTTCCTGAAAATCCTGGTTTCTTTTTCTGTTTGTTATAGTTGGTAATTTGCCAATTCATTGTGAATTCTTGGGTAAGCCACTTTGTTCCTGGGTCTGAGTTATATTTATAAAATTTCTATCCTATTTTACAAAAGATGTCATAAGTTTTAGAGGTAAAATAATTTTTAAACAGCAGAAAATGAGCATTATGGCTAGGTGTCTGTTCAGAATTCTTTTTTTTTTTTTAAGATAGGAGAGAGAGAATTTTTTAATATTTATTTTTCAGTTTTCGGTGGACACAACATCTTTATTTTATTTTTATGTGGTGCTGAGGATTAAACCCAATGCCCCGTGCATGCTAGGCGAGCGTGTTACCGCTTGAGCCACATCCCCAGCCCTGTTCACAATTTTTTTCATCAATATTATATATACTGTGTGGGAAAAATAAACTACCTGTTTCCCCTCTTCTCTCATCCCATAGTCAGTATAGGAATAGGGATTGCTTCCCTCTAGCAAGCAAGTAATTCTATAGTGGATACCAGCTGGGCATTGTTAAATTTAACTCAGTTCTAAGGCTGTCTACCTGGAGATAATATCAGGATCCCAAAGGTCGTGGCCTCAGTCCCAGGTCTGCCCTCACTTTTGACCCAGTTACAAATCCTGGCCTCTGAACCAACTACAAGTAGGTGGTCATCCACCTTCTCAGGTTTGATTAGTTTGCTAGAGCAGCTCACAGAACTCAGGGAAACACTTTACTTAACATTTACTGGCTTATTATAAAGAAGTTTTAAAGACTACAAGTAAGCATAAAATGAGAGAAATATAGAGACATACAGGGCAAGGTCTGGAAAGGTCTGGAAAGGTGTGGAGTGCAGAAGCTTCCATCTTCCTGAGTTGGAGTGTACCCCCTCCTGGCACACGGATATGGTCTGTTTACCTCCCTATGAATCTCCATGTATTCAGTAGTCCAGAAGCTCCCAGAACCCTCTCCTTTGGGCTTTTGTGGTGACTTTTATGCATGGGCATGATTGAAGTATAGACAACCATGTCAAAATGGAATTGGACAAAAATACTATAATCTAATGCTAATAGACCGAGAGGGAATACCCGGCAAGGCTTGTTTGTTCAGATTCTTCTTGGCCTCTCTGTGCAGCATTCCTTCCTGATGGACTCCATCTGAAATGGGGATCTTGTTATCAGAGATTTTTTTTTTTTTTTTTTTTAATTTTTAAATTTTGGGACAGGGTCTCACTAAGTCGCTGAGGCTGGCCTTGAACTTGGAATCCTCTTTCTTCACCCTCCTAAGCTGGTGGGATGATAGGATTGTAGGTATGTATCACTGCTCTTGGCTTGAGAATTTCCTTATGGCCAACTCTGACACAGAAAAACCAAGGAATTATATTACTTCTACTCAATTTTTCAGATCATGCAGTATATCTTAATTTTCTACCATCAAAGATGAGATACTTGTTTTCTTCCTCCCCCATTTCCATTCTCATTACATACACATATGACTAGAAGATAAATCTGAGAAAGTTCTGGAAAAAATAGAACAAGAAAACAAATTAAAAATGTGAGAGATAAGATATTGAAACAATGGGTCAGAACAAGAAGTTCCCTTATCAGAATATTAAGAGTTCCAAAAGGAGAGACAAAAAAAAAATAAAAATTAGATATTATCAATATAACAATTCAAAAAACCAGATCAGAAAAGACACAAATTTCCCATACAGGACTCAACATAATAAATGAAAATAAATCCACAGCAAGCCTTGTGTTGGTGAAATTTAAGACTGATGGATTTTGGATTTTTTTAAATTACATTTTTTTTTTTTTTTTGGTACCAGGGATTGAACCCAGGGGCACTCGGCCACTGAGCCACATCCCCAGCCCTATTTATCTTAAATAAAATAGGGTCTCACTGAGTTGCTTAGCACCTTGCCATTTGCTGAGGCTGGCTTTGAACTCGAGATCCTCCTGTCTCAGCCTCCTGAGCTGCTGGGATTACAGGCCTGTGCCACTGTGCCCAGCAAGACTGATGGAGACAAAAAAAAAAAAAAAATTATATAGGCTTCTGAAAAGAAAAGAAAAAGTCACATAATGACCAGAATACAGTAGTCAGTGGCAGAGTGCTTGTCTTATGCAAAGCCCAGGATTCAGTCCCTAGGGCTGAAAAGAAAAAAAAGCCACCCAAAATGGTACAGTAATAAGAACATCCCCACCTCCAGCCTGCCACCGGCTCTCCGTACTGAACTTCACACATGCTCGGCATGCACTCACTCTGCCACCAGTTAATTACAAGAACACAGAAAATTAAGCAAATGAAGAAGGAGGATAAAATTAGCTGAGGAAAAGCAAAATGTTATAAAAGAGATGAAAACTAAAAATAGTATCTATTATGTGACTTTGCTATAAATTTCATAATTATTAGAGCAATAATCATATAAACACTGAATATTTATCTAACAGATATTATAATTTGACTCTACTATGGGGATGAGAAAGATGAAAAGGATACAGGTATGTGGTGTGAATGAAAGAGGAAAAAGCTAGTGTGAAAAATTAAGAAATGCTGCATACACAGATAGTCTATATTTTGGATTTTCAGTTGATTTCTGCTTTTATTTTTGACTCAACATCCCCTATTTTTTTCCCAAGTGAACTGAACCTCAAGATTATATTGTATCCCTAATAAAACAAAAGATGAAACTTAGAATCACTTAGCTCTTTCTCTTATCTCTTCTTCATGCAAAATATGTGTATCTCTTAAAAGTCAGAATTTTCTTAGGTCTGCACTTGGGTTCAATACACTGAAATCTCTGCACGATCTTCTTTGTAGTTGTAGTCTTTTTCTGGAAAATTGGCAGAGTGTACCCACTATAGCACCTCTATTTCCTGTCATAATGCCAGTTTCCTTGGGCATAACAAAGAATTTGTGCTTTTTTTTTTTTTTTTTGAAGGTACTGGGAATTGAACCCAGGGACAATTTATTTTGAGATAGGGCCTTGCTAAATTGCCCAAGCTGGACTCCAACTTTCAATCCTGCCTCAGCCTTTCAAGTCTCTGAGATTAATGGCATGGGCTGCCACACCCAGATCTTTGCCCTTCTTATACTAGGTCAAAAATTATTATTATTATTATTATTATTATACCAGGGATTGAACCCAGGGGCACTTAACCATTGAGCTACATCCCTAGCCCTTTTTTAAAATAATTTTTTAATTTTGAGTCAGGGTCTTGCGAAGTTGCTGAGTGCCTCATTAAATTGCTGAGGCTGGCCTTGAACTTTCAATCCTCCTGCCTCAGCTTCCTGAGCCACTGGGATTACAGGCATGTGCCACTGCACCCATCCTAGGTCAGTTTTTGAGGTTGGTGCTTGACACACTTCTGAAAGGAAGTCTAGAGGGGTTTTAGGAATGTCTACCATGTTTGCAGAAGCACTCTTTGCACCAAAAGCTCCCCATTTTGGTTATTATTTATTTGTGTGATACTATGATACTGTTGTGTGATAATATTTCATAAAGCTAAGCCTTCTGTATTAATCAGCTTCATGTTACTGTAACAGAATACCTGAGGTGATTAATTTAAAGAGAAGATTCATTTTGGATTATAATTCTAGAGGTTTCAGTCCAAGATTGGATAGCCTCATTGATGTGGACTTCTGGCCAGGGCAGCATCTCATAGCAGGAGTGCATGATGGAGCAAATTGCTTGTCATAAACCATGAAGCAATTAGAGAAAGGAAGAGACTGCAGTCCTAAAGTACCATTTGAGAGCAAGTCCTCAATGACCTATGCCCCATCTCCCAAAGGTTCCTCCGTCTCCTAATAGTGCCACCCAGGGGACCAAGCCTTTAGCACAGGCCTTTGGGGAACATTCAACATCCATCTACATATAGCACCCTACTCTTTTAAAACACTCAGTAGTCATGCCCATTTTACTTGTGATTTACCAAATGATTTTTATCCCATTTTGTAATACCTTATAAGATACCCTGTAACTATTCCAGTTGGAATTTTGTTAAATTTATAGTTTCCCAAAATAATTACTATTTTTATTAAATGCAATACTCCCAACTAAATACATAAGATTTCTATTTTATTCAACTCCTCTTTCCTCAAATAAAGTTCTATAGTTTTGTTTCCCATGTGATTTAAACTAATTCTCCAAATTTTTACATTTTTTTTGCTATTATGAGTGGAATTTTTTTCATTGTTGGAGTGAAAAAGTCATTAGCTTGGAGTCAGAATATTTGTTTCAATGTAAGCTTTACATTGAGTAAATCTCTAGCAGAGCCTTGATATGAAGTCTGTTTTCTGGTGGATTAGAGAGGAATAATAGTGTTTTACAGCTGTTTTTATTAAATGAGTATTAGAATTTAGATGAGGCCGAGCATATGAAATTGCTTTTTCAATTATAAACCTGTAAGACAAAAGTAATTTAGGGATATAAAAAGCTATTGCTGTTGTAGCAGTATCTCATACCAGCAGCTTTTTTGAACTCTTCTTATTGCCCCAAATTATTTCACAGCTTTATTGAAGTAATTGATACACAGTAGGCTATGCATATTTAAGATATACAGTTTGATTTTATTTAACTTTATTAAATATATGTAAATATATGTAATTTTATTTATTTATTTATTTGCTTATGTCTGTGTGTGTGCTCATAGTGCTGGAGTTCACACCTGTGGCCTTGCACATGCTAGACAAGAAATTCTACCACTGAGCCACATTCCCAGTTCCTCTTAACCATTTTTAAGCATGTAGTTCAGTGGTGTTAAGTATATTAATATTGTTGTATAACAGATCTCCAGAAGCTTTTCATCTTGCAAAAGTGACACTATCTGCCCATTAGATAACAATTTTTCATTTCCTTCTCTCTGCCACCCTTGATAACTACCTTTCTTCTATCTCAATGAATTAGAATACCTTAGATACCTCACCCATGTAAGTGGAATGAGAGTTTTTGTCTTTTTTGGGGATTGGGTTATTTCACTTAGCAAAATGTACTTAAGGTACATATATGACAGATTTTCTTTCCTTTTTAAGGCTCACTAATAATATATGGTATGTATACACTGCATTTTATTTTTTCGTTCATTTGTAGATGGACATGCAATTTACTTCCACACCTCTCGGTAGGTGTGGATAATGCTGTTTGAACATGAGGTTCAGATATATCCCTTTGAGATACCTTTTTTTAAAATACCTAGAAGTGGGGCTGGAGTTGTGGCTCAGTGGTAGAGTGCTCGTCTAGCACATGTGGGGCCCTGGGTTCAATCCTCAGCACGACGTAATAAATAAATGAATAAATTGAAGGTATTTTGTCCATCTACAACTAAGTAAAATAAAATACCTAGAAGTGGCTTTACTGAATTATGTAGTGATTCAATTTTTAATTTTTGAGGAATTACTATACTGTTTTCCATAGTGATTGCATCATTTCATATTTCTGCTGACATTGTACAGGGCTCAAATGATATTTTGATTGTGTCTTTTAGAAAGTAATATTCATTTTTCCTTAATTAGTTTTAGTTATTTTTGTATTATATTTTGGGTGGGGGGGGTACCAGCAATTGAACTCCGGGACACTCAACCACTGAGCCACATCCCCAGCCCTGCCTTATTTTTTTTTTTTTTTTCCAGACAGGTTCTCACTGAGTTGCTTAGTGCCTCGCTTTTGCTGAGGCTGGCTTTGAACTCCAGGTCTTCCTGCCTCAGCCTCCTGAGCTGCTGGTTACAGGCGTGTACCACTGTTCCTGGCCTTTGTGTTATTATTTTGATGATAGGAATATCTAATATGTTTCTAAAGTGTTGTAGATTATAAGATACACCAATATTTTATGTATTGCTAAGAAAGAAAAAAGCTGCCAATTAAATCGACACATCATTGATTATAAGATATGGCCCAATTTCAGATGTTAGAATGTGAAATAATGTGTACCTTAAAATTGATGAGACATTAGATATCGAATATCTAATGAGGATAATGAGCCTTCTTCTTTAAAAAGTTTAATAAGGAAGAAATTCTTGGGAGTTTATATTTAAATTCTAGATAAACCTGGTAGATCATACACACACTTAAGCTGTTCCTTCCTGAAATTTACTAAAAGAACTGTAATGGGATTGTCAAAGGTCATAAACCTGCAAGGACAAAGAGAACAGGAGAGGACACCATAGCAGATGATAACTGTCTACAATTTGTAGGAAATATTTGAATGACTCTAGAGAAGTTTTGGTGTTTGGTGTTGGTTATAGGGGTTTCAGAACTGGTTACTGTTTGTAAGTGGTTGACAAGAACTGGATATTGTTTGTAAATAGAAAGTTAACGAACAAAAACGTGAAGCAGTTTAATGTCAGAGAAAACAAAACAAATACACACACACAAGAAAGGAAGGCAGAGTACAGCAGTGCCTTAGTTTGAGTGCTGTTCACACGCTCAAGTAATGTAGAGAATTGATTAAATTTATTGAGAGGTTGAGGGAAGAGGAAGAGGGAGTATTTGGGTGTTATATGAGAGCTAGAGCTCAATGTGTATGACACAGCAAATCAACAGTGTCTAAAATCAGTAAGTCAGAAATTATTAGTGTAAGCATGACATTTAGAATTATTGAAGGATGATCATAAAAACTGCTTAAGGTGCTTAAAAGTAGCTGCCATTATGGAATGAAGCTCTGGATCAGGAGACTGCTCTTTTTATTAGGAGCCTTTTAGTAATAGTTTTAAATTATGTGTATTAAAAAAAATTTTTTTAGATGTTGATGAACATTTATTTTATTCATTATGTGGTCCTAAGAATCGAACCCAGGGTCTCACACATGCTAGGCAAGAGCTTTACCACTGAGCCACAACTCCAGCCCCAAATTATGTATATCTTTTACTTAAATAATTTTTTTTTAATTAAGAAGAAAAGGAATCTAGTGTGGTGCTATTTATATTTTCCACTCAGGGATAGTCCAGCAATATAATCTTGATTCGAAATGAAAAAAGAGAGAACATTTTACTGCCTCATGTGAAATAGAGCTCATTCATTGTAGCTAAATGGAATTGATAATTGCTCTGACCCACCTCTGCCCTGGGAAAATATTTATCAGATAAGTACTACTATGAGACAGACACCACTCTAGGTATTGAGATCTGAATAAAATAGAAACAAGTATTTTTATTTGGTCATCAGAAAAAGTTGGAAAGCCTTTTCCCTTAGCTAAATAACACTTTAAGTTATAGTCTACCTATGGTATTCTCAGGGATTGGTTTCAGGACTCACTTTTCACCCCCATGGATTCCAAAATCTAAGATGCTCAAGTCCCTTCTGAAAAATGGCATAGTATGTTCATGTAGCCTACCACGTCCTTCTGCATGCTTTAAATCATCTCTAGATGAGAACTAATACAATTTAAGTGCTAAGATAATAGTTGTTATACTGTATTGTTTAGGGAATAATGCCAAGAAAACTCACCTATACATGTTCAGTACAGGCACGATTTGGGGGGAATATTTTCTATCTGTGATTGGTTGAATCTGCACATGCTAAACCCAAAAATATGGAGGGAAACTGGATAAACCAGCATTTGTTTATTTGCCCTCTTTACTTCTGCCCCAGCTTTTATTTAAATTTGACCAGGAATAGCACAACCTTGTGATGATAAATAGCAAATGTTCGGGTTCTTTAGGACATTACATAGCATTTCTTATTCAGCATCCCCTCTGTACTTATGATCTTTTTTGCTCAAGTGAGCCCCACTTGTATGGCCAAGTTTAGGGAGAGTCTGGCATAATCTTTCTGCTAAATAATTCCTGGCAGGATGTTCATATCCTTGTGTGGTTCTTAGAGCAAAAAGATACTAAATACCATTGATACTAATATTGATTATATACTTTTAAACATTCTTAACATCTATTATTTCATTTTATTGTCTTTGAAGAGATGAGCATTATTCATGTTTTACAGATTGAGAGTTTAAATGACTTTCCCAAGTACATATTGGTAGTTGACAGAGGTAAAGGTTGAACTAATGTCTTGATTTGGTCCTGAACTCATTTTACTGTCCAACTCTTTTCCCTTAAGACTATGGGAAATAATTCCTACCTTAAGTACCACAGCATCTTTGATCTCACTTTGATTCTCCTCTCAGCTTAATTCATTTGGCACTCAGACAAAAATCAGTCTTTCTTAAAAAAAAAAAAAAAAAAAATCCACAAATTTTTGCCAGGTGTGGTGGCACATGTTTATAATCCAAGTTACTTATTTGTTATACAAAATTACATATAAGAGGATGTGAGGGGAAAGAGGAAAAAAAAGAGAAATGAATTACAGTAGATGGGGTAGAGAGAGAAGATGGGAGGGGAGGGGAGGGGGGATAGGAAGAGGATAGGAAAGGCAGCAGAATACAACAGACACTAGTATGGAAGTATGTATAAACGTGGATGTGATCCTGCAATCTGTATACGTGGTAAAAATAAGAATTCATAACCCACTTGAATCAAATGTATGAAATATGATATGTCAAGATCATTGTAATGTTTTGAGCAACCAATAAAAAAAAAAAAATCCCAGTTACTTGGTAGGCTGAGGCAGAGGGAATACAAATTAGAGCCAATTTGGGTGACTTAAACCCTGTAGCTCAGTGATAGAGGACCATGGGTCCTATCCCCAGGATTGCAAACGAAACAAACAAACTTTTATTGCTTTTTTTTTTCTTTCTTTTTTTCATAAAGCTCTTTACTTAAACCTGTTTCCTTAAATGAAATTCCTGTGTATGCTTTTTGGGATCTTTAAATAATCTATTGCTAAGCTTATCTATCCAGCATTATCTTTCATTTTCCCCTCACGTGTCCTTTGTTGAAATCAGGCATATCTCTAAGTGTTTTTTAAGCTCAAACCCATTCCTGCTTCCTGACTTCAGTGTGTACTTTCTCTTATTCAGCCTGTCCTTTGGAGGTCTATCCAAGGCCTTCCTTGTAACTATGATTAGCTTTAAGTGTTTCTGTTTTGACTGCACATTTCTCTTATAGTCTGTACTGTATATTTTTTCTATATCATTATTACTTTTTTTTTTTTTTTTTTTTTTATGGGGTGGTTGTCCTCATTTCCATTTCAGAGGATTTGTCGCTGATATACAGGAATGCCTTTGATTTATGCGTGTTGATTTTATAGCCTGCCACTTTGCTGAATTCATTTATTAGCTCTAATAGTTTCTTTGTAGACCCTTTTGGGTCTGCTAGGTATAGAATCATGTCATCTGCAAATAGTGATAATTTGAGTTCTTCTTTTCCTATTTTTATGCCTTTAATTTCTTTCATCTGTCTAATTGCTCTGGCCAGTGATTCGAGAACTATGTTGAACAGAAGTGGTGAGAGAGGGCATCCCTGTCTTGTTCCAGATTTTAGAGGGAATGCCTTCAGTTTTTCTCCATTCAGAATGATGCTAGCCTGAGGCTTGGCATAGATTGCTTTTACAATATTGAGGTATGTTCCTGTTATCCCTATTTTTTCTAGAGTTTTGAACATAAAGGGATGCTGTACTTTGTCGAATGCTTTTTCCGCATCTATCGAGATGATCATATGGTTCTTATTTTTAAGCCTATTGATGTGGTGAATAACATTTATTGATTTCCGTATATTGAACCAGCCTTGCATCCCAGGGATAAATCCTACCTGATCATGGTGCACAATTTTTTTGATATGTTTTTGTATCCGGTTCGCCAGAAGTTTATTGAGGATTTTTGCATCTAGGTTCATTAGAGATATTGGTCTGTAGTTTTCTTTCTTTGAAGTGTCTTTGTCTGGTTTAGGAATCAGGGTGATATTGGCCTCATAGAATGAATTTGGAAGTTCTCCCTCTTTTTCTATTTCCTGAAATAGCTTGAAAAGTATTGGTATTAGTTCCTCTTTAAAGGTTTTGTAAAACTCTGCTGTATACCCATCCGGTCCTGGGCTTTTCTTAGTTGGTAGTCTTTTGATGGTATCTTCTATTTCCTCAATTGATATTGGTCTGTTTAGGTTGTCAATATCCTCCTGACTCAATCTGGGCAAATCATATGACTTAAGAAATTTATCGATGCCTTCACTATCTTCTATTTTATTGGAGTATAAGGATTCAAAATAGTTTCTGATAATCTTCTGTATTTCTGAAGTGTCTGTTGTGATATTGCCTTTTTCATCCCGTATGCTGGTAATTTGAGTTCTCTCTCTTCTTCTCTTCGTTAGCGTGGCTAAGGGTCTGTCGATTTTATTTATTTTTTCAAAGAACCAACTTTTAGTTTTGTCAATTTTTTCAATTGTTTCTTTCATTTCGATTTCATTAATTTCAGCTCTGATTTTAATTATTTCTTGTCTTCTACTTCTTTTGCTGTTGTTTTGCTCTTCTTTTTCTAGGATTTTGAGTTGAAGTATTAGATCATTTATTTGTTGGTTTTTTCTTTTTCTAAGGAATGAACTCCAAGCAATAAATTTTCCTCTTAGAACTGCTTTCAATGTGTCCCATAGATTCCGATATGTTGTGTCTGTGTTTTCATTTATCTCTTAAGAATTTTTTAATTTCCTCCTTGATGTCTTCTATAACCCATTGATCATTCAGTAACCTATTGTTCATTCTCCAAGTGATGCATGATTTTTCCTTACTTCTTTTATCGTTAATTTTCAATTTCATTCCATTATGGTCAGATAAGATGCATGGTATTATCTCTACTCCTTTATATTGTCTAAGAGTTGCCCTGTGACATAATATATGATCTATTTTTGAGAAGGATCCATGTGCTGCTGAGAAAAAAGTGTAACTGCTTGATGTTGGGTGGTATATTCTATGTATGTCAATTAAGTCTAGGTTATTAATTGTGTTATTGAGCTCTATAGTTTCCTTATTCAACTTTTGTTTGGAAGATCTGTCCAGTGGTGAGAGAGGTGTGTTGAAGTCTCCCATGATTATTGTATGGTGGTCTATTAGACTCTTGAACTTGAGAAGAGTTTGTTTGATGAACATAGCTGCACCATTGTTTGGGGCATATATATTTATGATTGTTATGTCTTGTTGGTGTATGGTTCCCTTGAGAAGTATGTAGTGTCCCTCTTCATCCCTTTTGATTAACTTTGGCTTGAAATCTATTTTATTTGATATGAGTATGGACACTCCTGCTTGTTTCCGAAGTCCATATGAGTGATATGATTTTTCCCAACCTTTCACCTTCAGTCTATGTATGTCTTTTCCTATCAAATGCGTCTCCTGAAGGCAGCATATTGTTGGGTCTTGTTTTGTGATCCATTCTACTAGCCTGTGTCTCTTAATTGGTGAGTTTAAGCCATTAACATTTAGGGTTATTATTGAGATATGGGTTGTTCTTCCAGCCATATTTGTTTATTTATGTTACTAAACATGGTTTGTTTTCCTCTTTGATTATTCCCCCCCCTTTACTGTACTACCTCCCGCTGTTGGTTTTCATTGATATTTTCCATTTCCTCTTCCTGTAATATTTTGCCGAGGATGTTTTGAAGAGATGGTTTTCTAGCTGCAAATTCTTTTAACTTTTGTTTATCATGGAAGGTTTTAATTTCATCTTCCATCCTAAAGCTTAATTTCGCGGGATACACGATTCTTGGTTGGAACCCATTTTCTTTCAGTGTTTGAAATATGTTATTCCAGGATCTTCTAGCTTTGAGAGTCTGTGTTGAAAGATCAGCTGTTATCCTGATTGGTTTACCCCTAAATGTAATCTGCTTCCTTTCTCTTGTAGCTTTTAAAATTCTCTCCTTATTCTGTATGTTGGGCATCTTCATTATAATGTGTCTAGGTGTGGATCTCTTATGATTTTGCACATTCGGCGTCCTGTAGGCTTCTAGGATTTGGGATTCTGTCTCGTTCTTCAAGTCTGGGAAGTTTTCTCGTATTATTTCGTTGAATAGATTGCTCATTCCTTTGGTTTGGACCTCAGTACCTTCCTGTATCCCAATGACTCTTAAGTTTGGTCTCTTTATGTTATCCCATATTTCTTGAATGTTCTGCTCTTGGTTTCTTAACAGCTTTGCTGAGCTGTCTATGTTCTTCTCCAGTTGAAATACTTTGTCTTCATTGTCTGATGTTCTATCTTCTAAGTGATCTACTCTGCTGGTAGTAGTCTCAATTGAGTTTTTAAGTTGGTTTATTGTTTCCTGCATTTCCAGGATTTCTGTTTGTTTGTTTTTTATAACCTCTATCTCCCTGTATAATTGATCTTTTGCTTCTTGGATTTGTTTATGTAATTTATTGTCAAAGTGGTCGAAGTGGTCTTTCATTGTCTGATTTTGCTGTCTAATGTCTTCCTTGAGACTCCAGATCATCTGAAGTATGTATATCCTGAATTCTTTATCTGACATTCCATCTGCTGCAGATATTACCTCTTCTAAAGTTGAGTTGACCTGCATTGCTTGTGGTCCTTTCTTTCCTTGTCTTTTCATATTGATTGCGTTTCTTTCTGCTTGGTGAAACTGTTGTGTTATTGATTTTTCCCCCTATATATTTATATTGCTCTTGTATAGCTGCAAAGTCTCCCTCGCAGGCTTTGGCGGTGGTTCTGCCCCTCCTCCAATTGAGGCAATGTGCCTACCACGCCGGGAGGCCGCTGTGCCTGTACTTTCGATGGGCCTGTTCTTTCGGTGGTCACAGGTCCGCCTACCTTGCAGGTGTGAGCAGCGGCTTTGCCCCTCCGCTGGCCACTAGGCCTGTTCTGTCTGTCGGTTGCAGGTCTGTCTACCTAAAAGGCACTGTTGGCGGCTCTGCCCCTCCCCCAACCGGGGCGATGTATCTGGCGGGCCACTGGGCCTGTTTTGTCAGTGGTCACGGTTCCGCCTACCTTGCATGTGCGTGGAGCAGCTGTGTCCCTCCGAGAGTTGCTGGGCCTAACTTGCCGGTGGGTGGCAAGTGCGCCTACCTTGCAGGCCCGGGGGTGGCTCTGCCGCTCTGCGGGTTGCTGGGCCTGATATGCTGGTGAGACGCAGGTTTGCCTACCTTGCAGGCGCCTGGTGGCTCTGCCCCTCCCCCAACCGGGGCGGGGCGATGTGTCTGGCCGTCCTCTGAGCCTGTTCTGTTGGTGGTCAGTGTACTGCCTACCTAGCAGGCTCGAGGGGCAGCTGTGCCCCTCCGCAGTTTGTTGGGCCTGACCTGCTGGTGTGTGGCAAGTGCGCCTACCTTGCAGGCCCGGGGGTGGCTCTGCCGCTCCGCGGTTGCTGGGCCTGATCTGTTGGTGAGTTGCAGGTCTGTGTAACTTGCAGGCGCCCGGCGGCTCTGCCCCTCCCCCAACTGGGGCGGGGCGATGTGTCTGGCCGGCCTCTGGGCCTGTTCTGTCGGTAGTCAGGGTTCTGCCTACCTAGCAGGCTCGTGGTGCAGCTGTGCCCCTCCGCAGTTTGTTGGGCCTGACCTGCCGGTGGGTGGCAAGTGCGCCTATCTTGCAGGCCCAGGGGTGGCTCTGCCGCTCCGCGGTTGCTGGGCCTTATCTGCTGGTGATTCGCAGGTCTGCCTAACTTGCAGGCGCCCGGCGGCTCTGCCCCTCCCCCAACCGGGGCGGGGTGATGTGTCTGGCCGGCCTCTGGGCCTGTTCTGTCGGTGGTCAGGGTTCTGCCTACCTAGCAGGCTCGTGGGGCAGCTGTGCCCCTCCACAGTTTGTTGGGCCTGACCTGCCGGTGGGTGGCAAGTGCCCCTACCTTGCAGGCCCGGGGGTGGCTCTGCCACTCCGCGGTTGCTGGGTCTGATCAGCTGGTGATTCACAGGTCTGCCTAACTTGCAGGCGCCCGGCAGCTCTGCCCCTCCCCCAACCGGGGCGGGGCGATGTGTCTGGCCGGCCGCTGGGCCTGTTCTGTGGATGGTCAGGGTTCTGCCTACCTAGCAGGCTCGTGGGGCAGCTGTGCCCCTCCGCAGATTGTTGGGCCTGACCTGCTGGTGGGTGGCAAGTGCCCCTACCTTGCAGGCCCGGGGGTGGCTCTGCCGCTCCGCGGTTGCTGGGCCTGATCTGCTGGTGATTCGCAGGTCTGCGTAACTTGCAGGCGCCCGGCGGCTCTGCCTCTCCCCCAATCTGAGCGATGTGTCTGGCAGTCCACTGTGCCTGTTTTGTCGGTGGTCACAGTTCCGCCTACCTTGCACACGCGTGGAGCAGCTGTTTCATTAGTGCCTGGGCACACTCTCCTTGTTTGCCTCCCTCAGGCCCTAAGTTTGTAGAGCTTGGGGCTGAGCACCCCCAGGCCTGCAAGGTAGGGGCACCCCGTGCCGCCCTCGGTCTGGCTATTGCGCTCACAGGAGAGCTGGGCTCATTATTACTTTTAATGTGGTATTATTTCAGTGCTAATTGTTTTCACATGGATAAATTTGCCAGAATTTAAGTCTCTTGACAAGAGAAATCAAATCCCTTACATGCCTAGAACAATCCTTGAACACACATACCAGGTAGTCTTTATTTATTTATTTACTTATTTATTTATCTAAATCAGTTATATATGACAGCAGAATGTTCTTTGTACACAAATGGAGTACAATTTTTGACTTCTCTGATTGTACCCCAAGTAAGATCTCATCATTTGTGCAATCATACATGTATCTTGGTCTCACTCCACCATCTTTCCTACTCCCATGCTCCTCCCCCACCAGGTACTCTTTAAATACTAGTTATTCCAATAAATATACCCATGTAGCAGTTCACTGTGATGGTAATGATGATCCAGATGGATAAAGGTTTTTCTGAGATTGCATCTATCTCTTTACTTTGATCAAAAATGTACTTGATAATGACTTTTACATTTCCTTCTTCCCTGCCTTTGTCTTGGTGATAGGCTGTTGATGATGTGAAGAAAGGTTACATCAAAGCAGAGGAAAAGTCTTACCAATTACAGAAACTATATGAACAAAGGAAAATGGTCATGGTAAGTTAATGTCCCCATAATACTTCTATTAATGCCCCCTTTTACCTCTTAAACCTGTTGTTCCAGTCATTTTTGAAAGGCCCTGCAGCCTGATAAGTGACTTAACTAATTAAAAAAAAAAAAAGGAAAAAGAAGGGATATGTAGATGTTGATGCAGGCAGTTGTAATTCCTCCATTTAGCACCCAGAAAGCTTGGATTACTATACATCTATACATAGACATATAATTTTTATTATTAATAATAACTAAACATTTTTTATAAAAGAAGTGCTAAAACAGAGATATACAAAAACATTATGATATGCTGAAGATAAAATTGTGTAATAACGACATTTATTTTATTTATTTTTTTATTTTTATTTTTTTAAGAATTTTTTTAAGGGCTGGGGATGTGGCTCAAGTGGTAGCGCGCTTGCCTGGCATGCATGCAGCCCAGGTTCGATCCTCAGCACCACATACAAAGATGTTGTGTCTGCCGAAAACTAAGAAATAAATATTAAAGATATTCTCTCTCTCTCTCTCTCTCTCTCTCTCTCTCTCTCTCTCTCTCTCTCTTAAAAAAAAAAAAAAAAGAATTTTTTAATATTTATTTTTTTTTTTTTAGTTTTCGGCAAACACAACATCTTTGTTTGTATGTGGTTCTAAGGATCGAACCCAGGCTGCAACGCATGTCATGCGAGCGTGCTACCGCTTGAGCCACATCCCTAGCCCCTAATAATGACATTTAGACTTTCTTTTTTTGTTTGTTTTGTTTTGTAACCCAGGATTGAACCCTTGGGTGCTTAACCACTGAGCCACATCCCCAGCCCTTTTTTATATTGTACTTAGGGCATCATTAAGTCGCTGAGGCTGGCTTTGAACTCGAAATCCTTCTGCCTCAGCCTCCCACACTGCTGGGATTACAGGTGTGTGCCACTGAGCACAGATAGATTTTTAACATTACAAGTTTTTTTAATTGTGATTTAGCAGTAGCAAAATCATTTGTTTTTACAACTTGCATTTCTGCAGTTGATTGGACATTTATGCTTAGTTGTGCTTTGGTTTGTCTGATATCTTATAGTTGTGGTGTTTGATTTAGCAGCTACTATTTCTCATGTGACTATTTAAATCTAGATTTAAATTCATTTGAATAAAGTTTAAAATTCAGTTCTTTGGTTACAGTAGCCACATTTCAAGGGCTAAGTAGCTATATGTGGCTAGTAGCTGTCATATTAGAAACACAAATATAGAACATTTTCATTACCACAGAAAATTCTGTTGGATAGTGTTGCTTAAGATGTTCCTTAAATGTTTTAAAGTTAGTTTTCAATTTGCATCTGCTACAAATACTGGAATGGGAATTGTCAAAAATTAGTAAAGAAAACATACAAAAATTTTCACTCATATCTTAAAATTTCTCTTTTGGCAGATTCACATGTAGTTGAAATTTTTCCGTTTATTTTTCATGATTTCACACTGGGGAGTACTTGCATTTGTAATGATTCTGATAGCTCACTTGAATTATTTTGTACCTTCTGTATGCTTTTTATGAGGGAATGTTCATCTATTTAAATTAATTGAGTTAGATAAGACTACAAAGAAGTCAACCATTGACCTTAGTCTATAATCTCATATCTAGGTAGGATAGTTATTTTATCATGTATCTGATGGAAAGTAATAAGTCTCTTTTTGGCCCAGAAAATTACCAAAGATTGGGGAGCTGTCTTACCAATGTAAGATATGTACCTCTTGTACATATCAAGAGGCTGAAATAGAAAATGCAAAAATCTTTTAAATATAATTAAATCTTGGCAGAATTTTGGGGAAGGAAATTTTTCAGTGTTTGAGACAGGATTTTAAAATGCAACTTCCACCTGTTTGGTTTTTTTTTTTTTCAGATAATGACATTTTCTTCTATGTATTAATAGATCATTCTAACCAATACATTTACATCTTTTTGGTGATGAGGGCTAAATACTAAAGGGCCTAAACCTCTGCAGTAGTTCTTTGATTTTGCCAAAGCCAACGAAGTCTTCCTGTTCCTAAAAAGATAATAGAAATCAAAGTAGTTTCACAATACATATTGTTTCTTTGTATAAACAGGACTCCAAACACTATCCTTCTATTTATATGTTCAACAAAAAAATATTTCTTGAGCACCAAGTATGTACCAGACACAGTACAAGGTACTAGAGAAGTAAATAGGTTTGGATTGTTCTTTAGCAAAATATAGGAAATCTGAATTTAATTAAAGCACAGAAATCTATTATCAAGTCATTTTTAGATTCAGTTTTGTAATTTCATAGTCACCCAGTTAAGAACTAGAGTTTAGTTGATACACAGATGTTTTCCCATGAGTCATTTTAGGCAAGGACTATAAAATATGCTTAAACATTTATGGAATTCTGTTGTGTTGGAAACTTAGCCAACATGTAAGTATGTTGGGAAGGGAATCTCACCAAAGTTTGAATTTTTATGTATTCAAGTATCTGTGTTCAAAGACAGCCTAGCTAATATCATCTCAGACATGCCCTTCAGGTCCTGGTACACTAACTACAATGACTTAGCGTGGTTTGATAGGACTGCACTTAGGCCAAATCACTACATTTAGTTGCTAAATACATGAGATCTGCAGCAACTCAATAAGATTCTCAGTTTTAGTTCCTTTCCCACAAAATGCCAATATTCAGTTTATCAGCTATCAAATAGAATCTTGACAAAATACTTCAGGATTCTTAGTCAGTTAATAAGATTTGTGTACGTTCCCCATGTCCTTCAATATAGAGGACAGCTCATATCCTTGCCATGGTCTATAATACCCAGTGTCATCAAAAACATTTTTTTTAATCTTCTTATTACCAAGTTAGAAGGAATCTCAAATTTGGCTGGTTGAGAATATAATGTACAAGTCTGTTTTCCTTCCCTGCCTCCTTCCTTACTCTTGCTTATGCTCTCTTCTTTCTTTTTCGGCTCATACAAATGATAGACATGTATAAGTTATGCTTTGCTTATGTTGAGGTGGCCTGTTTACCATTGTTAAACAGAGTTTTTATATTATTAATGTTTCTCAGCACAATTTGTAATGATTTCACACAAGGCAGTATGTATGAAAGTCAGTGTTTCTCAAAGTGTGGTTCCCCAGCCTACTTCCACGGAAATCGCTTTGGAAGCCCCTTAAAATGCAGATTTTAGCCCTGCCTCATATCTACTAAGCCAGAGCTTCTGGGGGTAGGACCTAGGGATCTTTTTTTCATAAAGCACACTGGTAATTCTGAAACCTTAGATACTCCAGTATCACTCTATAGGGCTTAGGAAGAGTTGGTACTCAAGAGTCCTCTCAAGCCTTTGTTTCAATTTTAGACCAGTTTTGACCCTTGGTAGGTTGAGGAGCACAGAGAGTTCTTCAGAATGGACCTTGACTCATTCTCCCAAAGTGTTCTGTTAAATACTGAATCTCTGTATTAATAACTGTCCTATTTATGTATTTACCTGTCTTGCTGAATATTGAACATTTATAAAATGTCCCTTACTATACTAAATGTCCCTTTCCTCTTCTCTGGCGTAAATGGGCCGCTATGTAAGTGGTATATGAATCAAGGAAGGTAATTCAGGGTCATATTTAGCTACTCAAAACTTAATATGAAAGAAGAATTGGCAGGATAATTTTGTGTTTTAAATGTGTTATAAATATGTCTGAGGGCTGGGGATGTGGCTCAGCAGTAGAGTGCTTGCCTAACACGTGTGAGGCCCTGGGTTCAATACTCAGCAAAACATAAAAATAAATAAATAAAAGTATTGTGTCCAACCATAACTAAAAAATAAAAAATATGAAAGCAAAAATCTGTGTGTGTGTGCATGTGTGTATGTGAGAGATAAACAGACAGATATACTGGGGATTAAACCCAGGGGTATTCTACCACCCCAGCACTTTTTATTTTTTTATTTAAATAGAATTGATCTGAGTTGCCCAGGCTAACCTTGAACTAATGATCTTCCTGCCTTAGCCGTCCCAGTAGCCAGGATTACAGGCATGTACCACCATACCTGGCAAAAATTCACCTTTCCTAATTTTGGATTTATGTTTAATTTTAAGTGTTTCTTCTTTTTAAGCTTGGTGCAAACCCAGGAATGTTGGGATTACCCACCTGAAATTGAGACATATTACCCAACCAGAGAATCTCTGGAAACTTTAAGTCTGTTTCCCAGTGAGACTTTACCAATGACTTCTTACAAGGTCACAGGTGCCTTAGTTTTTTATTTTAGAACTTATGACTTCTAGTAAGAAGCCCCCCAAAGGTCTTTTGCTTTCAAGGACCTTTGGGTTTTTTTGGAATCAGCTTATTTCACTTAGCATGATAGTCTCTAGTTCCATCCATTTATCAGCAAATGCCATAATTTCATTTTTCTTTATGGCTGAGTAACCATTGTGTTATATATACACACCACATTTCTTTATCCATTTATCTGTACAAGGGCACCTAGCCTTGGTTCCATAGTTTAGCTATTGTGAATTGAGCTGCTGTAAATATTGATGTGGCAGAGTCACTATATTATGCTGATTTTAAGTCATTTGGGTATATGCCAAGCAGTGGGATAACTGGGTCAAATGGTGGTTCAGTTTCAAGTTTTCTGAGGAATCTCCGTACTGCTTTCCAGAGTGGTTGTACCAATTTGAAGTCCCACTAGCAATGTATGAATGTACCTTTCCCCCCACATCCTCACCAACACTTATTGTTACTTGTATTCTTGATAATTGTTGTTCTGACTGTAGTGAGATGAAATCTCAGTGTAGTTTTGCTTTGTATTTCTCTAATTGCTAGAGATGTTGAACATTTTTTCCTATATTTGTTAACTGACTGTATTTTTTCTCTAAAGTGCCTATTCAGTTTCTTTGCCCATGTATTGATTGGGTCATTTGGGTTTTTCTTTTAAATATTTATTTTTCAGTTGTCATTAGACACAATACATTTATCTTATTTATTTATTTTTATGTGGTGCTGAGGATCGAACCCAGGGCCTCGCATATGCTCAGCGAGCACTCTACTGCTGAGCCACAACCCCAGCCCCTTATTTGGGTTTTTTTTGGTGTTAAGTATTAATAACTGTCCTATTTATGTATTTACCTGTCTTGCTGAATATTGAACATTTATAAAATGTCCCTTACTATACTAAATACATTTTAGTATATTTTGAGTTCTTTATATGTCCTGAAGATTAATGCTGTATCTGAGGTACAGATGTCAAAGATTTTCTCCTCTTCTTTTAAAGTTTTTTTTTTTTTTTAGTTGTCAATGGACCTTTATTTTATTAATTTGTTTTTTGTGTTGCTGAGGATCAAACCCAGTTCCTCACACATTCTGGGCAAGCTCTCTACCACTGAGCCACAATCCCAGCCCCTGTTTGTTGATTCTTTATTTTACTTCTAGCACTTTATGAGTCTTGATAACAAAGTCGGTTCCTAAACTGACATGATGTAGATTTGGGCCTACCTTTCTTTTGTTAGGTGCAGGGTCTCTGGTCTTATGTCTAGATCCTGATCTACTTTGAGTTGAGTTTTGTGCAGTGTGAGAGAGAGGGGTTTAGTTTCATTCTACCACATATGGATTTCTATTTTTCCTAGCACCATTTGTTGAAGAGGGTATCTTTTCTTCATTGTATGTTTATGATTCCTTTGTCTAGTATGAGATAACTCTGTGTGTACTGTTCCATCCCATTGAGCTTCATGGCTATTTTTGTGCCAATTCCATACTGTTTTTGTTACTACAGCTCTGTAGTAAAATTTAAAATCTTGTATTGTGATACCTCCTGCTTCACTTTTTCTCACTAAGGATTTCTTTGGCTATTCTGGGTCTCTCATTTTTCCAAATGAATTTCATGATGAGCAGGGCCAATCTTAAGGCTCCATAATATCCACTGGCATTTGCAGAAGTCTTAATATCATTGAGCAGAAATGCTGCTTACTAAGCATGTCAGGGTTTCTGATAACTCTGAGGGGGTCATGGCTTGGACTGTATGCTGAAGGTCTGGTTGCGGGGAACTTCTTTTTCCATTAACATTTTATTGTAAAAAGTTTTCAAATACACTAGTACAGTAAGCTATTACTGCTTTCACCTCCCTGGTAGCCAGGATTACAGGTATGCACCCCCATACCTGGCAGGAGCTCACCTTTCCTGATTTTGGACTTAGATTTAATAAATAGCCCAGTCAGCCCTTATGCACCCATTTCCAGCTTCCGCAGCCTTCAGCTCTCCACTCATGTTTCATCTATTTCAGTCACAGGCTTATTTTCCCCTGGAGTTTTTTCCTTTGTCTTCTCTGCTGGCATTGAACCCAGAGCCTCATACCTGGTAGGCAAGTGCTCTGCCACTGAGCTACACGTCCAGCCCTTTTCCTAGAGTTTTTAAAAGTAATTTCCAGGACAAGGGATGTGGCTCGGTGATAAGAATGCTTGCCCAGCATGCATGAGGCCCTGGATTAAGTCCCTAGAATCCATAAATATAATTTCCAAGTATTTAATTTTTTTTTAATATTTTTTATTTTGTTTATTTTTATGTGGTGCTGAGGATGGAACCTAGTGTTTTACACATGGTAGGCAAGCGCTCCACCACTGAGCCACATCCCCAGCCCCCCAAGTATTTAATTTTCTAGGGTATTCTTGAGAGAGAAAATGGTTGACTAATGATAATAGAGCTTTAAATTTTTTTAAGTTATCATTTATTAAATACATAATTATGTACCAAGTACTATAGTAAATACTTTATATTGAATGCAGTAACATTATAGGTGCTATTACTGTTTCCCACCTTCTAGAAGAGAAAACTGAGCCTCCTGGGATGAATTTGCCTGAGTTCAAGTAACCTGCCTAGAGTTGCACTGTTAGGAAGTCATGGGGTCAGATTAGATCCCACCCCTCAGGGAAAGAGAGGGTCACACTGAATGGTGCGGTGGTGCTTTCTAGCTCTGAGGTCTTGATGACAGTGTCTCTTCTGTCTCTTACTTACATGTCTTTAGATAGAGAAAAGAGGATTGGCAATGTGGAGGCAGAAGCTGGGAGTGGGTAAAGGCTGCCCTGGAATTCTTTCCAGTCGAGGAAGGGATTGAGACCCAGGGCAGGTCTCTGGGTTCCCCTTGCTTTTCTCAGCAACTCTCCTCTGTGCTTCAGTGTCATGGTAACACTGTTTCCCTTCCTTTCTGCCTAGTACCTCAACATGCTAAGGACTTGTGAGGGCTACAATGAAATCATTTTCCCCCACTGTGCCTGTGACTCCAGGAGGAAGGGGCATGTTATCACAGCCATCAGCATCACGCACTTTAAGCTGCATGCCTGCACTGAAGAAGGACAGCCGGAAGTGAGTCTCCCATGGACCGGGCTGCAGCACTGCAGACGGCTCGCTCGCTTGCTGTGCTTGTGCTTCTTTGTGAGGAAAATGAGATCCGAACTGTGTTTTGATTGGGGTGATTTGATGGGATCCACACTGACCCTTCACTTCACTGGCTGCTCCCCCCCCCCCTTTATTCTTTTGTCACTGTCTGAGCCCTGAAATGCCGCAGCCATCTCCACTTATTTCTCTTCTGCTTCCCGGCTCAGAACTCCCTTCCCTCACTCCCCGCACTCTCAAACTCAAACTGTAGGCCTTACTCTCTCGTTCTTGGTTGTCCAGAACCAGGTCATAGCGTTTGAATGGGAGGAGATGCAGCGATGGGACACAGATGAAGAAGGCATGGCATTCTGTTTTGAATATGCGCGAGCAGAGAAGAAGCCCCGATGGGTTAAAATCTTCACACCATATGTGAGTGGGAGATGGGGAGCCTACTTAGGGAAAGTAGATTGGGCTTTAGGTTTCCTTCAGGCTGCGTACATAAATGGAGAGACCAAGACAGACAGACACAGAGTTTCTTGAGATGGAAACCTTTCTGAATCCTAGAGCCCCTGGTTCAGCCTGTTTTTTCCTTTAGGCCCACCAGGATCAACAGTTTCCCATCCCACTTGGCTCACAGAGTTACCATTAGGGGGAGCTAGAGAACAGAAGATGGCCAGGCCTGGAGTCGGCCAGGTTTTCTCTGTACTGAGTGGGTTTGGAAGAATGGGTGACCTGGCTCTGAGAAGTAGTGAGTGTTACTGTTTTTTTTTCCCCCAGTTCAATTACATGCATGAATGCTTCGAGAGAGTGTTCTGCGAGCTCAAGTGGAGAAAAGAGGTAATTTTGAAAAATCCTTGAATAATTATTTTTTTTGTTGTTTATTTAAAATTTGTAGGCCCATGGCCAAATACCTGGGACCCTCACCTCCATTTCTGTCTTTCTAGGAATATTAGTTAGAGCCTGGTTATCTCATGTGAGCCAGGACATTCTTCCAGCAAGGCTGGCTTCTGGATGGTGAATGGGCTGTGAAAAAGGCCCTGCTTCTTCCCTTGTCTAGAGGGTGGACGGTGGCTACAGGCTCTTCCATCTCTCATGACTTCATGGACTCTCTTCTTCCTGTTTCGTTTTATTTTGAATCAAATCACCCTCCATGTTCTCCCTGACCCAGAAGGGCAGCTGTCCTCAGATTTAGCTGTCTGATTCGATGAGTCATGATAGTCTCTAAATTAACAAAGAATGTGTATGCAGGGGGAAGTTTTTGCTACTGCCATCTGTAGGTGTCAGTGCTGGAGCAGAATTTAGAATATTCTGAATAATTAGGTAGGGGCTGGAGATGCAGCTCAATGGTAGAGCACTTGCCTTACATATGCAAAGCTCTGGGTTTCGAACCTCAGCACCATCACCAAAAAAAAACTGAAATACAAAAACAAACTTAAAAATCATCTGCTGCGGGGCTAGGAGTATGGCTCAGCAGTAGAGCACTCGCCTAGCACGTGTGGGGCACTGGGTTTGATCCTCAGCACCACATAAAACTAAATGAATGGAATAAAGTATTGTGTCCAACTACAACTAAAAAAATAAATATTTTTTAAAAATTAGCTGCTGTACTCAAAAGAAAATCAGGATCAGGAGGTTAAATCAGAATATGAAAGTTTGTATTCATATAGCAAAAAGAACATTAGATTCTGGGACTCATATCTAGGTTTTCTCCTGGCTTTCTTTTTCTATAATTTTGAGTAACCTCCTTAGATCTGAGTTTCCTCTTCTATAAAATAGGACCTTTTAGTTCTAAAAGTCTGTGATTCTAGATGGGAGATGTATTAGGGGAAGAGGCCAAAGAGATTGAATCATCCAGCTGTACACCGTTTTAGTTTCTGTTGGGGATTGTCTCGAGATTGGAGGAGATGTAGCTTCCCAGTAACTCTTTTCTTTTTTTCCTTTCAGAACATTTTCCAGATGGCAAGGTCACAGCAGAGGGATGTGGCCACCTAGCCTTCCCTTTTCCCCTTCCCTTCGTCCTCTTCCTCTTATCCTTCTTGTCTCCCATGTCAGACAGAGTAACCATTAACACAAAAGAAGAGAAAAGGAAAAAAGTCATTATATTCAAAATCCCTAATCTAAATATTCTTAATAACTCCCTCTGAATTTCATGTATCTGGAATTGAGCTGGTAGAGAACAATAGATGGTCAGTACCAGAAGTCCACTGAGTTAAGACAGGAAAAGAAGTAAGCCCAGCCAACTCGCCAAAGGTGTCTGTCCTTTCTCCTGGGCCTCACATCGACAGACTCTCCTTGTACTATATTTTTAAAACTGGAAATATGAACTTCATTCATTTGCACTGTTCAGACATATATATGTATGTATGTAAAAAATTATATATACACAAATTAACTGCACGTATATACATATATATATTTCTTTTTAAATTTCATATTGATGGCAGTACCTTTTTTAGCTTGTGTTTTTACACACCTTTCACTAGAATTCATGACCTCTCTCTTGCTCTCTTTATTTTGAAACAAACTTTAAAAAGGAAAAAAAAAAAATACAGGGAAAATACCTCTCCTCATGAAGGACTCGAAAAGTTTACAACCTGCTTGGGTTTTTTCCCCCCTTTTTTGTATCGAGTGCAGTTTCTGGCTCATGGGTTGCCATAGAGTCTGAGGAGCAAGGAGCATAGAGTGTCTGTCTTCCAAGAAGGTGCTGGGGAGGAGAAGGAGGTGTGTTTCTGGGACAGCAAGTCTGCAGATCTGCAGGAGAGTCTGTAGACTTGGTGTGATCTGATTCCAGGGCAGTGTTCCTGGCCCACGCTCCCATTCATTCATGGCTTTCTAGCCCACTGTGCATCTCCTTCCTGCTTCTAGGGCACCTCATATGCTTTCCCTTAACTGGCCCAGAGCCAAGTTGAGCAGGGGCTCAGGACACCGATGCCCGCAGCACCTCCCGGTAGTCATTTTCCAGCTCCCTGCCTGTTCCGCAGGGAGAATATCCATGACCAGAGGTCACACAGACACCTTAGGCATGAAGGTGGGACTTACAGAGGGAAAGGGAGGGAGGGGTACTGTGTGACAGGTCTTACCTGCTCCATTCCTGCCGAGAACCCCCAGAACTGTTAACTCCCTGTGACTTCCTTCCACAGAGTGTTGGGGAGGGATCTGACAGTGTCTTCAGGGCCTTAAGGGAAAGTCGGAAGGGGACTGTGGTCTAATCAAACCATGGCCTGCCTAAACCAGCTAAGAACCCAGGAAGGCGTGGGATTATGGTAGATTTGGGTTGGATCTCCACCTTTTACTTCCACCTTGGAAGGAAAACCTTCTTGTCCCTCCAAGTTCCTCATCTGATTTTGCAGCTAAAGCCAGGACTGATAAGTAGAGTCACATTCCTGGCTCTGTACTGTATCCTGAGCTCTATACGTTTGAGTAAGAAGCACGAAGTCAGGCTCAGGTGCAACTGAAACACACCTTTGAACCTTCTTTTTTCCCCTCTTCACCTTTGAAATAAAAACAGGATGGCATGGTCTGCTTTGTGTGCCAGGAAATCAATCAGAATTGGTTGTAGTTGGCTCCACTGAGCAGTGTGGGGTGATTTGAAGTTTCTCTTTTTTATAACTTGTTTTTACAGATTATTGTGAGGTCGCTTTTCCTTCTCTGTCACCCTGTTATCCTGGCAGCCACTTGCCCTGGGGACCTTTCTCCAAACCCAAGTGGAATCAGCATATAAAACATAAGAATGTTAATGTTTAAAGTTGCCGAGGGTACTCCTGGTTTGAAGGCTTTAGTACAGGATTGACTCCTTTTGGCTTAAATGAATTTAATAATGAGCCAAAGGACCCTAAAAAGAAGATATGTTTATTTCTACTTCAAGATGCTACAAATACAGAGGCTTTTGGCACCAGCTTTGTTTAAACTGTAAAAATAGCAGCAGTGCACCCCTCCTTCCGCTAGAGGGAGAGGGATGAACACACCCGTGAGTCTGTGCGCAGCCCGAATACTGACCTCCCACACACAGGCCGCCCAGAGATTTGGAGGCCCCTGAGAGTGGGCAGATGGTGCGTGCTCCCTTTCTGACTAGCATTCACTTTGTTCTTTGGAGTCTGGGTGAAGGGCCTCATAGGTAGTTAGCCTGCTGGCAGAATCTTTTGGGGAACAGCCTGTACTTAGGGGTATCCCAAGACAAAGCATCCATCTGCAGCAAGCAGGTGGGAAGGAGGGAGACCCTAAAGGGTGACATCTTGTCCTTCACGTACTCCAGGCCTCCAGTGATGGAGGCAGAGGTCGCTGTGGCTATGGAGGTCCACAGGATCGAGCCCTTCTTTGCATGAAGCAGTGTCAGGTGTGACTCTACTTTCCCCTCCTCCCCTGCACTTCCTTTCTCTAATTCCTGCTCTTTCTCTTGGTCCTGGCTTCTGCCCTGGGAGGTGTCTACCCAGTCTTCTTTTGCAGTTTGTCTCTGGGAAATGGGGCTCCCCGTCCCCCAGCTTCACCCGAGCAGAACCACAGGGTCTTCCTGGCCTCTCGCTGTTGTTCCCTCCATACTGGCCTTCTGTCCTCTGGGGCAAAAGCTCAGAGCTTTTTATGGAGCAGCAGCAAATGTAGGCCCTGAGAAACCTGTCCCTGTGGAAAGGTTCCCTTGGGCCACGCTTTGAGCGCTCTGCTCTGTGTATTTTCATTCTATTCTCCATTTCTCTGCCCTCCCCTTGCCCTAGGCCTAAGCTCAGCACAAGTACAGATGAGTGTGTGCTCGGGCAGCTCCTAGGCCTGGACAGAGCCCTCAGGGAGGAATTAGATAAATATTCCAGCATCCTCATTCCTGGCCCAGTTAGTTCTCTAGTTACCTGGGCCAGTAGCTTTGAGTTATCCCCTTTTGAAGCTCCAAACCCTGTGCTTGGAACAGCAAAATAGGGCACTTACAGGAGGTGGCACCTTTCTCTCTCATCTCAGAATTTGCCAACTTATAAGCCTAGCTACTCGGAGGCAGTTTTCTTAAAGGGAACCGTAAGCTAGTTGACCTGAAGTCTCCCTGTCCACATCGCGCTGTCCGGCTGGACTGGCTCAGCAGTAGACCTCAGCACACTGCTGCTCCTTCTCCAGCCCCGCTGGACCACACTGGCTTCCTCTGATGGGGGCTGAGGTGGCTGAGCACAGGCAGGGGGGTGCTTCTAGCTCTCCCCTCCTGCTGCATCTTGCCAGGCCTCCTTCACTGCAGGATGGCAGCAGCTCACTCCTCAGCAATAATCTAGGGTGTGGGGGAAGCTTAGGGCTTGGGGAGGGACAGACCTAAACAGGGGAGTGATGTGGGCTTGGGGGCACTTGACCAACTGCTAAACTTGGACACCAGTTTATTTCATGCCCCTATTCAGCTGGTGAGCTGGGCTTCAGTTTTTCCCAGGCCATGCATACTTTTAATTTATTTGAGAGAAACTCTAATTGTATTTTCACTGCAGTATCTTGTATTTTTTATTTGTGATTTAAGAAATGTGAAGAGAAAATACACAGACACATAATGGCTAACAGTGTTTCTTTCATTCCTTGTTCTAGAGCTAACCACTCTAAAATTGTTTGGTAATGTCACTTAGTGTAATTAATTGTAACATATTCTTTTAAATAAATTGATTTATTGATGAAACAATTCTTTGGTTTCCTAGACTACAAATCCTTTGGGTTGTGTGGGAAGAAGGGAAGAGGAACCTTTGAGATTTGAGTTTAGAGTGGTCAATCTGAAAGTGAGAAGGAACATTTAACCAGTTTTTATCTAACCAGATAACTAGTGGGCCAGTCTTTGGAAGGCAGGGCATGAAGGAGAGTGTAGCAGAGAGAAGCCAGGGAGGTCCCTGGTTTGCAGTTCTGTGCCCAGTAGCTCCTTCGAAAATTCCTTTTCTCTCTCAGTTCTCAGAGGTGACCGATCTTGGCCCTCCTGTCTGCTGGTCATTCGCGTGCGGCATTCCTTCCCAGCTGAGAACAGTTAAGGCCCCAGAGCCCTTGGGACAGCGTTTGGCACTGGACCCCCCCAGCCCAGCCCAGCCCAGCAACACGTATAGACTTTTTCATTTTTCAAGGAACTCGGGAAGCTTTCTCTTACGGGGATCTGAACTGAAAAGTACACATTACCCCTAATGAATGCCTAGGAAATACTAGGCACTCGGGGTGGTTGTATCCCTTCTTCTGCCCACATCTCTGAGGATGTGGCTCCACTTACCTGCTCAAGATCACCTGCTCTTTTATGGACTGAACCAGCTCTGAAAAGCATTTGTAGTGGATCAGACATTTTTGTTGTTTTTATAAATCTTGCTTATTGTTTTTATAATCCCTGACTATGTACTTTTGGTACTTAATTGATATAAGAGCAAGGAGCAGTTTGATGTTTGGTTTTTTGTTGTTGTTGTTGTTGTTTTGGGGGGGAGGTATCCTGGGAATTGAACCTGGTGCTTTACTACTGAGCCTTTTTTTTTGAGGCAGGATCAGAATTGTTTGGGGCCTCACTAAGTTGCTGAGGCTGGCCTTCAACTTGTGATATTCCTGCTTCAGCCTCCCAAATCACTGGAATTACAGGCCTGTGCCACTGTACCTGGCTTCCAGTTTGACATTTTCTTTGTCATTCAGGGTCTTATGCACCAGCCACTGGCGTTGAATATTTGGAATCTGATAAATATTACTATGTAAATGGGAAAAAGTTTGTTTTTTTTTTTTAACAAGAATACATGGAGAAGTAGAAAGTAGGATTACAAAATTAGAATTAAAGTCAACAAACATTAAATATCTACCATGTATTGGTCATTGTATTAAGAAACTACAACAGATAAAAAAGCAAAGAAAAACTTTCTGCTCGCTTATAGCCTCACAGAGAATGAAACAAAAATGGCCTTAATGCACAGTGGCAGGTTTCAGATTGCTATAAGGACTAGAGAAGGAGGGACTAGAACAGAGAGACCTGGGGAAGAGAGCAAAAAGGAGGTCTTCATGAAGGAAGGGTGTATATGGTGAGTCATTTAACATGAGCAGGATTTCATCGAGCTGGCATCCAACAACCATGTGTCGTGCTAGAGATTGGAGAGAGAAGGGGCCGGGTGTGACACACAAGCTTATAATCCCAGCAGCCGGGGAGGCTGAGGCAGGAGGAACACAAGTTTGAGGTCAGCTTCAGCAACCTAGCAAGGCCATGACTCAAAAAAGGGCTGAGGATGTGGCTCAGTGGTTAAAGCAGCCCTGGATTCAATCCCTGGTACCAAAAGAAAAGAGAAGGGGGTAAAAAGAATCGGCCTTGTCCAGAGAAATGCAAGAGTCCTGCTGGAGCAGGGCTTAGGATGTAGAGTGAAGTGAAAGTAAGACCTTGAAGAGCTTTGGTGCCAGGGAGGTGTGAGGAAGAAGAGGGGTCGGGGAAGAGGAAAAGAAGAAGAAAAAAAACAAAACTTATCAGTTTGAGTTAATAAGTAGAAGCAGTGGATAATTGGAAGGAAATATGAGGAAAAAATGGGAAAGTAAAATCTTTCATGATTTAATAAAACTGAATTTATGTGAGAAGTAAAAAGACTCCCAAGGCTTTACGTCTGTATGACTGGAATATAAAAATATTGAGTTGAGACTTTTGGGAGAGAAACAGTTTTAGCCTTGGACTATTTAGGCATGGGTGGGAAGCCAGCCCAGATGTCAGAATTTGTTATTAATTAATTGTTCCCCAAGCACCTCGTAGTGTCTGGACGCTGTCCAGGGTAATGGCGATACAGTGGTGAACAAGACAGGGCAGGTCCTCAAGAAATGTCCCTGAATTGGCTTTTCACATCAACTCCGGCTCCTTTGGAGAACTCAGACCACAGGAGAGCAGGAGGAGACACATTGCAGCCTCTGAGTGGATGTGCACGGGAGATGGCGAGGCCGAACTAGACGAGGGACTTGGAGGTGGACCCGCGGGGGCTTTGCAGCTGGATTGGATACGCGAAGTGAGAGAAAGGGTACCCCAAATTTAGGCTCTCACTGGTACATCGAGAGCTGTTTACTAATGAAGACTAAGAGAAAAGGTAATAACGAAACTCAGTTTAGGAGGCAATCCAGCTTGGGAGCACCTGGCTGCACCTGCTTCCTATCAGGTGGTGAAGGCCGCAGGGCATGGAGAGAGCTCCAGCGGGGGAGCCGAGTCCTTGGGAAAACAGGGCAGAGGGCAGGGGGTTTGTTAGAAACAGGAGTGTGGGTCAGGGCCGTGGAAGTTCTCCGGTTTGGAGGAGAAGGAGCCTGGCTGTGGAAGGGCTTCCTTCAGTCACAAACCCTGGAAGCTAAAGCTGTGGAGGGCTTTGAAATTTTGGCAAGAGAATTAAAAGACGAAGGAAACCCTGAAAGAGAGGCCATGGCTCTCAAGCCAGCAGGGTCCGACCCCAAAGGAAAGGAGATGCCTTGGGTTCCACGGGTACAGTTCAAAGCTCTAAAAATACAGAAAGGGGATGAGAACACATTGAAGAAATCGTCAGGGCTTCTCTCCCTGAGCCCCGCCATGTTCTGATCACCTCGGTCTCCCTAACAGAGGGCCTTTTTCTAAATGTCTGTTTTCATTCTACGCCTGAAAGTTTCTCTGTCCCTGCTGTTGACAGCCAGTCCACTCTTCTGCCTCAAGAAGTTATCTGCCTTCTTTTTGTGCTCCTGTTAACAGTGGACACAGCTTGATTATCACAGAAGAAGAGAGCTGTAAAGGCCGCCGATGCACTTGGGCGAGGGGCGGCCACACCTCAGCTCCTGAGCTCAGAGGAGAGGGAGGAAGGAGGAGTGTGGTTGCCTACCGCACACCGCATCCCGGGAGGCAGGTGCTCTTGGTCCAGCACCTACCTCTCCATCTTTCTGTTCTCTCAAACCCCCGAAGCTGAGACGGCTCAAGGGAAAATTAATAATAGGAGATACCAACTCCTGTTGGTCCTTTTCTGGGCTCCTTCCCGTCCCTGACCACACACACCTCCGTCTCTGTGGAACTGAGACTTTTTTATGAACTAGGCTAAGAATCCCACCTGGTCCTACTGAAGTGTCCCATTCTTGGCCTCTACCAACCAAGAGTCGTTTTCCCCCTGAAACCACATCCACAGAGCTGTCTCCTAGAACTTCCCCTTTTGCTTCTCTTTTTAAATGGGGCACTTGGAAGAGGAGGCAAAAGTGAAGTAGGGATGGGGATTTACTCCTGTCCAGGGTAATGGCCAGATCAAAGCGGGAAGGTGAGCAGTTTATAAGAAAGCAAGTGACCGATGTACCATGAAGTCAGAGGCCACACCTGTGGGCTCCTCCTGAGCCAGCCCTAAAGAGGGGCCCAGAAAAGGTCTAGGAATTGGAGGGACCTTAGCGCTCAGAGAGTCCACCCTCTACCTGATGGAACTCACTGCAGCAATCTGCTCCCTACTTGTTGGGACTCTGCCTCAGAGGACAGGTGAGAACAGCATCGTGGGGCCTGGACACAGCCCACAGCCTTCCCTTATTGGCCTTGTGACTCTGGGGAAGTCAGCTGCCCTCAAAGCCTCCCTTTCCCTGTCTGCAAAGTTATGTCCCACCTCCTGGGGTTGTTGGAGGTGGAATGAAAGAATGTTCGCGAAGGGCCTAGAACAGGAGGACACACAGAACGTGGTCGATGAAATAGAGGTCCGGAATGGAACATGCCTGGGGACAGGGCTCCCGAGAGCCTGCTTCCTGTGCCCAATTCTACAGAACATTCCAGAATTAAGCCCCAAAGAGGGGTGAAGAATAGAGTCACAGAGATGCGAACAGGCGTGGACTTGCTGAAGGAGGGCTGAGCCGCCCGCCCAGCTGCTCCCCAGCTTCCTTCTCTTAACCTCCCTCCCTCCCCTCCGGTCCCTGCCCTCAACTTTCCAAGACTCTCATTTGATGCTTTTAAACTTTTTTCTTTATTTAGACAGAAAAGACCAACTCTTTAAAAGTAAAATGCAATAAATAAATAAGTTAAGCATAGAGAACTGTCTGAAACTGACTCCCCAGTCTCCCCTTCCCACTCCCACCCCCACCCTATTTTCTTTTCCCTAAAACCTTTTCCTAAAGAAAATGATCAGGTAATAAACCCCTTTAGCCCTCCCCACTCCCTTCCTCCCAAATACCCAGTTACCCCCCAAAAGCAAAGGGAGAAATCAAGAGAGAAAAAAATCCAAGGGCAAAATTGTCTAAACTCCCAGAAAGAGAGATGGCAGCGACCCGGCCGGGCCGGGCGGGCTGGGTGACGCACAGGTGGACTTGGTATTTACACGGAGGGGGCCAGCAGAGACTGTAAACATTTTTAGGGGTTCAGGGGGAGGTCTTTTCCTCGAGAAAGGAGGAGGGTCTCTGTGGCTGAGAGGCAGCCCTCAGGGCTCCCCCACACCCTCCTTGGAGGGGGCCCTTGGGGGAGGCAGTGAGTTTTAGGGCTGGGAGCCCAGGATTCAGGGATATCCTACCTCTAGCTGGGTGGAGGGGGCTGTGAGGCCAGCTTCTGAGGAACCCCTACTGCGGGGAAGAGGCTGGGGTGAGGGTGGGCTGGGGAGTGTGGGAGCCCCGCCGCCCACCCTGGGCTTCAGACTAGAGCAGGCCCACTGGTCGGGAGGCAGGTGTGAGCACTGGGCACAGAGGGCCCACTACAGGAGCCCGAGCAGAAGGCAGATACCCTGGAAACTTCCAGCCTATTCCTTGCTCCCTCGCAAAGGCCAAAAGGGCACCTGGGAGGAATAGGCCCGCGGAGCCAGGGAAGCCAAGCCACGGCCGTCAGAGAGGCAGGGTAGCAGGAGCAGGCCAGTGTCCTGTGCCCCCGGGGCCGTGAAGCAGCTTTGGCCCCAGAGCCCAATCGAGGCCCAGGGCAGATGTGCAGAGAGGGCCAGAGCCAGTTGTGGGAGGAGGGTGTGAGGCACCCCTTCCTCTGGCATCTCCAGACCTGTGAAGGAAGGAAACACAGGTGAAGCTTGGGGAAGATGGCGGCAGTGCTGGCCACAGGCTCTGGGCAGAGGGAGGGGCTGGGGTGGGTGGTGGCATCAAGAGGGGGCTGCCCGAGA
This sequence comes from Callospermophilus lateralis, assembly GCF_048772815.1. Lineage (NCBI taxonomy): Eukaryota > Metazoa > Chordata > Mammalia > Rodentia > Sciuridae > Callospermophilus > Callospermophilus lateralis. The sequence goes on from NC_135311.1 coordinate 3,630,538, forward strand.
AGGCAGGTCATCAAAAAGGCCTCATTCCAAATGGAACCATCCGGCCCCCCAGCCACGAGAGCAAAGGCCAGGAACAGAGGGGATGGGGGGCACTGGAGGAGACAGAAGCCAAAGGCCATTAGGAAGGAAGCAGTCGGACAGCCCAAGGGAAGAGTGAGGGCTGCAAAGCCAGAGGGGAGGCAAGAGATGAGGAGCAACAGGCAGGCAGAGGGACCAGGAGGAGGGAGGAGTGAGAGACAGACAGACACCTGGAGAGGAGCCTCCGCAAGGCCAGGGCCACCCGGACCGGGCTTAGGGACGAGTCTCGGGGTGAGACCGCCCCGCCTCTAAGCAGAGCTCTCATTCCTTTTTGGAAAGGAACAGAAAAAGCAAGAGAAATGCACAGAACACAGACCACAGTCACCAACCACTGTTGACCAAGCACATCCCGCGAGCTGCCCCCGGCCCTGTCCCTGGGCTGGGGGGAAGCTTCCCTCCACGGCCCCTCCCCAAATAACAAACAATTGGCTCCAAAGACAACACGCTCGTTCCATGCAACTTACAGGGGCCCGGAGCAGGGGTCCGGGGATGGGGGCTTCAGCCGACAATGGACACGGGCCCTGGGCTGGGGGCCCCCGGGGTGGGGGGAGTTAAGCAGCCAGGATTGGGGGGAAAGGGGAGAAACAGAAAACGTGGGTATTGTTCTTGGGTTGTGTGTTTTTTTGTTTTTTTTTTTTTTATCCAGGGGTTTAGTCCAAAGGAGATTAACACAAAATAACCAAGGCGCACAGATCTGTGGTCCTGAGGTTGGGACGCTGGCCCACAGTGGGGTGAGGGGCTGCTAAGCGAAATTCACCAGGCAATGCAACATTCCAACCTCCGCCACCTAAACCAAAGTGACTCCCACGAGGCCTGCAGCTCGGGCTGCCCCAGTCGGCCCTGGGCCCTTTCCTGGTGTTTCCACCACTGGGAGGACAGAGATTCCAGAAGCCAGTGACTCTAGGACCCTCAAGTACCCTAAACCAAACCTTGCTCCCCCAAACCTGCTCTCCTAATTTCATCAACCCAAAGGAAAACCAGAGAGTGAGAGAGACACAGACACGGACACACTGACCGGACAAACAGAACAGGTGGTGTGACGCTCTGGGGCAGACACAGACAGACTCGGTTCCTCCTGGGCTCACATGGAGTGAGTGTGAGTGAGTGTGTGTGTGTGTGTGTGTGTGTGTGAGAGAGAGAGAGAGAGAGAGAGAGAGAGAGAGAGAGAGAGAGAGAGGTGACTGAACAACAGCTGGGGCAGTTTCCCGGGTCCGTTTCCCATGCCCAGAGCCGGGTAGGGTGGGGTGGCCCCTGAGGATGGTGGGAAGGGTGAGTGGCACATTCGAGGGCCCTGGCTGCAGTGTGGGGGTTGGAGAGGGGGGCACAACACCAGAGCAGCACCCACCTGGAGCCCTCAGTAGGGCCGGTTGGCATCCTTAGGCCGCTTTAGCTGGACTTTGAGGCGCTTCATGCCGATCTGGAAACCATTCATGGCCTGGATGGCCGCCTGGGCACTGGCTGGATTGTCGAAACTCACAAAGCCTGGGGGGAGAGGGGCATAAGGCCAGCCGGCCCACCTCCCTCTCCTGCCGTGGGCCTAGGGCTGGAGCTGCAGCTTTCCAGACCTACTTCTTCTAGGTCTGCTAATGCCTAGAATACTGCCTGCACACCATAGGCTTCAGGAAGTGCGTGTTGATGGGTAGGCTGAACGCGCCATCCCAGCGCAGCCACTTACAGAACGAGGACACGCTTTCCAGCACTCTCTGCAGGGCGGCCTCTTCCTCTGCCTGGTCATGTCTGAATCGGCCTTTTGAAAACTGTCATCGCCAGACCTTACATGGCTTTGAAACAAAGTCCCTGGAGCAACCTTTCAAAGATGTGAAGCGACTAAGACCTACCCCCTTTGGAAAACCAAACTCCCCAGACTGAGCCTACTTGACTCCATCAAGCATGAATTTGGCGGGCGAACTTTTGTGGATGTACATGCCCAGAATCAAACCCAGGGCCTCAGGCGTGCTAAGCACCCGCTCTACCAGCCAGCCATGTTCTGGCCAACGTTGGTCCTAACAAGGACGAAGCTGTGGTTTTCTACAGGAAGAGAAGAGCTCAGTGCAATAAGTGTGGGATGCAGGGTGTGTCAGAGATGGTCCTGCCCTGCCCTCGGACACTCGGGATCTCAGGTACAGGGCCCATCGTGACCACAGCACTTTCAGTGGTATCAGACCGTGTTCTAACGTGGAGTTTGGCAACAACAACAACAACATGTCTACACTTGGTCTTTTGGATCATCGTATTCTTACCAAAACATTTGCTCTGATTGGTGGCCCGGTCAACAAAGACTTTGGCTGAGATGACATGGCCAAAGGGGACAAACATCTGGAGGATCTCTGAGTCCGTGAACTCCTGGGGCAGGTGGTAGATGAAGATGTTACAGCCATCAGGGCCTGGGTGGCGGCAGAGACCGAGGACATGAGCAACAGGGTGCCGGGAAGCAGACCCCGCGGGACCCTCCACTCCTAGCCCAGCATGTGGCCAGGGCTCCGGCCACCTCGTCCCCATTTGTTTTCATCCCCACACACAGGCAGGAGCTAGGTTTGGCACAGGGCAATCGGAAGTCCCTGAGACCACAAGGAGGACCTTCCTATCCCTGAAGGCTGTGGCTATGCGGACCCTGCCCAGGCCTGGCACCTTCTCGCTGCTGCTGCTGCTGCTGCTGCTGTTGCTGCTGCTGCTGTTGAGGCGGAGGTGGAGGCTGCTGGGCCACTAGGGCGGGAGGCTGCGGGAACGCGGGCGCAACCAGGCTGTAGGCTGCCGGGTAGGCTGCTGAGGGGACAGAGAGAGCCGAGGGTAGGCTTCTGGGGGGACAGAGAGAGCCGAGGGTAGGCTGCTGGGGGTGGGGACAGAGAGAGCAGAGGGTAGGCTTCTGGGGGGGACAGAGAGAGCCAAGGGTAGGCTGCTGGGGGGGGGGACAGAGAGAGCAGAGGGTAGGCTTCTGGGGGGGACAGAGAGAGCCGAGGGTAGGCTGCTGGGGGCGGGGACAGAGAGAGCAGAGGGTAGGCTTCTGGGGGGGACAGAGAGAGCTGACGGTAGGCTGCTGGGGGCGGGGACAGAGAGAGCAGAGGGTAGGCTTCTGGGGGGGACAGAGAGAGCCGAGGGTAGGCTTCTGGGGGGGACAGAGAGAGCAGAGGGTAGGCTTCTGGGGGGGACAGAGAGAGCCGAGGGTAGGCTGCTGGGGGGACAGAGAGAGCCGAGGGTAGGCTTCTGGGGGGACAGAGAGAGCCGAGGGTAGGCTGCTGGGGGGACAGAGAGAGCCAAGGGTAGGCTGCTGGGGGGACAGAGAGAGCCAAGGGTAGGCTTCTGGGGGGACAGAGAGAGCCGAGGGTAGGCTGCTGGGGGCGGGGACAGAGAGAGCCAAGGGTAGGCTTCTGGGGGGGACAGAGAGAGCCGAGGGTAGGCTGCTGGGGGGGACAGACAGAGCCGAGGGTAGACTGCTGGGGGGGGACAGAGAACGGTAACGGACAGATCTCCCTCCCCTCACCCAGGCCAGTGGGATCCCCAGAGCTAAGGGTCTGTCAGGAAAAGTCCCTCAGCCCTCCAGACCCATCCTGTGGATAAGGCTTGTCCGGAAAGTGCAAGGAGGCACTGGCAGAGCCGAGAAGCCCAGATCCACGCCTGGCCTCCTTCCTCTTGTGGTCCCCCCACCTGGGCAGGGCCTGTGCGAGGAGCCTCACCTGTATAGTGCTGCATCCCTGCGTAGGCCTGCTGCAGGGGGTCCACGGGGGCCGCGGGGCTCTGGGCTGCGGAGAGCAGGGACCCTGAGTGGCTGGCACCCAGCAGGAGCCCCACCTCTGGGCAGAGACGCAGAGACGGGCAGGGAGAGAGCCTCCGCTGAGCACGGGGTGCAGGGTCATAGGAAGGAAGGACTGGGGTGTGGTTGTCGTGCTACCCTGGAGGTGTAGTCCCAGCTCTGAGCCCCAGCTTCCCTGGTCAGAAATAGGGAGTACCCCTGCCCAAGATGGAGGAGCCTGACCGGCCCTGAAACCCTGGGGCTAGATAGGGGCGGTGTGGTGTGACTGCCAGGACAGGACAGGTGGCTTGGAGGAGGACCAGGCAGGGTGACAGGCGGAGGGCCCACCTGGGTAGGGGTGAACCCCGTTGGGATACAGAGCGTCGGGGGCAGGCTGCCCAGTGGGCTGGGTGGGCACCGGGCTGTAGCCGTTGACGCCCAGGGCAGCAGGGATGGCAGAGACGGGCGTGGCAGCGATGGCAGGAGGGGTGCTGGTTCCTGGGAGGAGAGAGCCACAGAGACAGTGGAGAAGGGGACACAGAGGCGGAGACCCAGTCAGCGAGTCCGAGGGCGGCGGAGCAACCAGCCCCCCTGGGCCCCACCAGGCCGTAGTGCCCTGGCCCCCGTGATGCCCAGCCCCGCCCTGCCCTGCACAGGCCTCACCTGAGGAGGGGGTGATGGGGGTGGCGATGAGGCCATTGGCATTGATGGCGGCCATGTGCTGCATCTGCACGGCAGCCATGGTGGCCATGGGGCTGAGGTAGGCACTGTGGGCCGCTACCAGGGCCGCCTGCTGCTGCATCAGCTGGAAAGAGGGACACAAGGTGGGCTGGGCCCAATGTGTCGGGAAGATGGGGCAGGACACGGCGGCCAGGAGAGACGGGACAGGCCAGGCTCAGCCAGGGCGAGTGCTTACGGCCTGGGTGTAGGCGCTGTAGGCTCCAAACTGGAGGGCGATGGGGCTGAACATGCCCAGCTGGGTGGCCACCTGCTGCATGCGTCGCAGACCTCGCTCCTTCTCGGTGTCAGCGAACTTCACCACCAGGCTGGATGAGGCACCCTGGGCACGGGCCCCACATGCAGGTCAGAGAGAGAGACAGTCAGCACCTCTCTTCCCCAGGGGCCAGCACCTGGCCTCGTCCCGCCTCCTGTACTGGTGTCTTTGGATCAGAAGCCACCATTTGGTTTATGCCAAATGGGGAGATTCTGCTCTACCCTCTCCTGTGCCAGGACATGCAAAAGGCTAGAAAGAGTCCAAAAAGGCCTTTAGAAAGAGTCGGGGACCGTGAAAGGGCGTCACTGCTCCTCCAGAGGATCCATACCTGGAAGTCCTCCCCTTGGTGGAAGAGCCACAGCAGAAGTCTACTCCTGCCCCAGAGCTGCCCCCACCTCCCTATAGGGCTCCTGCCCACAGCCTGGTCCTCATGGTGTGCTCGGTGGATGCAGCCTCAAGCTCTAACACCAGCCTGAGCTGAATTAAATACACACTGGGACATTTTCAAGGACTGTCATAGAATCTTAGGCTCTAGAGTGGCAGGGGCCTGGGGTCACCTAACAGGGTTCTCCATCCCCTGCTGTCTCCTCCCCTCCGAGCCCCGCTCAAGGCTGCCCAGCTCTGCTGGAGACAACTGCCACCTCTCAGAGCTCGGGAGTCTGCTGGGAGTTCCCAGAGGCACTCAGGTGACCAACACCCATGTCAACATGCATGGGGCTTCTGAGCAAGAGTCTGGCACCCCAGCAAGTGGGGTGGGGATATGGCAGGTCTGAAAGCCATGTAGGAGGATGGAAGGGCTGAGGAACGGAGGCGGAAGAGGAGGTGAGGGACTGGGACTGAGGGTGAGGTGGGTATAGGAGAAGAGAGGTGGGGAGATGCTCTTTGACATATGGCCCTGAAGGGTTTGTTTTTCTGCCAAGACATTCCTTTCAAATAACTGAAGAGGGCTGGGGACGCAGCTCAGTTGGTAGAGTGCCTGCCTTGCGTCAGGAGGCCCTGGGTTCCGTCCCCAGCACCACCAATGAGTGAAGAATCCTATCCTGAGTGGACTGCCCCTCTGCGCCAGGACCTGGGGAGGGGAGGCTGGGGAGGGGGCTGGGCTCACAGGCAGAGTCCGGCTGCTGTGGAGGGTGTTGATGGCGGCCTGGGCCTCAGCATGGGTCTGGAACTTCACGAAGGCGCAGCCTAGAGAGGTGGAGGTAAAGAAGAGAGGGTGAGCCCCACCTCAAGGCCACGGGAGACCAACTGATAAGGGACCAGCAGGGAGGGACAGGAAGGCCGGCCGGGAGAGGAGCGGGTAACTACCTTTGCTGGTGCCATCTGGCCCCCGGAGCACAGTGCACTCATCTATGGTCCCAAAGGGCTCGAACATCTTCCGGACGTCCTCATCTGTCTGCTGCTTCCCTAGCATCCCCACAAAGAGCTTCCGGTCTTCTGGGGGGTAGGGCACAGGAGGAAGGACATGCTCAGGCCTCCAGCTACTGTCCCCTGGAGTCTGCCACTACTTCCCGCCCTGGGGACCAACGCCAGGGTGTGAAGTGGGTGCCGACTGGGAGTAGGGTGCTGGCGGCTGGGAAGGACTTGCACTCCACTGAGCCTCCGCGTGGCCATCTCTCCCGAGGCCAATCTCCATCCCCTGCAACCACACGGACTCCCCTCTCCATCTGGCCTGGGAACTCTTCAGAATGATCAGAATTTCTTCCTGGAGGAAGACTGCCCCTCACCTCCCCAAGCCCTGGGCCTGGGGTGGGAAGAGAGGCATGGAGTCTCAGGTGCGGACCTACCTCCTCGGCTCTCGCTGTCGGCGGGCTTGACCTGGATCGGCCTGTTCATCTGAAGGAGAGAAGAGAAGGCAGATCTAGGGCCTCCCAGAACTCCCAGGAGCCTCCCGCTGGCCTGCAGAGGCTGGGAGAGCAAGCCCCAGGCCCAGGCAGTTTCCCTAGCCCCTAAGTTTCCGATGGGCAGCAAGGGCCGGGCCTAATCTTGTCTAGGATTAGGACCCGAGGGGATTAGAGGCAGGAGAGAGAGGATGTGAGGAAGATGCTCATGGGCACATGGGCTCAGCTTGGCCCCAGTGCCTGGCCCAGGGACGGGTGCTACTCTTCCTAGGGGAGAAGGGGTCCTGCCCATAGGACCCAGGTCCTGAGACAAAATCCAGCCAAGGGACTACTCAAGAACTGCCTTCCTTCTACAAAGTCGGAGCCACACAGGCCACCCCATGGAGAAGCCCCCAAGGACTCTAGACTGAGGTAGACCCCCACAGAGGCCCAGACTTCCTTCTGACCCCTGGAGGTGTGTCTGCTTCTCTTTCTGCCCCCCTACACCCCTTGACCCCAGGGGGAAGGCACTCGGGCAGCACAAAGGGAGCAGATGCCCAGTCTCCGTGGCAACGGGAGAATGCGCACCATGGCAACCGCCCACTCAGCCTGATTTATCCGTCCCCGTCGCCCTGGCGACCGTGGTGACGTCATCACTTCGGCTGCTCCACACACCCGGAGCAGGAGTGGGGAGGGGGGTGGGAACAGGGTTTTGCTGGGGTGGAGGATTGGGTGGGGGCTGGGAGGTGGGGGAGGGGCCAGGAAAGCGTCCTGGTCCTGCAGGGAGGTGTGCAGAGCCAGCCGGTGGGGGCCACACTGCCCCTTCTCTGCCTCCCTCCTCCAGAGCACATCCCAGCCATCTGCAGAGACAGCGCTGAAGGAACAGAGGATGTCCCCAGCTCCTCAGCGATTCTCCCTGGCTCAGAAGTCCCCCAGAGCTCTCCCCTCTCCCTGACCCCTGTCGTGTCCCCCTTTGTTCAGTCTTCAGTGGGGATGGGAATCGCTAGCTCCACTCTCCATGTCTTGTTTGGTGAGAGGACTTGGAAATGACTCCCACAGGTTGGTTTCCTTAGCAGGGTGGGGAGCTCGGTAGGAACCGGAAATGGAGAAGGACTCAGCTGCAATGTCTGAGGACTTTGACCACTGGGACCACACCTGTCCCCCTCATTCACCTGATGGTGGGGCAGTCCTATTCCAGTGCCTGTGAATAAATAAAAGTAAGAGTCGGGGCCGGGGCTGGGCTCAGTGGTAAAGCGCCTGCTTTGGGCGTGTGAGGCACCGGGTTCGATCCTCAGCACCTCATGAAAATAAAGATGCTGTGTGCTCATCTACAACTAAAAAAATTTTTTTTACAAAGTAAGCAAACTGTTCCTTTGCATTCTGGGGGTGAGGCTGTGAGTTAGGAGACCTGGGCATGGGACCAACCAGCCCAGCCTTCCACTAGTTGTGTGACCTTGGGTCAGTCACTCTCTGCTCTGCCCTTCAACTTCCTCATCTGAAAAACAAGGGGGCGGACCAGGTGGTCTCCAGTCAGGTTCCCTTCCACGCTGGTGTCCCAGCGTTTGGAGACTCTGTGTGGCATCACTCAACACAAAATGCAGAAATGACACTGCCCCTGCACCTCCTTAGGCTGGACCCGTGTGCCAAGTCAGGCCTGGCACTCTGCAAGTCAGGCCTCCACAGCCTGGGACCCACCCGGAACCCGCCAGGCCCCACCCCCAGATCTCTGGATCTGAGAGCAGCTGGTGGGGGAGGGAGGTCACAGTCCACAAATCCTCCAGCCAACAGCCCCCAGCTTTATCTCCCACCAATCTGGGATTATCCCATCTGGGGCTCAATCTCCTTAGGAGTGTGTGTGTGTGTGTGTGTGTGTGTGTGTGTGTGTGTGTGTAGGTCTGGGGTCAGAAGCCAGGGGCTTCATGGTCATTCACCTCCTCTCCTGTACCACAGCCAAAACAATCCGGAGATTTCCTCACAGACACCTTGGCAGAACCAGCTGGCCCCACCAGGGGCTCAGCACAGGGCACTCTAATGCGTGGCACCAACCCCTTCCCAACAGGCTCTTGGGGATTTGCTGTTCTGGTTGGAACCTGGGACCCAGAGAGAAAGGATGTGGTTCCCTCCCTGCACAGACTTGCAGGCACGAAAATAGCTCACAGTAAACAGCACGGCTGAGGTGGATTCTCAGACACTCCAGTGCCCAGGCCGCAGCGGGCACCATGGCGAGGGAGACTGCCACTCCCTCCAGGCCCCCGGTGCCCACTTCCAGCCTCCTTCCTCCTGGCCCAGCACTTCCTGTGGGAAGCTCAGGCTTTGTTAGCTCAGCTCTGGCACACCTGCCCCCTCCCCTGAGCCCAGCTGTGCCCTGTTTACCTGGCAACCCGGCAGGCGCCTCTTCCCTAGCTACCACCCACCAGGTGATAAGCCCTCCCCAGGGCCTCCCAAAGAGGAAGGGGCGACTTGTACCCCAACCAAGAATCGCTGAGCTGCCTCGGACAGGATCACTTTTAAGTCCCCATCCTTCCCACCAAGAGCAAAGCCCCCTTTTCAAGAAGAGCTCATTGTTCCCACAAAGTCTGATTGTCTGGAGGGTGCAGGTCTTCCACTCCTGACTCCACTACTCTTCTCTGTTCCCGGGACCACTCACAGGTGGGGCCAGAGCCCACCTTCCCCCGTCCACAGAGTGGGATTTCACAGAGTGAAGGAAAAAGAAGAGGACAAACAGATGCATCCTCCAGGAGACCCCACCTGGCTCACAGGACCCCTTCAGGAACCTGTAGCAAAGCAGCCCCTGGGAGCTATTACTGGAGAGAAGAGGAAGTGGGGCTTAATAGTCATAGATGCAACCCCCATTCTTTCTTTATGCAGCCCCAAACACTACTCTAATATGGTAGCACCTTCTAGATTTGGGGATAAAAAAGATGGGGAGCAAGGAAAGAGGGTTAAATGCTCTTATTAAAAAAAGAACCTGCACCAGGCATGGTGGTGCATACTTATAATACCAGATACTTGGAAGGTTGAGGTAGGAGGATTGCAAGTTTGAGGCCAGCCTCAGCATCTTAGTGAGACCCTGTCTCAAACTAAAAAATAAAAAGGGCTGAGGTTGTAGCTTAGTGGTTGTGCACCCCTGGGTTAATCCACGATACTGGGCAGAAGGGGACCTGCAGTAGGAGGGCTTGGAGATTACAGAGTAGGAAGAACTTCCCAACAGAATCATGCAGCAGCTGACACACTGTACATACACACACACACACACACACACACACACACACACACACACACTATCTAAGGGAAAAGGCAAGGGGCAAAGAACCAGGAGGGTAAAAAGGACCAGGAGGACTTGCTTGCAGACACCTGCTTGCCTTGAGCTCCTTGGGTCTGCTCCCCCAGCCCTGGCCAGAGGCACCCCCGTGGGAGAGTGGGACCCCTCATCTCTTATTGGAAGCTGTCAGATCTCTCTAGATTCTGTCCCCTGGGGCAAGGGCCAATGTGGGAACTCTGTGTCTCCAGGAAGCTTTGGAGAAGGGCTAGACAATCATTAACCTGGGCTCCCTCCTCCCTCCCGCTCCCTGGGGCCTTAAGAAGGGTAGGCAGTGTCTCTGTGTCCTGGACACAGGGTAGATACCCCCAGTGGCAGGACCCACACTTGGGACTCACACCCACCCCTGCCTGTCTCCAAGTCCCACTTTGGTCTCCCTTCTCTCTCTCTCTCTCTCTCTCTCTCTCTCTCTCCCTCTCTCTCTCTCTTCCCCTGATCCCCTCTGGTTTCTGCAGAGACTCTGAAATAGGGAGACAACAGGGAAAGGCTAATGGCAATGGACGTGAAAACTCTTGATTTGTTAGGGGCCTCCAGAGAGAGAAGGGAGGGAAAGAAAGATGGGACTCAGTGGGGACCAGGCTCAGGTGTGCCCACCCCCCCACATCTGGCCTTCTGGGTGCTCACATGCGTGCGTGCATGAACACAGGCTCGCCCTGGATCCCAGAGCCTCTCGCACACATGCACGGTCCTCCTCTGCTGTGCAGGGGACTCTGTTCTAGCGACTGAGTGGGACGAGGTGGTGGGGGAAGGGCAGCTGAGGGCAGAGGCCAGGGAGGACCTGGAAGGGTTTGACGTTGGGAGAGGTTCAAAGGGTTCTGATTTTCTTGGATGCTGTCCTCCCCGCCCCCATCTGTTCTGTCTGTTTCCCTCCCAGGAAGAGATGGATGATCAGCACCATTCTCTGCTTCCCACGTGGGGAAGGAATAGAGGCCAGATGTGTCTCCAGCACCCAGACTGTGCTGAGCAAATGTTTGCTGAGAGCCGGGGTGGAGTTAGATCTCAGGAAGTACTTCCTGGGATTCACAGTCTGGGGAAAACAGATGCAGACAGAGCAAAAGGGAATGGGGTCTCCTCTCCCTTCAGTTCCATGAGTTTGGTGGGGGGGCAGTCTGAGATTCTTTATTCCTAACCTCAGTTGGCAGCCCAAGCTTGGGACAGTCTGCAAGGCCGACTGAGAAAAGAAACAAAGAGATGTGACCTTACTGGGGGGGGGGGGGGGCACATCAGGGCCATCCCAGCCTCCCTGGGCGCACTGGGCAGGGGCAGGGGCAGGCCTGCTTCCCCACAGAGTTGCAAGCCCTGTCCTGGCTACCTCATCCTCATGTCCAGGCCTTGCCCGAGCCCTAGGCCTGTGCCTCTGTTCCCAGGGCTCCTCCTTGGAGACCCGAGGGAGCATGACTGAGTTCAGAAACCAGCACCAGGATGCCAACCAGCAGGCCCAGCTGCCTAGTCCCAGGGCGGCAGCACCCCTCCCCCATCTCACAGTCCCCCAGGCTGCTTCTCCAGAGCCACAAAAGAGTGCTTGGGTGCCTCTGTCAACCCGACCCGTGGCTCCTGGTCCAGGGTCTTCTCCCCACACTGCCCACTGAGTCTCCCTCCAGCAGGGTCCTGAGGGCAAGTTGGGAAGTGGGGGAGGGGCTGCCTCTGCGCCTCAGAAAGGAAAGGTCAGTTTACTCCACTAAAGGTTCTCGTTCCTCCTCTCCAGGTAAGAAGAGGAAAATGCATGCATCTGCAGTAAGAAAGGTGGATGCTGAGAAGAGAGGGACTTCCTGGTGATGACAGGGGGGAGGAGTCCCCTGCCACCTCTAAGACCTTCATCCCTGCACAGGATGGCACTCACCCCTGGAAGCGTCTTCTGTTCGTGCAGGGCGCTCTGGGCCTTCAGGGCTGAATCGCGGGCACAGTATGTCAGGAAGGCACATCCTGAGGAGGGGCAGGGGCAGAGAGACAGGGTGGGGTTGAGTCCTGGCCTCCCTCCCTGACGGGCTCCCCCAGGAGACGAGGACTGAGGGGGCTTTTCCCATCTTGCCCTCTCCTGCCCGCTGGGGTGGGGAGCTCTGAGGGGTAGACACTCCGTCTCAGAAGTGGGCCAGAGACCTGGACTCTGCATGCTGGTGAGGTGGACCAGGGAGGGTGCCAGGCTCTTAGGAGAGGGCCCAGACGAGAGCTCATAGCCTGGCTCTCTCTTCCTCATCCGCTCTCCTTCCTCTTCCTCCCTTGCCTTTTCTTCCCCTCCATCTTGGCCACCCCTCTGCTCTCCAGGTTTGCCTGCTTTCTCATGTCTCCCTAATGCCAGGGGAGGCAGGTACAGGGTGGAGAGTGGATCAGAGAAGGAGAGGAGAGAGCAGTTAGCCGGAAGTGGTGGGAGGGAGGGAGTGTGGCCCTCCTTTCCCCAGAGACTGGAGCTCGTCAAGCCCTGACCCTGGGTCAACCCTGCTTAGCCACACAGTCCCTGGAGAGACCTCAGGGCCATCCTCCCTGCTACTCAGACCCTCACCAATCTATCCTTCATGCCCTACTTCTCAGGTCCCCCTCTTCAGTCCTGGGGCTGCCTTGCCCAGGTCATTTCCACAGGCTGGGCACCTGACTCTGTGCCCTGACCACGTCCCAACATTATCTGAGGCTACTCAGAGTCTCAGTTCTGCCCAAGACACACACACACACACACACACACACACACACACACACACACCCCTCCAGCTCCCTATCTTCCAAACCAGCTCTCCTGTCCCTTCATTCTTCCTGGAGTCCACCCACAGCATCAACACCTCCTTTCATCTCTGGGATCCACATTTTTGCAGCCTCTTGAAAACTCTTCACCCAAAAGCGCACCCCTAAGTCCTCCACCCTCAGTCCCCTGGTCACTCTACCTGAGTTCTCGTCCACCTCCTCCCTCCGGAGTGCCCTGAGCCCGAGCACTTCTCCCCCCAGATCAGCCCTTCCCGGTCACTCCATTTCTCCAGCCTGGCCTCTCCCTTCGTCCCAACCTCCCAGTCCACCCGCTGCCACCTCTCCAGCCTAGCCTGACCCCTCACCCTTGTGCAGCCCGGTGTACTTGTCCTTGATGACAGTCAGCTCGAAGATCCGACCAAACTGCTCGAAGATGGGTTTCAGGTCCTTTTCCTCCAGATGCCTCGGGATCTGCCCCACAAACAGCTTGATGGCATCCGGCTCCTTCATTGGGGCGGCCCACGAGGAGGGGCCGAGGGGAGCAGGGAGAGGCCCCAAAGCCAGGGGAGCTGCCCAACAAGGAGGCAAGTGGTGGGGGCCGGGGGCCCCGCCTGGGCTGGCTGTCCCTTTGGCCCCCAAACACTCTGAGCAGAGGAGCAGCTCTTCACACAAAGGAGGCCCAGGGAGCCGGGGCTAGGGGTCAGGGGTCTAGGCAGACACTGTCGTGCCACCAGGGGGCATAGCCCAAACACACGGTCTCCCTCCCGGAGACCTGGCAGAGATCCCAGGATGGGGGTCAGTGTGGCCAAGACCCGAGGGCTGGGGCGCAGCAGGGGTGCTGGACTTGGGGGGCTGGGGGCCGTGGCGAGGGGGCTGGAGGTGGGGGACCCGGCCTGGCCAGGGCGCTGGGCGGAGACTGATAGGGCTGCCAGGCGTCAGAGGGGGCCCTCCTGATGTGGGGCAGGTGGGTCTCTCGCTGGCTTCCCCAGGGAGGACACCTCCCCGTGGCCGGTCCTTCTGCTGGGTCCGAAAGATGCCAGACGCTGGGTCTCGGACGGCGGCAGGGCTCCGGGGGTCCCTGTGGCCCTGCCGCCCCCTCAGGTCCTCCCTCGCCCCCCCCACCCCACCCCGGCCCCGGGCCTGGGCTGCTGCCGGCTGCTCCCGCCGCGGGCCGCCTGCTCTCCCGGTCACCTGGGTCCCGGAGCTCTGCTCTCCGGCCGCGCTCTCCTCAACAAAAACCTCCCCCTCCACACCCCCTCCCCACTCCCACCCCCTCTCCCCCGGCAGCGGTGATGTCAGTCTCAGGGGCAGAATGCAAATTCTCTACCCTGGAGAGGGACGCACAAGCCAGGCGAGAGCCACGCCCTCTTTCCGTCTCGGTCCTCCCGGACTCCCTTCCCGCCCCCAGAAGAGCAGCTGGTCCTGTCGATAACCACCCTTCCCCCATCTTAGCCCCAGCCAGGAGTTGGGCCCGGCACTAAGATGGAGAATTTATAGAGGAGCCCTAAGGTGGGGTCCATTGTTCCGGGGGCTGGAGCTGTCCCCGGTGCTGGAAAGAAGACCCAGGAGATGGGAGCTGGGGGCGGGGAGGAGAGGGAGTCGGCATTTGGGGAGCCTGAGAGTGGAGATCCCAGGGAAGAAACCACGGGAAGGAAATCACGGATACAACAGTTGGGCGGGTTGAGAGGGAGGGAGGCATGGACAGGGAGGGACACAGGTCGCAGAGTCTGGGGACAGAGCAGAAGGGACCCGGGGAGGAAAAAGGAAAGGGAGGTGGGAAGAGGAAGAGCAGGTTGAGATGAGGGCAGAAGGAGAACTGTGTTTTCCAGAAAAGGAACCAAGAAGCACTGTGGCTTGCTGGCCTTTGCCGACACCCCTTGTCTCCCTCGGGGTTCGGGTGTGTAAGTGTGTGGGCAGGGAGGCCAGCGGGAGGTCGCACTTGGAAGCGCCTTCAAGACCAAGACAGCGTTCAGTCCAGGGTTCTACTGTTCCCCGTGTCTAGCACCGTGTCTTTTTCAAGCGCAGAAGGTGCTTAACAAGCACTCCACGCAAACAACCTCTGACAAGAGTGGACTCCTGATTCCCTCGGTGGGAAGATCCCGGTCAGGGAAGCAAAGCCAAATTACTCCTTCCTTTGCTTCTTCCTTCAAGTGAGTTCCTTGGATGGGACTCGCTCTAATTGAGTCAGGTAGCAAAAGGAGTGCCGAAGCACCTCTGGGGGCCATTATTCCCTGAAAACAATTATAGCATGATTGGTATGCTCCAGGATCTGAGGGAACCTGCCCCTGCGTTCACTGGGCCCACTCGGGGACAGTGGTGGCCCTCAGAGGCTCTCCTACCAGGACTCACAGCTTTTGTAGAACGCCCGCCCTCCCTGTCATTCCCTTCCTCACCCCAGGGTGGGGCTGATGTCTTCACAGTGGTGCTTGTGTCTTTGAAATGTGTCCCAGCCCAATCCCAGAGGCTGACAGTCTCCTCTTCTGGAAGCGAAATAATAGTAACAGCACTTACATGGCACTTACATTGTCCCAGGCACTGTTCCAAGTGTGTTTTACTTTCTAACTCATTAAAACCTCACCACCGCCCTGCGAGGTGGAGTCTATCGTTGTCTCCAAACAGAGACGAAGAATCCAAGGTACAGAGCGATTGAACAACTTGCCTCGGGCCATGCAGCTAGAAAGAGGTCTTGCTGAGATTGGAGCCTGGGCAGTCTGGCCCCTGAGTCTTCGCACTTAACTCCCACATCAAACGTTCCTCTTGGGAGTGGGGCCAGTGGTTAACCCTGACCTTTCTTCCTCTTCTGTCTTCATTTAAGCCCTGGGTGAGACAGTCCTTCTTTCTACTGCTTGATCCCATACTGACCGCCTGCCATCCTTCCTTAACCTGGGTTTTTGTGTCCTGAAGCTACATTCTGACAGGTGCGTATATCTGAGTGGATGTGTGTGTGTGAAGATTTGTGTACACTTCATCCTGTGGATGCCCAGGCCCTCAGTAGGGGACCCTGAGATGGAGATGGGGTGAGGGCAGTAGTAATAGTAGTAGGAACTCAGGGGCCAGGTCCCCTCAGATCCTATCTCCAAGGTGGCTTTGAGTCAGGTAGTAGTTGCCCACCCCCACTGCTGCTTTCCTGCCTTCTAATCTGATCTTGGTATTTATGGAGATGCTAAATAGATCATGCCCTCTGAGGATGCAGAAGGGAAGACCCCACAGCCCCACTGATCTCATTACTCTGTGTCTTCTCAGCAGAGCTGCCGCCCTGAGGCTCATTCAGGCTTGGACCTAATCATATTAATTGAAATATTAAACATTCACAAAAATGAATTTCAATGAACTTCTCTCACTCCTCCTCCCAGTCAGTAATTGGGGAGACGGCGGCAGCCAACAAAATGCCTCTGATCCTTCACTTTATCTGTGGCCCCAGATGGGAGGTGTCAGCCTGAGAAAAGAAGCTGGATTTAGAAGGGGGGAGCTCTCATCAGACCCTCCTGGCACATCTCTGATGTTCTTTCAGGACAGGGGGATGGGAGCCCCGTGAGGTAAAGATTGGGGGGTGGAACCCTATGACTCAGGGGCATATTCTGGGGAGTTTTTCTCCAGGAGGAAATGAGGCCTCACGCCCTAATTCTTCCAAGATACTTTCTCTGCCCACCATCCCTCTTTCTTATTCCTTTGCAGTCAAAGCTACCTGCCCTATGTAAAAAGATTATTGACTTTATAAAGGAAGAGTCCTGTTCCTGGTTTTAAGATTCTGAGGAAGTGAGAAATGCCAGATAATTGGGATATTTTTTTAGAAAATGTAAAATGTGATGGCCTATGTGGGCAGAGCAGCTGATCATCCAGTACTTACTGCTTCGCTGAACCCAATGAAAACGTCTGCAGCAGAATTATGAAAGTACAAAGGACAGATTATGGAACCTTCCTGCCTTCAAGTGGCTTCTACCCCAAGTGGGGAAGTGAGACAGAAAAACACAATATGTAATAGTGAGAAGAGAGATGCTGTTAAGAAAGCAAAAGTAGCCTCTCTCACATACGGGCATCTGGACAATAGGGAGTGACCAGTCAAGAAAGGATAAAGTGCCGGGCATGGTGGTGCCTACCTGTAATCCCAGTGACTTCAGCCTTGGCAATTTAGTGAGATCCTGTATCAAAATAAAACATAAAAAGAGGAGCTGGGGTTGTGGCTCAGTGGTAGAGCGCTTGCCTAGCACCCGTGAGGCACTGGGTTTGATCCTCAGCACCACACAAACATAAAATAAAGCAACTGTGTCCATCTACAACTCAAAAATATTTAACAAATACATAAACAGGGCTAGGAATGCTGGGTGTGATGGTGCACACCTTTAATCCCTGTGTCTCTGGAGGCTGAGACAGGAGGATCACTAGTACAAAGTTAGCCTCAGCAACTCAGCGAGACCCTATCTTTATTTTTTAATTCTTAAATATATTTTATTTATTTATTTATTTATTTATGTGGTGCTGAGGATGCCTCATGCATGCTAGCAAGCGCTCTACCACTGAGCCACAACTCTGGCCCAATAGTCTATATTTTTTTAACCTGCTATAT
This sequence comes from Callospermophilus lateralis, assembly GCF_048772815.1. Taxonomy (NCBI): domain Eukaryota; kingdom Metazoa; phylum Chordata; class Mammalia; order Rodentia; family Sciuridae; genus Callospermophilus; species Callospermophilus lateralis. Next base: position 3,647,707 of record NC_135311.1, read on the forward strand.
CCAAATTCTATTTCAACATGTAATCAATAAAAAGTTATTAGCAAAATACTTTACATTATTTTCACACTAAGTCTTCAAGATCCAGAGTGTCTTTTACATTTCCAGCACATCTAACACCTACAGCCACATTTCAAGTGTCAGAGCCATGGGTGGTTCTAAGAGACCACACTGGCTAGTGCAGATCTGCAGGGTTCACCGTTAGCTTTTCTGGGCAGTGGGAGGTGGAGAAACAGATCTTAGCCAACAGGACCCATCGAGGCTGCTTAACCTCTGCTCCCGCAGGAAAACTGTTCTGACAGATGGCAGCTTATCTCCCTCTCACTCTCTTAACCATCTCTCCTAAAAAGCAGACAAACAACCAAAATGATCACTAACCCACAGGAGGCTCCGGGAAGAGGTCTGCAGACCAGTAGCCAGCGTACCTCTTTCCCTGGCTGGGAACGGCCTCTCTTTGCAGACCACTGAGGGCCCATCTAATGCTGAGCTGGTTTCCCGAGCTGTTCCCCTGTTCCTTGGGGCAGTGGTTCACAGTCCCTGTCGGCTTCTCTCAGCCTCTGAAGGCTGCTGCTGCGTGGGTGTGGAAGCTCAGCGTGTGCGTGTTGACAGGCTCCTGCCCTTTCCAGGCGGCCACTCCCAGCTCCCTAACCCTCCTTAATCAGATACTAGAAGGCCCATTCCCCTTCTCCTCCCTTATCCCGTAGGGAGTGAGAGAAATAATTAGGAATTTTTTGGGAACCCAGGGTGAAGAGGAAATTAATCTACATATAAGAGGGGAATTCTGCCAGGGTGCCCTCTCGGTCCTTTCCAGCACCTTCTTTGGGAAGGCCCCTTCCTTTGCAGAGCCCCTCACTCCAGCTCCGGGGCGCTCTCCAGTTTTAGGAGTCCAAGGCTGCAGAGAGCGTGGAGGCGGTGCCTGTGATTCCCCCTGCTCGGGAGGCTGAGGCAGGAGGATCACGAGTCTGAGCAAGTCTGGGTGCTGGGGAGGTACTTGAGTGGTGGAGTGACCCACGCCAGAGGCCCTGGGTTCCAAAACCAGTGTCAAGGGGCAGGGACCGGGGCAGGGGCGAGGGCGGGGAGACGCGAGATTCCACGTCCGAGTCTGGGGGACGGACAACAGGTCGGCCTCGGGGCGGTGGATTCCCCGCCCCGTGACCAGGCGTCCTCTGGTTCTGCCTCCGCCAGGACCGGATTCCGGGGGACCCTGCCCTAGGGACCTTTATTCCTGTTTTGCTCTAGAACCAAGCACGGCGCTTGGGTGGGGCCAGAGGAAGGCTCACTCCACAGAAACTAAGTTCAAGAGCCAGCCCCAGAGCCGGGGCACCTCCCACGCTCGCTCCTCGGCGGCAGAGGGCACCCCACTGCGCTTCCCTCAGCCCCGCCCCCGGAGGGGCGGGGCGAGGGCGGGGCGGGGCCTCGCTGCCGCGACCCGTCGCCTTGACGACCGCCCCAAGATGGCGACGCTGCAGGGCGGGCTGCTGGGGCCGGACCCCGGCGCGCTGAGCCCCGCGCAGCTGGAGCAGCTGCGAAACTTCAAGGTGGGAGCAGCGCGCCCCCGCGCCCACGCCCATCGAGTCGTAGCTGGCGAGGACCGGCGCCCGGGCCGGGAGGAGGGTCCCTGAGAGGAGAGCGGGGCTGCCCCAGAGGAGGGGCGCAGGGCTCAGGGACGTCCCCATCCTGCCGGCGGCTCTCGGGGCTGCTGGGTCCCCGGACCCAGTCCACCCAGGTCTGCATGTGCGAGAGCGAAATCTGGGGTGGCGCCGAGCAGTGGGTCGGAGGTCCAGCCTCGGGTTAGGGTGCGGACGTGGCGGCGGCGGAGCCTGACTCGGGGGCTCGCGGCGGCCCCTCGCCCGAGCAGGAGGCAGCGCGGAGGTCGGGCCCGTGCGAAGGTGGGCGGCCTGGACCTTGGCGCACCCCGAGAGGAGCGGGCTAGCCTCCGCGGCTCCCCGCCTTCCCCCCGCGGGCTGAGCCTGATCTGCGGCTGGGACTGACCTCTGCTCTTGCCCTCAGATCCAGACCCGGATCGCCAACGAAAGGTACCTGAGGACACACAAAGAGGTGGAGTTGCTCCTCGGTGGCTTCTTCAGGTAGGCGCTTCTCCAGATGGCCGAGCACAGTCTGCGGGACAGAGGAGTAGGATGACCTCTTTAGTCATTCCCCCTCCTAATTTCTTAAAAGTCGGAAAATCCCAAGATTTAATTTTTTTTCTAACTCTGGAATTTGTCACACCAAGGGTTTTCTTCAGTTATTTATTAGAGATTTCCTCCAGTTATCTCTAAATTCTTTAAGTTTCATTCAACTGTAAAGGTAAATGTATGCCTTATGACACTAGAATCAAGAGGGAATCTGGCATTGAGAAATCCAGCAGGCATCCACTGGGGTAAACACTATTCTTAATCAGAAGGACTGAACAAGATGAACAGTAGAACTCAAAAAAAAAAAAAAAAGTCAAATGTCTGCCCTTCTCTACCTGAGAACATTGTTGTAGAAAAACCTCAAGAGTCAGAAGCCACTAATTCCTTGGGCAAAAGAAGACCATTTTCCAGTGTATCCTTCCCCTTCTGCCTGGCATTGCTTGAATGGAAAGGCAAAAACTGAGGCAAGAAAAAAAAAATTTACGGAGCAGCAATCAGGATGAAAACAACAGACAAGAGAATCTCAGATACTGTTTGGCTACAGACAGAGCTGCAAGGTTTAAATAATAATGGCTTCCATTTCCAGGCACTGTGTTGTTTCACTATGTAGGCAGTCATCATACTCTACTGTAATTGCGTTGCCAATCTTCTTTTTCTGGTCCAGAGCTCCAAGCTGGAGGAGCCGTGTGTGTGTGTGTGTGTGTGTGTGTGTGTGTGTGTATGTGTTTCCAGTGTTGACCCCTACACAGTGTTTGGCATTTTGGTTCCATTTTGCTGATCCCCCCAGCCACACAACAAAAAATAGCTTATTATCATTTCTGTTTTACAGGTGAGACAGTCAAGCTCAGAGAAGTAAAGTACCTTCCTCAAGTTGCTGACCTAGGATTCGAAACCTTGGTTCTTCCACTGTATTGTGCTGTAAACACAGGTCCACAGGAGAGCCCAGCTTACAGCCAAGGGGCTGCTCAGCGGGCCTCAGGGCTGGGTGGAGCTCAGTGGCAGAGCAGGTGCCCAGCATGTGTGAGGCTCTGAGTCTCTCTCTCTCTCTCTCTCTCTCTCTCTCTCTACACACACACACACACACACACACACACACACACACGCGCGCGCGCGCGGACCTGGAGACCCCTTTTTGTTTTCTTGGGTCTCGCTGTTCTTCATATTTTAGCTATTTCTCCCAGCAGCAGCCTCACACGGCAGGGAAGCAGCAGGGAAAGCTGAAATCTGTTCAGTTCCTGGTGAAAGTGGGCTCCTGGGGTCAGGGATAAAGGCACAGGAGTCAACTGTCAGTACCAGACCTGGGATCAGGCCACCCCCTTTTGCATCTTTTCCTCTTAAGGGAACAAAGAGGGACATGGTTTCTTATGCTAGGGAGTGTGCAATCCAAGTTAGGAATGGTTCCAGCAGGGAGATGGGGTATAAACGGTAAAAGCCTGAATTAAATCACCATTTCATTGTTCACAAACAACAGGGTTAGAACACTTGGGGGTGGTGAGTGAAGAGGGGGCTGTTGTTTCAGTCACATGTTGGGGATGCCCTGCTTCTCTGTACAGAAGAGTTTCCAGGAGGAGGCCTGGTATCTGGGCCTGGCTGCTGCAGGGACAGCCCCAGGCGCCCTCCCATTCCTTCCTTACCATCATCCCCCTTCCCAAGACCAGGTTAGCCACCAGGCTCTTCCTTTTGATGTTCCTGAAGCTCCCTTGCATGAACTCCTCCTGGCCCTTTTTAGGCCTTTTTCTAGGGTGGAAGAGGGCTATGTTACAAGCTGCAGGGTTTGCTTTGTGTGGGGGTTACTATGATTTCCTTTGAGTGATAGCAGGGTGAGCCAGAATCAGCCCCGTCTTTGTACCTGATATTTCACAGGGTCCTTCCTGTGAGAAGAGGAAGGGTGTGGAGAGGTCAGCTTGCCCGTCTCTGCCCATCTTGCAGGTCTCTGCTCTCTACTTGCCCTAAGCCAAGGGAAGCTCAGAACCATATTTGTGAACTTGCCCCTTGAATTTTCTGGAATCTAGTGACTGATGGTCATTCAGCCACACCTCTCCAGTCTATAACAGAAATATGCTGTACAGAATCCTTACCTTAATACTTCCAATTTTGGACCTGAATAATGAAAAGAGTAGAGGTCAAATTTATTTTAGGCACCCAGAAACTAAAGGTTTGGGGCCAGAGATATGATAGTCATATGTGAAAGTGTAGAAAGCTTTATTAGATGTTTTGGTAAAAACCTAGGCAGATGAAACTTCCAAAGTGTAGTACTGGCCATATTACTCCTTGGTTGGAAAAATCTTCAGTGACTCTACCTTATCTTTTTTGTTTCCAAACATTTTATGAAAATATATAGAGAAATGACATATTCTAAGCTGGATGAACTTGTCCTCACACATGCTACTAGTGTCCAGGTGAATAGATTAAATATTAGCAAGCACCTAAGACCTTTTGTGGCCCCTTCTAGACACTCCCTGCTGGCTCAGGGGTCACTCCAGTTGAACTGGGCTGACTGGGCTGCACAAAATAACCCCACAAGAGACACAAATACCTTTTTGTTTGGAGTTGCTGTGACGGCTCCTCTGACCTTAAGGGTCTGCAGGAAGGGAGAGCGAGAGCATGTGCTGACCCCTTTTATTGAGGAGAAGCTACTCAAATGAGGCAAGGGGTCAGGTTTCAGGGGCTGAGTCTATCTTCCTGATGTCCACTGTCAGCAGGTTGACTGACACCTGGGTAGGCCACACCCAAGGGCACAGTAAGAGAAGGGGACACACACAAGGCACTTCATGGAAGATTCTATCCTAAACAGGGCAAGGGGTTAGATTACAAAGGAACAGGTGAGCGTAGCTCCACCCATGGGGCTGTAGCAAGACACACCCATGCACGAGACAGCGACCCTCACACCCAAGAAGGGTGGGGAAAGCTCTGCCACATTTCTGCCACTGAGTGCCTCAGCACCCAGCCGGGGAGTGTGACTCAGTCACATGTAAGGTTGGTCTCCCACAACTCCCCTCAAATGATAACCAGTATTCTTTTTTTTTTTTTTTTTTTTTTGTATGAGGGATTGAACCCAGGGACACTTAACCACTGAGCCACATCCCCAGCCTCTTTTTATATTTTTTATTTTGAGACAGGGTCTTGCTTAGTTGCTTAGGGCCTCACTAAGTTGCTGAGGCTGGCTTTGAACTCTCAATCCTCCTGCCTCAGCCTCCCAGGCCACTGGCTGACTTCTGATAGCCCCGATTTGTTTTGCCTTTTTGGAATCTTACATAAATGGAATTCTGTAATATGTGTTCCTTTGTGCCTGCCTTCTTTGCTCAGTATCTAGTAGATCTTCCATTCTTACTTCTGTGATTGTATGACTGTACCATATGCTATTTACCTATTCTCCTTGTTTCGCTTGTGATGCTGGAAATCGAACCCAGAGCCTCTATACTCCAGTGCTCCCACTGGGAATATAGGTATACAGCTGGACTTGCTGTATCCCTTCCTGCTCCCCCATGGAGATTCATAGTTAGACTTCCTTGGGACACTGTGGGTCTGCATGTCTGTCCCTTCACACTGGTGTCCCTTGAGGAACCTGCAGCACACTCTCAAGTTTGCTCTCTGCCCCTGGCTTGGTCCTGGTTTTATGAAAATGTTTGTTGAATGGATGACCAGATGTATATAGCAGTACAGCTCTTCTGTGAACTGAGCAGTAGCCCGTGTTCCCACTTAGGATGTTTTACTCCTTGCCTAGATCCAAGTTGAAGAAAAATCACAAATGGAAAGGTCCTTGACTTTGGTCCCCTGGCTTACTGACTTCTGGAATGGGTGTGACAATCTGCTATGAGAGAGCCTGGGGTGGAAGCAGTGGCCACAGCCTTCTTAAACCTGTGCTATCTCCTTGCCTGTCCCTTAATGTTTTCCAGAGAAATGTTTCTGAAAAGACCAGACAACATCCTAGAGTTTGCGGCAGGTGAGTAGGGCAGGTCAGTTGGCCCCGGGGCGGGGTGGGGCGTTGTCCTGTGTAAGGAATATGCCCGGATTCTCTCTGCAGAGTCTGGGGTCCTCCTTCACCTGATGTCCCTCAAGGGAGCTGTTTTCAGAAGGCTTCTAGCTCTACTGTCCTCTCCTCAAAATGAGGTCAGATGAGAAATGAGGCAGGACTTCCTCTTGGTGGGGATTATTCAGAATTCCGAGATTCCCAAAGGAACTTATGGGCAGCCCTTGCCCTGAGACTCTAAAAGCAGCCCTGACCCTGGCTGTGCATCACAATCACCTGGGGAGCTTTTTAAAAGAACAGGATGCTCAGGCCCCACCCTAGAGAGTCTGATGCAATCAGCCTGGGGCAGGCCCAGGTCCACAGTTTCAAAGGCTCCCCAGGTGCTGGTCATGCACTTGGCTGCGAGATGGCTTAAGGTCAGCGGTATCTAGAGGGCTGTTTTGGGTGCAGTTAACCCTGGGAGTTGGCTGTGTCCTCCAACTGTGTCTAGGGGAATCTAAGTCCGCTTTGCTGCCGCGGCAGATGCTGCCTGACTCACATTCTGCGGGTGTATAAAACCCTCTTCTGTCGTCAGACCGCAGAGCCTGGCTGTCCTCTGGGAGGGTATTCTCAGAGAAGGCGTACATTTCAGAGACGGGAGCTGGCTAGCTGAGTGGAGACAAGAATACTTCTTGGCATTTATTTGGGCCCCAAGATGGGCTGGGAGCAGAAAACCCAGAGAATCCCCGAGCCCTTTGATGATGGCTCCTTGTGCGTCAGCAAAGGACAAACAGCATGGTGTGGCAGGAGCAGGAGCCACCCTGTGTCAGCCCTACCAGGGCCATTTGATCCTTTTTTTTTTTTTTAATCCCAGGCTGAGGACCGAACCCAGGGCCTTGCGCGTGCTAGACATGTGCTCTGCCACTGAGCTAAATCCCCAAGCCCTTAGGGCCATTTGAGCCTGCACACTCAGCTGCTCTGGTGAGGGCAGTGACCATGGGGATTTGCTGTGACTACCCATTATGTTGGAAAGTGGGCCACCAGCAGTGGCTAGGACCCTGCCACCCTAGCTTTTTAGCAGAGAAAGCTGTCTCCCAGTCTTTTTCCCTGAGTCGAGAAGATTTCTTCTTTTTGATTTTTATCCCAGACTATTTCACGGATCCAAGACTTCCCAACAAGATTCACATGCAGCTAATTGAAGACAAGAAAGCGGCTTAATTAGCAAAATCACACGATGCTCAGCTGTTGGGAGACACCAGAGGAGTCAGCCTTGGGGTGCGTGTCGGCCTCGCCCTGGAGGCGGCCTCAGTCTTGGGAAAGAAGCAGTGACTTATTGGTCCAGGGTGGAAGAGATCAAGTGGAGAAACCAGAGAAGTCCAGCGCCAGTGTCTCATTTCCTGACACTGTTCTGGGGAATTAGGGACAGTGAAGAGAGGGCTAGGCTGGTCCAACCCGTCAGTGACAGGGCTCTTCCTACTGAGTGAAGTGGATCAAGAGAATAGAGCAGGGAGGGGTGGAGAGAGGTGGAGATAGGGCGGGATGTCAGCACCCAGTCCTGCTCCTGCGGTGATCAGAAGCAGTTCCCCTGCGGGTGCTCCTGGGATCAGCTGCTTTCTACCTCTCTAACCCAGGCTGGGCCACTAAGGCCAACGTGGTGTTTGTTGTTGTTCTAATTAGTCATACCAAGAGCGCTTGCCTTTGACGCACCAGACGTAAGTGGAGTGTAACTTATAATCTTCTGGTTGTACACACATAGGTTACACGGGCCCCGGAACAGTCCGTCACACTGGCTAGGAATGTCCGGTTGGCTCCACTGTCATTCCCACCCGTCCCCCCTACTCCCCTGGTCTAATCCATAGTCCTCCATTCTCCCCTAGCCCCACCCACAAGGCCAACACAGTTTCTAAGCAAGATAATTCCTGAGCCAATTTTAAAAGCTGCTTTTTGGTTTGTTTCTTTGTTTTAATGTGAGTGGTGGGGAAAGGCCACACTCCTAGCAGAGCCACTTCTGTTTTGCAGGGTCCGCTGGAATTACAAGAGCCCTGTTGCCATCAGTGCAGGTATCCAAGCTGCCTTGGGCCTTCTCTGCTGTCACAAAGGCTTTTAAAGATCCTCATTAAAACCAGACCTTCCTGTTCTCTCTGCTTGGTTTCACTGGGAAGGAGGACAATCTCCTGCTTGGGAGGGCTGCCCTGCCCCACTCTGAGCTGTTAGGCAGCAGGTCTGTGTCTGTGTCTGTTTCTGGTGGTCAGGGGCTTCTTGCTATGGCAGGGGACATTCCCACTCCAGAGCAGAGAACAGGGCTGGGGACCCTGAGAGGACCACAGCTGGCTGCGGTGGGACAGGAACAAGTGAGTCCAGATTTGAGTGTCTTCGGTGGAGGAGGAATTGGGCTGGAAGGACATGGAGAGAAAATGATATCAGGCATTAAAACCCACTTAAGGTCACGTTTCTTGTGAAATATGAGCCTAACAGGTGCCTTAGGATGTGGTGGACTTTGTTCTTGAGGGTCTTTAGGAATAACGTCCATCCATTTGACTTTTGGCTAAGAGGCAGGGAATGGACCAGATGGTCTCATGAAGTCCCAGAGGCTCAGGAAGCTAGGAGGCATGGGGTCTTTTACGTTTATGTCATCCCTCTCTGGCCTCCACTGTCCATTGGCTCCATTGTAGGAAGAACTGCTCACCTGTGTGTCACCTGTCAACATCACTATGGCAACAGAAGCACAGACCAAAGCAGTGGTTATTTTTATTTCCCTTGCCTCCGCCTGCCTTGTTCCCAACTGCCATCACCTGAGGAAGAGAAGGGGCAAAACAGGGTGTTTAGGGGACTGTTAAAACTTCACACAATAACTGTGGGACGGGGGCCTGTGGAGCCAAGGAGCACACCCAAGCAGCTCTCGCACTGACCACGAGATGTCCTTGTTTAGAAAACCCAACAAAGCCTTCAGCAGAACATACACGCACAAGGGCTCTGGTGTGAAGGGCCATGTGAATGCTCCTGGGCCCTTTCCTGGGAGAAGAGACCTGCAGTGGTGGGGAGGGTGCTGGAGTCACAGTGGAACACTGGGGTAGAGGGCTCATTCTTTGGGGGTTTCCTGTTAGAAACAAGGACTACATTTCTCTTAAAACGTTTACATTTAAAATACATTTCTGGGCTAGGGTTGTGACTTAGCGATGGAGCACTCTCCTGGCATGTGTGAGGGCCTGGGCTCAATCCTCAACACCACATAAAACTATGTATTGTGTCCAACTACAACTAAAAAATATTTTAAAAAATAAAATACATTTCAGCCAGGCATGGTGGGACAGGCCCATGATCCAACTACTTGGGAGGCTGAGGTAGGAGGATCACAAGTTCAAGGACAGTCTGGTCAATTTAGCAAGATCATATCAAAAATATGTGGTACAGTGCCCCTGGGTTGGAAGGAAGGAAGGGAGGAAGGAAGGAAGGATGGATGGATGGATTCAAAGCCTTCCTGAGGAAAGAGTGAATTAACACATGGACATAGTGCTTCCACTCGGTGTCAGATGCTCTTGCTGGGTCCTGGAGGTGAGACTCGACTGTCCTGCCATATAGCTGTTGTTTATGGTCCGAGGAGAGGAGTTTCTTCCTCCCATGACTTTATCAGACTAAAACCTTTATGAGGGCAAGAACCAAACCTAAAGATTTAACTTGTTCTCTGCTGAATTCCTGGTTCCTAGTAGGGCCTGGCAAAGAGCAAGTGCTCAGCATTTATGGAGAGAACGATGCATGCATAAGGAATGAGCGGTCACCTTACAATGCACTAACTGCTGCAATGGCAGTTCTATAGAGAGAACCGGTAATAATAGGGAAGAAAGCAAAGGAATGAGCGTCAGGTCTGGGTGGGGGCGTGAGGGAGTCTTGTAGACACGGATATGTGATGTGCAAGAGAGGTTCCCGCAGACCTGAGCAGGAAGGGGACGATCAGAGCACCACAGTGGCTCTCATTCTTCTAGGTGGGAGGTGGGAACAGACCCTGTTGTGGCTGGTTACGCACACTGCCCTATTCTTCCTTGCTAACAGAACTCCAGCAGGGCTCAACCTCAAGTGGTGGGTCGTATTTGATCTGGGCCAACCGTAACTCTGACATTCTGATTTCCCAGCCTCCCTTGCAGCTAGCGGCTCCCCTGTGCCCATGAATACAGGTAGAAGGGCACTGGGGGTGGGGGAGGTTTTAGGAAAGCCTTAGCTTTCTTAAAAAAGGGGGAGTGAGTACAACTGATTGAGCTGGTGTAGCTCTCCTTTTTGATCTGGACCTGAATGTGATGTCTAGAACTGAGCAGCCATCTTAAGACCAGGAAGTGACAAGTATGACGGTGAAATCCAGCCAGGGGGGCGGGGGGTGGGGGGTGGGGGGGACTATGATTGCGGCTCAGTGGTAGAGTGCTCACCTAGCACGGGCGGGACCAGGGTTTGATCCTCAGCACCACATAAAAATAAAGGCATTGTGTTGTGTCCATCTACACCTAAAAAAAAAAAAAGAAATCCAGTCCTCTAAAACATCTGAAAGATTAGAGGATCTTGGGGTCCTGGTGGCACCTTTGAGTACCCGAACAGCAGAGCGATCCCTACCTTCAGACTTCTTGGTAAGAATGGTGAATTTTAATTGTTTTGAAATCAGACCAGAGTTTACATCCTGACCCCCACCTGCTAGAGGTGTGGCCTTGGCCAACGCTTAATTGAGGTTCTCATCTATAAATAAGACTTGCAATACCCACCTCTTAGGTTGCCTGGATTAGACATGAATGGATACATCGCCTGTCACGTGGGAGGTGTTCGCTGGTGGGCGAGCCTTGTGGGAGGTGTGTAAATTGCAAGGGTGGGAGTAGTGAGGAGATGGCAGATGAGGTGAGCGAGTCACAGAGAGTACTGTGTGCTAAGCTAAGGAGGTTACATTTTTATCTTGTAGGAAATGGAGAGCCAGCCAATAACTTTCCCCACATTTTTTATTGGTGCATTATAGTTGTATTTAATAATGGAATCTGTTACACATCCCTCTCTGCACATGATGTAATTTGGCCAATGTCACTCGCTACCTGCCACCCCAGTCCCCAGATCTCTACTGATCTCCCTTGGTTTTCATGAGATCTCTGTCCCCACCTTTCTTTTCCTTTTTCCTCTCTAGCTCCCACATAGGAGAGAAAACACATGACCATTAACCCAGCCAAGAATTCCAAGTCCCGAGGAACTCAGGAGGGGACGTGCATTTAGTTAGTGTGGTCATGTGGAAGACAAATCAGAGGAAGTGAAAACAGAAATGGAAAGCCGATGAGGAGACAGTCTCACTATTCTGTCACTGTTGTCTCACCCACACCCCTTCAGCACTACTTACCCCCTCCCGACTCTCCTGTCCACTACAGCAGTTGAGAATGTATTAAGCTGCAAGTAACAGAAAACCAGTTTACTGTGCCTTAAGCAAATAGGGACTTATTTTGCTCACCTAATGAGAAATCTGGCAGCAGGCAGGGTCAAAGTTTAGAAATGTCACCAAGAGTAGGCCTGTTCTCTTTGATTCTGCCAGTCATCGCTTCCACCTTTTGGTTGCAGTATGGCCTCTGCATTCCCAGGAGTCACTTCTACATTGCAGACAGGAGAAGGGGACAGAGCCAGACCAACTCTCTTGAAAGACCTCCCCACCAGTGTCTCTTGGGCCAGACCAGAGTTAAGTGGCTCACTCTAAGTTCAACAGAGACCAGGGAAGAGAGAAAAAAGGTGGTCAGGAGTGGTCAGCCCCAAAGCAGGATGTGCCCCACTGCACTCCCCAACTCATTCTGTTATAGCTAGAGTTTTTTTTTTTTTTTTTGGAGGGGGGGTAGGGGGAGTACCAGCGATTAAACTCAGGGGTTCTTAACCACAGGGACACATCTCTAGTCTTTTTTATTTTGAGACAGAGTCTTGCCAAATTGCTTAGAGCCTCACTAAGTTGCTGAGGTTGGCTTTGAATTTGCAATCCTCCTGCCTCAGCCTCCTGAGCTGCTGGGATTACAGGTGTGTACCACTCACTACTCCTGGGTGCTAGTGTTCTTATTTATTTTTATTTTTTTGTTCTTTTTAGATATACATGACAATAGTGTGTATTTTGACATATTATACATACATGTAGTGTAACTTATTCTAATTAGGATACCATTCTTTTTTTCTTAACATTTTTTTTTCAGTAGTAAATGGACACAACATCTTTATTTAGTATTTTTTTAATGTGGTGCTGGGGATCAAACCCAGTGCCTCATGCATGCTAGGCAAGCGCTTTGTCACTGAGCTACAGCCCCAGCCCAGGATGCCATTTTTGTGGTTGTACATGATATGGAGTTTCACTAGTGGTATATTCATATATAAACATATGAAATATAAACATATATGAAAACATATAGAAAAGTTTCTACTGTCTTTCCTATTCTCATCCTCCCTTCCTTCCCTTCATTCCCCTTTGTCTAATCCAATGAACTTGGAACTGGTGTCTTTAGGGTCTTTTAAGAAACCTAAGTCAGGCTGTCACTTGCCTCCAACCCTTCACTGGCCTCCCATGAACCTAAAAACCAGTTAGCTCTCAGGCTGGGACACAGCTCAGTTGGTAGAGAGCTTGTCTTGCATGCACAAGGCCCTGTGTTCAATTCCCAGCACCTCCAACATAAAAGATAAAACCCTGTTGGCTCTCCACAGCCATAAAGCTTTGCCACTCCCTCCATCCTGCTCTCCTCCATTCTCACAGTGCTCCAGAACAAGCGGGTCTTGCCTCTTCCTCAAGCTGGTCAAGTTCCAACTTCAGAGGCTTTGAACTCTGTCTCGTTTCCCTTTCCCAGACCTTCACACAGCTAGTGATCCAAGTGGCCATATTCTGTGACGGAGGAAGACAGAACTCCAGCGAGAGTGGCTGAATCACCCAGGGCTGGCTTTGTCCACAGTGCGTCTGGAGGTGGCAGCTGCTGATGCTGGTCCAGGGCCTGCATCTCCGGAGTCTCCTCTTTCCCCAGAGAAGGAGCAGTAGGACCAGGAAGGGGCTCTGTAATGATGTGTCCTCCCTCTCAGGAAGTGACAGCTTCCCCAGCACACACGGCATCCCAGTGGACTCTCATCCCAGTTGACATCTCTTTGGCCAGAACTGTGTACATGACCCTCTGAAAACGAGGCTGAGAAACTGAGTATTCAGGCAGCCTCAGGGCTCCACGTGGCTGCCCGTCACCGTCTGAGAGTCCTCTCCTAGGGCCCAACTGAAGCAGCCTCCCCAACATTATCGTGATTTAATCTGTGGTGCTGGGGATCAAATCCAGGGCATCGAGCATGCTAAGCAAGCTCTCTACTACTGAGCCAATTCCACAGCCCTCTCCCAGACAATTTTAAATTTTTAATTAAAAGATTTATTCCCCCCGGCCATTTTCCATCACACTACCCTGTCTCATATATTATCTCATTTATTTTATTTTCACTGTGTGGGCGCCAAGCATGTGGACCCCGGTGAGCAGGCCTCATCAGTCCTGTTGTGGGCTGGTACCCACAAGCCTCTGGCATCTGTAGCTGTCAGCTTGTGTTTGCTGAATGACTACATGGCTAGATGAATGGGCGAAGGGGCAGTTGGAAGACTGAGTTCTTGATCTATGCAGTGGTGTGAAAACAGGACGCGTACTCTAGACATGGTTAGGAGGAACTGAGGGAACCTGTGATTTAAATAAGGAAGGTAGAGATTCTAGAATGACTTCCAAGAGGTTTCTTGTTTGGGCGAGTGATGAAGGGACCATTCATTAATACAGAAGGGAAGGAGGTAGGAACATGGGAAATGAGGGAATGAATTCAGACCAAAGGGTCTCCACTGCGTGTGCAGCTGCCCACGGGTGATGTTAATACTCATGGCTCTGGCAGGAAGGTGGAGGACGCGGTGGGCTCAGTAGCAATTGTAACATGAGGATGTGGAAGTGGACGCCTTGCCATGCGGATAGCTTTATGGGAGCACAGCTGTGAGGGCAAGATGGAGGGGCAGCAGTCACTGAAGGGGAAGCAGGTCAAGGGTGGGCTCTTGTAAGGGGAGACGCTGGAGTTTCCAGTGATCTGATGTTATCATCTGATCTATTTTACTTTTAGGTTTTAAAAGTTAGGAGCTTCTTGGAGTTGTTGCTCAGATGGGATCTGAAACCCAGAGCTCCGAGAGATTATCGGGGGCTCCAGGTAGGCCCAGCTTTTTCCACCAAGCTATGTCAGGGCCTTGTGATAGACCCAACCTGATCTTTTCTTAAAACTGGGAGCCATCTCGCTACAAAGCCATGAAAAGCTAATTTCAGCTTTACTATAAATTACTGCAAATTCTGAACCTGCTTGGAATGCCTGCCCGGGTCTTGAACTCACCTATGCCTGGCTCTCTGACCAGACAGCAGCCCTCTCTCAAACTTTAGTGACGCCTCATCAGTCTTGGCCTTCCCTGTCAGATAACGACCCTCTCTGAGGCTCTAATGACCTTTATAAATTCTGATGTTGGGGCCAGCAAAAATGTCAACTACAAAAATGTAACACTAGCATTAGTGTTATGCTCCTCAGAGTTCTGTTATCTGTAACCCCCCTTTGTGTAACTTTCTGGGCTATAAAGCTGGGCTACAAGAAAGCTTCGGGGCTGTCTTTGGCTCTCGCAGTTTTTGTTGGGAGAGGCAGCCCGGCCGGTCGAAATAATTAGCTTGCTTTAATTTGATTTTAATTGGAGTCAGTGGTCTTTTCTTGCGTCCTGGTGTAACACTTGCCCCCAAATAGGGGCAGGAGCTCTCTCGTGGGCTTGGAGGATGGATCACCTGGTTCTCAGGGTGAGAAGGCCGGCGGCCGCTAGGAAGCAGGGCATTACGTCTGGCTGGGCTGGCCTCTACTGCCCTCTCGTGGACACTGCACACCACCCAGAGAAAGTCTGCCCTAGGACTGGGAGAGCCAGCGAGTGGAGCAAAGAGGAACCGGCAGAGAGTGAGAAGTGCGCACGCTTGTAGGTTCCTTCAGCAGTTACAGAACCCAGGGCCTCAGATCTGGGCAGTGCCGCTTCAGTGAGCACCTCAGATGGTTCTTTTGGGCACTGGGGATTGAACTCAGGGTTCCTTACCACTGAGCCTCATCCCCATCCCTTTTCTTGTTTTATTTTGAGACAGGGTCTCTCTAAGTCGCTTAGTGTCTGGCTAAGTTCTGCCGCTGGCTTTGAACTAGGGATCCTCCTGCTTCAGCCCCTTGAGTTGCTGGGACTACAACTGCCCTAGTCCATAACTAAAGGCAAACACAGGGACTGGGGTTGTGGCTCAGCAGTAGAGCGCGCGTCTCGCCCGCGCCGGACCCTGGGTTTGATCATCAGCACCATGTAAAAAATAAATGAGTGAAATAAAGGTTTTGTGTCCAACTATAAAATAAATATTTTTTAAAAAAGGCAAATGTCTTTGATTTCCCCCTTCAACTGGTGACCTGTTGAAGTAACATGGTGAGCCAGCACACACCATACCAACTAGGGAGTGGGGAGGGGCCAGAGCTGTCCTGGGGAGAAGTATGAAAAACCAAATGTGTCCCACTGTCACGTTTAAAGGTTCCATAGTGGAGGCCATGAGCCCAGCAGCTTTCCTCCGCTACGAACTCCTGCTGTGATGTCTGCCTCACCTCAAGCCCAGGGTGATAAAGGCAGCTGACCATGGACCGAGACCTCTGAAAACGAATCAAACGTTTAAATAAGAAGTTGAGCTGGTTGTGATGGCACATGCCTGTCTTTCCAGTGGCTCTTGAGACTGAGGCTGGAAGATGGTGAGTTCAAGGCCAGCCTTAGCAACTTAGTGAGGCCCTAAGCAACTTAGCAAGACCCTGTCTCAAAATAAAAAAAGGCTGGGGATGTGATTCAGTGGTTTAGTCCCTCTAGATTCAATCCCTGGTACAAAAAAAAAAAAAAAAAAAAGTTGAAAATGAGCAAATCAAAAGTGAGGAGACACTTGGGTGTATAGCACACACCTGTAATCCCAGTGACCTGGGAGGTTGTGGCAGATGGATCACAAGTTCAAAGCCAGCCTGAAGCTCTAAGCAACTTAGTGAGATCCTGTGTCAAAATAAAAAGAGAGTCGGCCTGGTGGCACACGCCTGTGATCCCAGCAACTCAGGAGGCTGAGGCAGGAGGATCTCAAGTTCAAAACCAGCCTCTGCAAAAACAAGATGCTAAGCAACTCAGTGGGATCCTGTCTCTAAATAAAATACAAAAAAAGGGCTGGGATGTGGCTCAGTGGTCAAGTGCCCCTCAGTTCAATCCTTGATACCAAAAAAAAAAAAAAAAGAGGCAGCACTTTTCTATATACAGGATTTAATACTCTGACAAGGGCTCAGTGATGTTAACATTCTAGTAGGATGGCTCTGGGAAGCTTAGAGAATGCCATGACCATATTAAATGAAGTTGAAATGCCAGGACTATTGTGGCATATAGTAGAAGAAGGTATAAAAGGCTCAAAAAAAGTGGTCATGCTGGGCGAATGCTATGTACAGTCAGAAAACTCACTGAATGATTAGGGTCCATTAGAGCCCAAAGCCCACCCCATCCACAGATGTGATAGAGTGTCCTGGCAGGACGGGTGCCACCTTCACTGAGCAGCTTAAGAATGGCCATACTCCAAAGGCGTGGGCAGGCGGAGGGAACTGTGGAGGACTGGCTCATTGACACAGTGGGGAGGAGGGGACTGAACTGGGGGGTGCTCAGTTACTGGAATCAAAGTGGTAGAATTACTGTCCCAAGCACAAAGGTCGGAGTGGTAGCCAGGGTCTGACCAGCAGAGAGCTTCCTTGGGGACAAGATGGAGGGCACTCAACAAGGATATTGTTTAATCTGTACAATAAAACAAAATCAAGATGGCTAAGGGCAGCTACTCTGATAAAAATTTTCAATGCTTTGCTTTTTGCCCATGAGCCAGCTTAAAAAATTCATCTTTATTGAGATATGATTTACCTGCATTAAAATTAACCAATTCAGAGCTGGGATTGTGGCTCAGTGGTAGAGTGCTTGCCTGAGGCCCTGGGTTTGATCCTCAGCACCACATAAAAATGAAGTAAAGATATTGTGTTCACCTACAACTAAAAAAAATAGATAAATATTTAAAAATCAAATCAAATTTAAAGATTTTGATGAGTTTTGCAAATGAGCTCTATACATACATGTCAGTATCCATGATGGACACTATTGCTCAGTGTCCATCACCACAGGATACGGAGCTATCTATCATCCCCCCAAGTCTTTGTGCCCGTGGTGTGCTGCGGCCAACTTACCAGCATTGTGTTCAGTGATGTCACTCTGGTTGTTTGAAGTCAGCAATGTCAGAGGTATTCACACCTTGCAAATTGACATCTTCACTGTTGTTGAATGTTCCCTGAGCACAGTATTTCTCTCCATTTATCTAAACTGATTTCTTTCATCCACGTTGCATATAGTTTTCATCATACACAATCTAGATATTTTAAACGAACAATTATAAACAGTATCATCTTTTAAATTTTGGTGTTTGAATGGTGTGTGCGTGTGTGTGTATTTCTAGGATTTTTTTGGTAGCGTTCTTGATATTTTCTACATAGATAATCCTGTTATTTGCAAATGGAGACAGTTCTATTTCTTGTTTTCTGATTCCTACCTTCTATTTCACTTCCTTGCCTTATGCACTGCTAGAACTGCCAGCATTCTGTTGAATGTGAGGGTGAGAGCAGACATACTTACCTTTTTCCTGATCTTAGAGGAAAATAATTCAGACTTTCACCATTAAGTGTGCTCACTAAAGGCCTCTGTAGATGTTCTTTGTCAAACTGAGGAAGTTTTCCTGTACTCATGTTTCAGAGTTTTGTTTTTTAAATCATGAACTACTATGGAACTTTTGTCACATGATTCTTCTATATCAATTGATAAGATCTTGGGATTTTTTTTTTTTCTGTAGAGTACTAACATGGTGTTTTACACTGATTTATTTTTTAAAATCAAACCAGCCTTGCATCCCTGGAATAAATCCCACTTGTGCATAGTGTGTATTGTTTTAAATACCTTGCATTTACCTATTTATTGATACTTCTTCCTCTTATTATTATTGGTACTGGTAATCGTACCTGGGGCAATTTACCACTGAGATACATCCCCAGTCTTTTTTATTTTTTATTATAAGACAGAGTCTGGCTAAGTTGCTGAGGTTCTCACTAAGTTCCTAAGGCTAGCCTTGTACTTAGAATCCTCCTGCCTCCACCTCCCAAGCTGCTGGGATTACCCAGATTTGTACTAAATTCAGTAGTACTTTAAAAATAATTTTTGCATCTCTAGTTATGAAAAATATTGATCTATACATTTTTGCACTATTTGTCTATTTTGTTTTCTTTAGAGCAACCAGTTTCATAAAAAGATTTCTTTTTCTTTTTTATTTTGTGGAAGAGATAATGTAGCTATTTAAAAAAAAAACAAAAAACATTGGGTTAAACTATCTAGCAAAATCATGTAGACCTGGAAATTTCCTGTTTGGGCAGGTTGGAGGGAGGCTTGTTTTTTTTTTTTTTTCCTGGTACCAGGGATTGAACTCAGGGGCACTTGACCACTGAGCCACATTCCAGCCCTATTTTGTATTTTATTAGAAACAGGGTCTCACTGAGTTGCTTGGCGCCTCGCTAAATTGCTGGGGCTAGCTTTGAACATGCTATCTTCCTGCTTCTGCCTCCCAAGCCGCTGGGATTACAGTCATGTGCCACTGGGCCCGGCCCAGGAGTTTTAAATTATACATTCATTTTTCTTAAAAGTTAGTATGTAAATGACAGTTACTATTCAAATGATCTATTTCATATTGGGTTATATATGGCATTTGTGCCTTTTACGGATTTGGCCCATAAGTCGTCAATTTGTGGGTACAGAGTTCATAGTATTCTCTTTCCTTTTGATGTTTACAAAGTAAACATCAATGGTATGGCATGTTTCATTCCTGATATGATGATTTGTGTCTTTTTTCCACCTTTGTCAGTTTTGCTAGTGGTTTGTCAATTTTATTGATTTTTTTCCCCCAAAGAACAAGCTCTGTTTCTTTGATTTCCACCTATTCTTTTTCTTTGTATAAGTTTCATTGGCTTCATTTCCTTATCTTTATTATTTCCTTGTTCATGGTTTTTTTTTTTTTGGCTTATTTTTGTCTTCTTTTTTTCTAGGTTCTTGAGGTGAAAATTTAGATTATTGATTTTATTTATTTATTTATTTTGGGTGGTTGGTTTTTGTGTGTGTGTATGTGTGTGTGTGTGTGTGTGTGGTGCTGGGGATTGTGAGGCAAGCACTGTACCAACTGAGCTATAGCCCCAGCCCTAGATTATTGATTTTAGATTTTTTCCCCCTGGTGTGCACATTTAGTGCTACAATTTTCCCTCAGCTCTGCTTTAGTTATGTGATAGGAAGTTGAATATGTTGTTTCATTTTTATTAATTTCCAAGTATTTTTAGAGTTTTTCTTTGACCTACGTATCATTCAGAAGTGTGTTGTTTGGTTTCTAAGTATTTAGAAATACTATCTTTCCATTACTAATTTTTAGTTTGATTCCATGGTGGTCAGAGAATTCACTCTATGATTCAGCCCTTTCTTGTGTGTGCGCTGGGACTGAACCCAGGGCCATGTGCATGCGAGGCAAGCCCTCTACCCACTGAGCTGCATCCCCAGTCCTCAGTTCTTTTTTGTCTGTTGAGACTGGTTTTATAGTTTATGTAGGTATGTGTTTTACGACAGAGAGCGCGTGCACGCACAGTGTACTCTGTGGTTGGGTCATGTTCTACAAATGTAAATCAAGTCCTGTGGTTGATGGCGGTGTTGAGTTCTTCTGTATCCTTGCTGATTTTCTGACTAGTTATACTATCAATTATTGAGAGGGGTGCTGACAGTTCCAAATGTACCTGCGGATTCAGTTAGATTTCTATTAGTTTTGCTTCTTTGCTTCATGTATTTTCAACTCTTTTGTTTGGTGCTTATGCATTTAGCACTGTACATCTTTTATTTATTATTATTTTTGGTACTGGGGGTTGTGGGGAGCCACTCTGAATAACTCACGCCTTCCATCCTGAAGGGAGAGGCTCTGACTGATCATGTTTTTTCATAGTGACTTGGCTGTTGTCCCTATTCAGGAAGTTGGGGGCATGTCTTCAGGTGAAGGCGTGTCACTCACCTGTTCCTTTGTAATCTTACCCTTTTGCCCTGTTTGGGGTAGAATGTTCCATGGAAACGCCCTTTGTGTATCCCCTTCTCTTGCTCTGCCTTTGGGTGTGGCCTTCCTAGTCCTCCTGCTGACAGCAGACATCAGCCCCCTGAAACCTGACCCCTGCCTCATTTGAATTGCTTCTCCTCAGCAAGCGCTCTCGCTCTCTCTTTCTGCAGACCCTAGGTCAGAGGAGCCGTCACAGGACCCACTGTCTCTTGTGCGGTTATTCTGTGCAGCCCAGTTCACCTGGAGTGACCCTGAGTGTTCTAGTCGTGAGAAACCCGACAGGGGGGGTCTAACCCAAGGGTGCTTTACCACTGAGCCACATCCCTAACCCTTTTTCTTTTTTAGTTTTTACTTGTTCTTTTTAGACATCTATGAAAGTAGAGTGTGTTTTGAAATATTATACATACACGGAGTCTACCTTATTTAATTAGACTCCTTCTTGTGGTTGCACATGATGTGGCGGTACACGGGTCGTGCATTCACATACAAATATAGGAAATTTATGTCTGATTCATTCTATGGTCTTTCCTATTCCCATGCTTCCTCCCTTCCCTTCATTCCCTTTGATTAACCCAATGAACTTTTATTCTTCTCTTCCCTGCCGTCCCTTGTTGTGGGTTAGCATCCACATATAAGAGAAAATATTTGGCCTTTGGTCTTTTGGGACTGGCTTATTTCACTCAGCATGGTTCTCTCCAGTTCCATCCATTACCAGCAAATGCCATCATTTCATTCTTCTTTATGGCTGAGTAATATTCCATTGTGTATATATATACCACATTTTCTTTATCCATTCATGTGTTGGTGGGCACCTAGGTTGGTTCCATAGCTTGGCTATTGTGAACTGAGCTGCTATAAACATTGATGTGGCAGAGTCACTACAGAATGCTGATTTAAAGTCCTTTAGGTATATACTGAGGAATGGGATAACAGGATCAGATAGTGGTTCCATTCCAAGTTTTCTGAGGAATCTCCATACTGCTTTCCAGAGTGGTTGCACCAATTTGCAGTCCCACCGACAATGTATGAGTGAACATTTTCCCCCCACATCCTCACCAACATTTGTTGTTGATTGTATTCTCGATAATTACCGTTCTGACCGGAGTGAGATGAAATCTCAGTGTAGTTTTAATTTGCATTTCTCTAATTGTTAGAGATGTTGAACATTTTTTCATATATATTTTGATCATTTTTATTTCTTCTGTGAAATGCCTCTTCAGTTCCTTAGCCCATTAACTGATTGGATTATTATTATTTTTTGGTACCAGGGATTAACCTGAGGGGCACTCAACTATTAAGCCACATCCCCAGCCCTTGTTTGTATTTTATTTAGAGACAGGGACTCACTGAGTTGCTTAGCACCTTACTTTTACTGAGGCTCCTTTGAACTCACAGTCCTCTTGTCTCAGCCTCCTAAGGTGCTGGAATTATGGGCGTGCACCACTGTAATTTGTTTACAGTGGTTATTTGTTTGTTTGTTTTGGTGTTAAGTTTTTTGAGTTCTTTGTATATCCTGGAGATTAATTCTCTGAGGTGCAGATGGTAAAGATTTTCTCCTATTTTATAGGCTCTCTGTTCATGTTCTTGATTGTTTCCTTTGATGTGAAGAAGCTTCTTAGTTTGATACTATCCCATTTATTGATTCTTAATTTTACTTCTTGCATTTCAGGAGTCTTATTGAGGAAGTTGGTTCCTATGCCAACATGGTAGAGTGTTTGGCCTACTTTTTCTTATATTAGGCACAGGGTTTCTGGTCTAATGTCTAGTCCTTGATCCACTCTGAGTTTCATGCAGGGTAAGAGACAGGGATTTGATTTCATTCTATGACATACAGATTTCCATTTTCCCTAGCACCATTTGTTGAAGAGGCTCTCTTTATCCCATTATATGTTTATGGTGCCTTTGATGTGGGTCTGTGTGTACTATTGGTCTTCAGGTCTGCTTTGGCACCAATACCAGGCTGTTTTTGTT
The DNA here is from genome assembly GCF_048772815.1 of Callospermophilus lateralis. NCBI lineage: Eukaryota > Metazoa > Chordata > Mammalia > Rodentia > Sciuridae > Callospermophilus > Callospermophilus lateralis. Next base: position 3,669,957 of record NC_135311.1, read on the forward strand.
CCTATAGCTCTGTAGTATAAGATCTGCATTGTGATGCCTCCTACTTCAGTCTTCTCACTAAGGATTACTTTGGTTATTCTAGGCCTCTTATTTTTCCAAATGAATTTCATGACTGCCTTTTCTATTTCTATGAAGAATGTCATTGGCATTTTAATAGGAATTGCATTAAATCTGTATAGTGCTTTTGGTAGTATGGACATTTTGACACTATTCTGCCTATCCAAGAACGTGGGGGATCTTTCCATCTTCTAAGGTCTTCTTCAATTTCTTTCTTTCGTGTTCTAAAGTTTTCCTTGTGGAGATCTTTCACCTCTTTTGTTAGATTGATTCCCAAATATTTTATTTTTTAGAGGCTATCGTGAATGGGAGAGTCTTCCTGATTTCTCTCTCAGCTGATTTGTCATTGGTGTATAGGAATGCAACTGACTTATGGATGTTAATTTTATATCCTGCTACTTTGCTGAATTCATTTATGAGTTCTAGACGTTTTCTGGTGGAGTTTTTTGGGTCTTCTAAATATGGAATCAAGTCATCAGCAAATATGAAATAGTTTGAGCTCTTCTTTTTCTATTTGTATCCCTTTAATTTCTTTCTATTGTCCAATTGCTCTGGCTAGGGTTTCAAGGACTATGTAAAATACAAGTGGTGAAAGAGAGCATCCCTGTCTTGCTGCAGTTTTTAGAGGGAATGCTTTCAATTTTTCTCCATTTAGAATGATGTTGCCCAGCTCTGTTTTTAAATTTTTGAGACCTTGAACTTGAGAGCTTCCAGTCTCAGCTTCCTGAGTGTTGGGTTGGCAGCCTTCCCTTCCCCGTCCCCTTTCATGGTGGACGTGGGCGGGGACTTTCCACCTAGCTGAGGAGACCTGAAATGGCCAATCAGAAACTGTCATGGCAATGGATCCAACCAACATGCTTCCACCAGCTGAAGCAACAGCCCTGTCAACTCACCTAGTCCTTGACCAGCCAGTGACAGACACTATGCCCCTAAACTCAGCTTGGCCAACCTGCTGTCAGTAGCTGCAATTTAGATGGCCTAGGCCTTCCTACCTCCAGATCCTCGCCTTTTCCGCCTGCGACTTCCCCGGCCCTCGCCCATTTGCAGGTGGTGAACCTTGCCTGCCCGGGAGGGCCCCCCAGTAAACCTTCTTTTGGTACCTCATTCTTGTTCTGTGGTTCCTGATCCTGCACGCCCTTTCTGCTTTACAGAGTTTCTGGGGTTACAGGTGTGTGCCACGGTGCCCCGCAGAACTGCTACCTCTTCTTGGTGGACTGACCTTTCTATCATTACATAGACTTTCCCTGTCTCTGTAATTTTCTTTGATTCAGAGTCTACTTTATCTGATATTAATATAGCCCTTTCTGACTTTCTTTAGTGATTGTTTGCATGGGATAACTTTCCCTATCCTTTTGGAGTTTCCTGTAGAGAAGGGACATTTGGGTCATGTTTTCCAGTTCACATTGCCACGGTGGTGCTGGGGATCGAACCCAGGGCCTTATGCATGCAGGGCAAACACTCTGCCAACTGAGCTATATCCTCAGCCCACACATTGCCCATCTTAATTCTTATTGGTATATTAGACCTCAAGTCAACCATTTTATTTTCTGATTTTATTGTTTATTGTTTTTTTAAATTTTTCTTTTTCTTACCTTCCTGAGAATCATGTGAACTCTAAAAAAAAAAAAAAAAAACAAACTCTTTTTTTTTTTATAGCTTTATTTATTTATTTTCATGTGGTACTGAGGATTGAACTCACTGCCTCACATTGCTAGGCGAGTGCTCTACCACTTGGCCACAAACCCAGCCCGTGAACTTTTTTTAAATAACTCTTTTGTGACTTATCTGTAGTTTTGTTTTGTTTTTGTTATACTGGGGATTGAACCCAGAGCCTCACATACGCTAGGCAAGTGTTCTACCACTGAACTACCTCCCCTGCCCCTATCTGTCATGTTTATGAATATCTCTTTGTGTAGCTTTCTAATTGGTTGTTCTAGGCATTATATTATAGAACAACCAATAAAATATACAATGTAAAAACAATACATAATGTAACAGACATACCTATATCCTATTATAGCCTACCATTGTCATTATTTTACCAGTTTGAAAACATGCAGTATGGAAACCTATCCCTCTTTTTGTTTTTAAATTATTTTAGTTGTTGATTGACCTTTTTTTATTTACTTATATGTGGTGCTGAGAATTGAACCCAGGGCCTCACACATGTTAGGCAAGCCCCATCCCAGGAAACCTATCCCTCTTTTAATTCCTTGTCTCATCTCCTACTTGTCATCTAATTAAAAAAAAATACATTTCCTTTACATATTTTTAGAAACAAATCAATAGCATCATCATCATGATTTTTGTTTCAATTGTCAATTTAGAAAACTCGAGCGAAGGAAAGCCTACTGACTTAGCCGTGTTTGTTTCTCATTGCTTTTCCTTCCTTCCTGGTGTTCTCAGACTTCTGAAGCTATTGTTCATTTCTCTTTAGAAAACTTCTCATTCTTCTTTTAGAATAGGTCTATGGGTGACAACTTCTCGTAGTTTTTCTTTGTCCAATAATATCTTAATTTTCTCTTCATTCCTGGAGGAAATTTTTTCTGGGTACAGAATTTTTCAGCACTTGAAAAAGACTGCACTATTTCTTTCTGTTCTCCATGGTTTCTGATGAGAAATCCACTGTCATTGGCTTTTTTTTCCCTTTTAGGGAAGGTGTCATTTTCAAGATTGATTCTTATAACACCTAATACAGTGTAAATGCTATGTAAATATCAGACTGTGTTGTATAGGAGTAATAACAGTAAAAAAGTATCCATGTTTAGTACAGATCAACCATCATAATACGACTAACTACAAGTACACGGAAGAGATACAAGGCAAATAATGCCCAAACCATGAGTGCTTGAGAGAGAGTGAGGATCTGTCAAGCAGTGGGAGACCACAGCAGGGTGCACCTACACTTCACTTCATTCATGTAGATTCAGTATAGTATTGGTGCATGGTAAATTCAAATTTTGCTTTTTGGAAATTTTCTGGAAAAAAAGTTTCCAAATGTTTTTGATCTATAGTTGGTTGGGTCCAGGAATGCAGATATGAAGGGCCAACTCTACAGGAACTGGCTTGCGTGATTATGGAGGCTGTGCAGTCTCATAACCTGCCATCTGCAAGCTGGAGACCCAGGAAAGTCAGTGGTGAAATCTAGTCTGAGTTGGACACAGAGAGCCAGGGAGCCAAGGGCAACAAGATAGATGTCTCAGAGCAAGTGGAAGGCAGGAGGCCAAGGAAAAACATTTCTCCTTCCTTCACATTTTTGTTCTATTCAACAGTCTCTCAACAGATTGGAGGATGCTCGCACACACTTGGGATAGTAAGTTACTGTAAAACTGGTTCAAATGCTAGTCTCCTGTGGAAACACTTCATAGACACACCCAGAATAATGGGGAAAGTTTTCTGTCTTGCTAAATTGTCCCTTTCCTTTGGCTAGCAATAATGGGGCTCTTCCTTCCTCTCTCTTTTTTCCTCCCTCTTTCCCCCCCTTCCTTCCTCTGTGCCTACTGGCATTTCCAGACTGCTGTTTTTTTCAGCTCCAAGTCTGGGATAAATAAGGCAAAAAAAAAAAAAAAAACTCATCAGGGCTGGGGTTGTGGCTCAGTGGTACAGCACTCGCCTAGCACATGCGAGGTGCTGGGTTCAATCCTCAGCACCACATAAAAGTAAACAAATAAAATAAAGATATTGTGTTGACTCTAATATCTTTTTGAAAAGGTTAACAGTTTTGTGCAAAAAAAAAATATTAAAAAAAAAAAAAAAAACTCACCAGTGTTTTCCTCAGGCTCCTAACAAAGTCTGCTTTTTTCTTTTCACTTTTTAAAGTCTTATTTTTATTCTATAGCTATTTCAGAATTTATAGTTATAATGATGGCAAAAATACATCTACTCTATCTTCCCAGAGGCAGAAGTTCCATCCAGTGGATTTTTCAATTCAGATATTTTTTTAAAATATTTATTTTTTTAGGTTTAAGTGGACACAATATATTTTACATTTATGTGGTGCTGAGGATCGAACCCAGTGCCTCATGCATGTTAGGCGAGCACTCTACCCCTGAGCCCCAGCCCCAGCCCCTCAATTCAGATATTGTATTTTCCATTTTAAGAAGATCCATTTGGGTCTTTAAAAAAATATCTTCCATTCCTCTCATTATGTTTTTGTTTTCCATTTCATTCTTTTCTTTTAAACTGATTAAATATGTTCTCTTTTGATTTACTTTCAATTTTGCACAAAACTGTTAACCTTTTCAAAAAGACAACTAGGGAATATGGTTAGATACTTAGTTTCACAATCTTTAGTTTCACCACTTTGAGCCTTTACTTCCTCTAACATTCTAGCAAAGTCAATGAACGTCTCCCCTTTGTCTCTTATTTTTAATTGAAAAATAAAAGTTATACATACTTATGGTATACACACAGAATAGCTAAATCAAACTAATTTTACATATACATTACCTCATATAATTATTTTTTGGTAAGAAGACTTAAATTCTATTCTATTCCAATTTTTATTTTTGTTTCTGAAATTATTTTCCCCCTTTGATTCTACCTTCTACATTTTGGAATATTTTGGGAAGAGTTTACTCTTACATATGAAAATATGATCTATACCATTTTTAAGTATACAATAGATTATTAACTACAGTCACCACATGGTACAATAGATCTCTTGAACTTACTTCTTAAAATTTTGTATTCTTGATGATCAACATTTCCCCCCAGTAACTACCATTCTACTCTTTTGCTTTCATGAGTTGAAGTTTTTAGATTTTACATGTAAGTGACAATATGAAATAACTGTCTATATCTGGCTTAACAACTCGATAGGAAGATAATGTTCTTCAGGTCTGTGTTGTTGAAAATAAGAAACCTCATTCTTTTTATAGGCCAAATAGTATTTCACTGTGACCATGACTCCCTTTTCCTTATCCGTTCATCTTGATTCCATGTCTTGGCTACTGTGAATGATGCTGCACCGGACCCAGAAGTGCGGATCTCTTTGATATGCTGATTTTGTTTAAAGAGAATATATACCGAGCAGTGGAGTTGCTGCATCATGTGGTGGTTCTATTTTTTACTTTTTGAGGAATTCCCATACTATTTTCCATATAGCTTTACTGAGTTACATTCTTACCGATGGGGTACACTTCTTCACATCTTTGCTAATGTCATCTTTTTGATGATAGCCATCGTAACAGGTATGAGGTGATCTCTCATTGTGGTTTTAATTTTCATTTCCCTGATGATTAGTGGTGTTGAGCATATACGTGTTGGTCATTTGTATGTCTTAAGAGATATCTATTCAGGCCCTTTACCTATTTTTTTTAAGAGAGAGAGAGAGAGAGAATTTTAATATTTATTTTTCGGCGGACAGAACATCTTTGTTTGTATGTGGTACTGAGGACCAAACCCGGGTTGCACGCATGCCAGACGAGTGCACTACCACTTGAGCCACATCCCCAGCCCCCTTTACCTATTTTTAAATTGGGTTATTTGTGTCCTTGCTATAGAACTGTTAAAAGTGTTGCTTATGTATTTTAGATATTAACCCCTTACAGGTCTTTGGATTGCAAATATTTTCTCCCATTCTGTAGGTTGTCTCTTCACTCTGTTAATTATTTCCTTTGTTGTGTAACTCTTAATTTTACTGTAGTACCTTTTATCTACTTTTGCCTGCACTTTTGGGGTCATATAAAAAAAAAATCAGGCCAATATCATGAGCCTTTGCTGTTTGTTTCCAAGTAGTTTTAGTTCCAATATTAAATTTTTAAATCTATTTTGAGTTGGTTTTTGTATATGGTGTGAAATAAAGATCTAATTCCACTACCTTTACATTCCTGAAGAGCATAAAACATATTTGCAGCTCTTCTATTGTCCTGTTTCTAATTCCACCATCATTAACATTTCTTGGATTGTTTGCCTTGGTTCTGGGTGACATTATCCTCTTTTTAACATAATATTTGATTAGATATCAGACGATGAAATTTTTATTTTGCTCAGTAATAGATTTGGTGATTTCTTTTATGAGTATTGATACATTTGGTATCAATTTGATCCTTTTAAGGCCTGTTTTTCAAGCTTTGAATGGTGGGCCCAGAGTAACCTTTATTCCATGTCCATTAGTGAGTCCCTTTTTTTTTTTGTAGTTGTAGGTGGACACAATACCTTTATTTATTTATCTTTATGTAGTGCTGAGGATTGAACCCAGTGTGTCTCTCATGTGAGATGAGTGCTCTACCACTAAGCCACAACCCCAGCCCCAGCCCAGGGAGTCCTTTTTAAATTTTTTTAATATTTATTTTTTAAGTGTAGATGGACACAATACAATGCCTTTATTTTTTATGTGGTGCTGAGGATTGAACCCGGGTCCCACCTACACTACGCAAGCACTCTACGGCTGAGCCACAGTCCCAGCCACCCAGTGAGTCCTTTTTTTTTTTTAAAAAAAAATATTTATTTATTTTTAGTTTTCGGCGGACACAACATCTTTGTTTGTATGTGGTGCTGAGGATCGAACCCGGGCCGCACACATGCCAGGCGAGCGCGCTACAGCTTGAGCCACATCTCCAGCCCCCAGCGAGTCCCTTTTAAAAAGATTTTTTTAGTTCTAGATGGACACAATCTATTTATTTATTTATTTTTTATGTGGTGTTGAGCATCAAACCCAGTGCCTCACACATGCAAGGCAGGTGCTCTACCACTGAGCCCCAGCCCCAGGCCCTAGTGAGTCCTTTTAAGTTGGTATCTCATGCCCCATGTATTATAAGATCTATTCATTCTGGCAGACAGAAACACAAATGAAATATTCTCCAATTATGTGTGAGCTCTGGGAATTGATTGGCCTACCAATTGATTGTGCACGATTGTATGTTTTAACTCCCAGCTTAGTAGAATTTCACCTTTGCGTGTACATGTCAGCATTCAGATTTTTTTCTTTCTTTGGGTGGTACTGCGTCTTGATCCCAGATTCTCACACGCTAAGCACACACCCTGTCACTGAGCTACCTCCCAGGTGCCAGCCCAACACTGACAATTCCAATCTCCTTCTTCTATACTCAAGCCTGAGGGCTCCATTGTGCTCCCTTCTAAGCAGTGATCTTACCACGGAGTTCAGGAAAGCACTTCTAGGCAGTAAGTGAAGACAATCATAGGGCCTTTATTTCCCTTTTCTCAAAAAGTTCTGCACCACCTGCTATCCTGTGTCTGTAAACATTTTAAAATACTTTGTTTCTGTGTTTGTAATTTATAGTGGGAAGGCAATTTGTAGCTGTGATTCCTTCATGAGTGGAAGTAGGAGTCTTCTTGAGCCAGTTTTTCAGCTAGAAACGACTGGAAGCTACACTCCTCAGAGAAAGGACTCTGAAACACCAAGACAAGTGTATAATAATTACCCCAGTCCTATCCCACAGAGACTTGTGACCTTTTATGTACATAATACAAATCAGAGAAAGAGGAAAACCTAAATCTTTTGAGAACTGTTGGATACAGTTTTATTTGACATTCGCATCCCAGGATCTGATATCCTACCATTGTGGTTCTCTATAACAGTGGCAGTGCAGAATGATAAAATTCAGGTTCAGGTCTGGCTCTCAGGACAATCAGGACAGTCTGAGGACAATCAGAGGCTCCAGGGAGAACAGTTAAAGCAGGATCTCCTTTATTGAGAAAACACACACAACTAATATAACGTATGGGAGCCAATCAGGGTAAAGGTGAGCAGGGTGGGGAGAATTTACATCTACACCCATCCTACAGGCAGTAATGGGAGACACGAGCTGTGAGCTGTCATGAGGGCAGAAGGGTTCTGAGCCTATCCTAGAGGTGGTCCAATTCTTCATGACAACCCATAGCAATGCCTTCTGGCTAATCGCTAGGTGCTATCTTAGCCACATGTGGCCCCGGGACTGGGAAGCAGGTAGCAGCCAGCAAGTTAAGTTTCCTCTTTTCTGATGCAACATGCAACACGTTACATCATGCCCTACACAAGTGCTGGGGATATGGCTCAGTGGTTAAGCGCCCCTGGGTTCAATCCCTGGTACTTGCTTTCACTATTGAGAAATAAAGATACACAGTTATAGCTCGTCCCTGGACCATGCCCAACCCTCTGTTAAAACATAAGTATGAAGGAATGTGGCCCATCTGGACATTCCATACATCCTAGTACTTTATTGGTAATTGTACAGGATGAGCAAGAAATGGGGCCTTGGCAGAATAAAAGTTCTTCAAATGGTGATACATAAACTGAGTACAAGCAGGTTTTCAGAATCCTGCCCGTCAGCGAAGTTCCTGGAAGTTCAGTGATCTGGAGCACAAAAGGATATTCCCTCATAAGTAAAGGAAATTTGCATTTTATACTTCTATTAAGAAGGGAGAGCTCAGTGCCTGGTAAACCTCTTTGAGGTTTACAGATAGTATATTCCACCCGTGGGACTGAAGTGGCACCCCCTTTCTCCACAGAAAAGCCCTCTTCACCATGGCTGATTTTAGGGCTGTCAGCAAAAGGGTCCATTGTAGATAAACTTCCTATTTTCATGTCATACTGTTTACTTGGCCACTGGCTGAGAAGATACAGCACTCCAGGTGCTGGACACCCCTTACTAGTTTTTCACAAACGTATCCAGTATAGCACTTTGAAGTAATGTGCAAACAAGGCCTCTGTCCTTGAGCTGAGCTTCACAGTGATGTCTACATTTTTAAGATAAGTTACAATTGGGCTCCATGGTAACAGCTGGCAGGGGAGGAAAGAAAGGGGAGAAGAAGCTCTCCTCTTCCTAGGTGTTGTCCTTGAAGAGTTAATGTGCCCAGAACAGTGAAAGAAAAAGCTGCTTTTATGTGAACTTCTGCAGACTGTGAACTTCTGAGCCCCTCCCCTTACATGCTGGGTATAAAACTCTGAAATTTCCTGAACTCGGGGTTCAGGGGATTAATTGATTACAGCAAAAGCTGTGCCCCCTGAACCTGGCTGCAGCCAAATAAAATTGTTTCCTGCTATTTTCAGTGCCTTGCCTCGTTTGTCCCTACAACATTTTTGGCAACCCAGATGGGACAGAGGAGGTAAGGAAGGCTATTCTGCCTCTTTTCTCTGGGGACTGGCTTCCCTGGGGTGATGGGGGACAGCAGTCCCTTTGGCACGCCCAGGCCACTCTTGGCCTGAAGGAGGATCGACTCACCCAACACCCTGGAGCCGCCACCCGGAGCACAACAGAACCCACAGGCAGCGGGAACCAGAATTAGGGTTTTGGAGGCACTGCCCATCTGAACAGATAGAACCCAGGTCCATTTGGTTTTGTAGTCCACCTGACTTCCCCTTCGAGGCCTAAGCGGGTGGAAGAGAGGCTTGATCACCCTCTGTTGGGTCCTCTCCAAAGTGGTTGGAGTTGATTCCCCCAGACCTGGGGAGTCGCCCGAGTAGCCTCTGTTCGGGGTCAGCGAGCAGGGGGGAACCGTGACTCCCTTTTTGTTTGGTTTGGAATTGCTGGAATTTGGGCGGTATAGAAATTCTGTCCTGGCCATGTCTGTGTGAAAGTGTGTGAATGAGAGGGACAAAGGGAAGGGTTCTGACCCAACCCGAGGGCCGAAGCAAGTGTAGAGTCCTGATCCGCGGTTCCGAGGCACCTCACACGGTCTATGGCGGAATTTCACCAACCAATGTCTAGGTGAAAGCTCCAGGTCGGGGTTGATACCGACCCGCAAGGCTAAGAGGGTCCTAAGTCCCCGAGAGGGGAGTGTCCGGATATGGACAAAGCGAGTTTTGTCCTAAGTGTGTTTTGTTCTAAGTGTGCGACATCGATGCAGGGTGGAACATGGGAGGCACACTAGGGAAACTGAGCCTTCTGAAATGTGTGTTAGAAACCCTTAGGAAGGTTTTCCTGGTAACTGTGGGGTGAGACTCACTTCTCAAAGGTTCCATACTCTGTGAATTAGAGTGGCTCACCCAAGATGTGCGATGGCCACCAGAAGGATCTTTAGATGAGAGTCATTGCTGAGGTCTTTTGATTGAACCATTTCTCTTACATTGATTGCTATCAAGAGACAGTACAGAAATAGTCCCCTTGGTTGACAGCCTGTCTAGATGGACAGTCCAAACTGTTGTTAGCCAGAAGCATAGTGGTCTCTAAGACCCAGCAGAAAGCAGCTAAACAGAAAACCTGACTAGCAAAGACAGGAAGAGAAACAATATTCCCTGTGAGCCAGAAGAGAACCCATGACCAATTTTGCCAAGACCACTGGGACAGCAGACTGTCCCCTCAACCCCCTTGTCCCCAGAGGCAACAAATGATGCCCCCCCCCCCACTGGCTATTCCTTCTTCTGTGATGTCCTCAGAGCCAAAGACTTCCTAGGACCAAAGACTCTTTCACCTCCCAAGATTAGTGGGAGATTTGTCCCAAGACTAGAGCCACAACTCACAAGAGAACTCTCCAGATGCCCCTGCAAGAGACTAAAGGACCTGCCCATATTGACCAGAGAGAAACACCTGAGGGAGACAAGGCAGTTTTGTGTGCCAGCCTTTCTCCACCATTGAGCTCATAAGCTGGAAAAATCATACTCCCTCCTACACAGAGAAACCCTGGACCATGACTGATCTGATGCAGCCCATTATCCGATGGGGCCCCAACAAAGAAGAAGGTCTAAAGATAAAGAGACGTCAAGAAGCCCTCCTAGGAAGTCTAAGTGAATAGGAAAGAGAGAGATAGAGAGAGAATAAAACACACTGTCTGTGCCCAAGAGTTAGAAGAAACTGGAGCCAGCCCTGAGCCCTAGCCTAAGCTGAGCATCTGCAGACAAACAGAGCCTCCGGCTGCTCCAGCATCTCCCTCTCACACCTTCCATAGCCCTAGACATTTGGCCCTACATCTGCCTAAGGCCCCTCTGCCCTATGAAACTGGCAGCAATGATCAAAAGAGATGTGCCCAGCTGACTCAGAGCTAAATGTCCAGGCCACTGCCGCTGCCACCCCTCTCCCTGCCCAGAGGTGCCCGGGAGAGGAGGGGCACCATACAAATATTGCAGCTGCAATGCAAGTTTGTCAGTAAAAAAATGCACAGGCGCAAGCAACAGGTGATCAATGCAGCCTTTGTGGGACAAGCTCAGAGAGCCATTTGCCAAAAACTACAATCCTAGAGGACTTTACTTAGAGAAATGTGCCTGTGAGCTGATTAAGGTGGCCACCACAGTTTTCATCGAGATCCAGAGACTCAAAGACAGGCAGACCAGAAAGATAAAGAGAAGGATGGATCTCCTTACAAACCCAGAGTTCACTCAAAGGGGGGGTCTCACTAGAACTAAGCCAATGGTCCAAATGTTTATAAGGAAAAAAATCGTGGCCAGACACAAGGGGAAGCCTCCAGTGGCCCTGGCAGGCAAGCACCCACTGCCATGCTCAAAGCTGAGACTTGAACAGAGAAGGAGTGGATGTTTTCTCCCAAGACTTTGGCCCCAGCCCCTCCTTTCAGTTTCTTCCCACTTGCTCGGAAGTCGATGATTGACGAATATGGCAGGGGTCCCGTAGACACACAGAACTGCATCAGATGTACGGGACCCAGCGCCTCAGGAGGGCTCAGCTGCTGCAAGCCCCAAATGAACCAGGAATATGTTCATGTTAACAGCCAATAGTGGGCCATAGGGTGCTCACTCCAAAAGGTCATGCCACCCTGGCTCCAAGCCACATGCTGTGAGCCACCAGCAGGAAGGGCCACAGAGCCCCATGCACCCAGGCATACTGAACAAAACACAATCAGGGCAGCCACTATAGACAATTAGAGCAGGCTCCCACCTGACAAGAGGAGAAGCCACACAGACAAGGAGAAACACCTAGGTGGGCACAATGTGGCTGCCACACCAGGACCTGCACGGGACCACACCACTGCCCTCCAACCTTGACAGACAGCCCACTGCGAGATTGACATAGGTGCCTTTTACACAAATGATGTCCCAGGTCATCAGCCTCTGCTAAGATTTACATTAGATTTAAGAGTTGGAGAATCCTAACAGCCAAGATCCTGCACTGGGAGATAACAAAAAAAAATCCTGCATCTTAAAGAGCCAGAGGTTCTATGTACGCCTCCCTTCCCTAAATGACAGTTCCTCTCAGGGGCTGGAGTACACCATCCCTGGGACAGCACTGGACTCTGACTTAAATGCCCATATTCATCAAGAAAAAGGTCAAATACTTTGGTTACCATCTGACTCAGCAACAGAACAGAATAACCACTGAGCCTCAAAAGAAACAGATCTGCTCAATTCCAGTCCCTCCAACCTGCCATCAGACTGGAGAATTCTTGGGGGCTACTGGGTTCAGCCATACATGGATCACCAACTTTCAGTTATGACAAAACCCCTCTATGAAGCCACAAAGGGGGGAAAATGGGATCCTCTAATATGGGGGTCATCTAAGCAAAAGGCCTTTGAGGACATTAAACAAGCACTCACCAGTGCACCTGGATTAGGGCTCCCTGACCTCACAAAGCCTTTCTTTCTGTATGTCCATGATTGATCTGGAGTGGCTATGGGAGTTTTGACTCAGATGCTGGGGGCATGGCACCGTCCAGTGGCCTATTTGTCCAAATAGCTGGACTCTGTAGCCCCGGGCTGGCCACCTTTTTTCAGGCCCTTGCAGCCACAGCTCTTCTGGTGTTGGAAGCTGATAAACTGGCCATGGGACAAGAACTGGTTGTCAGAGTTCCTCATTCAATTTTCACATTGTGAAAATATAAAGGACACTATTGGTTGGCTAATGAAAAGAATGGTCAATGTTATATGAAAACCCATGTATCTGCGTAGAGGTCATCAGAACTCTAAACCCAGCAACTTTGCTGCCCATTGGACCTGGAAAACCTGATCACAATGTGTTGAGGTCATGGATGAAGTGTTCTCTAACGGACCAGACCTAACAGACCAGCCTCTCAAGGACGCTGACGCAGAGTACTTCACAGATGGAAGCAGTTTTATAAAAGATGAGGTATGTTTTGCTGGATATGCAGTGGTCACTCTGGACTCTACTGTCGAGGCAGAACCTCTGCCTCAGGGAACTTCAGCACAAAAAATAAAACTTACTGCTTTGACTCGAGCACCTCAGTTGACAAGAGGAGTCTATGTGGATATTTACAGACTCAAAATATGTGTTCTCTACCCTTCATGTTCATAGGGCCTTATGTAGGGTAATTAACTCAGGAGAAAAAAAAGGGGGGGAACATGATGTATGGGCAAGAGATTCTTAAACTTTTGGATGCACTGTGGGCTCCCAGGAAGATTTTGATTATATATTGCCAAGGTTATCCAAAGGGAAACACTATGGTTTCTCAAGGCAACCAGAGAGCTGAGAGGCCAGGTTAGCTATCTGCAAGAAACGGGAAGAAAATCCAGTCCCAGGTTTAAATGGTGCCCTTCAGCCTGGCTGACTAACTAACAGAATGGGAGCCAACATACTTGCAACATGAAAGTAAGTGATTTAAGACTGAAAAAGGAAATTTTCTCCCAGGTGGATGGTGGAGATTTTCTGATGGCTGGAATAGCCATCCCAGAAATTCTAGCCCCAGCCTTTATCAGACAGTTTCGCAGGAAAACATGTTGGACATACAGCACTTGAGACAGTTCCGAGTCAACATCTCTATGTCCCCCAGCTCTCAAGCAACACCTGGATGATCTGCAAACAATGTGAGGTTTGTGCTCACAACAATCCTTGTCAGGGGCCAGAGCTCCCACCAGAAATCCAAACTACAGGAGGAGCACCTTTTGAAGACTTGGAAGTAGACTTCACTGAACTGCCATGCTCACGGGGCTATAAGTTAACTTTTGGTTTTTATGTGTTCACACTCTGACTGGGTGGAAGCCTTTCCCACCCGCACTGAAAAGGCTAAGGTGTCCCCATAATTATTGGCTCAGACAATGGGCCAGCTTTTGGGCAGGGTGATATGATTACTGACCAAGAGTGTAAACGTCAGATGGAAGTTACATACTGCCTATAGGCTGCAGAGTTCTGGTAAAGTTCAAAGGATGAACAGGACTTTAAGGCTCAATTGGGTAAGCTGTGTCAGGAGACTCACATTGTGACGAACTTCTCCCTATTACACTGCTGAGGATTAGATCCACTCCCGCTAGGACGACTGGATTCTTTTCTTTTGAGATATTATATGGGAGGCCCCCCCTTATTAGGGGACTACAGGGAGACTTGAGATAGGAAAATTAACTCTGAGTCGACAGCTTCAGGTCTTAGGGAAAACTTTACAGATTCTCAACCAATGGGTTAGAGAAAGATTGCCAGTAAGTTTGACCCAGGTGCACACTTTCAAGTCTGGAGATTGAGTCTGAGTCAAAGAATGGAATATTCAACCCCTGAACTTCTTTGGAGGGACCCTTTCACTGTTATTTTATCCACCCCAACTGAACAGTAAGGTTTGCAGAGATAGGTCCCTGGATTAACTACACCAGACTCAGGCCTGCAGCTGCAGACTGGGAGTGCCCTTCAGATGCTGCTACGCTCTTGAAGCTGACCATCCTGAAGAAAAAGGAGCACCGGAGAAGCTTGAGGATCAGAAGGACAACATCCCTGCTCCAATCACTCTGGAAGCTGACTGGTCTATACACAGCCGAAGCTTGAGGAGACTACGGCCCTGTTTCAGCCACACAGGAGGGACTGGCTGATCAATGCATGGTGAAAGATACACTTCCCACCAGGACTAATTAACTCTTTCAACCTCTGAGATAGTTCTTTCACTGTAATGCATTGCCACCCCTTGTTTCTAGATATATACACAGTTCTCTGTTTGGTTTTTGCTACTGGTTTGATAACAGTAACTCCTACTGACTGGACTCTGGGTAACAAAATTTCACTTATACTTTTTATCTTGCTTATATAAGTTTTCTAAGATTTGTTTGGTTTGTTTGGTGTTACTAGTTTGGCTTTGTTAATTTATGCTGTTTAATTTATGCTAACCAAAATGTTAGTCTATTATTTAATTTGGTTTCCTTTGATAACCATAAGGGATTCTGCCCTTCTCCTATTCCAACCATGGAGATCATGTGAAACATATGTCAAGACAATCCACTATAACTAAGAGGTAATAAAACATATATTTAGGACCTGTCCCACCAGAGGAATGCTATAGATGGATGACTGTTTGGAAAGGAAAAAGAGGTCCATTAGAAAGAAACTTGATTTAGGAAGTGACCAATCTTGGTGAAGGTAACTGGCCACCCCAAAGGAGTATTGCCACTTATGGTTCTGCTACCTGAGCACAAAACAGCAGGTGGAGTTATAGAACTCCTATTTACATGTTAAACAGAATTATTCACTTATAAGCTGTACTAAAAATTATTATTAATCAGACTGCCACAGTCTTGGACCTCCTAGCCATACAACAGACCAGATGCGAATGGCTAACTATCAAAACCGCTTGACATTAGATTACCTACTGGCTGAAGAAAAAGAAATATGTGGAAAATTCAACAGCTCAGATTGTTACAATCAAATGGATGACAATAGACAAGCAGTTAAGAATATAGCCAACAACACAAGAGAACTAGCACATGTGTTAGTTCATACTAGAAGGGCATTAAAGATGGTTTTCAACTCTTGGTAGATTTAAAACTTAACTGGTGTAATGGGTATTCTTGCTGTGAATCTGTTCATTGCTCCCATGTTTGGCTCCACTGTGCATTAAAACTATTGGGTCCACTGTAGAAGCTGCTGTTGAAAGGATGACAACAACTAAGGTTTTGGCATTATATAAGGCTTTAAGCCAAGATAATGGTAATGATGCTCTTAAATTTAAAGGATTAAATTATGGGAGCATCATTAAAGGGGGGAATTGAAGTGGCACCCCCTTTCTCCACAGAAAAGCCCTCTTCACCATGGCCGATTTTAGGACTGTCAGCAAAAGAGTCCATTGTAGATAAACTTCCTATTTTCATGTCACCCTGTTTACTTGGCCACTGGCTGAGAAGATACCAGCACTCCAGGTGCTGGACACCCCTTACTAGTTTTTCACAAATGTATCCAATATAGTAGTTTGAAGAAATGTGCAGGGGCTGGGGGTGTGGCTCAAGCAGTAGCGTGATCGCCTGGCATGCGTGTGGCCCGGGTTCGATCCTCACCACCACATACAAAGATGTTGTGTCCACCAAAAACTAAAAAATAAAAATTCTCTCAAAAAAAAAAAAAAAAAAAAGTGCAAACAAGGCCTCTGTCCTTGAGCTGAGCTTCACAGTGATGTCTACATTTTTAAGATAAGTTACAATTGGGCTCCATGGTAACAGCTGGCAGGGAAGGAAAGAAAGGGGAGAAGAAGCTCTCCCCTTCTCAGATGTTGTCCTTGAAGAGTTAACGTGCCCAGAACAGTGAAAGAAAAAGCTTTTATGTGAACTTCTGAGCCCCTCCCCTTACATGCTGGGTATAAAACTCTGAAACTCCCTGAACTCGGGGTTCACGGGATTGACTGATTACAGCAAAAGCTGTACCCTCTGAACCTAGCTGCAGCCAAATAAAACTGTTTCCTGCTATCTTCAGTGCCTTGCCTTGTTTGTCCCTACAACAGGACTACTGCTTTGACACAAATATCAGGTGACAATAAAAATTGCCAAGTGTGGGTGGGACGCAGAGCAGGAAAAAGCTGTGCAGCAGGTCTGGACTGTGGCCCAAATGGTCCTACTGCTTGATCTACAAAACATATTATATTAGAGGTGTCAGTGGTAGGAAAAGACCACACAATGTTTATTGCAAGCCCTAGTAGGAAAAGACACACAGATCTCACAGCTCTGGAGCAAGGCCACGCCTTTGGAAAATGAGCATTATTCAAACTTTCAAAAGTTAGCTCCTGGCCTGCTACTGAGTTCCAGTTGATGCCCATGGGACATCAAGTGGCCATGTTGCCAGAAATAATTATACTCTGGGTTTTGTCAGACCCACAACTCATATCATGGGGGAGGGGTGGCCCAGCAGCAATCTTTCATAAGATGGAAGTGATATGTACAGAATTTGGCACAAGCAAGGAGAGAAAGCAAAGGCAAGCTGCATAGCAGTGACCAGAATGTCACTTGCCATTGTTGAACTTCTAACTCTGGGCTCTCAGGGTTTAGAAGTCCTGGTCCCTCGCACCCAAAAAAAATATGTAGACAAACATATAGCTTACACTCTAAGCTTCAGATCAATGCCAAGAGACAGAAGGTAAGGCAAGGAGACACTATCTAACAGGAGTAACTGACCTTGATCATCAGCAGATGGGGCTGCTGTTACACAATGGGGACAAGGAACAATGTGTTTGGCACTCAGGCCATTCATGAGTATCTTTCTTTCTCTTGCCCTATTTTGAAGATAAAGGCCAAGTACAATCATGGCCTAAGAAGAATATGATGGTTAGGCACCTAATCAGGTAACCCACTTGGACCAGGAGAAGTATAAGTCTAAGGGGGTAGGTCAGCTAAAAAATCTAGAATGGGTTGAGCAGGAGGAAGATGAATACCAGTTGTACATTCAAATCAAGCTAAAGCAGGAAGGGACTAGTCTGCCCCAGATTTTTAAAAAATTTACCATAAAAAGAGATGCACTGGAAGGATCTATTCCAGAATTTATAAAGCAAATGGTTCTGAGCAGTTCAAAAAGTGGACTGACTACTATAGGACTGTAGCATTCAGTCCCCAAATTGCTGAAAAAGCTGACAGCTCATAGTTCTTACCTGAGCCCCTTTTGGGAACAATCTTTGGCTGAAGCTCTCTACCTCACCCAGGTCATGCCCTTTTCTGGGCCAGATAGAAAGATATGTAGGCTTAACCCACCTGCTTATTGGAGCATCCTAGTTTGAGCTTCTAGTACAATCCAGAGTTCTTTTGTAAGATAGCATCAGCTCAACTTTTTCCTCTACCCAACCGTTTCTGTTTCTCCCCAACAAGCATTGATAAATAAATAAACTTTCTCCATACAAATCTCCAACTGTTCTTGCCAAGAAATTAACCTAGAAGTATTTAAACATTTTTTGAAATAAGCTGTGTGAAATGTACCTGTTGCTCAATTTCAGAGAACATCATAATGGTGATCAATTGAAAGATGCTATTATATAAGTCTTCCATTTCAAGAACAGTAGGAACGGCAAATTTCAAACAGTACTAGTCCTCCATCTGATTTAGAGTGTTCTGGCACGTGTGAGGGTGAGTGTAGTTATCAGTGCAAGTATTGATAGATCTTATTTGGGATGAAAATGCTTAACTGGCTCAGAGTGACAAGTCAGCTCAAATAGGATGACAGAAACAGATCTCTGAGCTTCTGGTGGGTTTGACAGGAGTCTTATCTTTACCTCCCCTCAATTGCATGAACTCACTTATGTATGAGTGAACCTGGCACAATCCACCTGTCAATATAAACTTATGCAGAACTATTTATTTCATCTCCCATCAAGACATCTATCCCTACAACTTAGTGAGTTCCTTATCTTCATTGTGCTCAAGAATTTCAGGAGGTAGTTCAAAAAACAATTTTCAGAATTCCAGAAGCTCATTCAAGAAATAATATACACATATACATTCCTCTTTAAAGCTTCTTTCATCCCAGCTTCATTTTCCATCAATTACCTGTAGGCCTTATTCAGATCTCCTTAGAGAAGCAGAATCACATTATTCATATTAATGACTGTATCACTATATTTAATGACAGTAAGCTTTAAGACTAAAGACATATCAGCTTATTCAGAGTAATTTGCTCAGAGCGACTATAGAATATAGCAAGCTGATATATTCTCTCCTTTTTTGGGGGGGCAGCAAACCTCAGTGCTCAAGAACATATTCCACTTGGATGTCTCATCCCCCGTGTACTCCAGTCCAGTTAAATCAAACAAACAAACAAAAAAACCACACCTCTTTTATTCAAGTGTGTGATATTGGGAATTGAACCCAGCGGCACTCTCCCATTGAGCTACAACCTCAGATCTTTTTATTTTTTGAAACAAGGATGCCCAAGCTGGTCTTGAACTTCTGATCCTCTTGCCTCAGTCTCCCAAATCATTGAGATTACAGGTGTGTGCCATTATACCTATCAAGAATGCACATTTTATTTCTGCTTGAGATACAAATATTCAGTTTGGATGATGAAATTAAAGACAATGGCTAACTCTTCCATTTGTTTCAATCAACTCCAATAAAAGAAAAGACTAAATAGAATCTAAACTGTTTCAATCCACTGGTATCCAGTTTATCAAATCAACAGCCTAGTACTTCTTTGGCAAAAGTGCTCTGTTAGAGCTGGACATGATGGAGATGGCGAATATGGAGAATTCAACATGTATATACCGTTCAGTCCGATGAGTCCAAATGTTCTCCAAAATTCCATATTTGGTTAGGTATGGGAGTGCGATCAGGATACAGGCCCCTTTTTGTTCCACTGCTACTGATTCTGCTTTTCAGTCTTGCAGGGAGAGTAGGTTCAGACAGTCTGGGAACTGGTGGAGGTCAGGCCCTTGGCAGCTTGTTGGGCCAGCCAGAACTTATATCTTTTGGTCCTGGGCTTTTCAAAGTTTACCACAGACATAGGAACTCTCACGGTGTCAAGCCCATTGACCTGAACACATAACAAGAGGAATCCTTAAGGATCAGTCAGGCAGGTCATGACTAACACCACACAATCCCAGCTCTTCATACTGATTTCTCACCCAGTAAGAAAAAGGAAAAATTACATGAAACACTCACCGTCACCTCACACCAGTACTCGCCCCACCGTGTGATAGGCTCCTCTGGTAGTTTCAATGCATGAGGGGCAACCACGACACCAAGCTGCAAAAAAAAAAAAATCAGCCAAATGAACTCATGGCTCCCACTCTAGGCAACCTCATAAAGCAGGTTCTACAACTTCCTATAGAGGGATGACTAAAACTGGGGAGCTCACTCGAGCTGATCCCCTGGGAAGGCACAGACTCCCCAGAAAGTAGCAGAGAAACTGAGGTAGATTCACAAAAGAAAACAGGGCTTGAGACCAAAATTACTTCATCTACAAAGTAACAATTCTCTAGTGAATCATAAATCCCCAGGTTCTCCCTAGCTAGAGAGAAAATAAATGATCAGATCCTTTCCTGACAAAGGGTTCAAGGCTGGGCCTCCTTCCCAGAAGTAGCTTCCCCCCTCAGGAGTATGGTGATATTTGCAAACACTCACATTCTTAAGGAAGTGGCGGGCAACTATTTCAGAATTCAGCTCCCATTTGACATTGTTCTTCATTCCTACCTCCAAGTGACAGTCTCTCAGAAATTTCACTGTCTGAAAGGAATTATAAATAGGATGGGGTCTGAACTGTAGTCCAAGAAGAAGAGACATGTTAGAAGGAGTTATAATGATTGAGAGTTTCAGGTAAAGGTCATTATTTCTACCTCACAGCAAAGACAGGTGAGAAAGGAGTAAGAATGACAAAACATTCTTATTGTCTTAAGGCTGCTGTGATAGATATTTTAGCAATACTTTGTGGGTGGGTGGAGTGTGTGTGTTACCTATACCTTGCTATTCTTAAGCAAGGAGAAATAGCTATGTTAAAGTCACAAACACCAATGGAGGCCCCCAGTATATCTCAGGATGGAGTAACCTTCATAGACTTAATTTTAACCCCAAATTTCTGACCCTTGAAATCCACCCATATCCCATTAATGGCTCTTTCCTGATTACAGAATAAAGTATAAATTCATTAACTGAAGACTCAAGATGTTTTGTATATCTTGTCCCAATCCCCTTTTCAGTCATGTTTCTTAATATTACACTATATAAATCCTCTGCTTTAGTTAAACTGGTCTACTCTAGGTTAAAACATGCCTTAAATTTCTACTTTTTTTCTCCCTTAAAAACACTTTCCCCATCTTCCTGGCCTATTCAAAGCTAACTAATCCCAAAAGGTCTAATTTAGTCCCAACTGGGGGGGGGGGGGGGGAAGCCCTCCTCAATTACTCTGGATCTCATTATGGTCTATATCACCTTGAGTTTACCCATTATCTTCCGATGTGTCTAGTTCTTCCCAACTTGTCTATACTATCTCTGAAGGCAGAGTCCTCACCTCACATTTTTCTATAGATCCCCTAGTTTCCAGATTGGGAACTCCCTCAATAATTAGGGCACTTCTCCCAACAGGTCAGGACTACCAAGGTGTCTCCATACCAGTTATGTGCGGTGATCAGAAAACGTCAAGAGAAGCAGGGAAACTCTTAGAAAGAGGTTGGTGACTCCTGTAAATGGCCAATAAAGGCTTCCTATATTTCTACTCACCGCCTCGCCTGCCTTGGTCTGGATCCTCTCTAATTTTCCTTCTTGTCTCAGCTAGAAAAGCAAGTTAAAAGTGAAAATAAGTAAATGAAAAATGAGCCCATGTTAAACAACGTCAGACTCTTACTATGCTGGACATAGGCTGGGCTTCTGCATCTCTGATCCGACTTCATTTTCAAATTAAGCAGTAAAAGGAAGGCACTTGCCAGAGGAAACCTTAAAATTTAATCCTCACTGTCCCTCTGTCTTTCCTTTGAGCTCACCAATTTCTCTTCTTCGAACAGCTTTCGGTTTTCAGGGGATGCGTACACGGCGAGTCCTTGGGGAAGGAGCCGATTGCGACCCAAAGACTTGCTGACTGAAACCAGGTCACCGCGGACTCCAAGGTCTGCCACGGGAAACAGAGGCCGTTGGTGACAACGGTCTGGCCCCCACAGGAGCGCTGGCCCGTCCTGGAGGCCGTGCGGAGCCGGGGGATCCGGGGAAACCGGGGAAGCCCGGGGAGCCGGGGAAACCGGGGGATCCGGGGAAGGCCGGGGAGCCGGGGGGAGCCCGGGCCTTACTCTCCACAGACCGCGTGAGGATGAGCTCCAGGTTCTCCTTTGGCTGGTGTTTCGTGTCCTCCACCAGCTTGTAGACGCGGTGTCGCCGATGCAGACGCGGCTGGCGGCCCTCCCCGGCCAGCGGCACCTTCCACCAGCGCTCCACGATCACCGTGCCCTGGCGGCCGAGCAGGCGGAGTGAGCGAGCCGCCCGGCCCCGCGCCCGGCGCCCGGCCCCGCGCCCCGCCCCGCGCCCGGCCCCGCGCTCACCCGACGGTGGGAGAGGCTGAGGTCGCGCTCCAGGGCCGGGGGGCGCCCGGCAGGTCGCGGCCAGAGCGGCTGCCGTCCTCGTCCTAGCAGTAGCCGCGCACCAGCCGCCAGCAGCGGAGAGCCGCGGGGAGCGGCGAGCGCGGCGGCCGCCATGGCCCGGCTCGCGGCACCGGAAGGCCCGACGCCGGCGCAGGCGCAGGCAGGCCCCGCGGGCTGCCCGCGGCGCGCCTGAGCCGACGGGGGGCGGGCGCTGGCCAGCGGCCCCGCGTCCTCTCGGCGTTTTCAGTTCGGGGCAGGCGTGGACGCGCTCCGTGAAGACAGCCTCCCTCGCCCGGCTCGGGCGGGCGCTGCGGTGGCGCTGGGCTCCCCTCCGCGGCGCGTGCCAACCGAGGCGTGCGGTACCAGGCGGCTTCGGTGGGGCCCGCTCTCTGGAGTCACCCCGACCTTGAGTGACGGCCGGACCCTGGAGAAGAGGCCACTCTCACTTTTCCTTCAGATCGCTCTGAAGACGGCAACGGGCCGGAATCCTCCGGAAAGCTGCCCCCCAGGAGCAGCCTCTCATGGCCGCCAGTACTGGAGGCTTCCGAACCCCGAGGGACGAGGGACGAGGGCCGGGTCGGGGAGGCCAGGGGCCCCGGCGGCCGGGCTCAGCCCCGACAGCGGAGGGCCTGTCTGGCGGAGGCCGCGGAAGGGCGCTCCGTGCTTCCTCCCGCGGAGCCTTTCCGCAGGCCGCAGCCGCCCCTCCTCGGCACTCAGGCTTCCTGGACACCAGCCCTCCGCACTCAGCCCTTGGCCGGCTCTCTTCTCCCCCTTTCCGAGGCGACCACGGAGCCACATCCCCAGCCCTATTTTGAATTGTATTTAGAGCCAGCTGATGCTGGCTTTGAACTCCCGATCCTCCTGTCTCAGCCTCCGGAGCTGCTGCGAGTACAGGCGCACGCCATGGCGCCGACCTCTTTTTTTGGGAAGAGATTCCTTTATTTTAAAAAATAAAAAGTGGGCCTTTATTTTGTTCATTTATTTATACACGGTGCTGAGGATGGAACCCAGTGCCGCACACATGCCAGGCAAGTGCTCTACCACTGAGCCAAAACCCCAGCTCCTCATCATCATCTTATATGACTGAGACATCTCAAAGCTAACATGTCCCCAAAGTGATTTTTGTTCTTCCCCCAAACTGCCCCACCTAAAGCCTTTCCCATTTCAGTTGAAGGAAACTCAGATATTGGACTCACCTTAACTCATAGTTCATCAGGAAATTCTGTAGGTTCTACCTTTAAACTATTTCAAGAATCCAACTGCCATCACCTCCAGTGCTCTGCTCTGGAATAAGACACTATCTTTCTCTTGGATTATTGTAATACTCTCCCAACAGATCTCCACAGCTTATTTGTACTATAGCGTTCAGGAGACTGTCTCTAAAAACTTAATTCAGATCATGCACTCCTCTACCCAATACTTTGTAATGACTTACCCTTTACCTAGAGGGGGGGAAATCCATACAGTGATCTAGAAAGTACTATATAATCTGGTCTCATTAGCTCTACAGCTTATACTGTCCCACTCACAATGGCCACTTTGCAGTTTCTTGAAAACCCTAGGCACATTTCCTGCAGCCTTGGCTGTTGCTTCTGAACGCAATGCTCGATTTATCCTCAGACACTGCTTGGTTAACAACCATAACTCCCCAAATTTTTTATTAAATGTTACCTTTCCAGTGGGGTCCATTTGAATAATTGGTTACTACAACCCTCCTCTATCCCTTTCACACTCTTAATTTCCCTTTATCCTGTCCTCTGCTCCATAGCAGTTATTTTCTAACATTGTTTATTTTCTAGGTTTGTTTTCTCATTTTAGGAGAGAAGGATCTTTGTATTGGTCAATGATATGTCCCAAGCACTTAGAATAGTGCCTGGCTCATAGTAGGCTCTCAAATATTTGAATGGATGGTTAAATGAATATGCAGAGAGGTTTTCGACTAGTGGCCCCCTAACCAAACTTTGCTCAAAGTGTTAATTAAAAAAATAAATTGGTACTGGAAATTGAACCTAGGGGTGCTTTATCACTGAGCTACATCCCCAGTCCTTTTTATTTTGAGACAGGGTCTAAGTTGCTGAGCGTCTTGATAAATTACTGAGGCTGGCCTTGAACTTGTGATCCTACTGCCTCAGCCACCCAAGTCACTGGGATTACAGTGTACCCAGCACAGTGTTTTTTATCATCAGTAGCCAGTATATTTTTAAATACTGAAGTCTACCACAAATCCTGTCTTTCTAGTTTTTGTTAAAAAAAAATTATAAGATCTGGCACCACAATTCTGCATTTCCACATGACAACCAGATGCAGCTGAGTTGTGTGGACTTCTTTGAGATGGGGTGTAAGCATCCCATTTTTTTTTAACATCTATTTTTTAGTTTTAGGTGGACACAATATCTTCATTTTTATGTGGTGCCAAGAATCAAACACAGTGCCTCACGCATATCAGGTGAAGGTGCTACCATTTGAGCCACATCCCCAGCCCCCCATTTTTTTTTTTTTTTTAAACAGCCCTACCCTGCAGCTCCACTAGCTGTCTGGGTCCCTGGAAGCATGTAGTTTGTAATTCCTACCCTATAAGGCAATGGAGAAAGTTCAACAATTTGTAGTACCCCTGGGTTAAGGGAAGAGATAATAAAAAACTGAACTGAGAACTAACTAATGATAATGCAGGATGGGGGCCTTGGGAGCGTCAGACACCAACTCTGTAGTTGGTGGATTTTAGGGGGAGGAGGCATCTCAGAGGAAGGGCCAGGGAGGGTGGGCACTAGTGTTCAGACAGGACTATTTGCCAACCAGTTCAGAAGTTTGCCATGAAGCACATAGTATTTAAATTTGAGCCTTTGTGATAGGGTGGGGCCCTGAAATGACATATGGGCTGACCCCTCATCTATGTCATAATGCCTGCCAGGTCACAATGAACAGGATGCTTGAAAAGGGGACTGGAGCTGTGGAGCTCACTTTGCCGCAGGGAGGCACTGAACAGAGAAACTGCCTTGTAACAGGTCCCGCCCCTCCCTTTACTCCCTCTGTTGTCTTAGGAGGGGAAGATCACGGAACTGCTGCTATCCCTGCTATCCCACCTGGTCACCATACGCCTACTATCTTTACTCCTACAAATACCGGATGAGCCTCCGGGAGAAGATGCTGCCTTGGTGTTATCCTTATAAAAGGTAACTTTTCATCTTTATTTGTGGTTATTTCTATAAACTGAAGGGAAAATGAAAATTTCAAAGAATTTCCCCAAGTGGCAGGAAATAATAGCAAAATGGGAATAGAAAGATGGCATGGAAACTAACTTTTCCATGTGGCTGACCTGGGAAAATGAAAACAGATAATGTGGACAGTACAGAAGACTGCCTGGCCCTGGGTACCAGGTATGACTCTCTTCTCATCTCAGATTTCAATGTGAACTAATTTGTCTCTCTCCCAACCAGTTACACTTACAAGGAACACGAGGATTTGACCCTCAGGCCCCGCTGCTGCCTCCAGTGCTCCTGAGTCCCCAGTAGGCCTCCAGGTGGGCAGAAGTGCTGAGCAGGGAAAAGACCACAACCAGCTTAAAGAACTGTACTCGGTAAGTGGACTGTGAGCCAGTGCTGTGGCAGGGCAGCCCCTGTAATACCTCAGAGGGGCGTTAGCAATTTGGAAAATCAGCAAATTTAGCAGATGGGACCTCAGACCTCATGTGTAAAAGCTATTTAATTTATAGAGAAGGGTTCCGGCCCAGAGATCTTAAGGTCATACAATTGGTAGTGAAGAGGGATGAGGAAAAAAGTGGGACTATATTAGGATTTCTGGAACATAAAGCATCTATTTAGATGCTAAGCTGGTCTACAATCTAGAACTCCTGCCCTTGCTCTGGTATTGTATGGCAGTAATACGCCTACTCATAACCTCTGCATTTTAAATGAGAAGGGGGAATTGAGAGAATCTCCATAATGACAAAAGTGGAAGAATAGTGAGTGGGAAAGGATCTAGATAATGAAGCTTAGTTTGAACAATAAGCCAGATTGTTTAGAGTTCAGTAACAGGGGGTGGCTTTAGTTCCTAGGATTAAAGGATAGTTTTTGAATCCTTAAGACAATGGCTCCACTTCTCAGAGGCTCCTCTATCTTCCCCCTCCTTGGTTTCATAGACGTACCCAAATCTGATAATTGATTTGAGGACTATGAACACAGAAGCAGGGGACTATTACACTCATTTTTATTCCCCTTCCAGGCTGGGAACCTGACAGTGCTCACTACTGACCCCCTGCTCCACCAGAATCCAGTACAATTAGACTTCCACTTCCGCCTCACCCCCAAGACCTCCACCCACTGGCACGGCCTTCTTAGTGACCACCGGCTCTTCCTGGATATCCCATTTCGGGCCTTGGATCAGGGCAACCGGGAAAGGTGACTAAATTCAGATGAGTGGGGAGGAAGGGGTGGAGAATGTCACCCTTCTATCATGTCACAATCAGTAAGTGGGCCAGAATACAACACTCAAGAGGCATGGAGACGAGTCTTTGAGTTAAGCCAGGATCTGGGGAACGAGGGTAACAATTCATGGGAAACTGCTGGACTTAGTACTTTTGAGCTAGTCCCTTCTTCCTAGACCTGCTTTATGGCTTGTGTGCAATCCCTTGGCTTCAGAGGAAAAAGCTACTAAATCTAGTGTTGGGTGGCTGGAGAGAAACTGAACAATATTTCTTCTGCTTCAACTAGGTGTCTTTCTAGAATTGAGCTTGGCTGAGCATGTCATTAACTGTTTTTCTCTGGCCTCTAGTTTGACAGCAACACTGGAGTATGTGGAGGAGAAAACCAATGTGGACTCCGTGTTTGTGAACTTCCAAAATGATCGGAAGGACAGAGGTGGGGAGCTGCTGTCCTTCATCCTTTATATTCAGGCAGCTTGAGAACTCCTTTTCCTTTGTAGGAGTCCCTCTTCCCCCCACTCTTAAAAAAAAAAAAAATCCTGTGTCATTACAGGGATTTTTTCTCTCCAACAAACGAAGGCACTAAACACTCTAGTCAAGTTAAAACTGGACTATTAGGAAGCCCCTGCAGGTGTGTCAGAGGCCAGACTAAGGGAGCAATGGTGAAATTACACAACTATTCAGGGCCATTCTTCAAAAACAGATACAATTTGAGTTTACTGTGCTAAACACATAAGCACATTTAAATTCCATGAAGGAGGTTCTGGGATTCTCACTTCACAAATGAGAACTGAAGAATCAAAGGGTTAACCCAGAATGTTACAAGCAAGTGTTAAATCCAGGGCTGGAGCCTAGATCTGTTTCAGTCCAAACACCATAATTTCTGCACTACATAGCCTCCCAGCCAGAGGCCACTTCTTAGCTGAAGAAACCAAATCTTCGGGGCAACCTGTGGTTTGAGCTTCAGTGTTCTAACCATTTGTTTTGTCATTCACAGGTGCTCTGCTGCGGGCCTTCAGCTACATGGGCTTTGAAGTGGTCAGACCAGATCATCCTGCCCTCCCTCCCTGGGGCAATGTCATCTTTATGGTGTACCCCCTTGAAAGGGACCTTGGCCATCTGCCCAGTGAGCCTCCCTAAACATGCTTTTCCAACTCTGAGGGGCTGGAAGCCTTAACCATGGGACTTGAGCCCAGGTGATTCGGGGCACCTCCATTCTAGGAATAAAGGGTAGTGCAATCATCAAGTGTGTGTTTGCTTTTTCTTGGGGGGTGTAGGGATGGCTGGAGTAAAACATGAGCCTGACAGAGTTGAATTCACTATTTGGGTGGCTGGACCGAGGGACCCAAGCCAGAAGGGACTCAAAAATTTTAGGTTCCTTTTATCTTCCCCTAACCCAAAACACACTTTCTCATTTATTCTATTTACTGAGCAAATGGAAGGGACAAGGACCAAGGACCAATCAACAAAGGGATTGTTAGGATGCTTTCATCCACAAATTTCAGTTCAAATTAGAGAAACCAATTGTGGGGGAAATTGAAAAGGTACATGGACCCTCCCGGCTTTGGCCCACTTTAAAAACATCCCATTTAATTTTAAATTCTGTGAAGGAGATTCTAAGATGTTCATTTCAAAACTGAAGATCAAAGGGTTAACCCAGAATGGTTTTGTCCCAGGGGAAGATGGATATAAGGTAAGAGGCAGCAGAGAAGAGGGCCCTCCAGACAGCACATACTGGGTTATACTGCAGGGGTGATAAGGAACCCAGAGGAAGGGGGATGTAAACAAAGACATAAAGGCCACATTAAAAGAACAGATTTTTATACACAGTAATGAACTGCAGATAAACACTACTGATTTGGAGACTACCAAGACTACTGATTTTCCAAAGCAGAAAGTCTTATGAATGATTTGTTAGGGACCTCTATTCATGAAAGACCCTCAGGAAGTGAGGAAACTGGACTCATTGGCATCATGATCCCCTTAAAAGGTAGCTCCAGCAAGGGCATGGTGGCACACGCCTGTAATCCTAGCAGCTCAGGGGGCTGAGGCAGGAGGGATTTAAAAGCCAGCCACAGCAACAGTGAGGCTCTACAGTGAGACCGTTTCTAAATAGAAAATAGGTCTGGGGATATG
Source organism: Callospermophilus lateralis (assembly GCF_048772815.1). Classification (NCBI taxonomy): domain Eukaryota; kingdom Metazoa; phylum Chordata; class Mammalia; order Rodentia; family Sciuridae; genus Callospermophilus; species Callospermophilus lateralis. The sequence continues at coordinate 3,698,632 of NC_135311.1, forward strand.
GCTTAGTGGTTCAGGGCTCCTGAGTTCAATCTCTGCTACCCCCCCTGCCCCACCTCCCCCCCCCCAAACAAAAAGGTAGCTCCAATTCTAGAGCTGAGCACACTTCAGAGTTCACTGCAATCAGCGCCTGAAATATCAACAGAAACCTTCCTGGATTCCAAGACTATAAGATCTATTCAATAAAGGAGCCTTTCTGCTAATTGCTACTGAGTTTTCTAAAAAAAAAAAAATTGAAAATTATGGTTGTGAGAATACAGTTGCCAAGCAGCATGCAGACAAATCTAACATTCCTATACTTTAATAAGGGCCTGCCTAAGGCATTCTTATATACCATTTTTTTTCCCAGTTTGCCTTGTCTTCATTTCATTGCCCATTATTTTGTTACCCAGATTACACACACACTCTCTCCACACTCACCCCCACACAAATTTGGTACTGGGGGTTAAACCCTGGGGTGCTTTACCACTGAGCTACATCCCTGGGGTGCTTTACTACTGAGCTACATTCCAAGCCTTGTTTGAAACAAGTTGCTCAGGGTCTAAGTTGCTGAGGCTGAACCTGCAATCCTCTTGCCTTAGCCTTCCAAATCACTGGGATTACAGACATGTGCCATCACACTCGGCTACATTTACATTTTTAAGTACCTTCCCGGTTCTCACTGAAACCTCATAGTACCGTCAGAAACGGATATGTGCTAATGAGGAAAAAGGATACCTAAAGTCTAAAGTTTATAATGGAGACCTATTCTTGGAATCCAAGATTCTAGTTCCAATAGTTTAGGAGGGGTTCTAATTTACATAGCCTAAACCTAAATTGGTCTGGTTTTTAATGAATGATTGGTTAGTTCTGAAGTAACATTAGGGAAAGAATATGAATTATATATGGGAGGGTGTTTCCCAGGCTGAAAAATAACAGTCTAGCAGAAAAAAAAAAACCACTTTTTTCATAGATGGTCCCCTTGATGTGAAGTGGTTGAAAATTCTCACCAGATTTAGACTCAGAAGATATTTTACCTACAGGTCTGCTTCCACTTTGTGATTTAATGAGCATTTGGCTTCTGGATAATTTTTTTTGAGAACTTTATTAAGCAAAGACTCCCTCCAAATGATTTAAACAGAACTATACATGTGTGTTCTCTCTCAAGGTGTGTATATACACATACAAGTACTATACTAGCAATTTAGAGTATTTCCTGAGTCACATTTCTCCTTTTCCACTTGTATTTAAACTAAAGTTCACAAAGAAATAGCTGGAGCTTGTTCCCAAAACCTATCTCCAACAACACATCAATTGGGTCTGAGAGGTGACATTTTCTTCCCACCTCCTGAAGATTTTTTAATACATTTAGGCTGATTTTTGCCTTTGCCTCCTGATTTCAACTACAGTCTTCGAGTTCCCTGTTCAAACACTTCCCTTAACCAGTCACCTTTTGAGGTGAATCATAAGTCTGCAGAATCATTTCTAATGACCAAACTCTGACTGTTTCCCAGCTGAAAAAGAACACAGTCTAGCAGTGATGTGCATTACGACTGGCAGAGGACACAACATCCAAACACTGAAAGATAGAGGAGGGATGGAGAAGGAGGTGAGGTGTCTTCCTCTCCTCCACACTCTTTCTGGTAATTCAATGGAAGGAGAAAATGGATCTGGTCCACAGCAAGCCACACTGTGTAATAAAGGACTGTATGGATCTCTTAGACTCTTCTCTCCAGGCACCAAATCATGTGCCTAATCCTGCCAAAGACACAAACACACAGACAAAAAGCTTGAAAGAGCTCAACCTGAGAGCAAATTGAGCTGCAGGAAAGCAACTGAGGAGAAATATATAAAGGTAGGGCATAAGGAAGCGGGAATAAAGCAAGGCCCCTACTGTCACCTCATTACTTCCCTGTTGCTATAGATAGATGATAGCTCCACTCACACAGTAAAGCAGATGGCTGAGCCACTGGAAGCCCAGACTTCAGAGTAAGTAGTCATCTTCAAGGTTATCATCGCCAGACATAGAGGCAGCTTCTAATGAGCAGAAATGAGAAAGTTAGACCTTGCGCTACTCTAATAGGCACTCCAGGCCCAGGAGAAAAATGGGTTCTTGGTGCTCAATGACCTAAGAACCTAGCTTTAATTTAACCTCACTAGTCTGGAGAGCCAAAGGTGCTCTAGGTGGGCAATGCTGTTTGTACCTGATAAGCTGAGGCAGGACAGAGTATGTGCCATCTCTCCAGGGCTTTTTTTGGATTCAGTGAGCATGCTGGCAAGAGAGGCATCTGTTTCTGTGGCCTGAGGACATGAAAACAAGAGAAAAATGAAGAACATCTTGGTGGGTGGGAAAGGAGAGACTAATCTTATCATTTTGTTCATAGAATCTGGTTAAGACAGTCGAGTTTGGCTTCCAAGAGGAATACAATGCCTCCTTTGATCAACATTTTTCAAGTAGTTTGGAAAATGAAGTAATCTAAAGGTTCCCAGGGGGCAGCACAAGCTTCAGTTCACTGAATGTTTACAAAATGTCATAACTAGAATGTTTTTCCAGAAGAGCACCCTAAATGACTACAATGGCTTACTTACACCATCCTTTAACATGTCAGGGACAGCTCTGTTTTCTTCCACATCTTCAGGAAGCTCAATTGCATATCCTTTACGAACCAATTCTAGCCCAATATCAAGTTTCTAAGAGAAAAAGTGAAAAAGAATAATGACCTTTCTGTAAGAAAGGGCAAATCCGAGGAAACAGGACAGAAGAAATACTTTAGATCTTCTTTTGATGGGATGGTGAATAAGATCTAACAAAGTAGGAGTAATATCAGGTAAGGGTTTCTGGGAAAGAAAGAATAAATGACGTTATGAAAACCCACAAGAAAATGTAAATATTACATGAATTCCAGTCTTACCTTCCCATTGCTTGTGTCATATAAATAGATCTTTGGCCAAGTTGAGATCCCAGTCTGGACATAGCTAGAGATTTTGGCCACCAGGGGTTTCCAATCAGCACAGTGAGTCAGTCTGTCAAACTCATCCAAAGCTTCCTCTTCCCACTGTTCACCTGGTAGGAAATTTTAAATAGGGGTGCCTCAGGAGGGGTCAGTGCTGTCAGAGTGGGGATTATACCCTGGAGGGAAGTTGGAACCACCCCTCTCTATCCAGGAAGGCATTTATGTTTTCTGGGGAGTTCAGGTCTGACAGCTGAGCAAGTTTCTGGCTGTTGTTTTCTTGAGTTAGTAGGGAAAAGGCACCTCCTGTGTTCTATATGAATGTTTTTCAACTTGAAGGCAAGGTCAATAGGTGGCATGACTGATTTACCTGAGGGGGCAATCCGTGCCAGACTACATTCTATTGCTTGAAATGGAAGGCTTAGGAAGTCACTCCTAAAATGAAAGAAATCCAACTTAGAATGCAAAGGCTAGAAGGGACACCTCATATTCCTTGCTTTTACACAAAACCAACTAATCTAGAGCCAGAAGTTACTCACTTGTTCTCTATAAATAGGTTCCCTTCTGAACTGCCCTGGTGATGAGTGCCAACAACTCACCACTCGATGACCATAGCTGACTCCACCCTGGCCTCCATACTGACCTGAGAGCCCTGAGGTCCTTCAGTGGGCAATCTCCATTATCTCCAAAGTCAACAAAGTAGAGGTCCAAGTTCCCATTCTCCAAGGTGCCAAGGATCCTGGCTCGATACCAGGAACCATTTGTAGATAAAGGTGCTGCTACAATATCTCCTACATGCACAGTCAAGTCTTCAGGCTACATATGGGGATGAAGAGTTAGCAGGAGGGAGAGTTAAAAAGTGGTAGATAATAAATGGAATACCAGAAAGAACAATGTTGCCCCAGAGAAAGAGAATATGAGACAATGAAAAAGTCATGCCCCAGTACTGTCCTGTTCCTATGGAAACTTACCAGACTATTCTCATAGTGCTGGGTCATCTCACTCACAAGCTTATCTAGTTGCAGGCTGCGGGAGCCAATAATTTGGATCCAGAAGTGGTTAGGATGTTCGGAAGCAGAGACGTAGACTTCCAGGTACTCATCAGCATGAAAACTGAAGTCAGGACTGGGGACTAAACACAGTGATAAGGACTGTGAATATATCAGAATCATCTCTGGTTCAAAGAGGGGAATGTATCAGGAGAATGAGATATACCAATACCAAAAGGCTGTTAACCATTTTAAAAATGGTTGGAGGAACGATGGATGACTCATCTGAGAATGTCTTAAGTACTTAGCTGTTTTCTGTAACTTTCTATGTAAGTAAATAAGTTTACATTCTTTGTCATGTATTCAAATCAGTCACCAATTATAATAGAGGTAACTCTTCTGCTAGCTGCAGGAGGATCAGGCACATGGACAGCTATTCTGCTAGTTCCAGATCCTATTCTGGATTATCATTGTGGCCTTGGGCAAGCCAAGGAGCCTCTTTTTTTTTTGCGGGGGAGGGGTACTGGGGATTGAACTCAGGGGTACTTAACTACCAAGTCACATTCTTAGCCCTTTTTTGTATGTTATTTAGAGATGGGATCTCGCCGAGTTGCTTAGGGCCTTGCTAAATTGCTGAGGCTGGCTTTGGACTTGCAATCCTCCTGCCTCAGCCTCCCGAGTCACTGGGATTACAGGTGTGCGCCACCACACCCAGCTCCAAGGAGCCTCTTTTTTTTTTTTTTAAAGAGAGAAAGAGAGAGAGAGAAAGAGAGAGAGAGAGAGAATTTTTTTAATATATTTTTATTTTTTAGTTTTCAGTGGACACAACATCTTTCTTTGTATGTGGTACTGAGGATCGGGCCACACGCATGCCAGGAGAGCGCGCTACTGCTTAAGCCATATCCCCAAGCCCTCCAAGGAGCCTCTTGAGGGTCCTCGTCTTTCTTGCCCATGTCAGCACCTTTGCATAGAAGAGAAAGCTCATAGCCTTTTTCTTCTTGAAGAGTGATGGTTTTTAGAACCATCAATGAGACATGAAATAAAAAGAAAAATCAGGTTGAGGACTTACTCATTTAAAAAGTATGTCTGGTGAAAGACTATAATGTAAATTCAATTATTTAATGTATTGTTCACAGACTAGTTTGATGTGTTAGCATATTCCTATCTCATTTGCCTTCACCAGCTGGCTCATATTCAGAAAAAATATTATTAATGTTTAGTATTAAGTAAAATAGTACATTAATCTATGATGATAGACTTATAAATACAGTCACAAAAATAGCTTTTTTTTAATTGCTTCCTATTTTGGGTCAGTTAAGCCAGTATTCCCATCCTTCATATGTTCCCTCTTTGTTACATACTTTCAAACATGGACATCTCAGGACTGGTCTGGTCTCCAGACTTCTGAAAGCTGTCACCATTAGGTTTCTCCTTGGAACCATTTTTTGGGCCTACAATAGCCATGTCGCCACTTCCTTTGCAGGGAGAAGCTGCCAGGGGTGCAGCTTGTCCCATGCTAGAACTGATGTTTTTCCATAAAGTTGGTTCTCCAGCTCCACCTGGCTCTGTCACTTCCTCTCTTCTCACACTGATTGGCTGCTTGCGTGGGACTCTGGTTTCTGCAGAATTGGCAATTCTCTTCCGAAGTTCTTCATCTTCTGAAACTTTTTCCAGTATCAAATGCTGTGGAAAATAAAAGAAGGGATAGTATCTATGCAGCCAGATGTTGATCCAGAAAGGAGTTTATAATGGGTTCTTCACACTCTTAGGAATGATCCAAGTCTGTCAACTACTTGCCTTGGCTGCTGCCACTTCCTTCTGTGTTCCTGAGATTTTTATAAGTCTCGATAATAGTAATGTGCCCTCTGATTCTTTGTCACAGGTAATTTTGGCTCCAGATGCCTTACAGATAGAACGAATTGTCTCGCCGCCTCTCCCTACATTGAACAATACACAAAAATGTGTCTGACCTTAACTATTAGAGAAATCAACATTTTAAACATACTATCAGAAGGGAGTCAATTCTCATTTCCAAACTGAACAGAATGCAAGGCGTTGCACAGCAATCATGAACTATTCAAGACATTACTGTAGGAAAGAATATACAGGACTCTGATTTACCCTTTTTACTTAAACTCCATACTTTGGGTAGGCTAACTTCATGTCATTTTCATTTTTTGGTTACTCAGCAAGGCTATACAAACTTTACATTCCCATCTCCCAAGATACACACTACATGGTATAAGAACCCTGAAATGAGGGCAAGAACTTCTTTCTCAAACAGCAGCATTAAGGAATGATCCAGGGGAAGCATAAAAGGTGCCAGATACAGCACGGTTCAGAATGACTTGGGATAACGTGATAACTAAAGGTTTTATCATGAGATGACTGCATTTACCAGAATGTTCTGGAACCTATAGACATATTCTGATCATACCACTTCTTAAAGTAATGGGTTTTGTTTCTGTAAGAAAGTAAAGCTCTGGATTCAATTTCCATTCCCCGCTACCCCCACAGTAAGGTGAAGGGGGAGTAGGCCAGGAGAATCCTTGGGAAGATGTAAAAGAAAGGCAAAAGTAAAGAATAAAGGAAACAGCACAGGAAGCTGTCCAGTGGTACCTATGATTCTGCCCACAGATCTCTGGGGGACTGAGAGCTGTTCAGACACTGGGGTATTCTCTGTCAGGATCTGGTGGATTGCTGCTTTGGCCTTGCACACCTGAACAGGAAAACCACTGATAAGCAGCACTCGCTCATCGCCTACATCCTCTGTGTCCACATCAATCCGTGCACCTGTCTGTTTCCGCAGCTGCAAAGGAAAGGAGACATGGCAGTGTATTCTGGAAGAGCTCCCAGTGGGGCCCAGCTAATGACACTCTAAACAAACCCTGGAGGTAGATGGAGTTGATAAAACCATCAGTTATTCAGAAATGCTATAATCAGTCTTCATTTACTTTTGCTTAAGGAAGGAGATTAATGACCAAAATAATTACAAATAGCAGTTAATTCAAAACCATTTCTATGTTTATAATCCATCCCTCACCAGTTTTATCTTGATTAGAGAATTAAAGATTTTGTTTTCTTGACATTTTAACTGAACAATGGAGGATGACAAGAAAAACCAGGCAATTCTATATTTACTGCCAATTAATGAACGAGTTAATTCCATAACAGAAAAGACTGGTTCAACCTATACCAAGCTGAGAATCATCCAATTAAAAACTTCTATTTCAAGCTAAATCATCTATTCTCTAGGAAGGAAAATAGCATAGTTAAAATTTTTCTGTAATTTATCCAGAGCTTTACTTTCTTACAGAAAGTGTGTGATTTGTGATATAGGGTGAGAGGAAGGAATGAGAAGTGAATAAATAGACACAATATCTGGGAAAGCTGTTTGCCTGTTCAAACACTTGCCTGTTTAATATTGGCTCCTTGACGACCAATGATGAGCTTCACAGCCTCTTGGGGAACTCGCATCTCTATCTCGATGTCGTCCTCCCCAACAAATGTCAGCCGCTCTTCTGCACAGATCATGGCTCATTAGATCAGACTTAAATACACAAGAAACTACCACCATCCCTTCTCAATCTGGTTGTCAGAGACACTGATCAAGAGGTAAAACTGAGAATGTCAACCATAATGACAAACAGAAGCAGCATTTGAGTGAGAATTAGAAGTTCCTAAAAGAACAGAGATGGAGGCTTAGGGTGTTGTTCAGTGGTAGAATACATGCTTAGTATTCGTGAGGCTGAGTTCAATCCCCAGCAACCCCACCCCCAACCCCACCCCACATGGCCCTTTCTCTTGGATACCAGGCTAACACCAGGAAATGCTAACATGGGGATGCCAACATGGGAAAAGCAGACTATGAAAAGGTGTTCTAAGTTTTGGGCAAACTACTTCTAAGACAAGACTCCTGGAGAACAATGAAGGCCAGAAGTTGTCTAAGCCATCTAAGACTCAAAACTTCTCCCGACTTATTTGTACATTAGTTATTTCTCTAGGTCTAGCCTGTGAGAAATCTACCTTCTTCTAATAACTAATTAAAAGGAACACAGAAATATTTTTTAAAACCCCCACGTCACATTAATTTTGTAAAAGGATCAATGGAGTTATAAGTTATTTCACAGACTAGCTTCACAGTAAGAACATAGAAAAGAAGAAATCAAATATTTTCAAACTCTTCACAGAAAGTCAATTATATCTCACCAAACAATACATGGTATGGCAAGGAAATAGTTTCATTTCAACTTAACGAGGGCAGGAACATGGTTGGAGTATTTTCACAGGCACAATTGTGGGGTTCACATACCTCTGCTTTCCCTGTATCTGCGGTATAGGATATAGGCAACTGTTGCACTGGCTGGAATCCCAAGGCCCAGGGCTATTTTCTGAATAGTGGACATGCTTGTCCAAGAAGTCCGTTCAGTGGACATTTTCTGCTATACTCTGACTTACATCCTGAAATAAGCAAACCAAGGAAAAAGCTTTCATCAATTTGCTAGGATGGCTGGCATAGGGACATGAGAACACATTGTTATTGAAAACAATTTTACTAATTTCTCATTTCAAGAGCTTCAGAAATCTCAAAATCTATTTCATGAAAAAGATCTCAGGGTATTAAAAAAGTTAGTGAAGAGGGGCCAGGGTTGTGATTCAGTGGTAGAGTGCTTGCCTAGCATGTGTGATTCTCAGCACCACATATAAATAAATAAAATAAAGGGCCATTGATAACTAAAAAATATTTTTTAAAAAGTTAGCAAAGGGGGATATATACAACTGTTTCACTTTTTTCCCCCAAGGAGAAAATTAATTAGTTTTAGAAGCCAAATGATCAAATAAAATATTTTTTAAAAACACTTAAACTTCATATCAAACTATTTAAAACTCCTTATCTATGTCTTGGGCCTTTTACAGAAGATGTTATCTCTACAAGGAGTGCCATTCCAGACTTAGTACAATCTTGTAAATATAGACTTAGTTTACCATCTCTGCTTCCGGTTTCTATTTAATCTTTAAAAAACAGTGAAAGGGAGTTCTGCTCTACTCCTTCACTAGACCTAACTTCACAGGTCATCAACCTAGAGAACATGTATGCAGCCTTATCTTACCCTACTGCAGCAGGAGGAAAGCAGCCAATCCCCCCGACAAAAATCTTTCTTTGGTTTCTGTGTCCTCTTTCTCTTGGTTTCTCCTCCTGTTTTCCCTGTCAGATCCTTAAGATCCTTCAGAGTCTGGGGACTTCTCTTCCTGTGCCTTCTATCCATTGCTAATGGCACTCTGCTCTTTGGGCAATTTCACCCACACCTGCAGCTTCCATTACTACCTGTATGCTAATGTTTCCAGCAACATAGCACTGGTCTGATTCCGAAGCACATCAAATCTCATTGAGACTTACTGGCCTTGTTGCTATTAATCTGACACTGTTTATTCGTTTTGCTGTCAAGCAAATCTTAACATTTCCCTTGCTATAATTCCTTATTGTTACATACATTTAGGTTCTCCCAATGATTTTGCACCTTCTCTTCTCAAACCTCTAGCATCTCCTCCATTCTTTCAAATGATGTTCTTGCTCCCTATCTGAGAAAGCAGAGCCTTCAGAGAAAATATCCACAAGCTTCCCCACATTTACCTGTCTCCACTTTCGCTTGCTTTTTTTTTTTTGTGTGTGTGTGTGTGTATGTGTGAAATGTGGGGGATTGAACCCAGGGCCTTGTGCATGCAAGGCAAGCACTCTACCAACTGAGCTACATCCCTAGTCCTCCACCTTCACTTGTGCCTGAATACTTGACCTTTTCACCTGTGACCATGGATGAACTGTCTTATTCCTATAGCTGAATTCTGTCATATTCGTGTTGCTCCACCAGGTCTTCTTCCTTTGTTGTTAATGTCCTTCCCTCTATTGGATTTTTCCATCAGACAAACATCCTCTCTTCTTAAAGAAAATCTATCTTTATTCTGCTTATTTCTCCAACTACATCCCATTTCCCTGCTTACTTTCACATGAAGACTCTAGAATGCCAAAACTTCAGTCCTCAAATTTTCTTCATCTATTCTACCTACTTGTCAAGGTCACCATTGATTTTGCGTTTCTAAATCCAAAGATCAATTCTTAGTTCTCAACTTACATGACTTTGCCACAGTATCTGGCATAGCCTGTGATATCCTCTTCTCTAAAATACCTTTGCCTGGCCTCCCCAGCAGCACATCCTCCTGCCTTTATTTCCCTCTTCCTTTATTTTATACCAGGGATTGAACTCAAGGGTATCAACCCACTGAGTCACATCCCCAGTCCTTTTTATTTTTTATTTTGAGACAGGTTCTTGCTAAATTGCTTAGGACTTCACTAAATTGCTGAGGCTATTTTGAACTTTTGATCCTCCTGCCTCAGTCTCCCAAATCGATGGGATTACAGGCATGTACCACCACATCCCAGCCTCTCCTCCTTTTTTGACTGATTTGTTTCAGTTGCTGGTTCCTTCTCATTCCTTGTAACTTCCAAACACTAGATATCCCATGGGTCTGTCCTTTGTTCTCTGTTCTGTTTCACTTCCTGAGTGGTCTCATCAAGTCTCATTCATGGTCTGGCTTTAAATCCCATCTATATGCTGCCAATTCCCAAATTCATGATCTAGTTTAGGACCTTTCTCCTATAATCCAGGGTTTGTATATCCAACTGCCTATTAATGACATCTCCTTTTGATATCTAGTAGGCATCTCAAACTGAATAGGTATAGCCCTGAGCTCCTGATCCACTTCCTTCGGGTAGTCTTTGCCATTTCAGTAAACAGCAAATCCACTGTTTAATTCCATAGGCAAAAAAATCAGTCATCCTAACTGCACATTCAGTCTGTTAGCAACGTTTCTATGTTACATACTCTACAAATTATCCAGAATCTGAACACTTTGTACCTCTCTATTTTTATGATCCTGTTCTAAAACACCATTATCTTTGGCTTAGATTACCACAACTCCTTAATTATGTTCTTGAATTTGCCATTGTCCATTCTGTTTATTCTCAATATAACCTCTGAAGAAAGTCAAATGTTAATTCTCATTTTCTGAGTCAAAGTCAAAACAACAGTGTAAAGTGTTTGTTGTTCCTCCCTTAGAATATAAATACCTTAAGAATAGGAATTATTTTGTTTCATTCCTCAGTGCTTAGCACATAGTAGCACTTTATATTATTTTAATCAATATTTATGCAACCCTGTAAGGCAGGAAATATTAACCCTATTTTTCAGAGGTGTACATGTCCTTGAAGAGGTTACCTAACCTCACTCCCAGAGTCTGGGTTATTATTTGTTTATAAAAAAAATCTTTTAAAGTGACTTCAGAAGTCCCTCCCTGACCTTCCTTTTCCTTCTAGGGTAAAATTGAATTTTACCAGGTGGTGTTTTATTCTTTGATTAAATTCAATTCAAAATTAAAAAAAAAAAACACTGATAGAAAATATTGCAAATGTCTTAAAAAAATAAATAAATAAACCAAAACCGAAAGATAGTACTTGTTTCCAGATATTACAATATAGCAGAACGAAATACACATGGCTTTTAAAGAACTTGCTTTAAAAAAACAAACTGATGATTGGGCTGGGGTTGTGGCTCAGTGAGAAAGCGCTTGCCTACCATGTGTGAGTTAGATCCTCAGCACCTCAGAAAAAATAAAGTCTCTGTGTTCATCTACAACTAAAGAAAAAAACAAAACAAAACAGATGATTAGTAGGGCACAGTGATGCAGGCTTATAATCCCAGTGACTTGGGAGGCTGAGGCAGGAAGATCACAAGTTCAAAGCCAACCTTGGAACCTTAGCAAGACTTTGTTTCAAAATTAAAAAAAAGGGGGGGGGGTGCTGGAGATGTGGCCCAAGCGGTAGCAAGCTCGCCTGGCATGCATGCGGCCCGGTCCTCAGCACCACATAGAAACAAAGATGTTGTATCCACCAAAAACTAAAAAAATAAATATTAAAAAAATTCTCTCTCTCTCTCTCAAAAAAACCCGGGGGCGGGGGGATGGGGATGTAGCTCAGTGGTAAGGTGCTCAGTTCAATCCCCAATACAAAAAAATAAAAATAAAAAAATTTAAAAAGTAAATGAATTTTATGCCATAATTTGCCTCCAGATACAAAAATTCAACCCAAATAACATATAAACAAAAATCTATTTCTCCTTAAAAAATACTAGTTTTGTCCTAAAACTAGTATTTTTGTCCTAAAAATACTCTAATTCAGGACTCTAGAATAAAACTAGTTCTAAAAGTGCATTCCCTGAAAGCCTGTGAGGAGGAGCCAAGAGGGAAGGAGACCCAGCATGAAAAGATCACTTCTAGGAACAAATCCAGGTAAGGAGATTAGAGGTGGTTTTCTCATTACCACTCAAACAGACCACCAGAATTTGCATCTGGTATGTCGGGGATGTAGCTCAATGGTAGAGCTCCTGGTTAGCATGCACAAAGCTCAGAGCTCAAGCCCCAGAACTTGCTCCACCCCAACTGCATCTAAGTCAGGCTGCTTTACCAAAGGCTAGAACAGAATAAAATTCTTCAGAGGTATCAGAAGTTTGCCACTAATTTTCTAGGCAGTAGTTTTAATTTAATCTACCCTCATGCCTAGACTCATAGCCTGAAGAAAAAAAAAGAAAAAAAAAAAAACCAAAACCTTCTTTTATTGTCTTGGTGAAAAAATTTTATCAAGTATCTTGTCTCTTTGGGACAATTAGTTGCTCTGTAGGTTTAGCAAATCACTTTTAGAGACTGGAGCATCAACCTGAGGGAATACTGATCCTTTCACTCTGCTTTTTTAGGGAAAGGATAGAAGGGTTGAGTTTAAAGTGGGCTGTTTTCATTTATGAGGTACTTTCCCCAAATCACTGAATAAAAATCAGTTTCCCTCTCTTTTATTAAACAGCCTGAAAGGTTGCATGATATCAATTAAACACCTCTGTATACACCAGAGGAAAGGAAACAAACTTGGTTTCATAAGGTTTTTGTTTTGGGTAGCAGGGATTGAACCCCAGGGGTTCAACCACTGAGCCACACCCCCAGCCCAGCCCATTTTTTATTTTGAGAAAGGGTCTCACTAAGTTGCTGAGGCTGGCTTTGAATTTATGATCCTCCTGCCTCAATCTCCCAAACCGCTGGGATTACAGGTGTGTGCTACCACGCCCATCTTTTTCTGCTTAATTTTTGAATACATAACTTTCAAAGTATACTTTCCTATACTAAGAAATAATCTATTCTTTTTAAAATTTTTAGTTATACATGATAGTAGGATGTATTTTAGCAGAATATACACACATAGAGTATAACTATTCTATTTAGGTTCCCACTCTTGTGGTCATATATGATGTGGAGTTACCCTGGTTGTGTATACAAATACAAGGATAGGAAAGTTTTGACCAATTCTACTGTCTTTCCTATTCCCCTTTGTCTAACCCAATGGACTTCTAGTCTTCCTCTCCCCACCTTCCCTTGTTGTGGGTTGGCATCCACAATTCAGAAATAATCTATTCTTTATCTCTAGGAACGATTTTACTTTTTTTTCTCTCTCCTAGTTACTTCATATATTTATTCATATGGTCTCCAAAGTGCAAAGCTTGTCTTCGTTATTAATGTGCCTTGGTTTTATACTGCTAGTTGAACATGCTAGGGATAGAGGATGAATAAGAATTCCTGCTCTGAGATAGTCACATTTTAGTAGGAGATAAACATCTACTAGACAGTGCAAAAAAATAAATTATTGGCCAATGCAACAGCAGGGAGGAGCTAAAAGGCTTGTCTTAGATGGGACACAATTGAAAATCATTTAAAATAGAAGTCATTTATTGTCTGCCAATTTATTCAAACCAACGAAAACCGAGTATCCAATATGAGCCTGGCTTGGGGGACACAACAGTCAAGAGCTGCTTCCATGGAGCTTCTTGTCTGGCAGAGGTCTTGACAGGAGTAAGAAGGTGTTAAAAGGTTTTGGAAAACCAAAAATAAACCTACCCCTGTGCTCTTGAATGCTCTCGGCCTTTAACACCACCTTTCTGGCCATAATTCATGCTTATGGGGCACAGAAATCAGAATTTCAGAACTGGGGGACCCAGAGACTATTTTCTTCATTAACGATGTTACAACTGGGGCAACTGAGGCTCAGGGATATAAAAGGATTTCACTGAGGTTACAAGGCTGATTAGTCATTTCTATACAATAGAAGGTTGAGGGAAATAATTCTGTTTTGAAGGCTAATTATAATCCTACCTCTGTATGGAAGCCAGAAGCACTATAGTTTTTCAGTTCTGAAACTACCAAAATCAAGACCAAGGATATCTGATATTTGGCTGGCTCAGCAGCCAAACTCCCTCAATCATGACCACCTATTCTAGGTTGGGCTTCATTGATAGGAACTTTCATAGAATCCCAAACATCCCTTCATAACATACACCTTGCTTGTAATTTTTGATTAATGACTACGTCTGTTGTAAGAATGAACTGAAAGCAGCAAAAGTAGGTTCAGGGAGACCAGACTACTCCGGGTGTCAAGGATGGAGAGAGAAGAGATAGTAGTGGATAATTTTTTTGTGATACTGGAATTGAACCCAAAGTTTCATGCATGCTTGTCAAATGCTCTACTACTGAACTGCTTCCCCCAACCTTTTAAAATTTTGAGACAGGTCTTCCTAAGTTGCCCAGGCTGGCCTGGGACTTGTAGTCCTCCTACCTGAGACTCCCAAGTTGCTGGGCTTACAGGCATGCATCGCTTTCACCAGCAGAGATAGTTTTAGTAAGTAGAACACTCGAGACCTAGCCACTGATTTGTGGAAAGGCAGAGGGGAGAGCCAAGGAGCTGGCCATCAGGTTCTGGATGGCACACCTGCCATTTGATCGTGTTGGAAACAGAGAATATTGATTTGGTGGCGGAGTCTGTGTCACAAGAAAATGAATATCCACGACAACGATAAACTTGTCGGTGGACTTCTATTTGAACCCAAAGCTAAATCTCACCAACCCCTCTTCGGAGATTACAAATGAAGGTGTTCACTGTGCTGTCAGCTCGTGCCTCCAGGGATGTGTTAATGAAGCCGAGTCAGTCAAACCCACAAGGATTCTCCGTTAGGAAACAAAGAGGAAGATTGGGGAAACCAACCAAAAGCCCGGCGCATTATTCTGTCAATTAAGAGTGGTTATCTCATTAGAGAGAACTTCGGAAACAGGTGGGGGAACCAAAGCAGCTCATCCGCCGACGGCACGTCCCAGTCCCACCCAGACCCGGCTCGACAATGCACACCCTCGCCCGAGTCCGCGGGACCCGAGAGGTGTCCTGGAGCCGATCCGAGGTCCCCGAGGTAGAGCTGCCGCCAAGCAGCGCCCCACAGCCCGGGGCTGACACTCGCCCCGGGGCCTCATACTCCCTCTTGCCCGGGACGCGGGGGCGCCCCCCTTCCCTCGACCCCACATTCCTGCTTTCCAGTTGCCAGAGCTGTTCACAGCCCGGCGTCTCCCAACACTCCCGCTCTCGAGCCCCGCCTTTACCGCTCCTCCAAGTCGGCTCTCGAGCGCTCAGCCTCGCGCCTCACCCCGGCCACCGCCTCCTCCCACACGCACCGCGGCTAGAGCCCGGCTGGCGGGGCTTCAGTCACTCCTTCCCACCCCCGCAGCCCGCCTGCACCAATCAGCGCCCCGCTCTCCGCCTGATCGTCCTCGCTGCAACCAATCCTTCCGCCGGCCTGCCGTGAGCGACGTGCTGCGCACCGCTGATGTCCAATTACCCGGATGTACTCCAAAGCCGGCCCACCCCGTCAGCCAATAGGATCCAGGAGAGGCAGGTGTTGTTCATTGAGATCGCACCTGAAGAGAATTAGGCAGCCAATTAGAAGCTTTACAGAGGCCTCCCGGTCCATCTCCGAGCCAATTGCCGGGGAGGCGGCCTCCTAAGCCTTGCGGGAAAAATCAGCGCTCCGGCGGCTGGGACCCAGGTGGGAGGGCGTCGGAGGCCTTCCCCGCGTTACGGTTCTCCCAGGAGGGTGTCTTGGGCAGAGTTGGTGCCCCTGCACACCCACTGGCCGCCGGGGAGCCAGCCTCATTCGGGCGGCTCGGCACCACTTTTTTCTCGGGTGATTTTTTTCCCTCGCTCGGTCCCCCACAAGTGAGAGGAGCTCAGGAGACGCGGAAGTCATTTTTTTTTTTTAATTTGAAAACAGGCGAGATAGGCTTCGTGGGTGGGGGCAGGCGCTGCGTCACGGAGATCGAGGATCCACGCTTCTGTCCCTCTGCCAAGGCGTGACCCGACGCGGCCCAGACTGCGGCCGGAGCGGAGAGAGGCCCGAGCGCCCCCTGCGGTGGGGAGGGACCTGCGGGCGCCGCCGCCGCGGGCGCGCTCCCCCGGGAGCGGGCGAGAGTGGGTGGGCTGCTGCCCGCGGCCGTTTGCTTTGCAAGAGTGAATTCCAGGCGTCGTCTGGGCCCCCGGACCGTTGAGAACCGTTGGGTCCTGCTGCTGCCGCTGCGCCCGCTCGGTGCGCTCCGCCCGAGCCCGGCCCGAGGCTCTCCCCGGCGCGCCCGGTCGCTGGGACGGCCGCCGCACCGCTGCTGTCGCAGTGCCCAGTGAGCGCCTGTAAAGGCTCGTTGGATAGAAGCAAGATTACATTTCCATCAATTAGGACGTGCTCTTGGTACTCAGTTTTTTTTATTTTTCTATTATTTTTTATTTTTATTTTTAGAGGGGTCTCGCTATGTTGCCCAGGCTGCCCTTGAACTCCTGGACTCGAGCGATCCTCCTGCCTCAGCCTCTCCTCTGGTGGCTGGGACTACAGTCGTGCCCAACTTCTATCAATTTTAAAAATATGTGTGTGTTTGGAATAAGTAATGCGTGTACATTCTGGAAGAGTCAGAAGAAACCGAAGTTATTACAGACGATTTCCTCTTTTCTTCAGAGGCAAGATATTTCATACGTTAACATTCATATATATGTCAGCATATATATGTACAGATATTATATATGTGCATAGGCACACATATATATATGTCCAGTCAATAACTTACGTACCATTTTGCAATTTCCTTTTTATATAATCTGGAAGTCTTTTCATAGCAGCATATATTAGGATGTATTAAATAAGTCCTTTAGCATAGTTATGTTGATATGCAAGCATACTTCATTTTGCTCTTCTGTATCTATAGGTTACATACTTAGGAATGCAATGACTAGGTCAGAGAAGTGTATGCATTGTTGTTGTTGGTTTTTTTATCATTTGGATAGAAAAAATTTTGCAAATTCATTTCCTCCCAATTTTTTTTTTTTTTCTGATTTTCATTCCACTATCAATGTTTGAAAAGGATTTTGGTAAGTATAGCATTGCCATATTGCCTTCCTCAGAAGTTCAAGGTTTCTCTCCATCAGCAATGTGTGGAAAAGCTGTTTCATAGCACACTGACACAGTGTGTTATCACATCTTGATTTTGACAGTATGAATGGTATCTCATTGCAATTTTTATTTCTTTATAGGTTGAGTGTCTTTTAACTGGCAATTGCATTTTTTGTTAATTATATATTTATATGCTTTGTTAATATTTTTATTGCTTATTGAATGTTTCCTTAATATTTATTCTTTGTATTTAAGTTAAAAATATTTTCCTCTTTTCCCAGTTGGGTTTAAGTCCTTTTTTTTTTTTTTGGTAGTGGAGGTGGTACCAGGATTGAACCCCGGGGTGCCCTACCACTGAACTGTATTCCCAGCCCTTTTTATTTTTTATTTTGAGAAAGGGTCTTGCTAAGTTGCTCAGGCTGGCCTCAGGCTTTCAATACTCCTGCCTCTGCCAAGTCTTTGGGATTACTGGCATGCACTACCAGGCCCAGCTGGTTCTGTTTTAACTTTGTTTATGGTGATTTTTAAGTGAAATTTAAAAAATTTATACATAGTTGAACGTATCAACTGATAACTTTTGGATTTCATATCATATTTAGAAAAGTTTCCCACCAAAGTTATTTTTTTTAAAAAAACTACTTCATATTTTTGAACTACCATTTTGTATGTGAATTTTTGAGTTTTTGTCTGTTGTTTTTGCAGTACTGGGTATTGAACCCATGGCCTTGTACATGGAAGGTAAGTGCTTTACCACTGAACTACATCCCCATCCCACATAATGTAGATATTTGATTCATCTGAAATTTATTTTTGTATAAAGATGTGGAATAGAGGTCCAATTTTATTTTGTTTTATCCAGCCTCTCTTATTGAATAACTCTTATTTTCTTCATTGTTTTTGAAATTTGGATACTATACTATATAGTATCCAAATTTCTACAAGTATCTGAGTTCGTTTCTGGATTTTTCATTTTGTTCCATTGATATCTATGTTGTTCTGTTTATTTTATAATTTTTTTAATTGCTATACTTTGGGTTTTTAACACAATTTAAAAATTAATGTACAGTGTACCTGCAGAAAAATTCAAAAAAGAAAGTACACATTTTGATGAATTTTCAAAAATGGAATACATTTTTGTAACCAGCACCAGTTCAAACACCAGAACATTATCAGAGCCCCCTGTGTCCCCTTCCAGTCAGTATTCCCCACAAGGATAATGATTTCTAGTACTATAAACTAGTTTTACCTGACACACACACACACACACACACAGAGTATATACTTCTTTGAGTCTGGCTTCCTTTGTTTAAATATTTGTGAGATTCAATCATACAGTATATAATTTTAAGTCATTTGTTTGTATTACTTGTGTAGTATATTTATATTGTGCCATAATTTACTTCAATGTGACTAATGTTATTTTGAATGGAATCACATGTTTTTAGATTACTTAAAGGAGAATTTTTTTTTTTTTTTTTTTTTTGCTTTTTTTAAATATTCATTTTTTTAGTTTTCAGCGGACACAACATCTTTGTTTGTATGTGGTGCTGAGGATCGAACCCGGGCCCGCACGCATGCCAGGCCAGCGCGCTACCGCTTGAGCCACATCCCCAGCCCCTTAAAGGAGAATTGTATTTATGATATAGAATCTTCCTATAAGTTGAAGTCATTGATGTCCTGTCAGTAGTGTTTTAAAGTTTTCGTCATTTACATGTTTCTTGTTTAGATTTTTTTTTTTTTTTTTTTTTTTGCGTTTGTGCTGGGGATTGAACCCAGGGCCTATGTGTGGCTGGGCACTCTACCCACTGGGCCATATCCCCAGCCCCCTCTTGTTTAGATTTTTGAGTGTCTTGATTACTATAGCTACTTTTACTTTAGAAA
Source organism: Callospermophilus lateralis (assembly GCF_048772815.1). NCBI lineage: Eukaryota > Metazoa > Chordata > Mammalia > Rodentia > Sciuridae > Callospermophilus > Callospermophilus lateralis. The sequence goes on from NC_135311.1 coordinate 3,717,772, forward strand.
GGTTACAGAGTAGTTTAAATCCAAGGAATGCCCAGTGTTGCTCTAAAAGGTGCGGCATTACTTTATAGATCATCATCATCCAGATCCAATGAGCGTGGGGTGGGCAAAAAAAGAGGAAATGAAATGGAAGTACAAAATGGGGATTAAAAGTTAAAATCACACGACAGAAGGGATTTCTTAATCAGGGCAGTGAAAAGCCAGGTGGAATCACTATTCCTGGAAATTTTTTAAAAGAGGGTTAACTTCTAACTGGCTGGTGAGGTTGGGGAATAGAGGAAATAACTTTAGTTGAAGTGATTCTAATAGAGGATTCCAAACTCACTCTCAAGTCACCGTGCATTTGGAATTTTTATATCATTTTCCTACTAAGAACCCAAATCAGAATTTGAGAGATTGAGTGTGAGATGCAGGATTGGGTGAATAGTAATTTCTGTATTTTCATCTCCAGTTCCTTAGAGTCCCTTCTCTTTCCTTGATGGGTGTTCTGAATAAGCTGCAGGAGGTAGTAGGTAAAATAAGTTAACAGAAGGCCTGGATTTCCCAGAGAATTTGGTGAGCAGCTGTTAAGCCTGAAACAGAAGAGTAGATTTTTAACTAGTGTCTGGGCAGTGAGGGCTGCCCAGACTCTGGTAGCCTGACTCCAGAGCTGTGGCTCACAAAGTTCCCTTCCCATAAAACATGTGGATGAGCCACTCAAGGAACATTCAGTTGCCCGAGTCTTTGAGAAACAGCACTCACCTCTCCTTTGGCCAACCATAGGAGCCAGCCCTTTCTCTTTCATTTATCCAGCCTCTTTATCAGAAGCCAGCGACAAGGGCTGGGGCTGTGGCTCAGTGGTAGAGCGTCTGCCTAGCATGGGTGAGGCACTGGTGTTCTATCCTCAGCACCACATAAAAACAAGACAAAGAAAATAAAGGCATGCTGTCCACATACAACTTCAAAAAGAAAAAAAAAAAAAAAGAAAAGAAAAAGAAAGAAAGAAACCAGCAACTAGAAGCAAGAGTCTTATTCTCGTAATTCATGCTGGTGCTATTGCATCTTTAGATCAGACTGATGAACTGTGGCAGGTATCCTGGAAGAGATTCTCCCCAGCCTCTCTGGCTTCAGCTTCCCATCTCTTAAGTCCTGCTTCGTTTCCCTTACAAAACATGGCTTGAGAGTCTCCAGTCTTAGACCTTCTCCAGTAAGAGCGATCCTCACACTGCCTGCCCCTGAGGAATGAGCACTGTGGGAGAAGGGGACAGGGCCTCTTCCATCATCTGTGCTAAACACCTCCTTCACTCTGTGGTCCTCCCCAGCCTTTCTCCTTGCCTCCACTGGGCCCCAGGGAACAAAGGCAACCTAAGCTTTACTACATCCCAAGCCTTTTTAAATTTTTATGTATTTACTTACTTATTTAGGTACTGAGAATTGAACCCAGGGGAGCTTAACCACTGAGCCACATCCCCAGCCCTTTTTTATATTTATTTAAGAGACAGGTCTTCTGAGTTGCTAAGTGCCTTGCTAAGTTGCTGAGGCTGGTTTTGAACTTGCAGTGCCCCCTGCCTCAGCCTCCCAAGTCACTGGGATTATAGGCATGCACCACTGCACCCAGCTTTATTTTTTATGTTGAGTCAGGATTTTGCTGAGTTGCTGTGTCTGGCCTCAAACTTGCAATTCTCTTGCCTTAGCTTCTGCAGTTCTGGGGTTATAGGTGTGTACCATTGTACCTGGCCCACAGTAGAGGTTCCTAACCTGCATTCCATAGGATCTTTGGTGGCTTCCACATGACTGGATAATGGATAAACATTTTTGTTCCTAAAGTGCACTAGTTATTTTCAAGGGCCCATGATTCAAGGTTGAGGATCATTGCCTTGCAGTACTCTCATTCTCTGAATCAGGATCTAGCCTGGCTAAGGAAATGGAAGTCAGAAGTTAGAGAGTATATCCAGGGCCCAAATGGGACCTGCTGTAATGGTGCCAGAGTACTTTGGGTTTAAGTTCCCTCAGCCTAGGTGAGACCATGACTGAGATGGAGGCTAGTAGGGATGGAAGATGGGTGTGATGAGATGACTTGGTGAGGACATGCCAAGCACGGGCAGCAGAAGGTGGGCAGAGTGAATGGATTCAGACAGCTCCCTGATTGTTCCACCATACGGCACATTTCTAAACAGCCTTTCTCTAACCTAAGAGCTTGCTGAGGTTAGAACCCAGAAAAGGAACTAGGAAGTTCAGAGCCTTCAGATTTAATTACAAGAGAGTCCTTTGCTGCGAGACCGGCATTTCACATCAGTCTGCCTGATTCTTGGAGTTTCTGGTCCTCTCTGCCTGTCCTGGAGACAGAAGCCTAGCACTGGGAGAAGGGCTGAACCGAAATGGTAAAAACGACTCCCTGAAATAGTTATGGAAGGAAGGTGGGGATTAACAACAGATCTGTTGCCCTTACAAGTTTAGAATGAGTTGGGTGGAAGATGTTACCTTTGTCACAGTTTATGTCCTGCAAGTGAGAGGTCCTGGGAGAAGAGGCAAGAACAGTGAATGTGGCAATGTGATGAATAAGACCAGCCTGAGTTCAGATGAGGTTCCCTGGTAACTAGCTCTGTGCACGAGCAACCCGAGTGACTTAATCTATTTTACCTGGAGTTGATGAGCTAAGATGCCTACCTACCAGACGGGGTTGATGGGAGGGTTCAGTAAGAAAACATATAAGGCCATTTAAATGGAGGAGGCCCTAAATGAATGTTTTCTTCTCTCTGGGCGATTTTCTTCTCTCCCACCCTGGACAGAGCTGCCATTGAACTGCCTCTATCATATCCTTGCATGTGGTCATGCCCCACAAAACCCTGTGGTATACCCACTTGTGTCCCCAGTTGCATCCTCATTGGCAGACATACCCCGCCTAAGAGCGGCCTTTCCAGTCGGGTAAGAGGAGGGACTGCACACTGGGGCTGGGGCTCAGCTGTAGAGCGCTTGCCAGCATGTGGGAGGCACTGGGTTTGATCTCAGCACCACATAAAAATAAATAAAAATAAAGGTTTATCCATAACCGAAAGGTGTGTGTATTTTTTTTTAAAGAGGGGGCACTGGCTTGTTGGTGATTTGACAAGCTGTAGAAATGCTCATTACATTAACCTAGTCTCATTAGCAGACTTTAACCCTTGAAGCTTTCCTGGAAAAACTGGGAAAGGAGAACAGGAGCGGCGAGTGGTAGGGAGGAATACTGTTTCTTGGGTGATATTTTGTCTACTAGGGAGACCCTTCTCTATGCTTAGTGCCATCATTTCTGGAGCTGCATTCTAGCTGTATAGTAGCTGCTGGCCACATGTGGTTATTGAGCACTTTTAAAGGTGGTAGTGCAACTGAAGAAGGGATTTTATATTTGCTTAATTATAACCAGTTTAAAGTTTAAAACAGATACTTGGTTCATTTATTGGAAAACAGTTATGTTTGGAACAACTTGGATGTGTGAATCTACTTTTCCAGCAGTGAATTTAATGAAATTTATATACAAATATTTTTGGTAAAAAAAAAAAAAAAAACCAATTAGTGATTTAATTGAAATGTGCTATGAATATAAAATATATACTGGATTTCAAAGATCAAGTATAAAAAAATAATGTTAAGTGTTTCCTCACTGATATATATATATATATATATTATATATATTTTAATTTGCAGTTGGATCAAATGCCTTTATTTTATTTGTTAATTTTTATGTGGTGCTGAGGTTTGAACCCAGTGCCTCACGAATGCTAGGCAAGCACTTTGTCACTGAGCTACAGCCCCAACCCTGATTTTTATATTGATAACATGTTGAAATAAAAATAGTTTGGTTACATTGGGTTAAATAAAATCTAGTTTTGAAATTAATCATACTGCATCATTTTGACTTTTTCAATGGGCCCCTAGAAAATTTGAATTTACACATGTGACTCAACTTCTTTTTCTGTTCGGCATCTCTGCTCTTGAGACTTTGGTGAGCAGCTTCTCCCTGTGCCAGGCATTCATCTGTTCCTTGCCGGCCCCAGGGGCCACACGGAGATTTCTCCAACATCAGGGCTGCTTCTGCCCCATCTGCATTGCAGAGAGGGCCAGTAGACTGAGAGCCACTGGCGCCAGACTCCCAAGTCCTAATTTCATAAGCTGGGGGACGTTGTGGGGGAGGTCCCTGGAATGCTGACTGAGTTGTGCACAGTGGGGGAGTTTGGCAGGAGGACTCGGGGATACCTATTTCTCATTGATGTTGATTTCTTCAGTTACACCCAGAACTGGTGTCTTCTCACATTCACTTGTGCCCCACTGAGGAGTTGCCTGGCCTCAAGTCCAGCTCTGCCTTCTCCATAGCACTGGCTGCCCTCACTTGTCGGGGACAGTTTGAGCTGGGACTGTTGTAAGAGTGGAGTCTCCTCAGACCAAGGACAAACAGCAGCGGCTAGGAAGCTCATGATGTTCGCCTGTGGTTTGGTGTGGGGTGGGAGGGGACTCCAGAGGAGGAGGGGAACCAAGGACGCTGGGCAGATGCTGCTGCAAAGCAAGCAAGGCTCCCTGGGGCCGCGTGATTCTCCCCTTGTCAGTCCCTCCTCCTGCTCCGCTCGGCTCCTTTTTGCTCCTCCCCTCCTGGTGATGCTGAGACTGTCGCCTGATCTCTTGAGCGCTCAGCATCTCTACTTTTTGGGACTTTGCTTTGTCCTCTGTTTGAAACACTTTGTGGTAGTCAGCAATTCCAAACCTTCCCTCCACTTCCATGTCTGGGTGACGTCTGTCCAGAGACGGCTTCCCACTAGGGTTGTGCCAAACACGGACCAGGACTGCTACAGAAGGGAAGTGGAAAGTAAGCAGGCAGGCAGATCCTGCTGCTCCTTCCCCCTCCACTTCCCACTCCCTGGGCTGCCCTCCCTTGTCCCTCAGCCTAGCACCTTCTGCATTCTGGGTCTCTCTCCTTTGACAGCTTTGCCTTTGTTAGTCATTTTCTAGGAGCTTCCTCTAGCTTTATCCCCACAGTGCAGTAGGGAATCTGACACCAGAAAGACTAGAAAGGAGGGGAGGAGCTGGGTATCCTAGGCTGGGATTTTTGCAAGGGATCCCCTGGAAGTTGCCCCAGCTCCAGAGAAGGGGAGTAAAAGGGAAAGAATTGAGACCGAAAGGAGCTGGGAGCGCTGATCTTTCCAGGCTGGTAGGCCCCCTTACCCCGTATGTCAAACTGGGTTAGGTGGAGGTGAGGCCATTGGGTCACATGGTCAGTAGGCAGAAAGGGGAAGATGGGAGGAAATAGACTGAAGTAAAGAAAGTTCCAGAGATGGTGTTTTGTTTTGGCTGCGAGTGTAGTGACCTTTTGGCAGCAGGTTTAATGGTCAGACAGAGGAAGGTGTTGGCTCATGCAGACACAGCCCAGTGTGTGGTCCATCTTCCCCCATATCATGCATGCATCCTCTTCTCCTAGCTTGAGGATCCTGGCCTCTAGTTCCTTACACTTACAGCCTGGGGCTGGGGTGTGATGGGGAGTAGAAAAGAAAGGGAAACTTCCTGGGTAAGGAGCAAAGACCCCAAGAAGCAAGTGGCACTTCTGAGTCTCACCTCTAAAACAATCTTGGCTATGATTGCAATTGGTATTGATTATTAGAAAATGTAACTGTGCGAAGAAAGCCTAGTGGTTAGAATGGCAGACCGGAACCTTGGTTGTTTTCTGCTCCACATGGGGTGGGGATGAAGGGAGGGCTGGGTGGACTACAGGGTCTATATCTATCTACAAATCCTTGCACCCCCGGAGAAGAGGTGACAGTGCTGTCCTCAGTCTGGAAAGGCACGGACAGCAGCCCCTTTCTCAGGAGGCGTCACTAATTGCTGGCAGGAGGCAGGTGGCGGGTGGGGGAGATCTGGGCTGCTTGGGATGAGGTTCTGGTCCAAGTGGCCTTGGTTCTGTCTTTCCCTTTGGTGTCTGAATTGGACTTGTCTGGGTTCCCTGGGTGGAAGGAAAAGTCAGAAGAGCTTGGCAGTGACCCGATTTCCCCCAGAGTTCTTGTCCCCAGAGGGCCGAGGTGCCACAAAGTCGAAGGTCACATGGTGTTTGACCCGGCCCTTGCCCTTGCTCCAGAGGGCAATCAGGCCGAAGCAAAGGGTCACTGAGGTGAGGAAGGGGAGGAAGCCAACTGCCAGCACCATAGCCACACCCCTGCTGTCCAGAAAGAAAGGCCCTGGGATCCCCGGCACAGTGATGTTGGGGTCAGAGAGAGTGCCGTTTGGTGGTTCAACTTGAACTACTTCCAGCCAGGTTCTTAGGGAGTCATTCCCAGCCACGTTGCTGACCACACAGATATAGGCCCCTCTGTCCTGTAGCTGTACTGAGCGGATCTCCAGTGTCCCATCCTCTAGGACCCTGACTCTCCCTGCCCTTCCCAGCCAAGCCCCATGAGGCCTCATCCAGGAGACAGTGGGGGCTGGGTCTCCATCTCCTGAGCAGGAAAAAACGGCGTGTCCTCCCTCCTCAGCAATGACCCACCGGGGCCCAGACTTTCGGATCAGGGCTGGTTTGCAGGTAAAATGTCCTGGAGGCAGGATGTCTGAAAACTCCCTCAGGCTCTTCCCCCGGACATGCTGGGGGCCTGCACAGGCAGGGGGGGACGTGCCAAAGTCCAGGCGGCTACGGAGCCTGAGCAGCCAGAGGAGGCGACAGTCACAGGTTAGGGGGTTGCCAGACAGCCTCAGAGTGACCAGTTTGTCTGGAGAAGGGAAAGCCGTTTCCTCCAGGGTCTGAAGGGCGTTATCTGCCACATCCAGCAGGTGGAAGGCTGACAAGCCGTGGAAGGCGTGAGCCTCGATGGAAGTGAGGCAGGCCCCTGAGAGTCGCAGCTCCTGGAGCCGAACCAGGGGGCTGAGCCTCCGGGCTGGGATGGCAGAGATAGGGTTCTGAGATAGATCCAGGACCCTGAGGAAGCTCAGGTGGTGCAGAGCTTGGAAGGGCACAGAGCTCAGGTTGCAGTGAGTGATAGCCAGGCTGCTCAGATTGAGCCCCGTCAGACTCCCAGGGTCCAGGGCCTCCAGAGATGGCCAGTGGTGGATCTCCAGCTCCTTTAGCTGCCCCAGCCCCCGCAGCGCCCCAGCCGGCAGCCTCTCAATATCCAGTTCCCGAAGCCTAAGGACCACTAGTGCTGGGAGCCGGGCAAGGGCCAGGCCTGGCACCATGCTGAGGTTGCAGCGTTCCAGGGTGAGGGTGCTTAACTTGGCCAGGCCTGCAAACGCCCCTGGAGCCACAAACACCAGGTGATTGTCCCCAACCTCCAGCTGCTGGAGGTTGCCTAACTCACCAAAAGCTCCATCCAGGAAGAGAACAATCTGGTTGAGGCGGAGGTCAAGCAGTGTGAGGGCAGACAGACCCGAGAAGACCCCCGGCCCCACAATTCGGAGCCGGTTGCCCTGTAGCCTCAGGGTGAGTAGGCTCTGTAGGCCATGGAAGGCCCCAGGCTCAAGGGCAGAGAGCTGGTTGTGGCTGAGGTCCAGTTCCTGGAGCAGGCCCAGTCGGGAAAGCATGCCCCGCTGAAGCCCCCACAGGCGGTTCCCGCTTAGGTCCAGGAGCTCAGTGTCCAGCGGGAGTCCCCCAGGGACAGCCTCTAGTCTCCTGTGGGCACAGAGCACGGCTCGGGGCTGGGAGGTGCAGTCACAAACGGCAGGGCAGCTACCACTGCTACCTCCAGGCAGGAGGAGCAGGAAAAGGAGGGGGTGCCACGGGGGCCAGGCTTGCTGTGGAGCTGTGGCCGCATTCATCGCCTCTTGAGTCCTAGAAGAGATGATGACATGGTCCTTTTCGGAAAGTGGCTTCAGACGATGGTGACCTGGACTTTTTCAAGCCCTCCGTATTGAAATTGGTCTGTCTTAGCGTTGCCAGTAAGCAGGGTAGAGAACTAGGGAGAATTCTGTCTGGTACACCACCTCCTGGGGCTTCCTGGGACTCCTCTTTGGGGAATCTTTCCTTCCCCCCGATCCCAGGCCTGGCTAACCATCTCTGTGCTCCTGTAACTACCTCGTGAAACCCTAGTCAACCTGATTTCTGGCGGGGGGGGGGGGGGTATTGGAATGGGACAGGCAGAGAAGGGAAGTAACTCTGAGTCTTTCTGTAATGATTTCTCCCTGTGTCTGTAAGGTCCAGGAATAACTTAGATCCCCTCTCCCTGATATCTGCTCCCCAAGTGCTGCTCTCCCTCTCAGCCTACCCTTGCTGTCCCTTGTCATGTATGGCTTTGCCTAGGGCTCAAGGAAAACACATCCTTGGCCAGATCTGACTGGAGAAAGGCCCTTCCTCAGCTGTCACCCCAGGCTCTGCCCCTCGTCTCTGTACCCATCCAGCCTGGCCCAGGGCCCGAAGTCTGGACCAGGAGATCCAGTCTCCCCAGGATGCCTGTGTGGATGACAGCCAGCTGTACATTATCCGTGACCCAGGGTGCAGGGGGCACTCTATGGGGGAGCTGGGAATCTCTTACCAACCCTTCCTCTCCTGCAAAGGCTGCCCAGGGTGTGAGTGGTTTGGTCCTCACTTTTCTCTTATAACCCTCCTTCTTCTTTTTTTTAATACCAGGGACTGAATCCAGAGACACTTAACCACTAAACACATACCCAGCCCCTTCTTATTTTTTATTTTGAGACAGGGTCTCACTATGCTGCTTAAGGCCTTGCTAAATTGCTGAGTCTGGCTTTGAATTTGTGGTCCTCCTGCCTCAGCCTCCTGAGCTGTTGGGATGACAGGCATGTGCCACTGGGCCCAGCTCTTATAACACTTCTTAATAGTGTTTTGATTCTAGTCTGTGTGTGAACCTAAGAGACAGCCACTTGTCCCCTCTGGCCTGCGCTAAGATGGACTGTGCTTCTGGGAGGCATAGATCAGGGAGGGGAGAGAGCATCTGACCTGATGCTGTGGGGCGGGGAGAAGAGGAGCCCTTGGCTGGCCCAGCAGACATCTGGGGTTCTGGGTATCAGGAGCCTGGACAATGTCAGGAAGATGGTGACTGTAACGATCACCCGAGGCTGTCTGAGGTGATAGAGAAAAAGAGGTCTTCAGTGGCTGTCTCAATTTGCTCTGTTTGATACAACAGGGACCCTGAGGGAGGGAAAGTGTTGGAGTTGGGAAGGGGCGGCTGATGTGATAGTGGCAAGAGCCATGGATTCTCCTGGAGGCAGCACCCTGGCTGCAGGTCCCGATCACCTCTGGGCTTCGAGCTTCAGGCTTTCTGGGTCCTGTGGGGTCAGCTCTCTGCTTTGTGCCCTATTTTCTCCCAAGTGGAACATAGTATACAGTGTGACTTCTTCCCTCTCCTTTCCATTCTCCACCCTCTGCCAGCAGGGTCATTCCAGAGGCTATCCTTTATCCACCTCAGAGGACCCCAGCATTAGACTTGATGGGGTGCAAAAACAGCAGAGGGATGCAGGGAACTATTCGGAGGCTTGGAGGATGGAAAAGAATGGCAAGGGGCAAAGGCTGCCAGCGGCCTCCTCTGCCCTTACTCTAACCTAACAGGTATCCGGCATGCTGAGAGTTCTCCAGGGACAGGGATGCCCAGCCTCCCCCCTTCTTCCTGTGCCTGTTCTGGGAAGTCCACCTGACAGCTAGCTCTTCATCACCGTCGCTGCAGCTCCTGCTCATCCTTTTTGCTCTGCATTCAGCAAAAGTGCAATGGAGCATGGAACCCAGCCTCCCTCCTTCCCGTTCTTGTGGGTTTCCTCTTAGTCCCCCAACCTGCTGGGCCAGGGGCTGGGGGACCTGGAGCCAGACTCTCTTATTTGTAAGGAGGCTAATTTAATCACAAACTTGCCCAGCTCCATGGGTACGGGACTGGCTTCCAGCCACTTTGCCGGAGGAGATAGGTGTCGGGCCATTTCTTTCTCTCCTTCAATGGGGTGGGGGGCATGCCAAGGATAGAGAGCGTCCTCCTGGCCCCATGTGGGTTCAGAGACACATGTGAACATGAGTGTCCTCTTTAAGCTCACCTGACTGAGGCATAGGGTCCTGTGTGGGGAGGGAACTCCTGGGGGAAAGATTTCTGGAATATCCACACTGACCATGGGGAAAATTCTGCCCAGGGGTAGAGGGATCTCTGGGGAGAAAATGGAGGAGGTCTCCAGGGAGTCCTTCCACCTCGGGGCACCCGAAAATTTTAGTTTGCCCGTGAAAGTCCTGTGGTGGCAGGATCGAGGGTGGGCGGGGGTGGGGTACAGTCCTCGTCCATTGACAGGCTCCCCGGTTTGGCTTTGTCTCTGAGAATGTTACGGAAAAGGGCAGCTGCCGTTGGGGACAGAGGGCAGGGGCACTTACCGGAGACGCTGGAGGGTGGCATCAAGTTGGACACTGCATCTGCTCAGGGCTGGGGGGCCCCGTCCCATTTGAGCTGCACCTGGGGCCACTGCCTCGCTCCCCACTCCCGCCGCCCGCCAGCCCGCCTGCCACCGCCACAGCCGCTGCTGCTGTTGCCACCGCTGCTGCTACCGCTGTGGTCCTTGCTGCCAAGACACAGGGAGAGAAAAGAGCCAGGAAGCATTTCTCCTTTTTTTTTCCTCTCTCTCTCTCTTTTTTTAAATCAGGCGAGAATGAGTCTGCAGCAACCCTGTTGGTGCAAAATAAATAAATAAAGCCACCAGGGAGGTCTGCAGCAAGCGGCCACTACAGGATGTCAGTGGAGGAAAGGAGCCAGGGGGAGGCTCTGTGCCAGGGACGGGTCTGCAAGAGAGGCAGCCGGATGGCACAAAGGGTCTCTCTGACATCCCCATTCCTCTCCAGGGAGCTGGGGAGCTCCACCGCTAACCAGCTTCCAGAGAATCGCCTTTTGGTCTCCCAGATGCAGAGCAATTCTGTGCAACCTCTAAATCTAAACAGCCCCCGTGGGCATCATGTATGGAAAAGTTCTCATCCCACTACTTCCCTGTGGAGCTTAGTTTGAGGCACCTTGGGTGGAAGTACCTGAGGATTGGCTCAGGAGCCTCCGCAGGGGGTACTGCTCAGCCTGGGGGTGATGGGGGCTAGAATTCTCCTAATGACAATGTGCTGACTGGACACCGAATGAGACCAGCGAGCAGGCACCTAGGTAGTCATATTGAAGACTCCCTCCATCCTGACACACACACGCTTCTTGCCTTTTAAATCATTTTATAGAGAACTGTACAGGTTGGGGTTTCTATCTACCCAGCCAAGTCCCTCCCCTGAGAGGAAAAATAAATCCTCCCATCACCTGTTATTTAGTTCTCCCAGGAGGGTCCACCGCTATTTCTGAAGCAAAGGAAATTCTGGGACAAGGTCACACAGAGAACCAGGTCCCTGGTTCTTCATGGTAGATTCAGTGGCAGCCAGTCACAGAGCCTTGGGATGGCATCACCTTCTTTTTTTCATGGGGAAAGTAGTCCCTGGCCACGGGAGTCCTCCTCGCCCCAGTGTCTGTCTTTTTTCATCCCCAGCCTTTTTATATTGTTGAAACAGGGTCTCACTAAGTTGCTGAGACTGGCCTTGAACTTGGGATTCTTATGCCTCGGCCTCCTGCGTAGCTGGGATTGTGGGCATTCTCTACCACGCCTGGCCTCCTGGCAGCTCTTGTGATAGAAGATAGTTGGAGCTAGGTGGGAATTTGGACCCCTCCAGGTGTAAGATTGGTGGGCTGGATCACCTTGGAAATGTCCTGGGATCCTACCAGACTGAGACTCTTTCTGAGGTCCCTAGGTTTCTCTGAGCTGTGACCTCAGGATGAGAGTGTGTCAGACCAAAGGTGCCAATAGAACTGCATGACTGCAAGTTTAGTTCACATGTATTTTGCTTGTGTGTGAATGTGCGTCTCTGATCAGACTCTTACAGTTTATATTTAAAGAGCGCATAAAAGGGTTCTTCTTGACCTCTGTATCTCTTGACCTGTGGCTATTGGCCCCCACTGTGTTACCCTCCCTTCACACCCAAATCCCCTGACAATTATCCCCCTTCCTCCACCCCCTTCCCATTCTTATTATTATTATTTTTTTTTGTGTGTGTGTGTTTTTTGTTGTTGTTCCAGGGATTGAACTCTACTGAGCCACATCCCCAGCCCTATTTTGTAGTTTATTAAGAGACAGGGTCTCACTAAGTTGTTTAGCGTCTCGCCATTGCTGAGGCTGGCTTTGAACTCGTGATCCTCCTGCCTCATCCTCCCGAGCCTCTAGGATTACAGGCGTGTGCCACTGTGCCCAGCATTATATTCAGGTTATTTAGATCCCAGGAAAAGGGCAGGGTGCCCAACAACTTCTTTGCTGAACTGAGAGGAAGAAAGAAGGCAGAAAATTTAAGGATCCAGATTCATGTTATATACAGGTCCTTCTGGGCTCTTGCCCCTGGGCTCTTGCCACTCGTCTCTGAGCTTGATCCATCTCCCCCAGCCGAAGCTCAGGGGGAAATGCAATGAGGTATTTCACAGGCCTGTTCCCAGCTTCTGAGCCCAGAGTCGGGTTCTTCTCATCCAGGGCGCCCTGGATGCCCTGTTTTCTCGAGGACACCTTGGTCCTCCTAGAGGTCCTTACATCCCGTCCACCCCATACTCCCAGAAGACTGGTGGAGGGTGTGGGAAATGGGACAGAACAGGGCCAAGGCTGGAGATGGGGTTCTTCCACCCCCCCCCCCGCCGGCTGGTGACCCACTGGCAGGTAAATCTGGGGGTAGGAAATCAGTCTCAGTATTTGCTCATTCCCAGAGAATTGCTGGGGCCCGCCCTCCAGAGACACGGGGAGAGAAAGGCTGAGAGTGAACCCAGGTCCGTGGGGGGGGGCTAGCAGGCTGAAGGGGGAGGAAGGCATCCTTGTTCAGGTCACTTGGACAGCCCTTCAGGGGACTCGGTTTCAGTGCTGAAGAGCTCCTTGTAGAGCGGGGGGAAAGCAGCTTGGACCACGATGGGGTGGAGGTGCTGGAAGACCTGCAGCTTCTCCACGTGCTGGCTGCACAGGCTCCGGAGCTTCCCCTTGGGTGGTAGCTGGAGGGGGAAAGAGGGAAGGAGGTCAGTGCTCCCGGGTCCCCAGAGCGGACCTCACCCTTCCCAGGACAAGGTGTCACTCCTCAGTTTCCTCTTACGCGTTGGCGCTTTTGGATCCGTCAGAATCTCTTTGATAGAAGTGACAAAGTATGAGTGGGGCACGAGGCCCAGGCCTCTGATCCCAGCCCCTCGGGAGGCTGAGGTTAAAGGGTCATGAGTTCTCTGTCGGCCTCAGCAGTTTAGTGAGACCCTATCTCAGAATGGAAAAGTAAAAAGGGCTGGGGCTGGGGCTCAGTGGGTTCAATTCCTAGTACTAGGGAAAAAAAAAAAAAAAAGCTTCGGAAAATACAAGGCAAGTGAGAGCTGATGAGAGACCACTGAATGTTTTCTGGGTGCAGTCCCCAAATTGTGTTCCTGCTACTCATAAAATCGACTTGGGTTCTTGTTGTTCCAGTCATCTGCAACGCCTTTCTAACTCTTTTGCTTAACTAATTCTTACTTTCAAGTATCACCCCTTCAGCCCTCCCTGCCCGCCTCAGTAGTTCCCCGATTCTCCTCTGTCTGGGTTAAATGCCCTTCCTCTGGGCTTTCCTCAGGTACTTACCTCTTTGTAGGAAAAGGATCCGATCTGTCTGCCTTCCTATATCGTCTCTCTGCATACTCTGTACCTCTCATGGCTCATGGCAAATGTCAATAGTTCTTTGTTTGAAATAAAAAGACTTCTAAGCAGGTGCCCGATGCTGCAGGTAGTAGAGCAACCCCTGCACCCCTCAGCCAAGGGATGATGAAGAAGGCACAGAAGCCCACAAGAAGACAGAGGCAGGGAGACCTTCGAAAAAAGGTCTCCTGCAGGCTCCTGGGTGCAGGGGTGCAGTGCACACCTGTGATTTTAACAACTCAGGAGGCTGAGGCAGGAGGATTGCAAGTTCAAAGCCAGCCTCAGCAGCTTAGCAAGGCCCTGAGCAACTTAGTGAGACCCTGACTCAAAGTAAAAAACAAAAAGGGGCTGGATGAATGTTTTCTGTGATATAAAGAGGCTGATTCACAGTGGGACAGGGAGAGGGAGCAGGGGAGGAACAGATGAACTCTAGATAGGGCAGAGGGGTGGGAGGGGAAGGGAGGGGGCGTGGGGTAATTAATGATGGTGGGATGTGCTGGTCATCATTATCAAAGTACATGTATGGAGACACAAATTGCTGTGAATATACTGTGTATACAACCAGAGATATGAAAATATGTGCTCTAGATGTGTAATAAGAATTGTAATGCATTCTGCTGTTATATATAAATTTAAAAAAGGGGGACTGGAGATTTAGCTCAGTGGTAAAGCACCCTTGGGTCCAATCCCCAGTACCAAAACAAAACAAAACAAAACCAAAAAAACACACACAAACAAACAAAAACCCAAACCTCTCCGGCCATCACCTGCCCCTGCTAGCTGACCTTTCTGCCTGGGAAGGTGACGGGGAAGAGGCAGCCTGGAATCCCCCTGACTTGGGAATTCGCTGTCTTGGGGGTTGACTGCTGTGCTCTGAGTTTGGCTATTATAATAGCTTCGTTCACTCAACGAATATTTTTTTGAAAAACTCTGAATCTGTGCTAGGTGCTACGATGGGCTCAGGTGACTCATGAGTCTGATATAAAATCTCTACTTTTATTACATTTCCACATAAGTGAGGGAACCAGAGAAAAGATCAGTGATGTCGGCCACACAACGACATTTTGGGAAAAACAGCGGACCACGGGTACTACTGTGGTCCCACAGGACCGTAAGGGTTAGTGGCTCTACCAGTAAGTACACTCAACAGAGAAACCAGGGAAGGATGCGGTGGGCACACTCCTGCTGTGAAGCAACCCGGGAGTGTATGTCCTGTGTTGCTAAGTCCTTTAAAGACAACTAAGCAGGGCCGGGGTTGTAGCTGGGTGGAAGAGCACTTGCCTACACGCACAAGGCCCAGTACCACAAAACAAACCAACCACAATGACCCAAGCTAAACTGAATCAAGGCGGGGTGAAGAGCAGAGGGCTTCTTTAGAGGAGAACTTGGTTGGGGAAACCTCCCTGGAGTGAAGGGAGGGGGTCAGTCATTGGGTAACGGGGGGGGGGGGGTGGGGGGGTGGGGGGGTGGGGGGAGAACCTCCTGGCTCTGGCAACGGCAGGCACCAACGCCCTGAGACACAGCTGATCTTGACACGCTCTCGGAACAGCAGGGAGGCCAGGTGGTTGGACAGGGGTGAGGGGCAGTGGGGGGTCGAGTGAGCAAAGAAGACAGTGTTACGTCACGAAGCCAGTGGGCCATGACACAGACGCGCCATCTGAATCCCAGCCCCAGGAGGGTTGGGAACAGGAGTGGGATGGGATGGGATTTCATCCTTAAAAAGGCCACCGTGGATGCTGAGTGGGTTCTGTGTGGCATTACAGGGCAGGTGAGGGTGGCACAGCGGTCCAGTTAGGTGACCTCTCTAACAGTCCAAGTGACACAGAAGCCGTTTCTGTGTCCTTAGCACCTAGCACTGAGCCTGATGCGTAACAGAGGCCCACTTGAAGGATGACATAAATGGTTCCTTCCACTGGTTCCAAAGTGAATTCTCTAAATAACGGCTGATCACATCATCCCTCTATCCTTTGGGGCTCCCACTGCATAGAAACCAAGCCCTAACTCTTTCAGACGGCCCTAAAAAGTCCTCTGGTTTTCTTCTGACTTAAACTTTAGACTTACCTTCTGTGAGTCTTTTGCCTCATCGTCCAATCCTGATCTCACACATTAGTAAAAGGAGTGTCTTGAGTTATTCTCCTTTGTTTCATTTATTTATTTATTTTTCCAACACTGGGGATCGATCCCAGGGGCATTCTACCACTGGGCTACATTCCCAGCCCCTTTTAAAATTACTTTCGAATTTTTGCGGCAGGGTCTCACTGAATTGCCGAGGCTGGCCTTGAGCTTGCCATCCTCTTGCCTCAGTCTCCCAGGTGGGTCGGCTCGCAGGCACATGCCACCGTGCCCGGCCGCATCGTCAGTTTGCTCATGTTGTTCCCTAGCCCTGGGTCGCCTGCCCCGTCCTCTCAGACCTCTGTTAAAACCTTCTCTGGAAGCATTATGATCCCCTCCTCCTTTGACCCTCAAATTGTTTTTATTCTCTATTCTAGGCACTCATATTTTCCTCAAAATCATTTATAGTAATTTACTGGGGGCATAGGGACGTCGTGGAAAGAGCACTAGGGTTAAATCTTGCATTTATGGCTTAATGAATGATATAAACAGGTCACTGAAGTCTCCTTATTGCTGCAGGGTGTCTTTAACACCTGTCCTATTGACTGGGTTGCTGAGAGGATGACAGAATCTACCAGGAAAGCACTTTGTTCATCACATATCACGTTCTGTTCTATACTAGAGTCATATCAGAAGGTCCACGAGCCTCTTCGTACCAGATCAGGCTGTCTTGGCAGGAGCAAGAACAGCATCTCTGTATCTTTCCACGGTGCCTGGTAAAGCAGGTGCGGTAAGTGTTGGCTATATTAAACTGAATTGCTCCCTGGAAGTGCCTCCCAGTTCCAGGCTCCCTAACTTTCCATCTCTGTGCACACACAAGTCGCTGCTCGGCCCCTCAGTTCCCACGGCTGTTGCGAGCTCTCTGACACAACATGGCACTCTAGCACACTCTCCTCTGCACCCGCAGACCCTGGCCCTGATGTCACCAGCTCTGATGTCACAGATCTGGCCCTGGGCCTGGCCTCTTCTACCCCGGGGACTGCGCCTACCTTTGCCAGGATGCCTTGGCGATGAGTCTTGCAGAGATGGTGATGAAAGGCCAGCTCCAGATTGTACTGCAGCTGTTCCACTTTCCTTTTGTCTTGGAGCCCTGGCCGATCTGAAGGAGGGGGTGGGACCGGAGCGAGAACAGAGAGAACATGGACATTCACTCCCAGCAAAAGGATATCTAGTAGAGAGAGGCCATCTTGTGTGTGTGTGTGTGTGTGTGTGTGTGTGTGTGTGTGTGTTGGGACCTTGGGCTTGGCTAGTTGTCTCCAAGAGAAACTGGGGAGAGAGGAAAGCAATGGGAACTTCTCACCTCCTAATTCCCAGCTACCTTCTCTTGGGTTACCTGGCATTTCCCATGGCCCATTCAATGCTAGGCACCAGGATTCGACCTGGGGGCTAAGGAAGGGTTGGAAGAGGGCTCCCTGCCCCCGGACAAGAATGGTTCCAGATAGGAGATAGCCTTTCTGAAGCCACTCGGCCCACCCAGGGCCTCTGCGGCCATCTGTGGCTAACTTCAACACCCAAACCACGTGTTTTGCCCCACTTCCCTAAAATATCCAGAAGTCACCTTTAAAGTTTTATCTCTAGTTCCAGGAGCATGTTTAGGTCCCTACTTACTGGCAGAGCCAGAAGACTGATATTGTTGACCTGCACACTCAGGTTAGCAGCCAGCCCCACTTCCCCGGGTTCTTGGAACACTTAGCATTCAGTTGGCTCAGCCCAGCCCTCTCCAGCCCGGTGGAGAAGATATCCAGAGTCCCGCAAATGAATTCACACAGAACAGTGATTCTCAACCTGGCGGCCTGGGGTGGGCTGTTAAAAATTTGGGTGCACCCCGGATCAATTACACTGGAGTGTCTGCAAGTGGAATCCAGGCACCAATAGACTTTTCAAGTTCCCCAGGTGGTTCCAACGCGTGCTACCGCGGAACCTCTGACCTACACCAACAGCCAGATTGATTTCTACGTGGAAGGGGCTCCTCTCCTCCCAGCTTCACTGCTCCCCATTTCTGCAGCCCCACCCTGTGCTGCTCCCGTGCTCCTCGGAGGCACCACTCAATCTTCAGTTTAACTCATTTTATTTGATAGCACTATTGAGCAGGCTCGTTCTGCGATTTCAAGCAATCTCCCAGACTTCACCACATCAGAAGGCCCGGGCTCCTCCGTGTCTGCGGAGCCTAGACCACCTAAGAGTCCCTTCCCCAAGCCTGGTGGCACTCACTGGCGTTGATGAGAACAAGGGCTGTGTAGAGGGCGATCTCGTCCTCAGAAAAGCGCAAGGCACTGAGGGAGTGGGAGAAGTCAAAGATGGAGCTGATGAGCTCGCTGCAGCCTGATGGAATGAAAACGAGAGGGTGAGAGGGGTGGGGGAGACCGTGGTGCCCAGGACAACGCCCTCTGGGTGTTTGGGGGGCACGCGGCAGTCGACCCTGCCAAGAGGGTGCCCGAGTCACAAAACTCTGAATGGGGTTGGCATGAGAATCCTCTCTCTCATTTCCCCCTGCCCCTCACCCAAGGCTCGGAACAGCTCCACGCCACCGTATTTGCCTTCAAAAAAGACTGTGTGGTTCTCAGCATTGTAGGCTCGGCACATCCTGACCAGTACGACTTCCATTGCTCCTGGAGGGGGGAGGACAGTGGACAGGCAGCACCAAGCAAAGCTAGGAACCCACCTCTGACACCCTCAGGGCCCTGATCTCCTTAGGCCACCTCCCTCTGCGTGGGCCCCGTCGCCCCTCCCCTGGGCTTGCCCACCCCTCCTGCACACCTGCTTTCAGCAGGACGATCTGGTCATTCTGACAGAGCTCCATAAAGCCTGAGAGCCTCTTGGCGAACTCCACCACGTACTGAATGGCCTCAGTGAGACGGTGGGCACAGCGCTCCCACATCTCCCACATGGACTGCAGGGGAGGAAGGTCTGGCTGGAGCCCTCGGCGGAACATGGCGACTGACCCTCCCGAGCCTCCGCCCTCCCTGCCAAGGGTTCTGAACCCCCTAAGGATTGCACCACCCGGGGGCATCCTACCACTGAGCTGTACCCCTAGCCTGTTTTATTTTGACATAGGGTCTCACTAAATTGCCAGGCTGGCCTTGAACTTGTGATTCTCCGGCCTCAGCCTCCTGAGTCCCTGGGATCACAGGTGTGCGCCACCGCACCCAGCTAACACTGGCATTTTAAAAAGCCTATTCTTAGCAAAAATGCACTTAGGGGTCAATTCCTGTCAGCCAGTCGCACTTACTAAGCACCCACCAGCTCCTGGTGCTGCGATTGTGGGGAAATAAAAAATGTATGAGATAGAGCTCTACCCTCAGACAATTTGCATTTTGTCGAGTTCCCCTCCCCCAATCCAAAAAAGGACATCATCAAGGTCTTGATAACCTAGAGAAGCAAATGTGAAGTGCCAAATGAGTGCTTTTAGAGCAGGCGGTATTGTCAGAGTGTAACAGAAAAGATAGCATCAACTTTGATGCCTGATGAATCTGAACTTGACTTTGGCTTTACCGCTTGTGATCTTGAATAAGTCTACTAACCTCTCTGAACTCAGTGTCCTAGTTTGTTAAAAATATTAATAAACGTTGCAGGTGCAGTGATTCACTCCTCCAGCAACTCAGGAGGCTGAGGCAGGAGAATTCCAAGTTGAGGCCAGCCCCAGCAACTTAGTGAGACCCTGCCTCAAAATAAAAAGGGTTGGGGATGTGGCTCAGGGGTTAAACACTGCTGGGTTCGATTCCCAGTGCGAAGGGAGTCGGGGTACAAAGGAATAAAGGCCACCCTCAAAGTCTGACAGTTGGAAGGGTTGAAGACAATCTGTGTGAGGCATTTAGCACAATGCTTGGCAGAAAAGGGGTGTTGAACCATCAGTCCTCGGGGTTCTGATTATTGTTGGTACCAACAGAGGGGCAAGAAGGAGCGTGTGAAGGTGGGTGGTGGAGGAGGTTCAGTTGAAACTGCATGAAATTTTGATAGGCAGGGGCCAGGGAAAAGCTCTCAGTCATCATCCGCCAAGTTTTAGATGGACATGTAGACGCAAACCCATAGTTAAAAGCGGCACGCACACTTGCTGGGCAGCCTGTGTCTCTCTGCAATTCCCTGCCTACCCCGCCCCTGGGTGCGCTGGTAGCCATCTCTGGACCCTCAGGGATGGTGACATGTCCTCCCTTCATGCTCGGTCTCCCGGCCTCACCTTCCTCTGGTAGCTGGTCACCTCCTCCCTGGAGAAGAGGCTGGTGCGTTGCCGCAGCAGGTCCTCCAGCCGTAGCTGGCAGGTCTCTCGATAGGACTTACAGACGTTCTGTGCCAAGTGCTCTGGGGCAAGAAGGAGGCACACTTGATGTCAGCCAGTCCTTCCCCGGCCCACACAAGGACCCTTCCCTCTCTGCCTCCTGCCTTGAACCCCCACTCCCTGGCACTCATGTCTGGTCGACAGGGCTCCTGGCAGAAGCTCCTCCTCCTCCTCACCACCCCACGGTCTCCGCAGCTGCTCACCTATCTCCGTCAGGGAGGCATACGGTGCCTCTGGGATGCTGTGGAAACTGGGGCTGTAGTAGCCATCTGGACCCTGTCCAGGTTCCCCCAGCCCAGGATGCCTGGGTCCCTCAAAATGAAGTCCGCCTCTGCCAGGGGCCAGCTGGCTGCCCGTGCTGTAGATGCCCTCTCCGCCCTCCGCCTTGCCCTGCTCTGGGCTGTACTCAAGGTGGAAGGAGGCCCCACTGAGCTCTGCCTTGGCCAAGTGGTTGGAATACGATGGCCCAGAGCCAGAGGCTCTCAGGAGGCCGGGGGGACAGGCGGAGGCCTCGGGCAGGTCAGGTGAAGCGCCAAGAGGCAGCTGCCCGTCTGGGATCCCCGAGGTGTAGGTGAGGGCATCCGCTCCACGACCCCCTGCTGGAGGGGTCTTGGCCACTTGTTCCCGTTGTTGCTGCTGCTGCTGCTGCTGCTGCAGTTGCTTCTGCACTTCTGCGTGGAGGCTGTCCCTCTGTTTCTTGGACATGCGGCCGAACTTGACGGCTGGAGGAAGTACAGGGACCAGGAGTTTAGGAGGCAGAAGACGCGGTTCACGGAGGAGTCAACAGGCACCGGGTTATCATAGGATGGACCTGGCGCTTCCTGATCCCAGGCTCAGCTCTCCAGCCTTGCACTCCCCTTTTGGGAACTGAGGCTCAAGGCTCCTCCCACCCCCTGACTCCTGTCCCTTTCAGACTCTGTCCTGGCTGCCAATTCCATCCCCCAAACTACATCTTCTAAGTTGTAAACCAGTTTCATATAATGGCAGAATGTAAGCCGTGGGCTTGGCTGGGGATTCTGGCCTCCTGAGATTGGGGCTGGGGGGGATCAAGAAGAGACGGCCTCAGGTTGTAATCGGGGTCAGCTCGCTATCTGTGAGGGCCAGAGGAAGAAGAGGGCTGAGAACACAGGTCTCCCTGTGGTCAGGCTGCAGGCTCCCTGGTGACCTAGATACTCACCACAGCCCAACCCGGCTCCGTGGCTGGCTTCTGAACATCCTCTTCTGCTCTCTCTTTCCTGCCTTTTCACTCCCCCCCACCCCTCCCAGGTGTGGGGGCACAGCCCCTTGCCCCGCCTGCCCCTTGCACCCCTGCATGTTTCCTTTCTTTCACTTTGTTATTTTGAGCACTGAAAAGTGCTGACAGGCTCCTTCTGGCTCCCCATCGTCTCATGCACCCCCTGGCCCCACCCTGGGCTTTCTCCGAGTGGGGGCACGAGGGGGACCTGCAAGCTGCTGTGGTGAGGGGGGTGGATCAAGCCCTCGGATCACCAGTACCGCCCACCATGCCCCTGCTTCTGGGTCATTCTCAGGCTCTGGTCCTGTTCCAGCCACAGTCCTGTGTCCTAGGATAGGAATGGGGTCCAGGGAGGGAGCTGGAGCTCTAAACTAAGGTGACGGGGCAGGAGGGAACAGGATGGGCGCTGGACCAGAGGGAACAGCGTGCGGAGGCCAGGATCTGGGAGAAGCTTGCAGAGTAGAACCTCAAGTTGGAGTTTCGGAAGAGCTCAGAAGGGAGAAGCTCAGAGAGAAGAGAGGGGTGTGAGGGGAATGGAGAGGGACTGTGGAGGGCGCCGTGCAGGCCAGCCCGGGCTCCAGGGGACCTCACCGTCTCGGGACATGCCCAGCGCCAGGCACTTCTGCAGGCGGCAGTGCTGGCATCGGTTGCGGCTGGCGCGGTCAATGGGGCAGTTCTGCTGCCGGGAGCAGGAGTAGGCCACGTTGCACTGCTGGCTCCGGCGGAAGAAGCCCTGGGGAAGGAGGGGAGGCCTCGACTTCTTATCCTGGCCAGCTCTGTCCTAGGGGCTTCCAGCCGCAAACACTGGCTCCTGTTTTTCTCCACCCCCAGACATACCCGCCTTTCTCACCTCCATTTCATGGTGTGATTGTTATTTGTGCTGCAATCACTTCCCCAGCTTAAGAGGCTGCCCTCCAGGGCTCAGGGCCTCCAGGGAAGCACCACTAAGGACACCCTTAAGCCCCTCGCCCTCCATCCCCGAAGAGAGTCTGTGTGCGTGTGTTGATACGTACGCCTACGACTCACCTTGCACCCCTCGCAGGTGATGACCCCGTAGTGGATCCCCGACGACTTGTCCCCACAGATTTTGCAAGGGATTACTTCAATTTGTGCTGGAAGAGAGAAAGAAGGAGGTCAGCGCAGGAGTCTTGCTGCGCTCCTCCGCCACGGAGCTGGGCTGCGGGCGCAGGCTCTGTGGCCCCCGACTTCTCCAGCCAGCTCCTGCTCACTCCTCGCAAAGTGGAAGGAGAAGCCAAGAGGCAGATGCTTCTCAGCAAAGGGCCTGAAGAGGCTTCTTTTGTTTCACAGAGGAGAGGCTTGGAGGGGGCGGCTGGGGGAGTTGGATCAGCAGTATAGAGGCCGAAAGAGCAGCTGCAGGGAAGCCACCTGCTCAGCCCGTAAAGTCGAGTAGCTTGGGTTGCTCCTCTTGCCGTGGGCCACAGGAGACTCACTGCCTCGCAGCACCTGCTTCCCGCGCGTGAGGGGCTTCCTTTGTGCTTCCCTCCCCCACGGGGCTTGGCCCCCATGACAGAGTGTGGGGCATGGCAGGAAGATGTGTGCACCCAGCAGGTGCCGGCCATCCTCAGCCAGACGTGAAGGCTGGGGAGGGGCTGCACAGAGCCCAGGAGCCCCTAGTGGGGTTCACAGAGTGGATAGGGAGAGGCTAGGAAGGAGCTAGAGATGGAGCCCAGGAAAGTGGGGCTCAACAACCCAGCTCTGCTGGATGCCTCGGAGCCCAGGGCGAGAACCCAATAGGGCTCATCGGCCATTGGCCCTCCAGCCGAAAGAGGTGACCATGTCTCAGCGTATAAGAGCGTGTATAAAGGCATCTGTGTCCAACAGATCATGCCTGTTGAACTGGCCGAGACTAGAGACCATCTCACTCACCCATTCACTTGGTGGATGAAGGACTAGGGCCCGTCACACAGCCGGTTTGCCTGAGAGCCAGGCTCCATCTCTGTGCCCTTAAGCTGTCCGTTATACTCTTCTGTGTATGTGGCTTCCGGGACACACTTACCAGTGGGCATGTTTGAAGGTGTGTGTGTGTATGTGTGGCATGTTTGCTTATAGCAGTGTTCACATGTGTCTATCTGTGTGTTAGAGCCTGCTCACTGGGCACTAGGACCCGTCTTCTGTCCTCCACTGAGCTCAGCGTAAGCTCTGCCTGCTGGCCCTCCCCTGTGGTCTGCTGTTGGCTCCAGGTTCCTGTCCTCTGTAATGCCCAGGACTTTCTGTTGAGTGTCCAGCTACTGGCCAGAGGCCTCCTCCTAGCCCATCCTTGAAAGGTACCTGGACAAAGCTTGGGATCCCTGGTTATTTCAGGTGCCGAGGAGCACTTCTGAGGACATAGGGGTCTCTTTTTCACCATAAATGAACTGCTGGCTTCCCCTCCGAGTGGGGAGGCCAGGGGTGGAGCTGGAAGAATGGTCTAGGGTCAAAGCTCCTCATCTGTGACACATCTCACATCCTAAAGGGCAGAGGAAGTGTCCCTTGGCAGGAGAAATCTACATTCCTGTGAGCTTTTGTCCAGTCTCAGGCTGGCCCTGGTCACACATAGGGCCTGCTGACGTGAGATGGAGAGGGAGACCGTGGCTTGCCCTCCTCTCTCCTGAAATGTTGTTTCTACTCCCCTTAAGCCACCGTCCTTGCAGGCCAGCCTTGAGCTGAGTCAGAGTGTGCAGGGGCCTCCTCTTGGGGACAGGGCAATGGGGGTCTGAAATCCTCCCATTGGATCTCAGTCCTTTACCCCCCTCTAAGCGGCACTCGCCGCCCAGCACCGGCTCAGTGAGCTGTGGTCACCCCAGGACCAGAGGGCAAAGGAGGATTTCAGATTCTTTCCAGGAAATTACCAGCAGATTTCAATGACAGAGGAGAAAAGAGAAAAGAAGAGGGCACAACGTGGGGCTCGAGCTTCCAGTCGCATTCTCTCTCCACCCGGCAATGAGATCAAGATAAAAAAAAAAAAATGCCAGTCTCTGGGGTGACCCCAGGTAGTGCAGCATGACAAATGACGTCACCAGAGAGACCCACGGAGGGGCAAAGCCGTGTTTGCCAGGTGACCAAAGTGAAGCAAAGCAACCCGTGGACATTTGGGGACCGTGAGAGGCTCTTGGGCCCCACAGACTCTGCTCTTGCCCAACACCTTCCCCTCCAACACTGTGGTATCTCTCTCTTCAGTGACCTAAAGGCCAGAGGGGGGGAAACCAACGTGGGTCACCCAAAAAAAGCAAGCGGGAAGGAGATTAGGCCAAGCCACGGTGGGAACTCGGGCTCTGGCCCAGCAGCCAACCACAGGCCTCCCTGTCTCTTCCCTTCTCCAAGAGCCACATCCGCATGCGTGTGTGAGCTGACCACATGGGTGACCCCAGACATACCTCCGTCCATACCACACCTGACCCACTGCTGGTCCTGGCCCTAGAAACCTCACCACGGTGTCACCAAGACCTTGTCCTTCTCATGGAAAGTGTGGCCACCCAAGGACAAATACTGACATTTGGGGGACACAAGAGCCTTCGGCCCCAGCTACCAGGCCAGATTCTCCTCCATCTTCCCCAACCACAGCCCAAGGCAGAAGTGCGCCTTGAGTCTGGCTCCAAGGGTCATACCCTCCGGCCTCTCTGAGTTTGGGGACTGGGAAAATAACAAAACAAAAACAGAGATAGACCTAGTGACGGAGGGGCCACACAGCTGAGGTGTCACAGGAAAACTCATGCCTTGTCCTGGCCCGGCGCCCAACCCTCAGCACTGTCAGGCCTCCGTCCTCCTCCCCTTCCCCTGCCACCTGCACCCCCTTCAGTGCCATCCACCCTAAACCTCAAAGAGAAAGTACCGGGTGCTGAGTGACTGTGACTTGTGGAGGAGGGGAGGAGGGGGCATGGGAAGGGGCCTGGCAGGGGCGGGGGGTGATGAGAGGAGCCGAGAAGCACCTCAAGACCCACCCCTGCAGCCAGCCCCCAAGGCAGCAAGTGGTGGGAACCCAGATTGGGGAGGGGGAGCTGAGTAATCACACGATTACTCAAACTGTTGCCTGGGAGCCTGGCCTGCCAGGAACTTACCATCTTACGGCCCAACAGTGCCAGGAACTGGAGCCCAGCAGAGGTCAGGAACCGTGAGGCCAGCCCCTGCCTCCCCGGCTCCCACAGCAGCCCCATCTCTGCCCCCTCCCTCACTGCTTCCTTGGGAAGATCTCTGTCTCTTCCCCGCAACTCTCTCCTAAGGCTTCCCAGAAGAAATCCCTCCAGTTCCACGTTTCCAAGAGGAGAGACAAGAGCCCAGGGACACATGATGGTGGCGACTGGATGATCTAGCCTTTTACCTCTCAAACCAGGGCACCTGGGGACTTGGTTAGAAGTATGTCCTGGGGACTGGGATGTTTGTAGCTTGGTGGCACTGCACTTGCCTGAAATGCACGAGGTCCTGGGTTTGATCCCCGGAACCGTACAACAAAACAAAAAAGTAGGTTCCTGCTCAGGAGAGCTGATGTGGGGCTCGAGATTCTTCATTTTAATAAGCTCCCAATGGGTCCCCAAGTTTGCTGGTCTGAGTAGCAAAAACTTAGTCCCTCTGCCTGCTTTTACGGCAGGCTGCTCCTCCCAGAGGGACCAGCAGGGCTGATAATCTCTTCCTAAGCTCTTTCTTTTCCTTCTTTTTTTTTTTTTTTTTCTTCTTTCTGGTGCCCGGGACTAAACTCATGGCCTCAGCTATGCTAAGTCCGAGCCCTACCTCTGAGCTACCCTCCAGTTCACTGAGCTCGTTCTTGTGTCTTCCTGACACCCAGGATACCCTTAGAACGTCATTCTGATGCAGTCCTAGGAAAAGAAAACGAAGGGCTGAGGCTGTGGCTCAGTGGACGGGCACTTGCCGAGCCTGTGTGAGGTGCTGGGTTTGATACCCAGGGGCACAAAAAATCCAAAGCAAAACACAGTGTAAAAGGGTACGACTCTCCTCTGCATTGCTTCAGGGATGGGAGGCTCTCCGGGGAGCATCCTCCTAGAGAAGCTCTTACAAGGAGAAATATGGTAGAGGAAGACCCCCTCTGCCCCCAAACTCCTCTAACCTCACCCTCTTGCAGCTGCGAGATTCATTGATAGTGCTCTTTGAATGTATCCAGAGCTTGGCTCTGGGCCCTGTCCAGGTGCCCTGTGCCACAGAGAGGAAGTGGTAGGAGCAGAGGAGGGGCTACAACCCGGGGGGATCTCGCCCCTCAAACTCCGGAACAGCCCTAGGCAGGTGGAGAACAGTTCAGACGGAGGAACCCTGGGGTCCTCATCTCTCCTCGGAGTCCTGCGGGTCTGAGGCTCGGCCTGTTCCTCCTGGGTTGCAGTCTTACTCTATGCCAGACTTTGCATATATTTGTAATGATCACGACAGTCCATGACATAGGTACAACTCGCACCAACCCTTTTTCACAGATGAGAAAAACCCAGGCCTACCGAGAAAAGGTGGCTCGATTAAGGTTCTACAGCCAGAAGGGGCAGATGTGGCATTTGAACTTAGGTCTCTGTCACGCTGGAGCCAGGGCCCTCAACCTTTACGCTATAAACCCCATGCACCAAACCCGGATGCACCAAGAACACGGTGGGAGAGGCCATTGGCTTCAGGAGACACCTGTGAGCGAGACTGGGGAGCTAGGTCAGGAATTGAGGGAGGAGACCCCCAGAACCGAAGCTCATGTCCGGTACAAAGACCCAGAGAGACAGTCCCTCTGTCCCGGCTTTCCCTGCATGGTCACAGCCCCTCCTGCCCTGATTCAATTTTCTCGGACCCACATCAGACCAGTTGTCCACGGCCACAGAGCTCCTGACTAGGGCACCCTGGACCATCACTGCTCCCGGAGGCTGTGGACTGGGCTTCCCTCTTGGGAGGCTTCTCTTTGCAGAGATGACTGCATGAATGCGTAAGAAATAGGACTGCAGCCCCTTTCTTAGCCCGGGCCCCTTCTCTTCCCACTGAGACCACAGCTCCAGCCAGGGTCCCCTGTGGCCCTCACCTGTCACCAGCCTCCCTCCTTCTCAGCTCTCAGTTCCCCCAGCTTCTGCAAAGCTGGAAACCAAGGTGGTGGGCGCCACCGCAGTGGAGGGGGAGAGGGAGGCCCAGGTAGGGCCAGTGCCACCGCGGTACCTGGCTGACACCACCCCACCCAGGCGCGGCCCTCCCCCCACCCCTGAGGAGAATTTTCTGCTAATATGCCCGATCCTAGCGCTGAGAAAACAGTGAAGCTAAAACTCAGGTGGGCGAGGGAGAGTCTGGGGTTTTGAGAAGCCATGAAAGACAGGCAGCCACCTGAAACCCTCTCCTGCTGCCCCCGCCACCCCCGCAGTCTGGGACAGGAGGAAGGAGGGGAAACAGAAGAATCAAGTGAAAACAACCAGTGGATGGGGGAGGGGACGAATCACCGGAGGAAGCTGAGGAGCCCCCCACTCACTGCCAGGGGCCTCCTCGGCCTCCAGGACCCTCGCCTGCCTCCCCAGGGCGCCCTCTGCGGCTCCAGGAAGTCATGGATCCAGAGAGGCTGGCCCTGAGGCCCTGCCCTGCGACTGTCCGTCCTCCCCGGGGGCATCCCCAGCCCTTTGGAGCCTTGGGATTCCGGGGAAGGGGCTGCACGGCGGAGGCCGGGTCTCAGAAAGGACTAGCCACTGGGGACGCAGCGAGACCCCAGGCTGTCTTCCTTGGCGAGCTCTCAGCATGGGAAAGTCCCTGCTCCCTGTTGGTGTGACTCAGCAGCAGGGGTGGCTCCGTGGGAGCAGCAGGACCTGCACAGGGGTCCTCGCTGTGACCGGGAGGGCCAGGCCTGCGCATCCTGCACCTTGGGCTGGAGTGGGAGGAACAACAGAGGACGGTGCAGGAGTGATGGAAGGAAGGAGGAAGCCTTTCATAGAGTCCCTGGGTGGCCTGGACCCTCAGGGTGAGATCTGTGACCCTGGGACTGGGAGTTCTTTCCGGCCCATGGCTCCTCGTTATCATGACCACACTGAAGCTGAGCGCAGAGCCGAGGCTGGACGTAACCTCACACCCCTTGGCCGCTCTTCTCCAGCCCAGGTCCAGGCCCAGGGTCTTAAGGCCTCCTTCCTTTTGCTGTGCCCCTTGAGGTGAGGTGCGGGCTGCCCTCCCTGTGGCTGGCAGACTCCCTCCATCCTCTGTGCTGTGCCTTGAGCTTCACACTCCAGCTCTCTCTGGGCTTCCCGTCTCCGCGACCTGTGTTTCCTTCCCACACCTCCACCCTGACGTCAGGCCTGTGTTGTGTGTTTCAGGGTCTCTGTCCTGGGAGCTCAGCCTCTGCGTCTCTATCTCATGGGCTGTTTCTGCTCCCGTGTGTCTGGCTTTTGGTCTTTCGGTGTGTTCCAGTCCCCAGCCTGTGCCCCTGACTCGCCCCAGCTGGTGGTCACAGGCACTCACTAGGGTCAGAACATGGGGCTCTGGGATACCCAGAGATGCCTAGGTGAGAAGGACCAGTGGCACAACCTCCAAATTGGAGACCCGCTCCTACCAGCAGCCTGAGTGGAGCTGTAAGCCAGGCGCGGTGGCACCGGCCTGTCATCCTAGTGGATCGAGAGGCTGGGTCAGGAGAATAGCGAGTTCAAAGTCAGCCTCAGCAAAAGTGAGGCCCTAAGCAACTCAGCGAGACCCTGTCTTTAAATAAAATAGAAAATAGGGCTGGGATGTGGCTCAGTGGTCGAGTGCCCTGGAGTTTAATCCCAGAACCTCCCTACACCCCTGAGTGGGGCTGTCTGTGTGTGGCGGGGAGTGGATGCCATGCAGAGTGTCTCCCTCAGCCACTGCAGGGACTCCGGACCTCCTGCGGGCTTGAAACACACCCAATCATGGCACCCTACCGAGGGTTGATGTGCTGATTTGGGGCCATTTCTGGGAAGACGAGCTTCCAACCTTTGCTGCCCATGGGGAGGAGCTAGAAGGGAAACAGAAGGGTTTGGAAGGTTTCGGATCTTCTCATTCACCTCAGCTCATCTACCTGCACTGCAGCTCCCGCCTGATCACCAGAGTAGAGACCCTGTCTTGGCGTGGCCTCCTTGGCTTCTGCCCTCTGCGAGCTGAGACTCTCTCGTTGCCCCTGGAGATGCCTAACTTGGGGACCAGGGCTCTGTCCTTGATCCTGGGCTCTTAAAAGTGCGCATTCCTGTAATCCCAGTGGCTAGGGAGGCTGAGGCAGGAGGATCGTGAGTTCAAAGCCAGCCTCAGCAAAAGTGAGGCACTGAGCAACTCAGTGAGACCCTGTCTCTAAATAAACTACAAAACAGGGCTGGGGATGTGGCTCAGGGGCCGAGTGCCCCTGAGTTCAATCCTTAGTACCCAAAAAATAAAAAAATAAAAACACTGGAAGACTATCCATAGTTGGTTTTTATTTTGCTTTTAAATTTGGCTACCTTGTTTTGTAGCAAGAGACCAGGGCCCAGTAACTTGCCCAAGGTCACACGGCTAGGTAGTAATAGAGGTGGCACCAGACCCTGGTCATTAGACGCTCAGTCCGTGGGTCTTTCCGGGGCCCAATGTGGCCTTCCTTGTGTGGCTTGTGGGAAGGTCCAGGGTCAAAGCTGGGGCTGCCTCAGGCCTCAGGCCACAGGAACACAGGTTTGCCTGTTCCTCCTTCACCCAGGGCTCTGAGAGGTTCTCTGGCTTCCCTGACGTGATTTGCCACCCTGGCTCAGCTGGCAGACACAGGGCCTCTGGACGTCTGCCCACCAGCTGTGGGCTCAGGGCTCCAAGCCAGGAAGGGAGTGAAGCCGAGGGCTCTCTGCTCCCATCTCCACTACCCTCATCCCCATCAAATGGGCAGCTGGACCTGCAGGAACTCACACTCACACACACACACTGCCTGGATCACACTCGGTCCTCATGTCCCTGGGGGGCAGGAAGTGTGATGACCCTGAGGCCTAGACGCTGGGACTCTGACCCCACTCCTGCAGCCTTGCTGTCCTGTTTCAGGCCACAGACGCTCCTCCGGCCTCCTTGTAGGCCCCACTCCCCAAAAGCTCAGAGGCACAGGGGGAAACAGATAGGGGCCAGGTGTGCACCCGCTGGGTCACCCGCGAGTTCCTTCAGAGGCCCTGGAAGTCACCAGCCTCCATGGGCTCCCAGCTGTGTGCTCTGAGGTTCAGCACCGCCCCTTGCGGGGGCTCAGCCTCTTTCCAAACCTCATGATGATGGGGAGCTCCTCACCGGTCCTTTAGCGACCTTGGGTGAGGGAGCTGCCTGGGGAGTGGGACTCCCTGCCTACTCCACCCACCTCCCTGGCTCTTGGCCTTGACCAGGACACACCCAGCCAGGGAGGCATCCTCAGCTTGTCCCCCAAACCTCCTCCTGCCCAGAGGCTCCCAGCCCCGTCCGTCCACTTACTTCTCATGACTGAGCCTTGGCCTTGCCGCCTCGGCACCCTGTCCTGGGCAGGGCTGGTCCAGGCTGGGGCGCAGCTGGCAGCGGAGGGGGTGGGGCCTTCAGCGCCTCAGGCTGCGGCTCTGCACCTAGCTCTGGGCTTCTGGGCAGGGGGTTTAAACTCTGCGCCACACAGGTGGCCAAGTGACAACCCCCCACCCGGCTCCCCCCAAGGGGTGCAGTGGGTAGGATGACAGGCGCCCCACGTGGCCAATCTGGGCTTGGGGCAGGGTGTGAGGGGCGGGGCAGCCAATCACAGGGGCGTTGGAAAATTCCAAAACCACATGCGACAGCCACACGTGGTCAGAGCTGTTTCCACTCGCCAGGGTAGCTCTGGCTGGGGAGCCAGGGCGGAGCTGGCGAGAACGCGGGGCCAGACTCCCACTCCCCTCTCCCTGAGGACCCCGAGCCTGACCCTTTTTGCCAGGGGACACCAGGGACAGGGATGTTCCAGAGGTAAGTCACAGGATGTGTGCCCCCGTTGGTGGCATGTGCCACCTGAGACCCTGTAGACTGCCAACGGCTGCGCCCAGTGTCGTGTGGTCGGGGAGACTGTCTCCCCAACTCCCTGCCACACCCACACCCCTCCTGCAGGTGTGATGTACACCCTGGGCTGGGGAACCTCGGAACTAACCGGAGCATCAGGCAAATGCCCAGGTCTGCAAGGAGGGGTTGGTCCACCAGAAATTTCCTGAAGAGCTTAATTACTAAAATTGAAATGCAGTCATCACCACCACCACCACCACCACCATCATCATCATCATCATCATCCACCTCTCAGTAATAGTGCTTACTGCGTGCCAGAAATGGCCTTAAATGTTTTACGTGGATTATCTAATCCTCACAAAATACTTATTTAAAAAAAATAATAGATTTTTTAACCTTTATAATTTATTTAATTATTTTATGTGGTGCTGAGGATGGAACCCAGTGCCTCACACGTGCTAGGCAAGCGCTCTACCACTGAGCCACTACCCCAGGCCCCTCACAAAACGCGTTATGAGGTAGCTACCATTATCTCCATTTCAAAGATGAGGAAAGTGAGACACAGAGGATTTAAGTAACTTGCTCAAGGTCGCACAGCAAATAAGAGGTAAAGATAGAATCCAAGCCCAGGCAGATCGGCTCCAGATCACACTGGAGGGAAGGTTTGCGTTGGAGGGTGTTCCGAGCCTGGGAGGTCTCTTACCATGTGAGCTTCTCTGTAGATTTGCTTTGTCTGGGGGCCCTACTAACTGGCCAGACAATTTCAGTGACCCTCTTAGCCTCCTATCTGCTTTGTGGGGTACCTTAGCCTTGGAAGGTCCTTCCTCAGGGTCCCTCTTGGTCTGGGGTCCCCCATGGGTTCCTCATCTTGGGTCCCCTTCTTGAGATTGTTTCAATTTAGAGGGTCGTTTCCGGCTCCTTGACCTGGGGCGACCTTCACATCTCCTGAATTCACTGGGCCAAACTCCTGGGATAGCTTTGATCTCAGCCAGGTACAAGTCTTTCTCTGCTGGCCTTCCTGGGGGTTCAGGAGCTGGGCAGTCGGCTGGGGGAAGGACTGTCAGCCTGGAGTCCTGAGGACTCTCACGGGTGGGGTTCTGGATAGCTGTGAAAGGCCAGGGGACTAGGGACAGGCTAGGAGGTATGCACCCCGCTGAGGGTTCTGAGGGAGGGGATTAAGGATAGGAATGGGGTTTGGGTCTCCCAGTTCCTGCTGTTCCAAAAAGTCCCCCTACTCCCCCCCACCCCCTTCCCCCAGCTCGCCCGCGTCACTCTCTGACCCGCTTTTCTCCCAGGGCCCTGCTCAGCATTTCCGTGGGGCCCTGTGGCTAGCGGCAGGCAAGGCACCGATCAGGATTGTGCTGAGAAAGCAAACTGCCCCCCCTTGGGAGGATGTCGCATCCTGGAGGGTCCCCAGCCCTGGTCCCCCAGCCTCAGAGAGAAGGCTGACGCTTTGCCGTCTGAGAGGTTTCTGCTCAGCACTGAGAGGCTCTGGGGATGGCCGGGAGCACTCAGGGGCAGCAGGCAATCGAGTGAGGGCCGGGCAGAAGCGGAAGTGGCCTCTTCTACCTCCAGAGACAAACTCCTCGGCTCAAGGCTCATGCCTACAGAATGTTTTTCCAGAGTACCCTCAGCCTGTTGAGGGCATGCTGGGCATCTGCTTTGGGACAGAGGTGGCGTGGGTACACTTGCTGGGGGACTAGCCTCTTGCACAAACAAGGAGAGTAGATCCGATGTGCTGAGAGGTCCCCAGAGAGGATGCTCACTCGCTAATGTCCACTGGGAAGTCCTTCCTGAGCACTAGCCTCCTCCTCACATGATGTATTCTCAGTCTTTCAGGCCCTGGGCGGGGGGGGGGGGGGGGGGACAGAGTGTCCCTGTCCATTCTATTTCCTACGGAGACGCAGGCTCTCGGGCTCTCAGTCCTGCACAGCCTGGCTCCAGGCTTGTTCACACCCCAGGATGTGTTAACCACAGACGTGAACACCAAACCCGGCCTGCTGCCGCAAAGCCCGGCGCAGGCCCTGGGGCCTCCACTGTGGCAGTTTCTGAGGCCACCCCTGCCCCCCACCTCTCCATTTCAGCCCTTTCCTGGGCCAGCACTGGAGCCTGTCCCCTGCTCTGTCTGGCATCTCTGCTCTGCTCTGCTGATGGTCCCTTTCCCTTGTGCTACTCGGCTTCTTCCTTACCTCCTCCCGTTGCCCTGGCCCCTGGTTCTCTCCCCTCCCCTCCCCTCCCGCCTCCCCAGGCTCCACTTCTCTCTAGGCCCGAGCCATCTTTGCCCGGCTCCTCCACCTCCATCCAACCGCTGTGCCCACCTCCGACGCAAACCTCCTAGGACCCTGGCTGAGTCCTGTCAGGCCACACCCCAGCACCAGATCTTGTCCCCAAGTCCCTACTCACAAGTATGGGTCTTCTTTGCAGCCAGTAGCTCTGTGAAGAGAAGACAGGGATCTGCGTCAGAGACCGAAGGGTCCCGGGACCCCCCCACTCAGAGGGTCCCACCTCCGCCTGCCCAGCAGAGCCTGGCACTGAGCAGCGGCGTCCAGCGCCGCAGCGCCCTCTCGGCTTCCTTCTCTGTCCTTTTGTCACAGTAGCCCTCTCTGGTTCCTCAGAGAGCCTCCAGGACTTCCCGGGCTGCACCTCCTGCCTGGACTGTCCTTCCCCCAGCCCAGCCAACCTTCCTCATCCCTTGGGTCTCAGGTTATGTAAGAAGCTGCCATGACATCCCCCTGCCCTGGTCCCCCCCCCCCCCCCCGCACTCAGCATCTTGCCTCTGGTTGCCCGGCCCCCGCTGCATCACCTAACTGCCATAAATGTGCCATGACCTGTGCTACGAAGTCCCAGCCGTTCCAGGACCCTCCGTAGCACCTGGCACGTTGGAGGGGCACAGGAAATAGCCCAACCACGGTGAATCTCTGTGGGAAGGAAATCCCTCGGTGGGTTATCCAGGCCTGAAAGTGCCAGGGAGTCCCAGAGACGTGGGGCTGGGGGCGGGGCAGAGGGGATGTTGGGGCCATCTGTAAATGCAGACCCTTCCCTGGCTTCCCTGGCCCACTGGCCTGCAGGGGGAGGAATCCTTGTGCTGCTGCTGCTGCTGCTGCTGCTGCTGCTCTGGATCTGAGTAGAGACCAGGCAGAAGGGGGCAAGGTGGGTGGTGGGGGTTTGCAAGGATGCAGGGACCCCCAGATCCCTGGGGAGCTGCTGAGTGGAGTCTTGGCTGGAGTGTGGTTGGTGGGGGTCACTCTGCTGTCCAAGCCGGACACAATACCCCTCCCCAGTATCTTGCCCACCCCTCCCACTGTCCCTCTGCCCAGGAGAGGCCGTCCACAGGTAGGTCTCCTGCACCTGGTGGCCAGGGCTCTGCGGGGATGGAGGGAAGACCTGCTCCAGCGGCCACGCCCCCAGTGCTGCTGGGCTCCACCCAATTCCCTCACTGACGTGGCACCCCGTCCTCCTCCAGCCTCACCCCGGTGTGGGTGCTCCCCTGCTTGCCCGGGCAGCCAGCTGGTCTTCCTCCACCAGGTGGCCTTGGAGCTGGGCAGCTCTGGCCCTCAGCTTCCCCTGGGTCCTCACAGCCAGCCAAGCTGCGTCCAGGGAGTCCTGCTCCCAGGGGTGCCTGACCTAGTCCTCTGGCGGGCGGAGGCCTACCGGGCTCTCTGTCCCCTTCCCCTGGCCCTGGGCCGCACGTTCTGTGCAGAAATGAAACCTCACACTCCTAGGCCGGCAGGGAGGAAAGTGCCAGGCTCCTGGGCACAGGCAGCTGACAGGGTGTGGCGGCCACCCTCCCCTCCCCCGCCACTCCTCAAAGGCAGGACAGGTCCTCCACTGCCCAGGGAAGGAGGTGGAGTGGCCTGCCTCCCGCTTGCTGCCCAGGGGCCTGGCTGGCTGGAACCAGCGAAGCCGCGTCCCCTCCACCTGCGGGGAGGACCCTTCGCGTGGGCCAGCTTCCTGACCTGCTCTCCCTCCTCCCCCACCCGACCTGTCCCTTCTCCACTCTCCCTTTCTCCCCCCTTGGTGGGGGCTCCCCTGTTCCTGTGTCTCCTCTCTTATCCCCGCAGCCTTCCGTGTCGACTTGGCCTGCCTGGCCCCTGCTCTCCCTGCCAGCCCACCTGCCCCCTCGTCCCTCCCCCTCCCTTCCCACCTCTGCCTTCCTCTGAGCCTCCTGGCAGGCCCTTCCACCTGCCTGCACGGCCACGGGCCTCTTACCCCGTGAGGCTCGGTGGGGTCTCTGTGGGGCCCTGTCCATGGGGCAGCTCCCTGGGTGCCGTCCTGGCTGCCCTGGCTGCCCAGGAGGGCAGGGAGCAGGGCCCAGGGGAGGGAGGAGGAGGAGGGAGGGACACCTGGCCGTCAGCAGGCAGGGGAGAGGAGTGGCTGGCAGAGCGTCCTGGCACCAGGAGGGGACATGGGAGAGATGAGTGGGCCCGAGTGAGGAGCCTTGAGGGGAAACAGCATTAGCCAAAGGAGAGGAAGGAGTGTTTATTTGTCACCTGCTGTGTACTAGGCCCCCTGCCAGATCCTTGTGTGAGTGATCATTCCAGATTCGCTATTGAACCCAGGGATGCTCCCTGAACGACCTGCACAGACACAATGAATGGTGGAGCCAGGATCTGAACCCAGGTCCTTGAGACTTGAGAATCTGTGGTTTCCACCAGAGCAGGGGAGAGAGGGAGGAGAGGATAGCGAGGAGGGGCGTGTTGGGGTCCGTTCCCTCCAGGGCTCTTGGTTCCTTGAAGACAAGGCCTTCTTTGCCGGCTGTCTTTCCCTGGACCTCCTGGTCTGCAAGGCTCCACAGGCCCCAGGTCTGGGCAGGGCGTGGGCAGGGGAAGGGGTGGGGGAGCGTGGAGCAGGGGCGCAATAGGGGAGCAGAGGAGAGCAGAGACGTCACCCCCAGCAGAGCCTGCGCACACCGAGGCCGCCCTGGAGTCCAGGGATGGTCAAGGCACCAGGCCTCTGTGGGTTCTCCTGCCCTGCCTCGGCCCAGAGTTTGATTAGCTGGGCCTGGCTCTCCTGGTTACCCAAGAGGCGGCTGGCCGGGGGCCAGGCTGCAGCAGGAGGCTCCCTGGCACCTCCTCTTGCTCTCTCTCCCAGCTGGTAAACAGCGGAGCAGGAGCCAGGCACGCCACCGCCTCGTGACTCGCCCACTCCCCCCAACCTGTGCACGTGGCACCTGGCATGGAGAGGGCAGGCAGCTGTCCCTTCCCTCTTCTGTCCTCCCACCTCACCATCTCTCACTCCTGCCCCACCCTGGAGCTTCACACTCTGCCACCATCGGCACCTCTGTCCTGGGTAGCTCCCAGAGTCTCCCCTAGGCTGCAGCTTGAGGGACAAAGGTTAGAAGAGGAGAAGGACTTTCCAGCTCCTAGGGTGATTGACAAGGGGGTAGAGATGGAGGAAGCTTTTGAGGCCCTTCTTGTACAGGGAGTCTGAAGGTATGTCAGGCTCCGATTTTCCCCAGGTCTTTTTGGTGAAACTCGGGCCCACATACATTTCTCTGCAAACAGCATGAGGTCCGTCGGTTGCTTTGGGGCCTCTACTCCCTGGGCAGCTGGGGAATAAGAGGCCAAGGGCAACCCCACCCAGCACCCCCTGACTGACAAGCTGGGCTGGCAAGAGGCAGGGGAATGGATACAGAGGAGCCCCTTCCCTCGAGCTCCAAGGGCCTCCTCCCTCCCCCCCATCTCTTCCCCTCCTGCGGTCTATCTTCCTCTGTGACTCTGGGTCTCCCAGGCCCCTTCCTGGCTACACTGTCCCCCACATCGGAGGCCCGGAGTGGAGGTTCTGCAGAACGCCTGCAGATGGGCATCCCCAGGTAACGGCCCAGTTACTGCAGGTGTGGTCCTGCCATTTCCCCTGTCATGTGGGGTGGGGAGGAAGTGACTGGGGGTTGGGAAAGGCAGGGTCCTGGCCTGTAGGCCTCCAGAGTCACACACGTCCTAAGCCTCCTCCTGACCTGCCCCCCCTTGCCCTGAGGACAAATGGCGTTAGAAGGGCTGGGCTCTTTGGGGAGGTTCTTTTGGGAAGTCCCTTCTGGTTTCCTTGGGAGGAATCGGTCCCTTCAGAGCAGGGCAGTGGACCTCCTCCTCCCAGGCAGGCTCACATTCCTACCCTAGGAAAAGACTGATAGGGATCAGAGAATCACTTCACCCCCCACGTGCCCAGACCCCTTATCAAACCCGGGAATCTCAAAGCAGGGGGCAAACAGCCTGCAGGGGTGGAGGTGGGGTGGTGGCTTGGACCTGGGGAGCAGTCACCAGCCTCTCCTTCCCTTCCTCTCCACCCCCTTAACCACAGAAACCACTTAAAGCTCAGCCCCAGCCTGCCCTTGCAGGCAGGGCCTGGGGGGTAAAGGTGCCACACACAGCCCCGGCCCACTCCCCACTCCGGGAAGGGCCCTCTTCAGGAATCAGGGACCACACCTCCTGGGTGCCAGGAGCTCCATGCCTGGGAAGACCTCCACCACCCAAGTGAGCTAGGAAGGGGGGCTGTGTGTCCATCATTAAAAAAAAAGACTCTGGCAGGCTCTATAAACATCTGTGTCTCCAGATCTCTGGCCTCCAGCCCTCCCCCATCCTGTCACAAAGGCCACTGTGGGTGGAGGGAACAGTGGGAGTTTGACCCTAGCTCCTGGCCTTGAACTCCTCCTGGTGACCCTGCTGTACCTCTCGTCCAGTCTTTAACACGGAGAGTCACAGGGCTTGGAGGGTCTGAAGCCGGAGCTCTGATTTTTGGAGCAGAAAGGCTAGGAAGAATGTGGTCTGCCCTGTATTTGCTGCGAGCCCCGAGGCAAACCATGTCCTCAGTAAAAGGGGCAATGACAACCGTCCTGACCCATGTTGGTGCCAGGGCTTCCGAGCGTGGGTGTCTGCACACAGGCTCTTAGAGTGTATTTGCCCCCAGAGCAGGTTTCTTCATCCGGAAGTCTTGCTACCTGGATGCTCCTCCGGGGACTTTGTGGCCCCCGTCATAGGAGCGCTCCCCTAGCCTCCAGGGTGGGGTTGGGGGTGGGGGGTTGGTTAGAGTCACAGTCAGAAAACTTCAGCGGAGGCTGACCCCAGGCGAGTACACTACACTGTCTCATCTATTTCCTACTTTGTAAAGTGGAAGTAATAATACCTACCTTCCTGAGCGGTGGTGGTGACTGGTACGAGAACATGCACCAGTGCCAGGTAAAGTTCAGGGCCTGGCACAAAGTGTTGAGGTTAAAAGAAAAGAAGGGTATTGTGTTTTCTCGCTCCTTGTCTCTACAATCTTCTTTCCCTCTCTTTACCTGACCCTCGCTTTTCTATTCCCTTTCCTGCTTTGTTTTACTCTATATCACCAAGTAACATCCTTTCCATTTTACTGGCTCGTGGTGTGACATGTCTGATCTCTGTCTGTTTGGATCACTACTAGATCCACTGCCTGGATCCCCATAGACCCTCCCTAAGTATTTGTTGAAGAGATGCCTGAATGAAGGTTTTATGGGACCTCTGAGTTTCTGCTTGCGTTCCTTCATCTCATTCTCTCTTTCCCCCCAGTACTGAGGACTAAGCCAGGAGCACTCTTTCACTGAGCTACAATTCCCAGAACTTTTCGTTTTATTTTGGGACAGGGTCTCACTAAGTTGCCAGGACTGGCCTTAAACTTGGGATCCTCCTGCCTCAGCCTCCCACGTCCTTGGGATCATAAGTGTGCATCATCACTTCCGGTTCTTTCCGGATACTCCGGAAGGGTTGTAATGGAAGGGTCTGAAGAATGGACACAATACAGCAGTAGGGATAGAACTAGACCAGCAGGTGGGCTTCTCGGAGGTCACATGTGTGAATTCAAGCTGCCAGGATGTGCAAGGATTGGAGAGCTCCCATCCTGGGGAAGGAGCGACCTGGTGGGGAGTGGAAACAGACGGTTGAGGATATTGAGGTGAGGTAATTGACAGCCCAGATTCTGGAGCAGACTCTCTAGGTTCAAGGG
Organism: Callospermophilus lateralis; assembly: GCF_048772815.1. Lineage (NCBI taxonomy): Eukaryota > Metazoa > Chordata > Mammalia > Rodentia > Sciuridae > Callospermophilus > Callospermophilus lateralis. The sequence goes on from NC_135311.1 coordinate 3,756,813, forward strand.
CTAGATTTCCTGTTGACTAGCTCAGTCAGGCCCAAGGTCACATTGGATGACAGTAGTGCTTGCATCCTCATGGAGTTGCTGGGAGGGACACACGACTGGGACAAGTTGGTGTGAGAGGGCTGTAGCTGTTAGCCTCCTGATTGCTTGGTCAATGCTGCCCCCTGGTGGACATACCTGGAGCAAGATTTCCTGGGCCCAGGGCGATGTGGTGGGAACCTAATCAGGGGAGGCGAAGGGACTGGGAGCCTTTGGAAGGGAGAGGTATGTTTGTTGACTGCATTTGCTGAGTGCCGAGGTGCTGTCTGGACCCAGCAGGCGTAACCCTGATGCAGGGCACAGCTGGCACCTTGGGAAGTGGGAAAGGGCCCAAGTGGGAGGGAGCCAGAGCTGGAATGACCTAGGGCCTCCTTTCTTTCCTTCTCCCTCCTCCAAGCTTGACCTGAGCCAAGAGGAACCAGTTCCTGGGAAGGTGGAGGTGGGGAGAAGAAGGTCACTGTTGACGTCAGGGACATTCAGGTGGGAGGTAAACACAATCTGACCTACATTTATTAATGCACTTTCCATCCCTCCTCCTTCTGGCTGGGGCAGCCTGTTCTGGCACCCCTGAGAACAGCGCTCACACTCTGGCCACACCCTCCTCCCCAGATCTCCACCCAGGGGCCTTCTTTCTCAGTCACTGGGTATCCAGGTGCTGCCCTGTTTCTTGACTCTAGCCTGGCCCACCCGGCCCCCACCAGAGCAGCACAGGTACAGAAGGGGTAGGCAGGAGGGAGGCAGGAAGGTTGAGGGGTTCTGTGTGTTAGTCTGACATCCCCTGACACACTCCCAAATTTCATTTGTCTTCAGGACACATGTGAGTTTAAGGAATCGGTAGGACCAGGTGCGGTGGCTCACACCTGTGATCCCAGCAGCTCAGGAGGCTGAGGCAGGAGGATTGCGGGTTCAAAGCCAGCCTCAGCAACTTAGCGGGGCCCTGACCAACTCAGACTCTGCCTCAAAATAAAATATAAAGGCTGAGGATGTGGCCCAGTGGTTAAGCACCCCTGGGTTCAGTGCCGGGTACAGAAAGGAGGGGTAGGGCGGGAAGGGCTGATTTCCCCCGTGCAGCCCCGAGGAAGCTTGAGGGGGAGGTGGTTTGTGTTGGCTTCTGTCACAGAGCTCTTGCAGAGTGACTGTGACTAAAGGGTTCCTGGAAGGTTGGGTGTCTCACGGGCCTCCCAGACCAGGCTTCCGGAAGCAGCTCTGCTGGAGAATGCTGCCTGATGTCCTCTGAGTTGGAGAACCAGGGAAACTGGATGAGCTTCTGGTCCTGTGTGTGGTCTGGTCCGGGGAAGAGGGTAGCTCGCGACCCCCGAGCGCAGGATGCCCATGAGGGGAGGAACAGAGACAACCTGGCATTTTATTAGTAAAAATAAATACATGCGAAGTATCTGGAAAGAAAGGAGACGGCGGGCCCCGCGGGAAACCCGAGAGTCTACAGGCTGAGGTGGGCGGGCACCAGAGAAGACCCAGGGCCGAGCCCCCCACCCAGGGGCGGCAGCAGGGCCATCAGGGGCGTCTCGCACTCGCCCAGCAGCACGTCCCTGCGCAGCCCGGCGCCGCGGTCCAGCACTTTGGCCCTCAGGCTGCGGGCGGCCAGGTCTGGGGGGCCGAGCCCGTCGAAGAAGAAGTCCTCGTTGAAGATGGGGTTGGCGCTGCATTTGACCACGCGGCTGCGCTGGGCGCGCGGCCGCACGCGGGGCTGCAGCCGGAGCACCACGCAGCAGCCGCCGCCGCCGCTGCCCGGGCCGGCCCGGGGCCGGGGGAGGGCCTCCGCGCTCACGAGGCGCAGCCGCAGCCGCCCGGGCCCGGCCTGGTACTCGGCCGAGAGCCGGAGCTGCCCGCCGCGGGGCCCGAGGCGCAGCACGCTGTCCCGGGTGGGCCGCAGCTGGCAGCAGAGGACGTCCAGGTGGAAGAGCGGCGGCGCGGGCGGGCTGCGGTCCGACGGGGCGGCCTCCTCCCGGGGCAGCGAGTGCGGCCGGCGGCGGCCGGGCCCCGGCCGCGGGGAGCCCCAGGGCGAGGAGTCGGGCGACGGGGCCGTGTCGCCGTCGGGGGCCCGGCAGAGGCGCAGGTCCGGGGCCGAGACGTACAGGCGGGACTGCGCCGGGGACAGCCCCGCGGCCAGGCCGGGCGGCGAGAGGAAGAGGGACTCGCGCCGGCGCGTGTGCGGGCTCTCGGGCAGGAAGGCCCAGCCCTCGCGGCCGGCCAGGTGCGGCAGCGAGCAGGCCGCGGGCAGGCTGCGGGCGCCCACGCGGGGCCCGGCCCGGGGCCGCGCGCCGCCCGGGTCCCGGAGCCGCGGCGGGATGAAGAACTGCGGGATGCGGTCGGGGGTGAGGACGTTGGGGAAGGCGCGCGGGGCTGGGCCCGGGGCCCGGCGCGCGGGGAGCCGGCTGGAGGGCGCCCTCCGCGCGGCGGGCTCGGCGGCCCCCGGCCGGCAGCCGGCTTTCTCCAGGAGCCACATGAGCGGGTCGGGGGCAGGAGGCTCCGGTTCCGCAGGACCCAGGGGCGCGAATCCAGCGTCGCAGTTGGGAGGGACGGACGGACGGCGAAGCTGGGCCGAGAGAGCAGAGGACCGGGGGTGGGGGATGCTGAGAGTGAACCGCCCGGGCGTCGCTGCGGCGCCCTGGTCCCCAGACTCCTGGGGTGCACGGTCCCTGTTTGAGCAGGGAGGGGAGACGAGCTAGCGACGTCTGGGGACGCCGGGGAGGACTGGAGCACAGGGCCGGGCGGTCTGTAGGTGCAGACTCGCCATTGCTAGAGGTGGCCACCCCCTCTCCACACACCCACTAGGACCCAGAGGTACTGTGGGGGGCAGATCTGTGGTCACAACCCGTCCAGATCCCGAATCCGCTCAGACACGCGGTCCCGGTAAAAGAAAGCCCGGCTCTGGGTGGGCCCACTGCCCTCTTCCCGCCTTTCTTAAGATCTGGGCTCTTCGCCTAGTTCTGATCCGGCTCCCCTGGAGCCTCCCGGCCCTGGTGTCGCGGGGCGAGCGGCTCGGGACCGTGCTGTCCTTCTGCCCTCAGCCCCACCTGCCTCCTTTGGCTCCTCCCTCAAGTAGCGCTCCCCTTCTCCGGTGGCTGCTGGCCACCAGGGGAATCGCTTCTGCTCCTGGCAGCCGGGCACACACCTGTCTGCTGGCCTGAGGACTCCGGGGCCGGTCCACGGAACCGCACCCCACCCCTTATCTCTGACGACCTGCTCCCCAGGATCCAAGTCCTACCGCACCCCGTGTCCGCAGGGCAGGCCGGGGCCCTTGGGTAGCCCCTCCCACTCTCCACTCTCTCCCTAGGTGACCGCCAAGCACAAAGAGACCATTGAGCGGGCTCGGGAAGGACCTTCAGCTGCCCGCTCACCGAACCCTGCACCGTGTCACCGGAGCGCGATCTCCGACTGCTTGCCGGGGAATCCAAGCCTAGGACCCGCTCGGTGGTGCGCCCGGAGCGCAGGCCTTACCTGTGGGCGGCCGCTGCGTCCTGGCCTCTGGCTCTGGCCTGGAGGCGTGCAGAGCCGCTGGGGAGCAGCTTCCTCTGAAACCTGCTCCCCCAACCCAGTCCTTCTGGGAGGAGCTGGCAGGGGCCACTGCTGTCCACGTCTGACTTCTTTTCCTGAATAAACACACCTCTGTCTCCGCGGCCATCAACCGGGCCTTCTTCCTCCAACCAGAGCCAGGTTTCTAGCAGCAACCTGCTAGTCCTGGACCTGGGCTGCGTGGGGGTGGGGGGGGGAGAGTTACAGAGAAGAGTGCGATTGCCAGCAGTGGCCAGTGGCTGCCATTCTTTTCTGTGCATCGGCCCCACTCCAGCCATAGCCATGGGGAAACCCACAGCCATGGCCACACAAAGCCCATCTTCTTGAAAACCCTCCTTGCTGGAATCCTGCCTTGTCATCCAATGCAGGTTCTAGAGCCATCCTCTCAGTAGCTCCCAGATACCGCTCCCACATCCCAAGGAAAAGTGGCCAGGTTAGGATACTAGAGCCAGAGACACTGAGGACAAAGCTGGATCCCCCAGGGTCAGAATCAGGCTGGCCTTTGCCCTCCACCTTTGACAGATTCCAGGAAGCACAGGCTATGTCTGATAGGATGGGACTCACAGTTCTGCTCCAGGCACCCCGACCATCAGTCTGTCAAGGAGGCCAGTTCCTTCCCTGTTAGGACCTTAGCATAAGCTATTTCCCCTCTTCCTTCCCTTCATCTTCCAGATCTGGAGACAGTATTACTGACTCCCTCCCATCTAAATTAGGGGCACCTATGTACACTTACACAGCGCCCCACACCTTTCCTTTATGCCATTGGTCACGTTTTTTTTTTTTTTTCTACTTATGTGATTTTTTAAAAGATGTCTGCCTCCATTATTAGATTATAAACATCCCAGACAATGCTTAGCACAAGCCAGATGCTTGATCAGGATTTGACGCATGAGCAGAACCATACTTGAATTTGTTTGTACATCCATTCATTGAGTTCCTAGAACATGCCACACACTGTGCTAGGTACTGCGGGTACCCAGAGTCGGTAGCTGCTGGGGGGAAATAGACAGTAAACACTGACCACCATCATAAGACAGATTGTGAAACGCAGGAAACAAACAAGACGAGACAAACCAGCTAACGCCCATTATTTTGTAATCTGATACTTGAAGGTTTTGACAGAGCAAGTGTTTTTAGGTTGGTTGACTTGTTTGGTTTTTGGAGATCTTTAGTGATCCCAGACCTTTCATTCCTAACTCAGCTCAGTCCTGGTGTTTCTAGGGAGGTCATCTGGCTCTACATGCTGCCACCAAGAACTCCTGCTTTGGGGGAAAGTCCGATGGTCTGGAGATTGGGGCTTTCTAGCTTTTTGACTTCTTAATCTCTTTGGAAGTCAATTTTCCCATCTGGTAAATAGAGAGGCTCTACCTAACAGAGTTGGTGTGAGGGTTAAACAGGATAACTCATGGGTATTCGTTACACTTGCTTCTGCTAAGAGTGTGAGAAAAGAGAAACCCAGCTTGATCTAACTTCATAATGAATCCATTTTTGACTTCCAGAATAAGTCCAGAAATTGGGCAGGATTCAGGAATATTTGATTTTGTGGCTTCATCCATTCTCAGCTGTAGTTACTGAGTATCTCCTATGTGCCAGGCACTGTTGGGTATATAGCAATGAACAACAAATAAATCACCTGGCCAAGTGTAGTTTAAACATTTTTTTTTTGGGGGGGAATGCAGCAATGAGAAATAAGGTAGCAAAGAAGAGAGTTTGGTAGATGGAAAAAAAAGTGTTGAGAAAATTAGAATGGTAGAGGGTGCCAGGAGAGTGTGTGTTAAAATAGAAGGGTGAGGGGTGGCCGCCTGGGGAAGGCAGCAGCTCAGTCATGATGTGGGTGAAGGAGAAAGGGAAAAGCATTCCAGGCAGGGGGGATCCCAAACACAAGGGCTGGGGCCACGGGGCTTACCTGGAGTGGTCAAGGAGACCAAGGGGTCAGTGCGGCCAGAACAGAACAGACGAGGGGGAAATTAAGTCAGAGCCCAAACAGGGTCGTAAGGTTAGGGTTGTAGCCACTGTAAAAACTTTGCTTTTATTTGTGGTGAGTTAAGGAGGGATGTGGGTAGCCTTCCATGTTAAAAAGATCTGCCTGGCACCTGTGCTGGGATTAGGATGAAAGGGCAAGGGCAAGGGAGACCAGGTAAGGGACGGCGGAAGTGACCTTGGCCTGAGATGGTTGGGGTGCGGATGGGGGCGGGGTACAGTGGTCAGTTTCTGGACATATTCTGAAGAGGATCATAAAGGGTTTCCTGCTGGTTCCATCCCCATCCAAAGGGAAACAATGAGCCAAGATCTTTGGCCTGCCCAGCTGGAAGAATGGAGTTGGCATTTTACCGAGAGGAGGAAATATTGGGCAATCTGTTGAATTTGAGCTATTTGTTAGGCATCTGAGGGAAACGTGGAGTAGGCAGTTGGATATATAAATCTGGAACGCACAGAAGAGGCCCTGAATGAATCTGATGTCACTCATCTTCATTTCTGTAGATCAGGATTCTGACCCAATAAGAAATGATGGGCCAAAGCGCAGCAGAGCTGAGACTAGAACCACGTTTTCTGTCTTGAGAGCAATGTTCTTCCTTGTACCCTACGAATCCTTCAGCTCAGGGCAGGGCTGTTCCCTTAGAGTATCGCCCCCTCACTTCTCCAAGTGCCATCGCTCCCACCCCCTGAGAACGTTTTAGTCCGTTTTGTGTTGATGTAACAATACCTGAGATGATTCTGGGAGGCTGGGAAATCTAAGAGATGGTGCTGGCAACTGTGATGGCCTAGGGCCGAGTCCTGGCACGGCAGAAAAGGACAAGTGGGCACACCGAGAAGAGAGAGAACACAGGAATGACCTCACTTGACAATAATTCACTCTCATGAGAACAAACCCACTCCAGAAAGGAATGCGGTCATCCTTTTAATGACCTAATCGTCTCTTAAAGACCCCTCTTCCAAACCCCACTGCAATGACAATCAACTGTCAACATGAGCTTCAGAGGGGACAGAACACATTCAGACCATAGCAACTTTACAGGTGACCCAAGGGTCCTTATTTCCTTGCTCTTGCTGGTACCATTATAGAAGAACACTTAGGTGGCTGAGCAGCACAATCCAGGTGCAGTGGGGCTCAACTCTAATTCCAGCTACTTGGGAGGCCGAGGCAGGAGGATTGCAAGTTTGAGGCCAGCCTGGGCAATTATTTTGAGACCCTGTCTCAAAATAAAAATAAAAAGGACTGAGGATGTAGCTCAGTGGTCAAGTCCCCCTGGGTTTAATCCCTAGTATGGAGAGAGACATGAGGAAGAGGAAGAAGGAGGAGGAAGAGCGGGAGGAAGAGGAAAGGGGGGGGGGAGAGCAAGAGGGGAAGGGAAGGAGTGGGAGGGGAAGAGGAAGGAAAAGAAGATTGGGCAGCACAGAGAACTTTTCAGGGTCCAGGTGAAATGGAAGACGCAGAGAAGTTCAGGCCTTTCTTCCAGGTAGGCAGGCGCGGAGACCTTGAGTGGTGGCTTCGGGCAGCATGACTTGGCCACAAATGCCCACTGCAAGCCCTGGTGGGTGATAGGGTTGGTGACAAACTGTGTCTTGCAGCTCTGGCTCCCTGCCCAGGACCTGTGACGAATGACCTAGGTCTGGTCTCTGTTCCAGGAGGGCCTCAGGACTATGGGCTACTGATGTCCACTGTCTTCTTGAACTGGCTGATCTTACAACACCTTACTCTTTGGTTTCTCTTGGCACTCGACTCAAGCACGTGAAGGACACGTATCTTCTGCCTTAAGCAGGATAAGCCGCCGCGTTTTCCTGCATGGCCTACTAGATCCGACCCCACCCACCTCTGCAGGAGCTGCACTGTCCGTGGGCATGAGTTTGTAAATGTGGAGGCAAGGTGGCTACGATACTTGGCCTCCTGGGAAGGAAAGCCACCTGTTAAAGCCCTGGACACTACAGAAGTGTCCTAGCAGCTGACGGCCTTATTTCTTTTCAGGACCCTGGCTACCCAGCTGGCCGAGTGGTTGAGGCTGACACTCTGCAGATTTCCACCTGGGCCTATTGCTGTTAGAAACTGGCCCCAGCAGAGAGGGGCCAGGACACATTCGACCTATGTATATGGAACCCCAGACACAGCTATTGTATTATTCTTTCTTTTCTTTGACTGCATAGGATGAACTGTATTTCCCTTCGTATACTGGCACTATTGAAGGAAAGGATTAGGTTCTCCGTGACCATGAATAAAGGCAACCAGGTTTTCAGTATACAACGATTTGGATTCTGGTTTTAATAGATTCCCAAGGGCCACTGTGAAGGTACAAAGGAGTGAGGCTTTTTATGTGAGTACACAGAGGAGAGGATAGTGAGTTGGTCTAAGATTTCTGTCCATGGCCTTCAGTACATTTCCAGCTTTTGGGAGGCCCTGGGTCAAGGCCCCTGTAATCTATGTCTATCTGTCTGTCCTCCATCATTTGGGATTAATCGATTGCCTAGAAGCTTGTGTCCCAATTTCTGGAAAGATCTCTCTCACCAGGGCTGCCGAGTTTGTACACAACTTTCCATGCCACAAAGGGGTTAATTTGCTCTGATCTCCTCAGTCCCGAGTCCCAGCCCTGAATACCGGAATTCCAACTCTGGCTTGAAGACAGATTCCTCATTTACCAGGACAAGGGTTTGGACACGGGCTCTTCCTTTTTCTACTGTCCCTTCTCTCAAACTGAGGAAGGGGCTGCTAGCCACTCATTAAACCCATTTCCCTTTCTTCTTCAACATATAGTTAGACCATGTTTTCCAGCCAAGCTCCCTTGCAGTTTTACGGGGGCTTGTGACTGCGTTAGGGCCAATGGAACCACTTCTGGGCCTGGTCCCCCAACCCCTCCTAAGTGGATTCTCTCCATTTATCCGGCAGCTGGATGCCAACACCCAATAGGACTTTTTAAGTCATGTACTTTGAAGATGGCAGAGATTTTGTCAGTCTGAATGAATCCTAGATGCCACCCACTAGATCTCATGTGGGTGAGAAACGCATTCTGAGAATTGGGAAGCTGAGGCAGGAGGACCGCAAGTTCAAGGCCAGCCTGGGCAACTTAGCAAGACCCTGCCTCAAAAAGAAAAAATAGATAAATGAAAAGGGCTGGGGATGTAGCTCAGTGGAAGAGCACTCCTGGATTCCATTGGGAGAAAAAAACATCTGTGAAAGATATGGATTAAGTTGTGGAGATTTAAAGGCTTATCTGTTTCAGCATTTGGCTTTATCAGACCTAGTAATAAAACCCTTCATGATATGCCCCGGGAGCTCTCTTTCTTTGGTAGAACTCTCCTTATCTGGACCTCTTCTGAACATGTCCACGCACTGGCCTTAGTGCAGTTCTAGCTGTCGTAAGACAGGGCTCACCTGGTGCAATCCTGCCCCTGGGCTCCCCAGGGCCTGGGCAGGTGCAGGTAGCCACTGCCTCCTCCACTCCTTAACTCTCCCCACTGCAGACCTTCCTCCTTAGGAATGGCACCACCTCGTTGCTCTCCGCCCTCTTTCAACAGTGCTCTTACCTGGCACGTCCACTATTGCCCCTGGGTTTCCCTGCTGTTCCCACCTTCCTCTTAACCAGTTTGTGTTGTTATTCTTGTCACCTGTTCGCTACCCTCAGCAGACTCTCAGCACACCTTGGTCACATGTGTACTTGACCAACTTGTTTTCCTGATCCCCGGGGGGCGTTATCGGAGGCCTGGCCTCCTACTTCACTGAGAAAGCTGAGGTGCTCTGGCATGAACCCCTTCAGTCCCCATCCTTCTCTGTGTCCCCACCTCCTGTCTTTTGTCCCCACTGTCATGGGAAGCTCTTCTCCTGTGACTCCCATCTCCACCCGTGCTCTCTCCATCCCTGTCTAAGACAAGAGAGCTGTCCTGCTGGATGGCACCTCTCGATCCCTTAAAAGTTCCAGTCTCTCTCTACTAGCTACTTCCAAAGCAAATTATGGATACAATCAAATCTCTTTCCATGAATAACAACAAAATTCCCAGAAAGAAAAATGTTCTCATTCCCCATTCATTTTTCCACCCACTATCCTGTGGATTTTGCTCTGACCTCCATCTTTATTGCCAAATCTGAAGGCCTCATTTTATTTATTTCATTTTTTTTTACCTGTTTATTTTAACTGAAACACAAATATATTAAAAAACAATGTGTTTACATAAAATTAAAGGAAAATACATCAATAGAGAACTTTCCAAATTTCCTGGATTATTTTAACATTAGGAGAAAAAAAATAAAAGATTTTTAGAAGTTGAGACAAGAACCAGGTTCGATTCATTATGTTCAACAAATGAGTGGTAACAAAATTCCAAAACCCACCAGGATTTTTTTTTTTTAATTTTGTTCTTTGTTTTAAGAATGACATTTTATTTCTGGAGGCATCTGTTTTTCAGGGAAAAAGATATCAAAATTTTAGGAAGAAAGGAAAACCACTGAAATGTCTTCCTTTGAATTCTAGCCAGACAATAAAAGGAAGGACCCCTTTACTGATTCATCCGGAGACCACATTGGACAGCTCCCGTTTCTCGCCTTCTCTTCAGCCGTTGATGCGGTGAACCTCGTCTTCTTAGGGACGGTCACTGCTATTCTGTTCTCACGCTCCTTGGTGGGTCCTCGATCTCGTGTCCCAACTTTAAACCTTAGCCTGGCCTGAGGCTCTGTCTTTGCTCCCTGTCTTCCATCTCTGTCCCCCCTTCACCGCCCTCCACCGTCACTCTGCATTAGCCATTCCCCAGGGCTCCAACGACAGTTTTTATGTTGACTCATAAATTGAATCCGTGGCTCATCTCTGGAGCTCCCAGGTCACAATATCCAGAATCCTGCTGGCACTTCCTACCTGGCAGAGGGTCCACGGGTACTTTAAACTCAATGCCCATCAAACCAAGCTCACTCTTCACCTCTCCTTCAAGCCTGCTCTTTCTGTGTTCTAAGGGTGCCACCTGGAGCCCCTGCCCGGAGTCCGAGACTTGAAGTCATCCTAGACAGCTCTCTTCACCGACCTGCCACATGGAGTCAGTGGGAAAGCCCTGCACTTCTTACACGTGTCACTGTTCTCATCTCTGTGGTTCTAACCCAGGCAGCCCTTACGGTTCCCAGCAGAGCCCTGCAGGGCCCCCTAACCAGTGCTCTGGCCTTCAGTCTTGCTAATCCCTTCCTGCCACCAGAGTCCTCTTTATCAAAGCAGAACTTCATGTTGCTTCCCAGCCCAAACCCTTTGAGGCTTCCTTGGGCCACAAGATGAAGTTCAGGCTCCATAGCAGGGACTGTGAAGCCTCCCACGGCCCGCTCCTGCCCTGACTTTTCTCTTTCCTTGGACTCTTGCCTTACTAAACGCCTGGCAACTCTCCAAAGTCCCTGTGTCCTTTAATGCCACTGTATCTTTGTCCCGACAGTTCTCTCTGCCTGGAAGTTCTTCCCCTTCTCTCCTGCCTGGTACAGGCCCAGCTTCCTTTACAAAGCCTTTTCTGACTGGGTTCTGTTTTGGTTTGGATATGAGGTGTCCCCTCAAAAGCTCACGTGAGATAATGCAGTAAAATTTAGAGGTGAAATGATGGGGTCATGAGAGCCTTCACCTGCTGAGTGCATTGACCCCCGAGTGGGTGAACCAGATGGTAACTGTAGGTAGGCAGGTAGGGTGTGGCTTGAGGAGACGGGTCACTGTGGGCAGGCCTTTGGGCTACCTATTTTGTCCCTGGTGAGCAGAGCCCCCCTCCTGTCATGCTATCCTGAGGGGCTTTCGTCTTTTACGCTTTCCACCAGGTGTTCTGCCTGACCTCAGGCCCGGGGCGATGGAGTTGGCTGACTGGACTGAGACCTCTGAAACCTGGGGTACCAAATAAACTTTCTCCTCTAAAGTTGTTCCCGTCGGGTCTTTTGGTCACATGGTGAAGAAACTGACTGAACATGCTCAGAGAGTAAGATGGAGCCACCCGCTTTGGGTTCACACTGCTTTCCTGGTGTAGCCAGAACAGGGAAGGGAGGAGCTTGGTGGGGCGCTCGGTGCTCCTCCGTGTGCATGCTGGGGCCGGGATCCTGGCTTTCAGGGGTACGTCTTGTACCGGGTGCCTTTCCCAGTGCCTGGCACCTGGTGGGTGCTCTGTAAGGTCTCCTCTTGGTGCCAGGTGGGAGGGTGGCAGAAGGAGGCCCTGGAAGGACGTTTATTTCTGTACAGAAGGGTCTTGGGCCGAGCATGGGGCAGTGGGAGTTTATTTACTCAGAGGAAGTGCCCTCTCCTCGTCTCCTGGGGACCGTTTCTGCTCTGATGAGGGTCCCCAGCAGGCAGGGTCATCAGGGTCGGCATAGTGACCACTAAGGGGATGATTCTTCTTCCAGCTGCCACTGAAGGAAAACACCTGCAAGAGAAAGGGGAGCTCATCCGAGGGCGGGCAGCGGGGGCTTCACTGAGCTGCTCTGAGCGTTTTGCTGCAGGTCAGGAATGAGCGGGGACAGTCCTGCAGTTCAGGTTGGGGAACATCTGATCTGGGGGTTCCTCCCTTCATCCACATCCCTAGCAGTTCCTTCCCCCAGAAAGTCAGATCCCAGCTTGGGCAGGGCCTTTAGCATTCTTCCTGCCTCCCATTTGCTCCAGGCTGCGTGTGTGTGTGTGTGTGTGTGTGTGTGTGTGTGTGTGGGTGCGGGGGGTCGGGGGGAAGACTGGAGACAGGCTGAGGCTAAGGTCTTCTTTACCTGAAGACTTGGCATAGACCGTCTCTTGGTCTCTGCTCTGGGTGATGCAGGACATATAAAGCTTCTGGTCTTCAATCTTTTCCACTTGGACATTCAGTACAGCCAGAGAGCCCACAGGGATCAAGCTGGGAGAAGAGGCAATGTAGCTCACACCCATCTCATCACTCCCTCTTTTTTTTTTTTTTTTTGGTACTGGAGATTGAACTCAGGACTCGACCACTGAGTCCCATCCCCAGCCCGATTTTGTATTTTATTTAGAGACAGGTCTTAGTACCTTGCCATTGCCGAGGCTGGCTTTGAACTTGTGATCCTCCTGTCTCAGCCTCCTGAGCCACTGGGATTACAGCTCATCACCCTTTTTACCCCCTTCTCTTCACCCCATCCTTCCTCAAGGGCTCATAAGTAGCTCTGGGCTCAAGGATGCCGTGTGGCCAGGAGGTAGAGGAATGCTGGTGAGTGGGTTGGGGAAGGACGGTGGCTGGCAGGGCTCCCAACCCTAGTAGCCAAGGATAGCTACCCCAGAGACAAAATGGGCCGTGCCTTCAGCTAATGTCCCAGGGATTCATACTTACTTTTTTACTTTTTTGTTGTTTAATATTAGCATCCAAACATTATTACTATGTTTTTTTTAAAATCTTTGTTTATTCATTTTTATGTGGTGCTGAGAATGGAACACAAGGCCTCTCATGTATGAGGCAGCGCTCTACCGCTGAGCCCCAGCCCCAGCCCCAGCCCCTCATACTTACTTTTTGAATCTGATGTTGAGATTTAGTGTGAACAGCCCCTCTCCAGCCAGGTAGGCAGTTTTAGAAAAGGTCTCATCCATCATGGCTGCCAGGGACCCTCCGTGAGCAAACCTGGGTGGGGGGGGGTATGGGGAGCAAGGCTAGGACTGAGGCTGCTGGGCAGACTGCCCCATGGGGCCTCCCCTCCACCCGACATGAACACCCCCTGATGTGTCTCCCTTTCCCTGGGCCCCCAAGCATGGATCTTTAGCCTCAGGCAGCTACCCAGGAGAAGACACAGAGCTGCACCCCATGTGATTAAATCAGCAAAAATTAACTGTTTTTCTCTTGCTTTGCTTCAGCATATGCTGGTAACCACTCACACAATTATTTTAATTTACCAGGAAAAAACTGTTTTTTTCTCATATAGTTAATGGAAAACATTTTTTTCTGATTCATTACCTAACTGCTGGCAGCAATTGCCATAACTTGGAAGGGTACACACATACGAGGAATGAGGAATGGGAAAACCCCTAAACTTTTTGCTTTTTGACTTAGTCTTTGAAGCATGGTCTCGGGCCATGTCTAGCCTTACCGTCATCACAGTCAGGCTGGGCGCGCGCTCTCTCTTCCTTCCTTCCTTCCCTTCCTCCTCCTCCTCCTCCTCCTCTTCCTTTTCTACTCCTCCTCCTCCTGTGTCTCTGTGTCTCTCTTTCTGTCTTCATACAAACCGAGGGGTCCTACATCCCAAGCCCATTTTATTTTTTATTTTGAGACAAGGTCGCCCCAACTTCCTGAGGCTGGCCTGGAACTTGTGATCCCCTGCCTCAGCCTCTCAAGTTGCTGAGATTACAGGCATGTGCCACTGTGCCTGGCTTGGGCCCACGTTTTCAATGTGACTTATGACTTATAAAGTGCCACCAAGATGGACTTCTGAGCTGTGCTGCCCATGGAAAAGGGAGAGCCGCTTCAGAGGGTGTCGTAAACATTCACTGATCTCAAGTGTGTAAAGTTCTCATTCTCCTTTATGCAAGCTGATCTCCACCCTTAAGTTACTTCATTTTTGGTTAAACTGGGTAAAATTGAGAGGCATCCAACTTTAGAATGCAAAAACAAAAGACAGATTTGAGTTACTGATTTTTGAAAGCTCAGTTGCAGTTCTCCATGGACCCAGACCAGCTGTCCACATTGTGTGACCATGGTCACTCTCCTGCTCCTACCACCTTGGCTTCCAAGGCCCTTGATCCCCCTCCCTCTGCCAGGGCCGTGGCATCATACCACCTGGTGGGCTTCTTGCTCCAACACGCATTTTTTTTTTTTTTTTTTTTGTACCAGGGATTGGAACCCAGAAGTGTTTTTTTTTTTTAATTCCACTGAGCCACATTCCCAGCCCTTTATTTTATTTCATTTTTTATTTTGAGACTGGGTCCAGTTAAGTTTCTTAGGGCCTTGCTAAGTTGCTGAGGCTGGCCTTGAATTATAATCCTCCTACCTCAGTACCCACTGATACTACAGGCGTGCACCTCTCACCTGGCTTTGTTACCTGTTTGATTTTGAGGAAGTTACTAAATCTCTCTGCGCCTTAGTGTGCCCACTATGAATTCTGAATGAAAATAATTTCTATTTCATTGGATTAAATGAGTAAATGTTTGCAAAACCTCATGCACACTTCTAGGGACCCCCTCTCCACCTTACAAATTGCTTAACAGGGGCAAAAAGACTTGGTGTCAAAGAACTCCAGATCCGTTCTTCTCTTCTGGTCCTCACTGACCAGAAGAAGGACCCATTGGCTAGTACTGGTTCTGTGGGCAGTTCTTGGCCAATGATAACTGCCGCCCACTTCTGTTGGACAGGGACCCGGTGGACACCAATCTCCTCCATGAACTCCCCTTACTCCACTGACTGGCCTCAGGGAGAAAGAGAGAGAGGCTGGCCTCCTCTGTGCCTTTGTCACCTCCACAAGCCCCTAAATAAAAGTCAGCCATGCATCAACCTCTCTCCTGCCTCCTGAGGATTTTCTTCTTCAGAAGGGAGGGGATCCAGGTCCCAGGTAGGATTCTAAACTATTCCCCAGGGTCTGCATGCACTAGTGTGGAGAACAGTGTCCCCATGGAGGAGACCTTTGGATTGGCCACGGGGACCAAGGGCTGTGTCTGTATCCATGGCCTGAAGAGGTGCTGATACCTATTTAGCGCTGTGAATTCTGCCCTACCACCGATCCCACCTCAGGCCTCAGAACCTCAAAGCAGATCTCACCCACTCCTGTCTCTCTGCAGGAATTCCAGCACCACCAACTGCCTTTGTTGGTTGCCTGGAGCAGGATTAGGGATGCAGAAGGCAGACAACCACAAGCATGAGGCCCAGGGCCAGCCTGATCCTTGTCCAGGTGAATTTCTCCCTGGGCCTATTACAAGTTTGGTGGCAGCAAGGCACAGCGGAGAGAGCTGGAGTCCCAACTCTTGGATTAGAGTCCTGGATCTAACTTTGCTGCAAGTTCCTTTACCTCTGTGTGCCTCAGTTTCCCCATGAACAAGACATGGGGTTCAATAAACAATGTCTGATAGCTACATTGTGCTTTATGAGCACTCACAGAGGCCCGGGCATCATGTCTCTTAGTCACACTGGCAGGTAGATGTTATTGTCTTGGGTTTTGGGTAAGACTAAGACCCCAGAGGTCAGATTGCTTACTTGCTGCCGTCGATCAGGACCAGAAGTCAGGCTACTGATTCCAGATCTTGCCCTCCTCCAAGTGCATCATGTCCTCTCCAAGTGGCCTCTCAGGTCTTTTCTTGCCAGAAAATTCTGAGAACTTGATAAGGGGGCTCTCCCTTACCTTCATGGGGACTGGACCAGATAGCCAAGCATGTCCTTCCTGGCCTTGGAGGATGCCACCCCAGCTCCCCACAGAGGTGTAGATCCCAGGGCCTACTAGGTCTACCTGTGAGCCAAGGAGGAGGCTCCCAACCTGGCCCTTCCTATGGCCTTACCCGGGAGGCCCCTCCAGGTAGGGGCCTGGTTGGAAAAGACAGACCGACTTCTTCTCGAGTGGGTGGAAGAAGATGACATACTCGTAGCCTTGTCCTTCGACTTGGATGCATCTGGTGAAGATGCGCCAGTCACTTTTGTCTGGGGAGAGATGGGCAATGTCACTGCTGGAAAGTGAAGGGCATGTGAGGGTCTGGGGGCGTGGGGCCTGCCTGCCAGGATGTAGGACCCTGGGTTGAGCCATGCCTCTGGTTCAGGGTCAAGGACAGAGAACCTTGCTGGGTGTGGTGCTGCACATCCATCATCCTGACTGCTCCAGGGACTGAGGCACAAGGCAAGTCCAAGGCTGACCTGGGCAACTCAGCGAGACCCTGTCTCAAACTATAAAATGAAAAGGGCTGGAGATGTAGCTCGGAGGAAAAGAGCCCCTGGATTCAATCCCCAGAGCTGAAAATAAATGAAGAAGGACAGAGAATCGGAGGAGACCCAGGCTCCACCTTCAGGGAGTCTTCGGTCTGGAGCAGAGATAATCCCTGTCTTCAGAAAGCCTATGTCTGGGAGGAAAAGCACTCAAGAAGTCTCCCGGCTGAGTGGAAAGACAGGACCTGGGGCTTTTCAGGTCAAGACTTGAAAAGACTAAGTGTCGGAAGTTTAGGATGTAATTACTCATATAATTCACCTATAATTCATTAAAAATAGTCATACTAAAAAAATAATAATAAAAAAAAAGCACAGCTATACTAAACAGTAAAATAAGTACAAAAAAGTCCACCAAAGTTCACATCCTCCTCCCAAGACAACAACTACATCCTTTCTTGGAAATACCAAGTTCTTGAAAAGAAATTATTTTAGTGCCCCTGCTTTTTTATTGGTTTTTGTGGTGTGGGGGTTGAACCCAGCATGCTAGGCAAGAGCCGGACCCCGGAGCTACAATCCCGCCCACAGCCCCTGCTTTGGGCCATAAGCCCAGGAGCCATCTGCCAGCTGTGTCGCTCACTGGGCAGGGACCGTGTATACAAATGAGACGCATAAGAAAAACAGACAGACAGACAGACACACAGAAGGAAGGGTGAAGGTGGCACTCCATGGATCAGAGCTGGCTCGCTGGTGGGGATGGTGCACTGAGGCCTGCGGATGCGGAAGTGGGGTCCACTGGACTTTCTGGGTTCGGGGAGGAGGGCTTGGGATAAGGCTTGACTGTGAGGGAGGAACACCAGGGAGAAGCTGGGAAGGGCGAGCGCTGAGCTGGCAGTTCTCCAGTGGGGACCCCACAGGAGACTGTTCTCTTCAGATGGGAGGGAGGGAGCCAGAGACCTGAAAGAGTACCCTTCTC
Organism: Callospermophilus lateralis; assembly: GCF_048772815.1. Taxonomy (NCBI): domain Eukaryota; kingdom Metazoa; phylum Chordata; class Mammalia; order Rodentia; family Sciuridae; genus Callospermophilus; species Callospermophilus lateralis. The sequence continues at coordinate 3,774,109 of NC_135311.1, forward strand.
ATCTGCCGCTAGGCTGCAGCAGAGGGTGTGGTTAGACAGCAGGTGGAAGGGAGTCTTCGTACACAGGCAAGGGAGCTGGGTGGCCCTCACTGAGGGTCCCAGGCAGGGCCAGTCGACGTGGGTTGGGGTGGGGGTGCACTCACAGACTCTCCCAGGCCTGGCCTTACCTGAGGCAGCTACCAACCCGGACGGGAGCTTGAGCCCTTGAATGTGGTCTCTGTTGGACTTGAAGGAGGGCAGTTTGACCCAGCCGTCGGACTTGGTCTTTTCCAGAAATTCCTGGTACAGGCTCAGCATGTCTGGACACCAGCTGGCATTGGGGAGGGCATAGTCCTTCAAGTCTGTCTTCACTGGACAAAACCTTGAGACCTGGGCAGGACCAATCAGAGAAGGAGATGATGTCCTGGAGGGTGGCCTCCAGGAAGTCTCATCCTGGTCTGGGGGCTTTTCAAGCTGGAGTGTGGACAAGGGCCCACCTTTCCGGCAGAGGCTTGGGCACTTCAATGAGTGACTGGGCAAGGGACACTACAGAGGAAAACAAGGGGGGGAAAGGAATGGGCGCAGTGGCAGACACCCACAAACCCAGCTACTTGGGTATTTTTGTTTGTTTCTGTTTTTGAACCCAGGACCTTGCACATGCCAGGCAAGTGCTCTGCCACTGAGCTACATCCCCATCCCCAATCCCAGCGATTTGGGAGGTTGAGGCAGGAGGATCTCAGGTTCAAGGCCAGCCTCAGCAACTTAGTGAAGCTCAAAGCAACTTAGTGAGTCTCTGTCTCAAAAAATAAAAAGGGCTGAGGATGTGGCTCAGTTGTAAAGCATCCCTGGGTTCAATTCCTGGCACCAAAATACATAAATAAGTAAATAGAAAACAAATGAATAGATAAAGTAAAAATAAAAATTACAGCCATGGGCTCAATGTCAATACAGTACACTTTTTCTAGAAGCCACGAGTAGTTCTTTGCAGCTGAGAACTGCTAGTATTTGCCCGACAGTATTAATGGGGAAGTCGAGAAAATATGATTCGGATTGCTTATGAGAGCAAGAGCTGATATACACTGTCTTCCTTGGGGAGTGAGACCACTGTTGGCGAGGGGACACTTTTATAGCCCCTTTCCCTCCGGGGCTGCTCCAGCTCTGTCCACAGGTGTGCCTAGGCAGAACGGCTCCTTTGAAACATGTACTGGCACCCAAAGACGTGTGGTACCGTGGCTGGGGCAGGGACAGTATGTCCATCTGTGGGACAGGGGGTGTCCTCTATAATGTCGCTTGCTCATGTGCCAATTACAAATATGGGCAGTTTCTTGCCAAGACCTCCGTCCGGGCCCCCTCTCTGGGGATACCCCAACTTAGCTGCAACCATCTGAGCCCCACGGAAGAACAATGACCAGCCGGTGACCACACAAGATTCAGACCAGGTGCGAGTGTCCTGGTGGGTTCAGTTTGGGATATGGGCTACATGGCATCCCCAAACATCTTCCCGCTGCCAGAACAAAGAGCTCCCCCCAACACTGCCCACCACCCTGACTGCAAGCCAGAAAAAGGAGACTGGGTGTGTTCCTCCAGCCCGGGGCTCTGGGGGGAAAGGACACCGCGTAACAGAGCTGGGACTCACCAGGGAGTCAGTGGAGGATCCAAATGCTGCGGCAGGGTGGAGTCCGGGCAGGATACAGGGGGTCCTGAGAAGGGCTCTGCGGTGTCCCAGGCTAGCTGCCACCTGGAAGCTTCTCCTCATCATGGCTGAGAGCCCGACCAGGCGTGCGGCTGACTTCAAGTGGGCAACAAGGGAAGTGGGCCCTGCCCTGTTGCGTCTGGGCTGCACACTTGGGCCACCTCCCACGGCTTCTCCTTTCTGTCGCAGGCTTCTTTCAGCAGGGAGCAGGAAAAAAATGAGTGGGCCAGGCTGGGCCGGGCTGTTGCAGCAACATGCTGGGGCTTGGGGCTTCTAGCTGGTCTCAGAGTCCCGCCCAACGCTTGGGGAGGGGAAGAGCATGAATGGGCAGGAGGACTGGCCCGAGATCAAAAGGAAAAACTGTTAAAGGAGTAAAATGTACATAAGCAAGCAGTCTGGAGCACAAGGAGCCTTGGAGAGCTGCCCTGCGTCTGTGGAGGAAAAATCTAAGAAAATCTCCAGGCAGAAGAGGGAGGCCTGTCCCTTTATGGAGTGTTTGTAGCATGTGTCCCACAAAAGACAGGATGACCTGGAATGATGGGGGGACTCAAAACCCAAATCACAGCCCGCAGACATTCCCTTCTTATAGTCCAGACAAGGCTGACAGGGAAGGGTCCACTTGCTAGTCCCTGGCAGAGGTCAGGAGTTGGGAGTATGTATATAAGAGGGAGACAGAAAATAATTTGGAAGGAAGCAGTTTATCAAGAGAAGGCCCATACTTTGGGAACCCCAGGGAGGGGGAGAACACAGTGCCGGGTGTGAGGGGCGGGGGCAGGGAGCGGTGGCTTATTTTTTAATTTTTAGTTTTTCAGGTGGACCCAATATCTTCATTTTATTATGTGGTGCTGAGGATCAAACCCAGTGCCTCACGCGTGCCAGGCGAGCGCTCTACCTCTGAGCCACAAGCCCAGCCCATGGTGGCTTTTTTAGAGAAAAATCTGGAAGCTTTGTGTGAGTGGAGAGAAGAGCTCAGCCTATGTCGGCAAAGTCGTGAGCATTTTCCTGTGGCGCTGTTCCTTCTATTGAAGAAACCGTTTTAGGCCAATTTTCCATTAAAAGTCCCAGTTTTTAATTTACTGAAGTAAAGTGGGTTCTAAAGATCAGAACTGTGCAGAGGTGGAACTGTTGGGTAGATGTGAGACACAAGGGCCAGGCAGGGAAAGCATGTGCCAAACAGCACGGAATTCTCAGGGAATAACGTCTCCAGACAAGAAGAAGACATCCTGGCCCAGTGGCCCCTCCTGTAATCCCAGCGGCGTGGGAGGCTGAGGCAGGAGGATCACAGGGAGTAGGAATGGGCAGGAGGACTGGCCTGAGCAATTTAGCAAAGCCCTTTCTCAAAGGGCTGGGGATATGGCTCAGTGGTTGAGTGCCCCAGGGTTCATCCCTGGAACCAAAAAGAAAAAAAAAAAAAATAAATAAAGGAAGACTGATGCCCTGATCAGAGACTGACCAGAGTCCAATAGCCATAAAATCTATAAAAACAGTTTCCAGTTTAAAAACAGTTGACATGGGCCAAGATCAAAAGTTGCCTTTAGGTCCTCAGCATGTCGTTTTGATCTTATTGTAATTGCAGATTTACCCCTGCCACCGTGGGTTTCTCTTGTGTACTTTTAGGTAAAAATGTGAGGAGTGGGATTTAGAAGTCTGATGCACTCCAACTGTCAATCTAGAGCTAGGAGGTGGTGCTTGGACAAAGTCCTCCAAAAGAAGTTTCCCTTAGCTCCCAGAAAACTAGGAAATAAAGAAAGTATTGTTGAGCCACGCACAGTGGTGCACACCTGTGACCCCAGTGAGTCAGCAGTTTAGCCAGGCCCTAAGGACTTATGGACACCGTGTCCTAAGATGAAACATGAACAAAAGGGCTAGAAATGTGACTCAGTGGTTAGGCACCCCTGGGTTCAATCCCCGGTACCAAAAAAGAAAAGAAAGAAATGAACTGTTGACCTCTTTTATGAGACCATATTCCTCTGTTATTCAATAAAGTTTGCTGTCCTTTTGCTTGAAATCTTGCTTGAAATCTCTCATGAGAAAGTAAGAGCTGAGGATTTCCAGGTAACAGAATGCTGCTGATGCTGCTGATATGATGATGACAGAATTATTATGATATTTTGGCCGCCTCTCAAAGATCAAATGGACTCAATGTGGAAAATTAAAGGAGTTGTCTTGTTAGTGAACCAGGCCCATGATGCCTGCTACACCTAAGTTTGCCAATCACCAAGACAACTCAGTTTTGCAAAGAGAAAGAGTTTTATTGGCAAGGGAGCTGAGCTGGGAGGGGGAGATCCAAGTCTCAATCCAACTCCCAGAGGCTGGCGTTTGGGGAAACTGATGTGATAAAGAAGCAGGGTGATTTAAGGCATGGGGAAGTGACTGGAGTCATCGGTGGCCTGTTCCTCGTTCTTCATGAAATCACCTTCAGAGAATGGTGGTGTCAGCATGGTCGGAGGTGGGGTTGTCTGCCTCCTGAGGTCAAAAGATCACTCATCAGACAGGCCCAAGTGAAGAGTCGGTGCTTTTGACAAAAATGGCCTTCAAGTCCCTGAAAAGGAGCCTGGGCAACCATTATCATCATCATGTCTCACCCGTCTGAGGCAGTGTCTACGGTGAAGCTAGTGGGAGACTGACAGCATATCTCAGCTCTGTGACCTCCAGCCAACTGAGGGGGGCTGGGCTCAGGGAGAAGAAAGACAGTACCAAGTGTTGTCCTGTAAGGGAGGCTAGGCCAGCTGCGCTCCTTGGCCGGTCATCATCAAGGTTAGGAGTCTGTGTTCTCTGAGGTCTTATTCTTTTGATGGCTACATTCCTGAGAGTGGCTCTCAAGTCCTTGAGAGATGCTTCTGAGCCACAAAAGATACATATTTGCAATTGTATCCTCTTTTGTACCTTCTTTTGGTAAAGGCACAGTAAATGGCTGGATTTTAGTGTGGCCCTCTCCTCTGTATTCGGCTGAATATGAACATTTTCCTTTATCTGCTACAAAGGTTTGAATTCCTCAAGGACTGGAGGAACCAGTTTTGTTTTTTTTGGCTGATTCAGGCTCTGGGTCTAAGCAAAGATATTTGAATCAGTTGCTTACATTTGAAAACAGGCAGTTTCATACAAAGCAGAAGGTCAAGGCTCTCTCCAGACAAGTGGAAAGATCTGGCAACCATGTGTCTTCTGCAGCAGTTGGCTGGAGATGGTCCCTGGGTCTTGGCCTTGCCCCAGCCTCCCCTGGTACTGGGTATCCCTTGTTCCCTTGGCTGGCCTCTTTGTTTGGTCCTTGATTTGGGCTTGAGGGGGACACAGGAGAGAAAAGAAGCATCTTAGAAAGGGGGGATGGAGTGGGGGCTGGGGTGTAGCTCAGTTGGTAGAGTGCTTGCCCTGCATGCACAAGGCCCTGGGTTCAATCCCCAGCACCACAAAAAAAAAAAAAAAAAAGAAAGAAAGAAAGAAAGAAAGTCACTCCATGGTAAAGTGTCCCTGAGTTCAATCCCTAGTTTAAAAAAAAAAAAAACAACAAAAGTGGATGGGCTGAAGAGGACTTGGAGGCAAGGGGAAGAAGCTGGGGCTCCTTAGATACTGTGGAAGTCAACATCTCATGGCTCAAGAGCCACCCAGGAGCTGGCTGTCACCAGGCTGGCAGGTTTTCCCTGCAGGGTGTACACTCCAGGGGAATCCGAATCTCCTTTTGCTGAAGTAGGGGTGTAACAGTTTCCCACTTCAGTTTCAGAGTTTTTGGTTAAATCGACTTTCAGGTATTTGCGTCATTATGTAAATTTTGTTCTTGGTCTTGCTACACAGTACAGTTACATTCCCTTTCTTGTTTCACTTTTATCTTCCTTGAGTTGAAGGTCACCTTGTTTGGGCCAGCGACGGGTCCAGGGGAGTGCAGGGAAACTGCGGGGCTGACGAGAGTTGAGGCAGCCAATCCTCCCTTCCCAGCTGATGGGGGAGAGCATCCGGAGGGAGGAAACAAGCGAGGCTCTACTGATGTCTGTGACGTGGGACAGCAGATTCAGTGGCAGCGAGGGCATGACAGATTGGAGGGAATTAGAGAGCGCGCTGGGAGAAGTGGCTCTGAATGAGGAGGCTGGAAGAGAATGGAGCGGTTACTCTGTCTGAAGTAATCCAGGATGAGAAAGACTAGGGTCATGGAGAAACGGCTCCTTCCCCCCTTTCCAACTCTTTTTTTTTTTTTTTCCTTCTTATTCTTCACTCTTCCACACGTCTTATGGATTCTTTTTGTAAAACGAAGCCCTTCCTAGATGTGGACTGAGAGGTCAGCTATCCACAGAGGTGGAGGGACACTCAGCTAATGTTTCAATGAGTCTTATTATGCTATAGAACTTGGGTTCCAAGATCCAGGTTGTAGAAACTATCAATGCTCCTGGAAAGAATTTAAGCACAGACAAGGTTTTTATTAAGGGCTTCTGTTAGAGCGAGAAGAGGCAGCAAACAGGGAACAGAAATTCCAGGCTGAGTCCCGAAAAGTACACGGAGGAATAGCCTTGATGGCATCTGTGTGTAGGCAGGAACCTGGCCTCTCGATGTCACCCATGGAGAGGTGGGACCTCAGGTGTACCTGTGTTCTCCATCATGTTTCTTCACAGGTCACATGTCTCATTACCATCTTAAACCTCAACCTGAAGGTGTGCGTTTTGCTGTGATAATAAGGGACGTGTAACTGTGCATGATTTCAGTGACCATTCTGCCCAGTCATTCCCCTTCACCACTAGGAATTCACTCTGTCACCTGGGAAAGTGTCTGACGTCCTAGTTTCACATAGTGCAGACCTCGCTCTGTCTGGCCTGAGCTGACCACATAGTCTCAGGAGCTGCACTGACCCTCCCAGCCTCCTGTCTCCTACTGTTTATCTCACACCCATAGCCTTGAGGACGGGTGCACTTTTAACTCCTAGTTTTCTGGTGTGGCTCTTTACCCCCGAGGACTGAGAGCTGGCAGGGTCCTTATTCCCTTAATCCTAAAGGGTCCTGCTTTTCATGGGGGTTCCTGACTGCTGTGACAGCAGCAGAAGCTTTGGCCCAGGCCTTTTCCATCTGTAAGAATTTAACTCAGGGAAAGCAAAGAAAACTCCCCTCACAGAAAAGCCTGGGCTCCTTGGAGAAGCAATTACAAATAGTGATGTGGCAGTGCCAGATTCTGGTTGAGTCTGTTGCTCTGCCTGGTGCATTTCTAGCGGGCAGCCCTTGGGTAAGTGTTAAGTTTGGGGGCTTCTTTCTCTTCTCTCTTTTTGGCACCAGGAATTGAACCCAGGGGTCTTTAACCACTGAACCACATCCCCAGCCTTTTATATTTTATTTAGACAAGGTCTTGTTGAGTTGCTTAGGGCCTCACCAAATTGCTGAGGCTGTCTTTGAACTCATATTCCTCCTGCTTCAGCCTCCTGAGCCGCTGGGATTATAAGCGTGACCAGCGTACCTGACTTGGGGGCCTCTCTTGATGAGACAGGACTTGTACCCCGCTCATCCTGGGCCTAGCCTGACTGGTGGTTCATAGGAGATGCAGCAGTGGTGTTCTGGGACATGTTTGACAGTCTGCTTCAGGGTCGGGGATAAGGTGCTGGTGGTGGTGGCGGTGGGCCCGGATGTAGCATTTGCCACCATGGCCGATTTCAAATTCCCAGTATGCAGTCAGGAACCTTGGCTGTGAGGTTGGGAAGCCATGTGCACAATCAGCTCTTGTCCGTGGTCGAGGGGTCTGGCTCCAGCCGGCCGCTGCAGGAGAGACTTCTGTGGCTTGGAGTGAAGCAACAGGATCAATGGAGGACTCAGGGGTTTCGGCACAGCAGTCCCTCATCCCAGATCTCACTCACTCTCGGTTCAGTATGTTTTGGGGTTCTATTCCCACACGGGGCTGACTGTGGAGTAGTAACTAGAGTCCCTAATCTGTCCTCCTTGCTGCCCCTCAAACAAATTCACGGGACCTTTTTTTTTTTGGTCTAAAGATATTAATCACTAAGGAAAATCATTAGATTTCCAGATATCTGAGAAAGTCCTCCTCATCTTGGGTGGCCCTGGAAGCCCCTCTCAGATCTGGCAGATGGCAGTGGCCCCTCCTGTAGGCTGGCTGACTCCCTGCTGTGACTTGAAGTTTTCAGACTTTGGAGTGGTTTCCCCAGGCTAACCCCTAAATGGCCTTTCTGGATGAAGAATGAACTTCCCAGATGCCATTGCTGGACTCAGATCCCCTCCTGATGAACATGTGACTCCGTAGGCTCACTCTGAGTCATTTCCGGAGGTCTCCTGGATGGTGCATGACCCTGTCAGTCCATGGCTGATACCCAGACTTCTTCCAAGGCCTGCCTCTCCCTCAGGGGAGTTTGGCTGTGCACCCGCCCCCGCCATCCTCCTTGCTCAGCCTCCCAAGTAGCTGGGATTCCCGGCATGCACCTCTGTGCCCAGCTCTTGGGGAGCTTAGTTAGTTGGCCTGTCTGAGCCAGTTGGGCAGGAGTAGCTCTGCATAAAAGAGGAGGTGGGCACTGAGAACAGGCCACCCTGGCTCCACACCCCTCAGGAGTCTCCATGATGGAATGCAGGCCCAGTTGCCAGCTCTTCTGACATTTCAAGAAAAGGCAGCATAAATCCAGACTTTTATGTGAAACCTTGTAACCTTTAGATGTTGCAACTAATTTATAAAAACATTGCAAGTCTCTGATTGGGTCTTGTCCTGTGTTGGCTGATGGTCATGCCACTTGCTACTAAATTCATTCCTGGGCCCTTTCCCTTCCAACACTCTCCTAAGGTACAGAATCTGCTGCTGTCTGTACCAGATCTCAGCTGACACTCCCAGATTAATTATCTTTTCCTGGTTCCCTTTAGGAGGGACCTTCCCAAGACTCGTTTTACACCTGGATGCCCACAGTAGACAATTTGGAAAGGAAAATAGTTTTCATGTTTTGAAATAAATGAATGAATGAGTTGGCTTTAATTACCTCTGGGTTTTGCTCCATCTTGTTTCTGAGATTTTTGGTCTTTGTTGTGGGTGGGAAGTGATAATGGGAAGCTTAGGGAAGGGCAGAAGCCCAACCTCAGACAGTCCAGCTGGCTGGAGACCAGTCAAGATCAGGGAAAAGATTGTTTTGACCACACGTGGGGCACAGGGTAGGAGCCAGAAATGGTCACCATGGGTGGCAGGGCTGGGTAAAGAGTAACCCAGGGCTGTGGTAGAGGAAGCTTGTGCCTAGGGTGCTAGTGGGTGGCTGAGAAGCAGGTGCTGGTTCCAAGAGGCTGGTGTGGTTACAGGGCAGAGGAAGGGACTCTCAGCAGAGAACAGGCAGGGAACTGTGTAGGGACAGAGGGACCTAAGGCCCTTCCCCTGCACAGCTGAAACTGAATTCCCATCAGTGGAACGCCAAGAGGCAGAGAGGCAGCCCTTGAGGCTCAGAAAGCTGCGACGACAACTCCCACAGTGTGTCGGGGGGTGAGGAGAACAGTTTTTCCATGGCTGAGTACTGAACACACAGCAGTGCCACTGGGTCTTGGTGCCCCTTCAGCAAAGAATGATGCTGTGGCTTCTTCTCTGGTGCAGTTCCTTGGTTCCAGGGCACCTGGCTTCTTCTGCAGCACCCTGCCAGTCGGAGTGGCCTGACTCTTTGCTGTGGTCTCTATTCCCTGCCCACCTTCAGCAATGGGGGCTCCAGAGTTACCAGAGGCACACACTTATGCACACACCACGCCCGCCATGCACATGTCCTCACCAGGTACCACTGAGACAGACTCACACATACACAGACATGGAACACACACTCAGAAATACACAATGCATGTGGCACATAAATAGGTATGCAGACGTGCATGCGTACACATATATATCTACAATGCACACATCAGTGCATGCATGCAGTCTCAACCACAAATACATGCACATATACATATACACATACGTGAAACAAATAATTTTTTACACTTACATATCAGCATAAGCACACACATTCACCTATATTAATACCTATAACTGGGCGTGGTAGTGCACACTGTAATCCCAGCAGCTGGAGAGGCTGAGGCAGGAGGATTGCAAATTGAAAGACAGCTTCAGCAACTTAGCAAGGCCCTGTCATAAATAAGTAAGTAAGTAAATAAATAAATAAATAAAGCAGGTAGTGTTTCTCAGTGGTTAGGTGCCCCTGGGTTCAATCCCTGATACAAAAACAAAACAGACCCTACACACTGACTCACATAATACCACGGTACACAGCCATACCTTCCAAGGAGGATGGTGCACAATTTACATGTGGGGGAAACCTGGGCTGAGTTTAGGGACAATTATCACACCACGCTCATCATAGCAACCATTGCAACATGTTCTTCACAGTTTCAAATTTTGTTTCTCTCACTCTCTCCTTTTATTTTTGGTTTGATGGTGCTGGGAAGCCAACCCAGGATTTTGTGCATGCTAGGCAAACACTCTTATCACTGAGCTACACCCCCAGCACTTCTCTTTTAAACTATGTCGTCCTGCGAAGGGTCTCAATGAAGCAGCTTTTAGTTATTCTCAGTTTAAATTAGTAGATTTTGATCAGGAATGGGAGGAATATGGCGAAGGGGACAATCTTGAGTCTAAGACGGTGTTTTGGGAGTTAGGGGTGAAGTAGAGAGAAGCTGAGGAGAAAGGCATGAATGTGGTGCTCATTTTGCAGTGCTACCCTGAATTCTTCAGAAAGCTGCTAAAGGGGAGGAGGTGGGCGACTTCAGGGAGACCTTTTTTCCTCCATAGCCTAGATCTGAGTGGGGTGGATATTACTTCTGAGTTGCGTTCCCACTACTTATCACATTCATCTTTCCTTGCAGTGGTGGACTTATTTTTTCTGAAGAGCAGTAAGGGAGTTCAGAGGGAATCAACAGCTCCTGTGCTGTGTCCTTACTCAGAACCTTTATTTCACTTGTATCCTGTAATTTATAACTAAAGACAATTAGCTACAGCTCTATGACACCCACCGTCAGTCCTTTACACTTTTATTTGTCTGACTGGTATTATTATTTTTGTACCAGGGATTGAAACCAGGGGCACTTAACTACTCACTCGAATCCCTAGTGCTTTTAAAAGTATTTCATGGTCTCACTGAGTTGCTTAGGGCCTCACTAAGTTGCTGAGGCTGGCTTGAACTTGCAATCCTTCTGCTTCCAGCCTCCCAAGTCGCTGTATATGTGCATCTGTACCTGGCTATTATTATTTTTGAGACAGGGTCTTGCTGAGTTGTGCAGGCTGACCTCAAGTTAATGATCCTCCTGCCTCAGCCTCCCAAATAGCTGGGATTACAGGTGTGCCTATCATGCCTGGCTCTGTAACTGGTATTATTTCAGAGGTTTTTTTTCTGATCATAAAATGAACACTAATGATATACCACTATTAAAATTTACTTTATTATCAAAACTTTATCAATTTCTGAATTGGGTATCTTTTTTAATAAAACAATTTTTTTCAAAATTCAAGCTTGCAAACTCTGGCCATGAGTACAGTGATAAAGGAAATGTCCAGGCTAGGCACAGAGGTGCGCCCATATGTAGTTCTAGCTACTCTGGAAGCTGAGGCATGAGTATCACTTGGGTCTAAGTGTTTGAGGCTAGCCTGGGCAACAGAGTGAAATCCTATCTCAAAATAAATGAATAAATAATAAATAAATTAAAGGAAACATTTGTTCTCCAAGATCTCTCTCTTCTTACTCCATTATACCATTTTATACCTTTTTTTTTTTTTGTTTTGGTATCAGGAATTGAATCCAGAGGTGCTTAACCACTGAGCCACATCCTCAGCCCTTTATTTTTATTTTTTATTTTGAGACAGGATCTTGCTAAATTGTTTACGGCCTCACTAAGTTGCTGAAGCTGGCTTTGAACTTGCAATCCTCCTGCTTACAGGTGTGTGCCACATGCCTGGCACCATTACACACTTTTGTGTCCAAGTGCATGATCACAGAGGGATAGTAAGTCTCAGAGTTCGAAACTTGAAACCTGGAGTTAGAAGGACCTGGATGCAAATCCCAGGTTTGCTTCAGCTTCCGCTTCTGCAAAACAGCAATAATGAGCAGCTGCTTCACAGGTAGCTGGGTGACTTTGGGAAATTTACTTCAACCTCACACAGTTTAGTCACCTGTAAATTGAGGCTAATAGTACCTAAGAAGTAAAGGAGGTGACACAAATAATGTGCTTATACAATGCCTAACAAATTGTCATTGTAAGGAACACAGTTATCATGTGTTTCACAGTCACTTGTACTGAAGTCGACTTGACCTGCTTAAGAACAGTGTTCTGGGGCTGGGGTTGTGGCTCAGCGGTAGAGTGCTCGCCTCCTATGTGCAGGGCCCTGGGTTTGATCCTCAGCACCACATAAAAACAAATAAATGAAATAGAGGTATTGTGTCCAACTACAACTAAAAAATAAATATTAAAAAAAAACAGGCCAATTCTTCTTTGCTTCATTCACAGGCTCTGAATATAGCCCCTTCATAATCTTAACAATGCTTCTCCCCTGATGACTATTCATGACACTAACAGCTGTGCTGAGCAAAGGCTGTGCATTAACTCTGCTTCATACTTACTCATAAAAATGTTTCTTTAAGCTGGGCGCAATGGCGCATGCCTGTAATCCCAGCAGCTCGGGAGGCTGAGGCAGGAGATTCATGAGTTCAAAGCCAGCCTCAGTAATAGCAAGGTGCTCAGCAACTCAGTGAGACACTGTCTCTAAATAGAATACAGAACAGGGCTGGTGATGTGGCTCAATGGTTGAGTGCCCAAGTTCAATCCCTGGTACCCATCCCTGCCAAAACAAAATATCTTTAATGTCCATGTTGACATGCCTCAGCTTTTGTCCCTCTTCTCTCCCTTCCCCCCATCACTTGGCAAGATCGGCCTGTTCTGGATAGAGGGAGTGGATGCAGATGGGTGAGAGCTTACAGGAGACCAGAGAACTGTCACAGCTCAAGGCCTGGCATGTCTTCTAGGGAGCCCTTGGAGACCCTCATTTTCATTAGTGTTATTCATAATTTTGCATGTACCAGTGATGTGTGTTTATAATCCCAGTTACTTGGGAGGCTGAGGCAGGAGGATTGCAAGTTGAGGCTGGCCTGGGCGATTTAGCAAGATCATGTCTCAAAATAAAAAGGGCTGAAGATATAGCTCAGGCATAGAGTGCCCCTGGGTTTAATCTGAGCAACAAAAAACACTACAAAAACAAACAAACAAAAAAAACATTCAGGGTTTGAATACCGACCTAACAGAAGGTACCCCTGGTTTGATATATAAGCTGCAAAGCCACCCCCCAAAGGGCTTAGGGCCCATTCAAGAACAGTGTTCTGGGGACACATCCTCAGCCCTTTATTTTTTTTTATTTTGAGCAGGATCTTGCTAAGTTGTTTAGGGCCAGTTCATGGCCCTGACTCCCAAACTTCTTCTGACTCTTGCCCACTCTTTCTGCCCGCCCCCTCCCCCATGCCAGCTAGGTACTTCTGAAGATGTTTCAATTTTTTGAATATTGAGATCTCTGTCCTTTTTCTTTTAGAAAGACCCTAGAATCCTGGTGCACATCATCCTCTTCTGGGTTGGTCAGCTTTGGGATGCTGTGACCAGAGTACCTGACATAAACAATTTGGAGAAAGTTTATTTTGGCTCCTGGTTTCAGAGATTTAGCTCATGTTGGGCTGACTGCATTGCTTTGGACCCAAAGTGAGGCAGTATTTCATAGCAAAAGAGCATGGCAGAGGGAAGCAGCAGAGGACGGAAAGGAGAGGGGCTGCAGGCCACGGGATCCAGCTATGCCCGCCCCTGCCCATAATTCCCACCCAGCCAGCCACTCAAACTAGATGGACCGATTAGGTTACAGCTCTCCTAATCATGTCACCTCTGAACACTCCTGCATTAGCACAGCAGCCTTTGGGAACACCCTCTCACCTCTGCACTTCCTCTCTAGGCTCACATACCATAGTTAAGGGTCCGTGTGTGTGAAGAACCAAAAAAGAGCGACTTGACTATGACTGTTCTTCTGCCTGGCTGGCATGATTTCACTAGTGGAGTCAGAAATGGGAATAAGTCAACTAGAAATGGTAGAATCTCTTGGAAAATGTTTTGAAGTATTTATTCATGAGGCATTTTTCTGTTGATTATGATGGTCTTGGTTGGTTTATAAGTTCCTTTATTTATTTTTTTGGCACCAGGGATTGAACCTATCGGTGCTTAACCACTGAGCCACATCCCCAGCCCTTTTAAAAAATTTTTTTAAATTTTGAAAAAGGGTCTCACTAAGTTGCTGAGGCTGGCCTTGAACTTGCAATCCTCCTGCCTCAGGCTCCTGAGCTACTGGGATTACATGTGTGTCATTGCGTCCAGATATAAGTTACTTGACTATAGCTATGCTTATAATATTTAAGCTCCAAACATATAACACATTTTTATGTACTTCATGGATTTAAAAGTATGCTGACCTGGCTCCAAATCCATGTGGGTAGAAGAAAACAATAGTGACAATAACATTAAACACATATAGCATTTACCCGGTAACTTTTGCTCTGGTTCAGATTTGAGTGTATCCCCACAAGCTGGCCTCTGGGTGCCCAGCGTGGTGTGTAAGGGGAGTGGAAACTTTAAGGGAGAGGGGAAGTGGGAGATAATTAGGTCACTGGGGGCACTGCCTTTGGAAGGGATTGATGCTGGTCTCTTGCAGTGAATTGGTTCCCTTGAGAGTGAGTTGTTTTAGACGGGCCCCCATCTGCCCTCTCTGGCTTCCCATATGGCCCAATTCATTGGCTTGATAAATTTTAAAGTTGTTGTTAAAAAATATGTAATATATGTAGTTAAAATTTTATATGTATATATAGAACTTCAGATTTGTATACATATAGAACTTTAAATTAACCATTTTATTCACCTCTAAGCATTAAGCTCTCCGGGAATTTCCGGGGAGAAGGAGCTCCTGCTTCACCTCTGAGCTGCCCCACTCACATCTGCTGGGCCTTTGCTGCAGCTGGGGGCTACAGGTGGGCACTAGAGACAGCTTCCAGGACTGGGGGCTTCCTCTGGTGTGGCCATCCCAGGACTCAGGTGATCTTCTGGCTGTGGAATAATGACCAGTAGGGTACCACCAGGATATTCCTAAGTCACTAGACTGAGCCATAGGAAACTGTCAGTATTTGACCATCTGACCACATCTAAAAATGGTAATTCCATGTGGTTCAGCCTAAACTTTCAATAAGTGGAAACAAAGGCAAGAAACAAGCCCAAAGAACTTACTGCCTGCATCAGGAAGCAGATTGTGTTTTCCAGAGTCTTAACCTCACAGTTCATTTTTAGTCTTGTCTGAGGCTCTTTTAGGGGTTGAATTGTCTCTCCTCCTATGAAAGGAATGTTTAAGTCCTAATTTTCAGAATTTTATAATGTGACCTTATTTGAAAATAGGATCTTTACCGAGGTAATAAAGTTTAAAATGAGGTCACTCAGGTGGGCTTACCAATATGACTGGAGTCCTTATAAAGAGGGGAAATTTGGACACAGATCTGCACAGAGGAAGGGGATGTGAAGACACAGGGGACTAACTGTAGGATTAGCAGAAGTTAGGAGAGGCAGGAAGGAGCCGCTTCCCTAGCCCTTCAGAGGAGCACTGTCTTCTCAATACCTGGATCTTGGACTTTGAGCCGTCCAGTTTTTAGCATTTTGTTATTGTCCCAGGGAACTAATACAGGCTTCTTCCAGGGATGACACAACAGCACAGCCTATGTTAGAAATGGTACAGTGATTTAATCTCCAGAACCCCAGACCACAGATTTGAGGAATCCATTCCTACAGGAACTAGTTGTATTTCCTACTCTGGCCAAAAAGGTTTGTTTGTTCAGATACAATAAAGTTAGCTTTGCAAGTTCCACATGTGCACACCCCACACAAACCCACACATATACTCCTTCATTTGGCTGCAGTATTCTGAAGTTTACAGCAACGGTTTCAATACAATTTTTTTCTCCCAGTCTCCAGCAGGCAGATGTCATGCTTGTGCAACT
Organism: Callospermophilus lateralis; assembly: GCF_048772815.1. Lineage (NCBI taxonomy): Eukaryota > Metazoa > Chordata > Mammalia > Rodentia > Sciuridae > Callospermophilus > Callospermophilus lateralis. Next base: position 3,789,765 of record NC_135311.1, read on the forward strand.
TTAATGAGCCTGTTCAGATTTAGGAGAACCACATTTATCCTCAGGAATGCAAAGAATCGCTGATATCCTCACAGGGAGTGTTCTTTGTTCAAAAGTTGAGATGGTGGAGAGTTCTGGGAGTCACACTTTGAAGGCTGTTCCAAAAGGTCAGTGTCAGCAGGCTTCCTTTGTGGGGGATTCAGCATGGGTGACGGAGCAGGAGTGGGGACAAAGGCTTCTGGAGGAGGGAGGCCCTCATGCAGAAAGGTGTGGAATCCATCATTAGCTCTTTTTCCTTAAACTTTTATCAGGATCCAGCTTTATAAATAAGGCTAAACCAACAAAACAGCAGAAACAGTCGTAAGTCAACTGACTTCGGTTTGATGAGCCTACCTCTAAACAGAAAGGCGCACAGGAGGGAGGCGGTCAGATTCCCGTTTGTCCCTTCAGTCTGTTTGCCCACTCTCACTTCTCAGCCAGGCTCAGAATCAACCTCTGACTGTCACAATACTATATGAGCTCCCCCGGATAGCCAGGTCCTCTGCTTCTTGGCTATTTCATGGTTCATTACCACTTCCATTAGAGATAGCCAGGGAAATGAAAAGAAGTAAAATCACTACTGAGCCATCTGGTACCTTTATGATATGGAAAGGTTTAGCAAGACAGGGATTACAAGCTACAGCCTGGAACGGAGTTATAAATTGACTGAGGATTCAAATTATTCACGATCTCCCTCCTGCTCCTTTCATCCATCATTCCTGCAAACAGCTGATACTTAGGGAGAAAATGAATTTGTGAAGATATAAAAAGCATCAACCATCAAGGGAAAAATCTAATAAATGAGACTACATTAACATTAAAAACTCCTGTCTGTAAAAAGATATCTTAAAGCAAATAAAAAAAGCAAAACAACCTTACATACCAGAAGGAGTTATGAGTAACATATATATTCATCAAAATTATTATCTAATATGAAATATATAGAGGACTCCTATAAATAGGAAAATGAAAAAATAGAAAAAGAAGCTGAGCAAACAAATTTACAGAATGGGAAACAAAAATGGTCAATAAACATGGGGAGACACTCAACCCTACTGGGTAGTCGGGGAACTGCAAATCCAGATCATGCTGAGAGGGAGCGAAGGGAGGGAAAGAGAAAGTGCTGGGGGTTGAAGTGGAGCCCTCTAGAGCCCAAGCAGGTATGATCACGTCAGGTGAACTCAGCTATCATCCATGCCTGTAATGCCCTATAGGAACATCTTAGAAAGATTATACTGAGATAAGTTATAACCATTTAATTAGCAAAGATCAAGAAGTCTTACTTCTCCATCTGCTAGAGAGGATAGGGATCACAAGAATACATTGCTGTGGGAGTCCAGTTTGATACAGTTTTAGAAAACAAGTTGGCATTCTTTTGTAAGGCTGAACATTCACATCCTACAAACAGAGAGTCTACTCCTAAGTATGTGTTTGCAGTAGCCCATTCAAATTGTTAAGAGGCCCACAGTTAAATTCACTGTGGCCTAGTCATATATGGAAAATTATTCAGCTGCAAAAATGAGGAACTTCATAGCCAACACTATGGATGAACCTCAGTGACATACAGCTCAGAGAAAAACAAAAGTCTCAGAAAAGCAGAAACATCACAATTTCTTCTACAAAGTTCAAAATCAAACAGTGAAACAGTACATTCCTCAGATATTCTTTTTTTTTTTTTTTTTTTTAAAATACCAGGGATTGGACCCAGGGGCTGCTAAACCACTGAGCATATCCCAAGTCCTGTTTAAAAAGTATTTTGTTTAGAGACAGGGTCTTGCTGAGTTGCTTAGAGTCTTGCTAAGTTGCTGAGGCTGGCTTTGAACTTTCGATCCTCCTGTGTCAGCCTCTAGACCTGCTGGTATCACAGGCATGCACCGCAGTGACTGGCCTCCTTAGACATTCTTGATAAAAATTTTTAAAAGCACATAAACAAGTTCTTGGATAAAATTTTTAAAAATAAAAACAAAACGGTACAAGAGAATAAAAAACTCAAAATTCTAGATCAGAGTTACGTTGAAGTAAGAGGAGGAGAAGGAAACAGAAATTAGGTAGGGACAAAATATTATTTAAGAGTCTATTCCTGTTTTGTTTCTTTCTTTCTTTCTTTTTTTTTTTTTTGAGGTTGGGGGACCAAGGATTAAACTCAGGGGCACTCAACCATTAAGCTACACCCCCAGCCCTATTTTTATTTTTTTAGAGACAGGGTCTCATTGAGTTGCTTAGTGCCTTGCCTTTGCTGAGGCTGGCTTTGAACTGACAATCCCCCCGTCTCAGTCCCCCAAGCTGTTGGGATCATAGGCGTGCACCACCGTGCCCAGCTTGCTCCTGTTTGATGGTCCCAAGGAGTTTCATTTTTTATTAAATTTAACACAGAAATATATTAGGAAATGAATAAATAAAAGATGACCACTCATGAACCAGTGACAACTCCGTGTACTAACTCATGGATTATGACTAATCTAAAGATGTATATTTGAGGTACACTAAAATAAAGGAAGAGTAAAAACAAATGAAAACCACTGGATATCTAGCCTGTCCAAGTCTGATGCTAAGGAAGGTAAAGCTTCATCGCCCCTCACTTGCAAAAGGCCCTGGTTGAGCTGGAAGTTGTGCAGTGCTTTAAGGATGCCATCAGGAAACATTTCTCCATGAGATTTCTAACAAAATGCCTACAGATATCTCAGCAGGAAGGGTCCTGCACCTCTAAGATGAAAGTAATACTCTGGGATTTATTTATTTCTCCTTGTAAGTAAAATTTTACTTTTATACCTAATTTTGAATTCTTTTTCCTTAAGTTGCATGAGCTTTGAACCTTGTAAAACATAGCTCCTCTTTTTGGAAATCCATGCACATAACTTCTTTCATAGGGCCAAAAAAAAAAAAAAAAAGATGTAATCCCAGCTGTTTGGAGACTGAGGCAGGAGGATGGCAAGTCTGAGGCTAGCCTAGGCTTCTTAGAGACCCTGTCTGAAAATAAAAAAAAGATCAGGGGATATAGCTCAATGACAGAATGCCTGCCTGGCATGCTTGAGGTCCTGGGGGGAAAAGGCACAAAAGGGCAGACAGAGGAATCTTCTTCCCAAGCTACTGTCCCCTTCAAGTAAGAACAAGTCATGTGTTTAGCCTTGGTGAGATAGTCCTTGCAAAGGCAGGATATGCATACTTCCCCTCCTTTCCATTTATTACTTCCTATTTTGAAAGAATTTCAAGATTACAGAAAAATTGTGAGAATAGTACAAACATGTATTTGCCCTCAAACACTGGAGAGTAATCTGGCAAAATGTGTATAAAATGACAAATATATAAAGTTATTTGTTACAATACTATTTTCAAGAGCAAAAATATGGAAAATACATGTCCAGGGCCTCCAGTCTCAAGTAACCACAAGATTCACCCTGTTCTCTTTTCCCATGCCTGGACTCTTCCTTGAGAGTAGGAACTGGCTCTCATACAGATGCCGTCTGCACTGCTCATGGGCTCGGACACCCCCGCCACTCTCCGAGGAACACCTCCCTGAACTGCTCTGGACCCTGAGGCGCTCATGCCCAACTCTACCTAAGGGTTCTTGGAATAAATTAATCAGGAAGAAGGGAAAGTAAAAGAAAAGGGGAAGCAATGAGAAGAACTTCTCTACTTTTTTTCTATATTAGTGATAAGATACTGTGTTTACTGTTTTTCATTTAATGTATGATAGCTCCATATCAAAGAATTTCCCTACTATTATTATTTTTTGTGGTACTAGAGATTGAACCCAGGAGTGCTCTACCACTGAGCTACATTCCCAGTCCTTTTAATTTTGTATTTTGAGACCAAGCCTCACTAAGCTGCTGAAGATTGCTCTAAACTGCTGAGGCTGACAGCAGTTGTGATCCTCCTGCGTCAGCCTCCTGAGTAGCTGGGGTTACAGGCAGGTGCCCTAGAGTTTCCTTATTCTTACCACAGTGTTCCTCACAATATTTCTTATGGTACAGACTCAATATAGTTTAGGGATGAAATGTAGTTCTTCAGCCAGTCCCCTGTTGAGGGATACCTAATGTTTTGCCAACTTTTTGCTATTTGCAAGTAATGTTGGAATGTAAAAATACTGGAACTAGAGGGCAGCCTAAGACATTATAATTTTGCTCACATGTTAGCATAGTTGTGAGATAAAATACTGGAAGTGGGCCAAAGGGCACATAACTTTGTAATTTTGATGGATATTGGCAAATAGCCTCTTATCAGCAATGTATAAGAACACCTTCAAGCCAGGTGTGGTGGCTCATGCCTGTAATCCCAGTGCCTGGGAAGCTGAGGCAGGAGGATCACAAGTTCAAAGCCAGCCTCAGCAACTTAGAAAGGCTCCAAGCAACTCAGTGAGATCCTGTCTCTAAATAAAATATATATTTTTAAAATATTTATTGAGTTGTAGATGAGCACATAGTATCTTTTTTTTTTTTTTTTTTAATATGGTGCTGAGGGTCGAACCCAGTGCCTTACACATACGAGGCAAGGGCTTTACCACTGAGCTACAGCCCCAGCCCCTAAATATTTTTAAAAGGGTTGGGGATGTGGCTCAGTGGTTAAGCACTCCTAGGTTCAATCCCTAGTACCAAAAAATAAACCAAAAACAAAAAACAACAAAAAAAAACCCTTAATTTGTTCTGTGAATGAGAGAATCAATCAAATCCAACAAAGCCAAAACAGAGCCCGACCGCCCCCTTACCTGTTGCCTCAGAGTGCAAGGTCTTCTCATCAACACTTCGAACATCACAGGAAACAAACAGCTTCCTTCCTTCCACTCTGTCAAGTTGGCTATCTATCACAACCACGGAACACAGGGGAATAGGTCTATCGAAGGGGGAAAAAACAGGAAAAAACATCAGCTTTGTGAATGTCATGCAGCACTGAGAGACGGGGGCGAGCACTGACTGCCACCAGCCTCCTCTCAGGGCATGGCACCCTGCTCTAGAGCCATGCCCTTAGGTGTTCCCTGGTCACATCCCAGCCTGCCCTTCAGGGCTGGGTCCAAAAGGACAACCAGGGCTCCCCGCTGTGGTGGCAGCGGCTGTCCCACCTGCAGACCCTGAGCAAAGTCTGAAGGAGGTCAAGATCTTTAGCGAAGGTAGAGCATGGAGATGATTTATACTCACCACCCTGTGGGTCAAGAAACTACTTCAGGTGGAAAGGAAATTTTCACTATGCCCCTGCCCAGTATTCCCTCCTGTGACCTTTCGATACTTCCATTACCATTCACTTTCCTAACCTCCTGATGGAACCACCAGGCTTTGCTCTCTTATGGAACCAATTCAAGATTTACCGACACCCTGGGGCACTAGGTGTTCTTGCCTGTCCAGCATCTCTTTTCTATTAAATTAATCCCAGCATTTACCTGTGCCCTACCCCTTACCTCATTCTCTCTTTCACATACTCAAATACCCCTCTCAGTGGGGACCCAGCTCTCCCTCATTCCGGCCCAAGGTAGGACTGGAGTGGACAGTGCTGCCCCCTACCTGCCATAGTGAATGGTCATGGGGCTGACCATAGGCTGAAACAGCCAATTCTGGGACTTGCCCTAGATTCTTTGGGACTGGATACTTTTTCTGCTGGGGCTGCTAGGCTTACAAGGTAGAAGACTGGATGGTGGCCATCGTGCCACTACACAGGGGGAAGCTGCCTGAGGATGAAGCCGACCCAGAGGAAAGCACGGCTGAGATTCCAGACTGCATCCTGCACGTCTGCACTCTCCATGCTCGACTCCCCAGCCACCTGAGCCAGCATATTCCACACACTCCCTTTTCCGTGTAAGAGTTAGGAAGTCTACCCCTTCGACAGAAAGTCCTTGACTAGCAGAGAGGCAAGAAAATCAGGAAATGTCCAACAATAGAGCAACTATGTTTGTAGAATATAATTTTCTAACTGTAAGTAAGGTACAGATTCCTTTGGTTGGCACAGAAAACAGGCTTTATATAATTTTCCTTAATCCAGTTTTGCAAGACAACTTAATAAGATTTGTATGAGAAACAGAAAAGTGATAATAAAGATGAAATCAAAATTTAAAAATAAATTATAAAAAAATAACAGAAAGGTTTAAGATGAAGGATGACTGTGGCCAAAAAGGACAAAACTACAGATTTCGTTCAGATGAATATTATGTCAATATATGTCAAAATGGTTAAAAACTTCGATGAAATGGAAAAGAATTCAAAACATGTTATTAAAATCAACAGTAAATATCCGGCATATATTCACTAACCCAAAAACTCTGTGGCACTTCAGGAGGCACACAGCCTCAGGTGAGCTCCGACAGTGGAGTCACACTGCCTTATGAGGATGAATGCCTACCCCTAAGTGGTGACCTCATCTTGCAGAAAGATTCTATCCTTCGTGCCCACTTGGACAGCGAAAACGTGTCTGGTGAGTCTTACTTCAGGAACCAAGGACTGCAGAAAATATTAGCCTCTACGTTATGCATGAAGCTCACTTGAAATCTTGCCTTTTATAAAGGAATAAATAGTGTGAATAAGTTGAATTGTACATTTTTAAAACTGGACTAACATTAAGTATAAGGTTATAATAACATAAAAATAAACAATAAGGGATTAGAAAGACTGAATAGTTGAATAGGGAAGACGGTGAGGCCCGAAGAGGACAGAGGAGCCACACTGGGCAGGAGCCAGGAGAACCACACAGGACTATTACGTAAACAAAAAAGCCTAATAGTTTAATGTAATAAAATGTGGGGATGTTATAGTCGCTGTGTAACCCTAATTTACTACAGATTTTTAAAATATTTTCTTGCTTTGGACTTCTTTATTGTGGCCAGAGAAACTGTTCTGTAAAATTCTGATTTAACATTAATATTGAGATTTGATTTATGAACCAATCCATGACCAACTGTTCAAATGTGTGCTGGGGAAGAAAGTGTGTTTTTTCTAATTGATGGATATAGGATTCTACATCTGTCTAATAAAATATCCTTGGCATCTTCAGATGTGGATCCTCCCCCCAAGTAGCTAGACTCCAGGTGGCCTACCTCTGTGCCTGGTTTCTCATAGTGTTCAAATCTTGGTTTTTTTTTTTTTGTGCTGTGAGTTGAACCCAGGGATGCTCTGCAGTTCTTTTTATATATAGAGAGGGCCTCTAAGTTGCTTAGGTCTCTCTAAATTGCTGAGACTGGCCTTGAACTTATGATTCTCCTCCCTCAGCCTCCTGAATTGCTGGGATTACAGGCATTTGCCACTGTGCCTGGCAAAGCATTTTTTTCTGATATTTTTGTCTGCTTGACCTACTAATAATTGGGAAGGGCATGTTGGGAGCTCCCACTATGAATGTGGAATAGTCAATTTGTCTCCATCAATTTCGCTTTATGTTTTAAGTTATTTTCTTAGGTATATTCTGATTTAGAATTGTTACTGTTCTCTATTAAGTTAAAGCCATTACAATTTTGAAGTAGCTTTCTATATCACTAAGATTACTTCAAAAAAAAAGTTTTATTATTGCCTAAGCATCAAACCAGAATGTGATGTGCATAACAATCAATCTGCTAAAAAAAAGAAAAAAGGTAAAGTCAGAGAGAAATCTCATCCTTTCACATAAGTAAGCAGACAACTTATTACAAACATTTCTAAAAACTGGTGCCCAATTCATTATGCCATAATCAGCATGTACATAATTTGATCAAACTCAATCCCTCCTACCTCTCTCCTTTCCCTTCCTTCTTCCCTCCCCTGATCTGCTTGCTCTACTGTACAGATCTCCCCTCTATTATTTTCCTGTTATTTTAATTAGTATAATTTTATGCATACATTTGTGTGTGCATAATACACAAATATATACACAAATACCCACACATATATGAGACCAAACCTAGTATTACTTTCTTGGCAATTTATGATTTTTCTTGCTACATTAGCTTTCTTCTGGCTTTTTCATAGCGTACTTTCCTTCCTTTTGAACTTTCTGTGTCATGTTTTAAATGTCTCACATAGACAGCTTCTAGTTTTTATTTTCAAATTAAATTTTATAATGTCTCTGAAATGATGATTTGGTTCATTTATATACAATGTAATTATTGCCCTTTTTATTGAGACAGGCCCTTGCTAAGTTGCTGAGGCTGGCCTTGAATTTGGGATGCTCCTGCCTCAGCCTCCTGAGTCACTGGGATTAGAGATGTCTGCCACCATACCCAGCACTTGACTCATCTTTTTTTTTTCCCACTTGCTGTTTAAAAATTTGAGTTTTTCCTAATTTGATTAGTACTCTTCTACTATTTTGGTTACTGGTTTATATTCATTTTCTTTTATTTTAATCATGCTCCCCACTGAAAAATATCAGGATGTTTGAGTATCAACTCTGTTCACCCCTTCCCAAGCTACTTGCTGCTGTGGCCGGGTATTTGAGCCATCCTTTTGTTAGAACCTAGAATGTAGACAGAGTCAGTGATTATGGTAGACTGTTCACCAGATTGTCTGCTAAGCAACTCAGTGAGATCCTGTCTCTAAATAAAATATAAAATAGGGCTGGGGATGTGGCTCAGTGGCCAAGTGCCTCTGAGTTCAATCTCTGGTACCCCCTCACCCCCTGAAAAAAAAGCACAGGCAACAAAAGCAAAAATAGAAAGTTGGACTACATTAAATAATCCAATTTTTAAAATACGCTAAAGACTTAAAAGAGATATTTCTCCCAAAGAAGACATACACATGGCCAACAATTTATGAAAAGATGCTTAATGCTGCTAATCATCAGGGAAATAAATGCAATCAAAACTACAATAAAATAACACCTCACACTTGTTAGGATGGCTATTATCAAAAAGGCAAAAAGTGAAAAACCAAAATAAGACAGGGCTGAGGTAAAGCAGTGAAATATGTCAGAAAATATGCCATATACATATAATGATACCACGTGAGAGGCCCTGAGTCCCACCCTTAGCACCCACCATCTCACATAAACAAACAGTAAGTGTTGGTGAGAAGGTGGAGACCAATATCATTGGTAAGAACGTGAAATGTTACAGCCATTATAAAAATCAGTATAGGTTCCTATAAAAATTAGAAATAGAGGGCCAGGGCTGTAGCTCAGTGGTAGAGCGCCTGCCTAGCAGGTGTGAGGCACTGGGTTCGATCCTTAGTACCATATAAATATAAATAAATAAAGATATTGTGTCCATCTACAACTAAAAAAATATATATTTTAAGAGAATTTTAATATTTATTTTTTAGTTTTCGGCGGACACAACATCTTTGTTTGTATGGGGTGCTGAGGATCGAACCCGGGCCGCACGCATGCCAGGCGAGCGTGCTACCGCTTGAGCCACATCCCCAGCCCTAAAAAAAATATTTTTAAAAAATTAGAACTACCATATGATCCAGCATCCCATTTCTGGTATTTACACAAAACAATTGAAATCCAGATATTGACAAGTATTTGCACCCCAATGTTCACTATAGCACTATTCACAACAGCCAAAATGTAGAAACAACCACAATGTCTATTTACAGATGAATAAAGAAAATATGTCATATACCTATAATGGTATGTTATTTGGCCTTAAAGAAGGAAATCCTACAATATAAGACATCCTTGATGAATCTTGAAGACATTATGCTAAGTGAAATAACCCAGTCACAGAAGGACAAAATGCTGCAATAGTTCATCTAAAATTGCCAGACTCAGGGTTGGGCTGTGGTTGTTAGTGGTGGAGCATGCGCTTAGCATCTGAGAGGCTCTGGTTCAATCCCCAGTGCACTCTCCCCTAAAAAAAAAGTCAAACTCATAGAATCAAAGACTAGAATTGTGGATACTAGTGGCTGGGGCCCCGAGGAGAAATGCAAAATCGCTAATCAACAAGCATAAAGTTTCCATTATGCAAGATGAATAAGTTCTAGAGGTCTACTAAACAACACTGAACCTACTGTTAACAATATTGTGTTGTGCACTTAAAAATTTGTTAAGAGGGCAGATCTCATATTAAGTGTTTTTACCACAGTAAAATAAAGTTAAATTTAAAAAGGGAAGACGTTTCTTCTCCTCTTCTTCAATCCTGCTGTCCAGGACACGTGATGGCTCTTGCTGCTATTCTGGACCACAAAGTTAGATGGAAGGGGCTTGCATCACTGGACACCACAGAGCTGTCACACCAACTCAGGACGCTGTTTTCTAGACTTATTTTGCATGATAATTTTCAATCTTACTTCAGTAATTTTAATTTTTAAAAAATATTTATTTTTTAGTTGCAGTTGGACACAACACCTTTATTTTATTTATTTTTATGTGGTGCTGAGGATCGAACCCAGGGCCTCACACATGCTAGGTGAACACTCTACCGCTGAGCCACAACCCCAGCCCCTAATTAATTTTAATTTGAAGTTACTATTATTGGCAGCTGGGGAGAAAGAAGTTGAAATAGCTGGCCCGTGATTCTGTGTGTGTGTGTGTGTGTGTGTGTGTGTTGTGAGAGAGTGTGAGAGAGAGAAAGAGAAAGAGACACCCCCCCCCACACACACACACACGGGAAATACACTTCCAGGGAAAACAAACAGCCCTGTCTAATCTTTTCCCACTGGACCTTCAGGTAAATAGGCCCAGGTTGGCACCATAGACCACTGGCTAGTTGGTCTGTTTTTATGAGTAAAGTTCTGTTGGAACACAACTATAATTATTTAGTAATTGTCTATAGCTGCTTTTGTGCTACAATTGCAGAGTTGGGTAGTTATGCCAGAGACTGTATAGCCCACAAAGCATAAAACATTTACAGAGAGTCTGCTGACCCCTGAAATAAACTAATGATATTTTCTAAAAGAAAGTGCCCTTTTTTGTAGAATGCCCTTAGTAGGACATGCCTGTGAGAAGGATTACCTAGAGAACTAAGAATTATCTATAGGAAGTAAACCATTAATCTGTGAAGCATGGCTCCCAAAAGACTGCCACGTGAGCCACACGAGCCACACAGCTCTCTGGGATACATAAAAGGGAGATGTTTTGTACCTTAAATGTTTCCTGCTACGTGAGGTAATAAAACCTCACTTGAAGACCTTGTACATTGAACTCCCTGTTCTTAAATTCTGTTCTGCTCTATTGCCTTCTGTTTCTATGCCAATATTACTAGTTTATTTACTGTAGGGGTACATCAGCATGATGGAAGATCATGCTCAGGTTTGTTTTTCATAAATTCCAAAGTCAGGGCTGGGGATGTGGCTCAAGCGGTAGCGCGCTCGCCTGGCATGCGTGCGGCCCGGGTTCGATCCTCAGCACCACATACAAACAAAGATGTTGTGTCCGCCGAAAACTAAAAAATAAAATATTAAAACTCTCTCTCTCTCTCTTTAAAAAAATAAATACCAACGTCATTTCCCTTTTATTTATCTGTGATATTTATGTAAAACCCCTGTTTTATTATGTAGTGGATGTTAGCGTTCCACCCAGACCCCCTTGGATTCCTTTTTTTTCATTTTGCCAAAAAGTGTTTTCCCATGGGTACCACATGAGATCCTGTGTTTGGGGGAAAAAAAAGAAATGTGTGTGTGTGTGTGTGTGTGTGTGTGTGTGTGTGTGTGTGAATGTATATGGGGGGAGTGTGTATGCACCTGTGTACCTGCTTTCCTAAAACAGCCTTAGACCTGGGAGTTTATAGTCTCAGAGCAGACCTCATCCTGTGACTGATGTGCCCTTGCCTGGGGCGGGGGGTTGATTCTGGGGCATACACTTCATAGTGGAGCTCCTTTGTATGATCAGCTGAAGCTACATGAGCCTTGGTTGGCTCCCTTGCCTCCAGTGTCCCGATTCTGCCTCTCCCTTGCTAGTGTCCTCTGGGGGCACTTCCTTAACAGCCACTGGCACATGAGTCTTTGCCTCAGGATCTGCAGTGGGGGCATCTGACTCTGACACCTAAGGAGAAGAATTATTATGAGTTTACCTTTTAAAATTGATGTTGAGATTGGCAGTCATGACAATCCCCCCAGCTCTACATGCACACGTACCGGTGGTGGAGTCCATCATGGTTGCAATAGCACCTCCATGAACAAATCTAGTTACAATGGCAGAGAGAGAAAAATGGTCTCCGAAGTTTGGGCATCAGAGAGGGAGAAATTATCTAAGCATCTTCACACAATTACTTTGGAGAGGTTCACTTAGTCCATATTCAATGTTTTGAATGTCAAATAATATCCCCCAAATTCAAAGCATAATACTGTAGAGTCTTGAGCACTTACATAAAACAGGAACTTAATAGCAAAAACATACAAAAAACTAAAATATACTTTAAAAATTTATATCATGCTTCTATTAAACAAACTATACATATTCAATGTTTAAAATTTTAGAAACTGCAGTAAGAAGAAAAAACAATTTGCCAGGTGCAGTGGTACACACCCGTAAACCCAGCAACTCAGGAAGGAGGCTGAGCCTGACAACATAGTAAGACCCTATATCAAAATGAAAAGAAGAAAACAACAACAACAACAACAACAAACCTGGGGATGTAGCTCAGTGGTAGAGCCCCACTGGGTTCAATTCCCATTACTGTAAAAAAGAAAAACATAAGGCCTACGATACTATCATCTAGTCAGTGTCAGGCTATTACTAACATGTTAATGATACTCCCCCAAATTATACTCTATTGCCCTATGCTCTACAATAATATGTTCTCTAAGTCCTTTGATATTATATTAAAATTTTAATTAATATTAACAATATAGGTAACACTTCTTTTATAATATATTATAAACATCTTTCTGTCAATAAATTACATCTACACTACCATTGTAATGTCTTCTTTGTAGTCCCTGGACACTTGAGGGTGCTAGCAGATAGAAATCTTTCAGTTTACTTTGCTGGGCTATCCCACTTACCCAGGTGGTCCCTGCAGGTGAGGACCTACTTGAAGAAAGCAAAGTACCCTTTTCTCAGCATCATTATAGAACATCACATATTCAAAGCCCAGGCCATTCTCAAAGCTTCTTGTGAAGAGCTGGGCACGTTCTTCTCCTTTTACGAGACTTGGGTCTACAGGGAAACGAGGTAGAGGTCATAGGTGGATGAGAAACAGGTATAAGAGAAGGCTACGACCCAGCTAAGCACCTTTCATGGTGCTTAAAATCATATGTGATGATTGATTTAAATGTCAATTGGGTTCAGAATTGAAAGGGATGGGAGGGTCCCAAGGGAAAAAAATATATAGGATCTTTGCCACTGTGGACTTATTAGTCTAAACGGGGATGCAGTAAATATTCAAGAAAACTCAGCACTTAACTATAAATGTAATCAGGAAACACAGATGCTAACTACTGAATAAAATGGTAAGGTACAGACAGAAATTCTTCTTGGAGTAGACAGGCTTTAAATGAGACTTAAAATGAATAATCTAACAGTAAGGAGAAGGTTTTCCTGGCACATATAAGTTAAACCTGTTAATTATACTAGATCAGAAACAGGGCAAGTTCAGAGCAATACACAGTGAGATTCTTATGTCAGCCCCCAAACTAGGGGTAGAACCATTAGGGTTTATGAAATCAAATCAATGGGTTATAAACATCCTTTAAAAAGAAGCACAATATGTCAGATATATTCTGGGCAAACACTGCTATGCTTGTTTAGTTTTTTCCACTTACACAACTGCGTGGAAGAAGTGTTCTAGGTTAAGTCAAAATGTAGGTTACTAAAAATAAAGACGGAAAGCTATTGCTTTATGAGAAGGGTGTCCTTTTATAATTATTTTAAAATTTAATCTTTTTATTCTTAGCTTTCTTTATAGGTCATCTGATTTGTCATGCATAAAACTCTCTAAGTTTCTTTCATTTCTATTGAATTCATACTTATAAACTTGGAAAAAGATATAAGAAAACCTGGGAGAAGCGAGGAGGACAGGGGAAGATGCCGTTTTCTTAGGTCATCTACTGGACAGTCACCCTGTACTTTCGACTTTGTATGCCCATCAATTGGCACAGATACGTATTGGCACACACTACATGTACTCAGAGGACCAGACACAAACTTAAAATTAAGGATCAGTATTATGGCACAACAGAAAGAATCTTGGCCTAGGAATTGGGAAAATTAACATTCTTGGGCTAGCTCTGGCCTAGAACTATCCCTTTTTCTCCATAGTTTATGGATAAATGAGGAAAATAAGAATGGTAGAACAAGTTGTAAGAAACACAGAATCAGACTCTGACCTTCTGAAGTGGAACCTGCTTTAACAAGGTTTCCAGGTGTTTCCTATCTGTGTTGGAATCTGAGAGCGGGTGGCACTGAAGGCAGCAGAGGACTACCAGGATCAGCTCTGCACTCTGAACCACTCTGACCACAGGGGGGCAGGAGGGGCTTTGAGCAGGCAGGAGAGCTTAGAGGACACCAGGAAACCAACAATCCTACTGAATTTGGGACTCAGTCAGCAGGGGTTTTTGTGAAGGCATTTTGGTGGAGTTCATCAGGTAGGAGCCAGAAGGCACTAGGTCAGTCAACTAATTGTGTGATGTAATGATACCCAGAATGGAATCAGTAATACAAATCAACTACATTTTAACTTATTTGAAAAATTTTTAATCTTAATTAAGAAAAACTTTGGTGCTACAGGGTGAAGCAAATACCTTCAGCATGCTAGGCCAGCATACTCCCACTGCACAGCCCTAAAAATAGCTAAAATTTACCTTCATTCATAAAAAAGAATAATTCTTATCTCTGTATTGCAGAATCTAAAAAGAAGTTTAAGTTTCTTTCTTGGTTGAAGTAGTTTTACTTTTGTTTCATTTATTCTTTCAGCAAACACTGAAACATTTATGCAAGCACCAAAAGGTAAAGTACTTTGCCCAAGATCACATAGCTTTAAATTGTGGAACCAGAATTTCAACCCAGAAATTTGTGGGACTAAATTTCAATCACTGAATTAGGAAACTGTCAGATTTTGGATGGCTTGTAAAGCCACGAGACAATGAGATTATCAGAGAGCTGAGAAGGGGGTACTAAGCACTGAGACATGGGGGCAACCAAACATTCAAAGTTTGAGGATGGGGAAGGGGGAGAAACTAACACAAAAAACTAAAAAAGGGGGTGAGTGCAGTGGGAGAATGAGGTGACCTGGAAGCCGAGTTCAAGGAGAAAGGAGACACAAGGAGTGCTAAAAGCAGAGAGGTCACTGGATTTAGCAGCAGGAATATCACTCGCGTCCTTGACAGAGCAGTTTGATGGAGTGATGGGGGTGAGGGTTTGAATGGAGTGGGTTCCAGAGATACCAGGAAGATAAATGCAATTGTGGTGTGTCTCAAGTTGAGAAAGATCTAGCAGAGAGATATGTCCTCCACAGGCCAAAGGGGAGGTGATGCAGTGCAGAAATGGCCCTGTAGAGCACAGACAGTTCATGCATGCAGAGAGAAGCAGAGAACTGGGACCAGGGCAGGTGGGAGGAGGAAGGAGGCAGCGAGAGCTTGGAGATTCTCTTCTGATGGCTTTTATTTTCTCTTAGTGAAACAGGAAGTAAGATCAGCTGACAGTGAGAATGGGAAAGAAAAAATCAGAGGCATGAGAAGAAAGAAAACGGTAGGAAATAGTAAGGTAGGAGAGCCAGGAGAGTGAACAGACTAGATTTGCACATATGGTCATTAGGCAACATTAAGCTCATTAAAAAACATTAAGTCATTAAAAAAAAATCACAATCCCCAAAACTACTACCGAAAGATCTGTTTAGATGATCAGATGATACAAGGTCATTCAGAAATATCTGTTAAAGCTCCAAGAGAGCAGGGACCCTCCTGCCTCAGTCTCCTGAGTTGCTCAACAATTATTAGGTGAGTGAACAGATGCTGTGTACTGCAAATAAGAAACCAAAAACGTCTTCACAATGGTTTTAAAATGAAGAATGTAGCTGGGTACTGTGGCACATGCCTGTATCCCAACTGAGGAAGGTGGATAAAAAGTTTGAGGCCAGCCTCAGCAACTTAGTTGGACCCTGCCTCAAAATCAAATATAGGAAGGGATGTAGCTCAAAGGTAAAGTACCCCTGGGTTCAATCCCCAAAGGAGGAGGAGGAAAAGGAGTGAGAGGCAGAAGGGGAGGAAGAGGAGGATGAAGAGGAATAATAATAATGTATTAGGTATATATTTATATATAAGGTTCTTCAATTGGATTCAGTAAGGCAGAAGGGAACAAATAGCTCACATGAAAGACACGGGGTGCTGTCTGATGGTAAATGAACTGTGCGACATGGCTCTTATTCTAAGCAAACACTAAGGATTCTGACAGACTGCAATATGTCCTAGGTAAAGCAGCCAGGAATATGAGCAGAGAGAAATACCTTCTGGGAGAAACGCCTGAAAACAACAAAGACTGGACTGGCAGGTGAACCGGAGTAGGATGAAGTATCTAAGTCCTACACACCAAAGGATGCAAGTGAAGGAATTCTCATACTGTGTCCTCATACATGGCAGAACTCAATGGAGGAATCAAAGTTACAGGAGAGACTAGAACTCACTGATTCATACCGTTGTCCAAAATGGAAGAAGCCCTTTGTTCCAAGTACCCCATGACTGCAGGGATTCAAGTTAAATCCAGATGACTGGTTGTGAGGGTGCAGAAAGCAAGAAAAGACAGGAAAAAAAAAAAAAAGTAGTTTCCAACTTTTCTTTTAATTGAGGGAGCCTACTGTCTTTCTTCCCTTCGGTAGCAGTGGCTTGATAAGGAGAGGGCCAGATGCTGAGCTCCATGAGGGTGGACACCTCCTGTTTTCTTCATTGACATATCCCTGTGCCCAGCACAATGCTTGCCACAGTCGATACTCAATTGATATTTGTAAAAGTAAGAAGGCTAGTGACTCTCAAGAGGGAAGAGGAAGAAGTATCCTAACAGTCCCTGTTAAGTTGGTGCCCCAGACTAAGTGGATGATTTTCAAGGTTCCAACTCTCAGATGCTGTTTATTTATCCTGATTTATCTACTCAGTCTGTTTCAATAACTACTCACACTTATAAAACTCTTGAAACCAGTGGTTCCTAACATTTTTGGGTAATGAACTCCTTTGAGAATTTTATGAAAATTATTAACCATTTAAAAATGAATATCCCTTGTGGGAGGGCAAATTACTGATTTTTTAATATTTGTCTGAAAGGTAAACAATTTCCTTTCTCATAAGGGGAGGTGCTGCAAGGCTTTGTTTTTAAGTGCAAAAGCCTAATTTAAGATTCTAATTAGGTACTATAGCATCTTCTAAAATGGAAAGGTTAGCATTATTATGTCCATTTAAACAGAGATAAAAATCAAAGACGAATTCAATAAGACTAGCTTCTCAGGTGTGAAGATAAAACCAGTTTAAAAAACTTTGTTTCTAGTCAGTTATTAACATTATCATGAGGCAGGAGAAGGGGTTAAATGGACAAGCAGGGAACCTGGGATCCTTTGAGGTCAGGTCTCTGTGTAGCAGGGCAGAGAAACTACAGACACAAGCCAGGCCTCATCAAGGTCAGGCCAACTCCAATGTAAGTTGCGGTGGGGGCGAATGATAGTGAGACATCTACAAAAAAGGTATGGTAACCTGATTGGATCACAGGGCACATGAAGAGCTCAATGAATGCCTTTCCCAGGATTGGGCTAGCTCCCTTCACCTTGTACATCTATATAAACCCTAGACAGTAGCCACTTTCTAGTATCCCTCTCTATGGATCCCTCCTCTGCTTTCTTACACTAAGAACTTCAGTTACTTTGCTCTTACCCTTGTATCTATGGATTTCATTATTTGAATTTGTGAGACAATGAATCCACATTCTGTGCTATAATCAGTAATCAGCTGGTTCTCAAGTTCTGAGTCAAATGAATCAACATCATCTGCAAGTTTGTTAAACATAGATTCTCAGGCTCTGCATCAACTAAAGGTCCAGGGGATTCAGATCAAGTCAGGTATCAGAAATACAATAGCAGTTTAAATCTTCAGTGATTGTAAAACCTATATGCCAAGCAGACTCATGAAGAGAAGTTTTCATATGTCCCTTTCAAATCACAATAGCTGTCCTGACTGTGGTTTTACTCCTACCAGACCCAAGAAAGGAGGTATGAAGCAAAGAGGTTCAGTATTCTAATTCCTAAACAAGGGATCTGGCACCACATTTCAGAGCCTAAAAAGGGAAGGGAGAGATAAAAATCAAGTAGAATACTTGAATACATTCCCTGGAATATTTCCTTCTTTTTTTAAAAAAATACATATTTTTTAGTTGTAGATGGACACAGCACCTTTTGTTTCTTTATTTTTATGTGGTGTTGAGAATTGAACCCAGTGCCTTACACATGTGAGGCAAGTGCTCTACCACTGAGCCACAACCCCTCCTTCCTTCTTCCTACAAATATTTATGAACACTTACTATGTACCAGGTATTCTTCTCACTGGAGATACAGTAGGGAATAAAACATACAAAAATCTCTGCTTCTCTGAAATTTATGCACTCATGTTGAGATACAAACCATTACATTAATAAAACACTAAGCATGTCAGATGGTGTGCAATGGAAAGAATAAATATACCCTATACACATATAACTAAGTGAAAAAAGACAATCTGAAAAGGCTCTGAATGATTCCAACTATATGACATGCTGGAAAAGACAAAATTCAGTGATCTGTGGTTGCCAGTTTAGAAGGGAGACATGAACAGGTAGAGAATGGGATTTTTAGGGCAGAGAAACAATTCAGTATGACATTATAATGACATATATATGTCATTATGTATTTGCCAAAACTTATAGCAAATACTACACAAAGAGTGAACCCTAATATAAACTATAGACTTTGGTTAATAGTAATGTATTAACATTAGTTCATGAATTATAATAAGTTTACCACAGTAATGCAAGATGTTAGTAATAGGGGAAATTGGGTGAGAAGCAGGTAAGGGATATATGGGAACACTATACTTTCTGCTCATTTTTTAAAATAAACCTAAAATTGCTTAAAATGTATATTAAAAAATCAAACAGAATGATAGGAAGTACTGTGTGTGTGTGTGTTGGTATAGGGTGGGTTGCTTTTGGGGTTTAGAATCTGGGAGATAAAGGGGTTACCCAAGTATTCTGAACTCCTGAGGGCGATGAAGCCAGATACCAGGATAAAGGGCAAACTGAGACCAGTAATGACAGCCTCAAGACAGAGGGCTGATGAGTGTGTGGGCGGCCTTTCACTCCTGCTGCTGAGGATGCCAGGATTGAGATAATCTTATTCTTAACAATCGGCTTTAGATTCTCCTATAGTCTGCAAAATAACTGTTGGGATTTCTGGCCTATAAAACAGGTGTACAGAAACCCCTGGACTATACTCCTCTTTTCAAGTAATAAGTGTTCTTAGTTTTATACTTGATATTCCAATATTATTGATAGGAAAGTGGTTGCTCCTACCGAGATAAAGGGTTTGGAATTCTTGAAAATTTTTAGAAAAAATGTGTTTGTATGAAGGCAAACGTTTCCAGGAGCCATCTTCACATTTCTTCATGAACTGGTCAAAGAGGAGTCTTAGGTCCTTGCTCCAGCTGGGGTTAGGGAGAGCACAGTCCTTCTGAACGACCTCCTCAGAAGAAAATGACCTCTAAAACACAGAAGAAAAAGAAGATTAATGGAAGGTGCATCCTATTTCATAACACATTCTTTCACTTTTTTCTTTGTTTTTGATACTTGGGATTGAACCCAAGGGTGTTTTTTTTTTTTTTTTCCTTTTTGAGACAGGGTCTCACAAAGTTGCCGTCTAGCCTTGAATTTATGAATTTCCTGCTTCAGCCTCCCGAATTGCTGGGATTATAGGTGTGTGACACTGAACTGGGCCTATTCTCAAGCTTTCTTTTTTTGTACAAGGGATTGAACCCAGGAACACTTGACCACTGAGCCATATCCCCAGCCCTTTTTTATTTAGAAACAGGGCCTTGCTAAGCGCTGAGGCTGTCTTTGAACTCACAATCCTCCTGCCTCAGTCTCCTGAGTCACTGGGATCACAGGTGTGCGCCACTGTGCCAGGCTATGCTCCAACTTTCTAAGACCATCTTAGTGCTTTTCTTCCTCCAGAGGATTGTCATTTCAAAATGGAAGGGATGTTCCAGATATCACTTGGTCTAACCTCCTTGAAAGAAAACAGGAGATTGAGAAGATAAATAATTTCCCTAACATCACCCAGCTAGCTACTGGCAAAGCCAGCATTAAGCCCAGATGAGCCAGGCACTGGTGACAGAAATGAAGGACAGACATTGTCTTCCACATAAAAAGTATATCAGAATGTGGGTGGAGATGGGGGGAGTATACCAGTGTGGTATGCACAGGAAACTAAAGCACAAGGGAATGGTCTTTGTCTCAGGTTGGGTCTCTAACTTGAATATTGATTAGTCAAACAGAAATGAGTCAGCTGGAAAGAGTACTGAAGGCAAAGGAACACTGTGTGAAAAAGCCAGGAGGCATGAAAGCTTTGAAGAGACTTATCACAACTGTATGAAGTAGGCACTAATTACCACCCTACTTTACTTTAAAGCCTAAAGTAGGCTTCCAACTGTGCTATAAAGCAGTAGTACTTATTCCTCCTACCTAATTGTATTTTGGAACTGGTTATCCAGCTTGTATTTCTCCTCCTCGTTCTAGTCTTTAGTGACCCTCTATTCTACCTTCTACTTCTATAAAATTGACTTCCACATATGAGTGAGGTATTTGTCTTTCTGGGCGTCCTCCAAGTTTTTAAATGTATTTTTTTTAATATGCTTTAATCTCAGTAAGAAATATAATTTTGTGTTTTTATTGGTTTAAATTATTTAGCATTCACTTTCTCATGTTCTTAATCTTAGAAAAACATTTTTTTGGGTGGTATAGGGGATTGAACTCAGGAGCGCTTGACCACTAAGCCACATCCCCAACCCTATTTTATATTTTATTTAGAGACAGGGTCTCACTGAGTTGCTAAGCACCTTGCTATTGCTGAGGCTGGCTTTGAACTAGCAATCCTCCTGCCTCAGCCTCCTGAGCCACTGGGATTACAGGTGTATGCCATTGTGTCCAGCTACATATCAACATTTTTAACAGTAGAGAAATAGTTCTTTAACCTGATGTACTATAACTGCTTTTAGTACTTTAAATTGATGTACTACTATAAAGTCAACGATTTAAGTTGAACATTTAAATTGTTTCCAATCTTTTACTGTTCTAAATGAAAATGTTCAAGAGAACATTATGAATATAGTCTTTTCTCTTTTGGATTATTTCCAATCCAAATCCAGTTGAGTTTGTTACCCTTGATGGACACTATAATGTGGGAAATAAAAATATGTTAAGTGTCAGTTTAAGAGGTAAATGCACTTGTAAATTTCATAGCATAGACTTGGAGGGATAAATGCCAGGGATAATCATTATCTTCTGTTGTACTAAGTAGAGGAAAGACTACTTGATCTTTGGTTCCACATTTATAAAAGTGGTACTCAGAAGAAGGTATTTTTTTTAATGACCTTTTAAGTTACTGAGTAGGAAGAATCACAACTTAAAGCCTGTAAATACTAAGACTTAAATATTCCCAACACAGATTATAAAGCACTCACACACAATTAAGGGAATCAATTCATCTTTGTTGTAAGATGAGCACATTTTCTTTTCCAATGGGCAAGATAGTTCACGACTAACGACCAATGTGCATGCATTATTCTTTAGCAGAAAGCTCAACAACTTAATGAAGATGCCACACGCAGATATTTTAACTTTGCAATCTGACCCCATTCTCCCAAACTAGGCTGCAAGCTCCTTAAGAGAAAGGACCTTTTCTTGGTTATCTGACGATACCGTCCAGGGCCCACAGCGCCTGGAGCCTCGTCGGAGCCGGACAGACAGCAACTGGCCAGGCCAGACCAACGTGAACACAGCTCGGACACCAGGTTCGGGCACCGAGTCCCGGCAGAACCTCACGTAATCACCCAACGGTCTTCCAGGGCGCGGAGACCATTCGGAGGCTCTGACCCGGAGGGTGACCTCAGCCCGACCGCGGCGCCCGCCTAGGCTCCCCGAGCTCGGCAGGTCCGGGTCGGGCCGCCGGCGCCAGCCGCTCTCCGAGGCCAGCTCTCCCGCGTGCCCCTGTCCCCTCGCGCCACCTTCCTAGGTCGGTACCAGAGCCGAGCCCACCGCGCGCCGCGTCAAAAGCGAGTCACCCTCCCTCGGCTTTCTCAATGGTGGGAACCTCAGGCCGTGAGCGTCCCGAGGCCGCGTCCCTGCTGCTGCCGCCTCGGCGCCGGCGCGGAGTGGGCAGGCAGCGCCGTCCTGCCCTGCCCGGCCCCGCCCCGCCCGGCCGACTCACCCGCAGGACTCCCGGCCAGCCGCGCGGGGCCCCAGGCGTGCGCAGGAGCGCAGCGCAGCTCCTCAGCATGGCTCCGAGCAGCCGCGGGCCGCCGACGAGGACAGCGCGCTCCCCCGCCGGATCCCGGGTCTACCCCGCGGGGGCGGAAAGGCGGGGCCTCCCCGAGGCCCTCGTCCCGCCCCCCGAGGCCCTCGCCCCGCCTCCCGAGACATGGCGCCTAGCAGGGACCGGGCCGCCCTCAGCGCCGCCCCCCGAGACCCACCTCCCTCAGCCCCGCCCCCAGCCCGGCCCCCGAGACCCACCTCCCTCAGGCCCGCCCCCAGCCCGGCCCCCGAGACCCACCTCCCTCAGCCCCGCCCCCAGCCCGGCCCCCGAGGCCCACCTCCCTCAGGCCCGCCCCCAGCCCGGCCCCCGAGGCCCACCGCCCTCAGCCCCGCCCCCAGCCCGGCCCCCGAGACCCACCTCCCTCAGCCCCGCCCCCAGCCCGGCCCCCGAGGCCCACCGTCCTCAGCCCCGCCCCCAGCCCCGCCCCCGAGACCCGGCGCCCAGCGGGGACCCTGCAGCCATTAGCGCCGCTCTCCGCGCCATCCCCCTCGCCATTCCCCTGCCCCGCCCCCCGGGACCCGTCGCCTTCGGCGCCGCCCCCCGCGCCAATCCCCACCTGGCTCCCCAAGACCCGCCGCCTAGCGGGGCCCGGGCGGCCCTCAGCGCCGCTCCGAGACCCGCTCCCTGAGACCCGCTCCCTGAGACCCGCCGCCTAGCGGGTGCCGGGGCCACCCCTCGAGACCCGCTCCCTGAGACCCACGGCCTAGCGGGTGCCGGGGCCACCCCTCGAGACCCGCTCCCTGAGACCCGCCGCCTAGCGGGTGCCGGGGCCACCCCTCGAGACCGCTCCCTGAGACCCGCCGCCTAGCGGGGCCGGGGCCCCTCGGAAGCCCGGAGGCGGCCGGGACCGTCCCCCGCGCCTGGCCCCGGCGCTCGCAGTTTAGCTGCCGACCTCCCGGCCGTCGGATTGCAGCGGTCCCTGTAATCCCAGCAGTCAGTCCTCCAGCCTGCGACAGACTGCCCCTCCGAAGGTCGGGCGCGCGGACCAGGGGTGGCACGGAGGACGCCGGCCAGCGGGTTCACAGGGAGCCTGCTGGGTGCGAAGCCTGAGGGGACTGGAGAGCGGCTTCCCGCTGTGGCTGGTGACGCGGGCCCGGGACCCCAGCGGCTCGGGCGGCTCGGGCGGGAGTCCAGAGGCCCTGGCGACTCAGGGAGACCCTTCCCGTAAATGAAATACGCACGAAGCCTGGGGAGGGGCTCAGCAATGGAGCGCCCCTGGGGTCGAAGGTAGATTGGAACCGAATGGAATTCCAGGTTCAGGCCCGGCACCGGCCGGTGGAGGGCTGTGGCCTTCCCTGCCCGTGCCCTATCACTTGCTCACCCTATTAAGCAACCGATGGAGACACCAGTCCCCAACTCGGACTTTTTCAAATAGAAATCGCAGGGAGATTTGCAGGATGCGTGGGTTGACTGACTTCCAAAGACTCATTGGCTTTTCGGTCTTCTCTGATTTTGAACAACCCCTGCTACCACTAATGACAGCTCATACAAACTCTTCCATGCTCCTGGCCTCTATTAACTCTTGTTTGTTCTGACTATAAAAAGGATGAGTACTGGGGCTGGGGAGGTGGCTCAAGCATAATGCGCTCGCCTGGCATACGCGGGGCACTGGGTTTGATCCTCAGCACCACATAAAAATAAAGATGTTGTGTCCACCGAAAACCGAAAAATAAATATTTAAAAAATTCTCTCCTCTCCCCTCCCCTCCCCTCCCCTCTTCTGTCTGTCTGTCTGTCTGTCTGTCTGTCTCTCTCTCTCTCTCTCAAAAAGGATGAGTACTATTATCTCAGCCAGACAAACTCAGAATAAAAGCTGGCACCAGCCCCCAACTGCAGCAGTAGTAACCGGGGCTCCAGAACACTTCTGTCCTTCCATCAAACCATGAAGAAATGGGGTGGGGCGGCGGTGGCTCAGTGGTAGAGCCCTTGCCTAGCATATGTGTGGCACTGGTTTGATTCTCAACGTCATAAATAAAATGAAGGTTCATTGACAACTAAAAAATTTTTTAAAAAGAAATGAAATTTTTAAAAAACTCAGTTTTGAAAGAGTACAGTATTCTTGACTGTCAGCAAAGAAAGGGTGCCACTTACTACTATTAATGAAGAAATGGAAAGTGAGGTTGCACAGAGAACACATCGCAGAGCTGGCACCAGGTTGTGTTAGTGCAATATAATTCTCTTTCAAGGAAACTGTTGCCAGGCCAGTAGTGCAATAGAATGAGCTCCTACACCCTCATGGAATCTTATCCGATTAGTAAGGTTACAAGATTTTGGCTAGCCACACTGCTGTTGGTAACATCTCAGTTATGTAGCCTAGTGCAGGACACAAGTAGCCAGGTACACATGTAGTCCTGTAGCAGTGGTCCACTTCACTTTTTGAATATAGCCCTTGTTGCTCGAGGCTTATTTTTAAAAGGCTGAAGGAGTCTTTTTTTGACTGAATGGGCCACCTATAGATAGTAAAAGGACAAGTGTTTTTTTCTCTCTCTCTTTACCCCTCTCCCCCTCCCTAACAAGATTAGGGAGACAGGTTCTCTTTTCTTCCCCTTGAACAAACCCACCACAGGACGCAGCTATCTGCCTGAGGATCCAAGATCCCCTACCAGAGTGCACCTGGAAAGCAACCCTTGAAGTTTCCTTAAAATCCCTCTGTTCCTCCTGATGGGCAGAATCACAGCCTCTGGGACAGAAGTCCCCTGTGTTTCTCTTTTGTCATCAAAGCAATAAACCTTTTTTTCCTTTTTCTCAAAACCATGTCCTCAGTATTAAATTGGCATAAATTGGCATCAAAGACAAGGACCAAAATTTTGGTAGCAAAATTTGTACCCCAGGCGGGACTCTAGAACAGCCTTCACTCTGGCTTTCTTGGGCAGGCCTGGCACTCCAACCAACCACACTTCCATGCTGAGGACGGAAGGCGAACTTTTTGAGAGCTGACGACAAGTCAGGACACTGGCCAGTGTGCCTGGGATTGAACCAGAGGAGCTATTCCTGTGAGTCAAGGGAGGGACTGAGGGGTTGTCCCAGCAGCTACTCCTTTTGCTTCGTGAATTCCCACCTTCCTTCCCTGAACTGCATGGATTGCTCCATCTTGTTCTGCTTTAAGAAAAAAGGAAACTATGTAGGAAAAGCACTGGGACTGGGGCTGCGGCTGGGCCTCAGTGGTAGAGCACTGGGTTCGATCCTCAGCACCAATAAAAAATAAATTTATAAAACAAAGATATTGTGTCCATCAAAAAAAAAAAAAAAAGTTGGGACATTTTGGCCATTTGGTGAGATCCTATGGTGTACACACCAAGACCCTGATTCTACACATCTGGTTCTCCCTTGTGGGAACATCTGGTCTCTCTTGGTGGGGACATCTGTGGTGCTGCTGGTTGAGTGGGAGTTGGGAACTTGTTGGATTTCCCCCTATCTACTCTATTTTAAACGTTCCTGGGCTGGGGATGTGGCTCAAGCGGTAGCGTGCTCGCCTGGCATGCGTGCGACCCGGGTTTGATCCTCAGCACCACATACAAACAAAGATGTTGTGTCCACTGAGAACTAAAAAATAATAAATATTAAAAAATTCTCTCTCTCTCTCTCTCTCTCTCTCTCTCTCCCCCCCACTCTCTCTTTAAAACAAACAAACAAACAAAAAACGTTTCCATCTGTTAGCCATGGGTTGGGGATCCTCTCTGTTTGTCTGTCTCTGCGTTTTTGTTTGTTTCTGGCCCTTTAGACATGGGCAATACTGTGTTGATCCTATAGATTGTTTTTTTTTTTTTTTGCGGGGGGGGAAGATCTTGGCTGAATGAGCTACCTATAGTTGTAAACCTATCTAAGAAAAAGCTAATGTTTTACTGTAACAATCTGGTCTTTGAATAATTTTCTGAATTATTGCACAATCTTGCAGTTGAGAGTTGGTCTGTCAGAGATAAAACTAGTGAAAGATTCTGTATGTGCAGGCATATATGCAATTATGCAATAAGGAGTCCAAACAGTCAGAAACTAAGTTGGATCCGAAAAGGTGCTGCTTCTAATGTGTGAGCATAGGAGGACATGAAAAGAGGATTTAAAAATAAAATTAAAAAAAATCTTTTCTGTTAGCACAAAAGGACTGGGCCAGACTCTAACTTCACGGATCATCTCAGCTTTTTCTTCAGGAACAAAGTTTCATGTGGGAACTGGGTGACTCACCCTGATGGACCCACTTTCCTGGTGAACAGTGAGCCACTGGCCAGAGGTGGAGTTTGGGCGTATACAGGTTATACTGAGAGGTGATTTAGTGAGCGTGTCAGTTTGGCACTCAGGAGTTTGGGTTTGTGGTTGGGGGTCTGTGGCCAGCACCTGGAGAGGATTTACCTTGATAGAGATTAAAGCTTCCCAGAGACTCTCGTTCTAGGTTTGATGATGGAACACTATCACCCCACCTGTGGCCAGCATCTGAAAAGGATTTATCTTGAAAGACATAAAAGCTATCAATGTAGGGCTTTCTTTTTCACTCCCTCTCCCCAGGCCACACCATCTTGTTTTGTTTTGTTTTCATTTTCCATATCTAACACTTTCAACCCATTGCTTACAGCCTGAGTGCTATTCTCAGCCTGGCTCCACGCAGCTGCAAATCATCCTGCTGTGGGTCAGGGACTCCAGTCCTGGGATGAGGAGGAAAAAAAAAACCTCAGGAAATCTGCCTGGTCTATAGTGAAATGGGCAAAGAGGACCTGGCCTCTACTCTGCTTTCCAGCCACCCTTTGCTCATGGGAATAAAACTGGAGTTTGAGAAAAATGAAATCTATATGGCTCTAGGCCTCATTGATTTTCTTTCTGGGTTTTTCTTGTCTTATGGATTCAAAGAATGTAATCTAAGGATGATGACAGAGGACAAAAATAAAAGAAATAAAATTAGCCTTGAATGAGAGGAAAAAAGATGGAACTCCCCTCAGATGCTGAAGCCTGGTAAATCAAGTCAGGTTGATCTAGGAGGCCACTTTGAGTGACTCTGGGAAGTTGGAGACTGCCCCGAGAGACTGAAATGCTTTCAGGGCCCTTCCTCCACCCTATCAAGATAAACTTCGAGGTAGGTGGCACAGGCCTGTGATCCCAGTGTCTCTGGAGGCTGAGTCAGGTGGATCTCAAGTTCAAAGCCAGCCCCAACAATGAAAAGGCGCTAAGCAACTCAGTGAGACCCTGTCTCTAAATACAAAATAGGGCTGGGGATGTGGCTCAGTGGTTGAGTGCCCCTGAGTTCAATCCCTAGTACCAAAACAAAACAAAACAAATCAAAGATAACTTGACCCTGCTCCAACCTGTTGCTAAGGTAACCTGTCCCAGGGATTGTCTCTCCCTATCAGGGGGTTGTTAATTTCACCCCCTTCCTGCCCTATCACTCCTCCCCTGCCCCTTTAGCCCAGCTGTTCATCACCTTTTGGCCATCCCACCAAGCATTTGCTGGGCCTAGTCACTATGCAGGAAGGAGAGAGAGAAGGGGGAGAGAGCGGAAGAACAAAGGAAGCCTAGGACATATAAAAAAGATAAGCCCCTTACCTCGGGATACCAGGATACCAGCCATGGCCCCCTTCTCCCTCCCAGGAGAAGTCTGTGTTACCCCTTTTAAAATAAACCCTGCTTTATATGCTTGCCTCGGTCTGCTACCCTAATGGCCCACTTCAACACCGCAGGGAGGTAACTGGCATTATCAGTGTTTTCCCCTGAGCATACTAGTCTGGGGACTTAAGGCTTCTGGATAAAGACATTGATCAGAGTCCATGCTGAATAGACATTAAAAAAGGACTGGGGCTAGGGCTGGGGCTGGGGCTCAGTGGTAGAGCACTTGCCTCGTATGTGTGAGGCACTGGGTTCAATTCCCAGCACCACATATGAATAAATAAAATAAAGGTCCATCAACAACTAAAAAAAATGTTAAAAAAATAAAGTCTTGGGGCTAATTGTTGGAATCTATTCTGTACAGATGTTGGGAAGGTACTAAGGTTGTTGGCTTGGCCCGTGACTTTCTATTTGGCTGTGTGCATTTAGTCCTTAAGTCTGAGTTTTTCTGGAACCTCCATTTGGGTCCACCCCAGTTTCCATTTTCCTGCCACTTTGGGACAAAGTCATGGACTGGGATGCTTTTGCTCACAGGGTTGTCTGTACATTTGAAAAAACCTTATTTGGAACCCATTGGACTCATTATCTGATGATTAACTCGCCTATCTTAACGGGGGTGGAAGATGAACTTTGCTAGTCACAAGGAATGCCTTTTAGGCCAAAGGGACAGGCGAGAAGGGTGATCAGTGTTACCTTAACCAGATTTGGGTTAGGAGGAAATAACTTGCCCTGGGGGGCGGGGCGGAATAACCCCTTAAGAAGGAGGCAGCATTCATTCTCTTCTGGACAGTGTTTAAAATGTAAATAGAGTCATCTTTGCCAGAGATCCTACTCTGCCTATTCTGCCTGTTAAAAAACCTCACAGCTTAAGTACCAATTTGTGCAAGACTGGAGAGCTATGAGATATTAAAGTGCTTTTAGGTTTTTTTTTTTTTTTTTTGTTAGAGAAACAGATGACATAACATCTTGACCAGTGCTGAGAGCCATTAGCCAAGTAGGTATGACAATTTCCTTGCCAGCGTACCCCATGTTGCTTAGAGGAAGGACTCGTGGAAATGGACTTGCCTTGGACATTTTGCAGTGACATTGCATGTAAGGTGACCTTGCTCAAGGACCAGGGCAGATCCGGGTTTAGGGCGGATCAGGGTTTAGGGCTCTCCTTGGGTTTAGGGCGGTTCCAGGTTTAAGGTGTACCCTGCTGGGAATAGGGCGTATCCTGCTGCCTCAGGTGTGCCCGCTCCTGAAGTTCCCCTTGAGTTCTCCCGGGATTCAGAGAGTTTTTGGGATCCAGAACGTGGAACTTGGCCCAGAACGTGGATTTCCCCAGAACGTGTGTAGAGTGCCGGTGTGAGATCGGGAATAAAGAATTGCTGTTTGAATCTACAAAGCTGTGAGTGGCTCGTGATTTTGTGCCCAGCCAGACTGCGGCAGACCAGGCTTGATTTTCATGAATAACCTAATTATTTGTGACTAGAGATATGTATACATCTGAAACAAAATACGTTTGTCTGAGCCTTATCTAAATGTTCTATAAAAGTTTGTAAAAATAAAAGTTCATATAGGTTTAACCGATAAGTGCTGTCTTTTTTACATTGCATCTGGCATAAAAGGGCCTCACTGCCATTGGAAAAACTGGCTTATATCTATCTTCTTTGACTAAGTCTACTTCTGATTATTAACACTATTCCTAAATGTATAAGAAATTTAAGGCTATCTTTGATTTTTTATGAAAGTACTGCTAAACTCTGCAGACCTGTAATTAATTACGGATCCTGAATTTTACCGTGAAAGTTAAACCTAATTAATATAAAGGACATCTGTGTAATTGTGACACTATTAGTTATTCTTTGTATATTAAATATATTATTCTAATATACAAGTTTTAAGATATAAAGCTTAGGAGATCACCTTTACCAAGCCGGCGCTCTTCAAACTAATGTTGTCTGAAATGATAATTTTAAACTTATAGAAATAAATTTAATTGGAGATCTATTTATATTATTTAATATTCTGTAACTGGACCTATTATCCATAAGATGTATTTTTACACTGGAATGGAAATTTACATGTATTTTGATCTGTTTAAAGGTTAATATTGTGAAACAGGAAAACATTTTGCCACTTTCCCACAAAAAGGGTTTGAAAGCTCTCAGCTTTTGTTAGATCCATGTTTCAGATTGATAGACCCAACCTGATCTTTTCTTAAAATTGGGAGCCATCTCGCCACAAAGCCATGAAAAGCTAATTTCGGCTTTACTATAAATTACTGCAAATTCTGAACCTGCTTGGAATGCCTGCCGTGCCTTGAACTCACCCATGCCTGGCTCTCTGACCAGAGAGCAGCCCTCTCTCAAACTTTAGTGACACCTCATAAATATTGGCCTTCCCTGGCCAGACAACGCCCCTCTCTGAGGCTCTAAGGACCTTCATAAATTCTGAAGTTGGGGCCAGCAAAAAATGTAAACTAGCATTAGTGTGATGCTGGTCAGAGTTCTGTTATCTGTTGAAAAACCAGCCTCTACCTCAGAGCAAAGCCTGTCCAAGGAAGGGACATGACCTTTGTCCTTGGAAAAGCCCACAGAGCACTCCTAGGCACATTCCCACCCTGCTAAGTTGTTTATCTACAGGAGAGATCTGCTGCCCAGGTGTCCCTGACTCAGTCAGGCTAGGTGGGGACCCATAGCAACCCCCTAGCAGCCACCAATTGTAAGGGTCCAGCGAAGCTTCGGAGGAAGAGACCACCAAGAGACTGACCTTATGCAATAAGCAGGAGGGAGTTTATTGAGGATCCGATTTCAGCGCGCTGAGGCTCCAGGCAGGCTCGCTCACAAAGGGAGAGCAGCCGAGAGCCCTGAGCAGAGGTCAAGCAGTGTTTAAGTACACCTTTTGGGTGCTTTGCATACATCGGAACAAATCATCATGAGGCGCGGGAGAATTGAACAACAACTCTGAGACATGATTAGTACATCCATTGGTGGGAACAGATTAGATGGGGGTGATTGGTCACTTCTAAGCGGGGTACACATTCAAACTGATTGGTTTTAGGGCCTAAATGCCTATGTGCCATACTACACAGAGTCCCAAGTTACTACACAACCAGGGAGTCAATGGAAATATTTACTGGGCAGTTCGGGTATTATCTTAACAGCTACAGGGATTATAGGTCTTGGGGGTAGCAGGGGGAACTTAACAATACTTGGTCTTTTACTCTTTAACCCAAGCCTCGAAGCTTTACAATGCCTGGTCTTTTACACTTTAACTCAGGCTTTGCAGTTTAGAATCAGCTTAGAAATTTTACCTTTACACAATCAGCATGAGACGGGGAAATACCTGGGATGCCAGATGACCCTCCCAGTAGTTTATGGTGTTGGGAAACCATGTAGTTCAGCATGTACACCCCTCTTGGCTTAAACCAATCAGTTCAAACGAATACCCCCTTTGTACTGACCAATCACCCCTAGACAACTTGTTCCCGCCAGTGAATGTGCTAATCATGTTTTAGAGTTGTTATTTGATTTTCCCGTGGTGTGTGATGATTTGCTAAAAGAGGCTATGATGTATGTGAAGTCCCTGCCCTCTCCAAAGAATGTATAAAAATGCTGCAAACCCTGGGCTCGGGGCCTCTCAGCGTCACCTGTTGGTGTGTGCACGCGGAGGACCGAGCCAGCTCGCAATAAACACCTCTTTGCTGCTTACATCGATCTTGGGTCTCTGGTGGTCTTTGGGGGTCCTGAATTCGAGCATAACACTGTAACCCCCCTTTGTGTAACTTTCTGGGCTGTAAAGCTGGGCTGCAGGAAAGCTGCTGCTGCTGTCTTGTTCCCTCGGTTTTGGGTGGGAGAGGCAGCCCGGCCGGTCGAAATAATAAGCTTGCTTTAATTTGATTTTAATTGGAGTCAGTGGTCTTTTCTTGTGTCCTGGTCTAACAAGATGTAATGTTGTATTGCGTTAACTAACATTCTGTTGGTTCTTTCTTCTTCTTCTTTTTTTTTAAGAGAGAGAGAGAGAGAGGGAATATTTTAATATTTATTTTTTAGTTTTCGGCGGACACAACATCTTTGTTTTGTATGTGGTGCTGAGGATCGAACCCGGGCCGCACGCATGCCAGGCGAGTGCGCTACCACTTGAGCCACATCCCCAGCCCTCTTTAAAGTTGTCAATAAGGGAGAAATTGAGGTAAGCTATGTGGATACAACGAGACATTCAGAGGTTGCCACAGTGGGACAAAGGTTGGGACAATCAAGTCAAACCCTCAGTGCAGTGACCATTACCCTTTGTGGCATGGCATGTTTTTCTCTTCCTGTCCTTATGTTCCTTCAGAAAAACTATCAGGTGATCCCGATTATACCACAAGAGCAGAATGTTTGCACAAGATGAAATTATTACTGGGTGAAAAACCTAAATTAACCCTCTAGCTTCACTTTCTGTGAGTTGACTTAAACATCTCTCATTCTGGAGATCCCACAGAGCTGGATAGAACAGCTAGTTTCCCACCAGCAGACTCCGTCTCCCACCTCTGACTGTGGGTTAAGTTGATAATAGTAGTCTAAGCTGCTCTTCAGGCACTGATAGCTTTTGCTGAAAACACTGACTCTTTTCTTGGGTTTGCAAACGTCCCATGGATGACTAGAATAGGATGAAAAATCTTTTAATCTCTGACTTTATGTTTGTCTCCTTTGCAGCCTTAACTTTTGGGTTGGATTCTGCTTGGCTCTCTGTGTAGACAGGTGGTTGCCCACTGAGCTGATATGAGTTTCTTTCTACCCCACCTTTGTACTCTTGTGTGCGGCAGCTTTTACAGCCTAGTGCCTAAAGTCCTTAACACCTATCGTAAGGCCCAGACTGAGCCATCAGACCAGGGTGTTTGCACAGGACAATGGTGCCAGCTGCCAGAGTAACTCAGTAGTTCCAGCTTTTATCACTTATCCCAGCTTTGATACCAGTTTTCATATTTCTTTGTGTTTGGAGTTCTTTGGAAAACTTGGAACTATGGATATATAACTGACCAAATTTGGAAAATTCTTGGCTGATATTTCTTTTTTAAATTATTTATTTATTTTTAATTTTTTTAAAAAAATACTTTTAGTTGTAGATGGACATAAGACCTTTATTTAATTTATTTATATCTGGTCCTAAAGTTTAACCTGTTGGGGTTTTTAGCCCCCCATTCCCTCCTGACCTGTGGGAGAGATTGGGGGAGCACGCCCGACCAGGACAGGCCAAGAAAGGTAAATGTCCACTGGCCGCCCACACCCAGCCCTCCCTCCCCAGGACAATCAGAGGAGCCAGGGAGAACAGTCAAAGCAGGTTTAATGAGAAAACACACACTGCTACTATAATGTGCAGGAACCAATCAGGGTAAAGGTGAGCAGGGTGGGGAGAGTTTACATCTACACCATCCTACAGGCAGTAATGGGAGTCATGAGCTGTCCGTGAGGGCAGAAGGGTTCTGAGCCTATCCTAGAGGTGATCCGATTCTTCACCACAACCCACAGCAATGCCTTCTGGCTAATCTCTAGGTGCTCTCTTAGCCACAGGTGGCCCCAGGACTGGGAAGCAGGTAGCAGCCAGCAAGTTAAGTTTCCTCTTTTCTGATGCAGCAAGCCCCACGTTCCATCATGCCCTGCAGAACCCAGTGCCTCACACATGCTAGGCAAGCATTCTACCACGGAGCCCCAACCCCAGCCTATTTTTAAATTTTTGAGATAGGGTTTTGTTAAGTTGGTAGGGCCTCCCTAAATTGCTGAGGCTGGCTTTGAACTTGCAATCTTCCTGCCTCAGCCTCTGGAGTTGCTGGGATTATAAGTGTGTGCTGCTACCCCTAGCTAGCTGAACTTTCTTTTCTTTTCTTTTTTTAATTTTTTTTTTTAGCTGAAATTCATTTAATTATATTGTTTAAAAATATTTTATTAGTTCTTGATGGACTTTTATTTATTTATATGTGATGCTGAGAATGGAACCCAGTGCCTCACACATGCTAGGTGAGTGCTGTAGAGCCACTGAGCCACAATCCCAGCCCCTTTAATTATATTTTTAGTTATCTCTTCTATCTCCTTTCTTTTGAGGACTCCAAATACTTGCATTTTAATTAGACCACTTAAACTTAGAGGGAGTTTAGCTGGGCATGGCAGGGCATACCTGTAATCCCAGCGGCTCAACCTCAGCAACAGTGAGGTGCTAAGCAACTCAATGAGACCCTGTCTCTAAATACAGTACGAAATAGGGCTGGGGGATATTGGCTTAGTGGTCTAGTGCCCCTGGGTGCAATCCCTGGTACTCCCCACAAAACAACAACAAAACATAGAGCTTGGCGTGATCACATATGCCTGTAGTCCCAACTACTTAGGAGCTACTTAGGAGGCTGAGGCAGGAGCCTTACTGGAGGAGTTGGAGATCAGTCTGGGCAACAAGTGAGGCCCCATCTCAAAATAAAGAAGAAGTCTGTGATGATTTCTTTTTTAAAATTTAATTTTTAAAAATCCTCTTTACTGTCTTTCATTGTGAAGAGTTATATCACGATGCCTTCAAGTTAACTAATCTGAAATATTTAATCTGCTGTTAATCCTATCCAGTTTTTTTTTTAACCTAAGTCGTTGTAACTTTTATCTAAAAGTTTTATTTGGGTCTTTTTATATTTGCTATATCTTTCCTTAACCTTTTGGACTTATGACATTCCATTATAGTAAGTATTTTAATGTTCTTTGTGCTGTTTTTCTAACTTTTGTGTCAGTTCCTGATTTGTCTTAATTGGTTGACTCCCCGCATCTCTCATTATGGGCAATGCTTTCCTGACTCTCTGCAGTCCTTGTAATCTTTTACTTAATGAGAAAGAATTGGATGTCAGGCACTGTGAATTTTGGGTTGGGTGTTGGTATGGTTTTGTATTCCTGTAAGTCTTCTTGAGTTTTACTTTGGGGTGCAGTTAAATTACTTGGAAACAGTATGATCCCTCTGAGTCTCATGTTTAAGATTTGTTAGAAAGGACCACAGTAGTGATTAGGTCAAGGTTTCTCAATCTTAGTACTGTTGGCACTTTGTACCAAATAATTTTTTTGTGGAGGTGCATTGGAAGGTGCTTAATAGCATCCCTGGCTTTCCCATTAGAAGCTAGTAGCAGCTCTTCCCTCATCCCGACTATTAAAAGTGTCTCCAGACATTGCCAAATGTCATCTTGGGAAGAGAAGTAGAATTACCCTGGGCTGGGAACCACTGGTTTAAGCTTATTAGGGCCATTTACTTCTCAGTACTAAGAGACCTTTTTGAGTACTGTACCTAATGCCTGTGACTTCATGAAGTTTTCTAGAAAGAGGAAGAAAGTTCAGAAGAGGAAGGACTATCAGGGAAGGAGTTACAACAAAAGGCTGCTACTAACCATTTTTTGTCACCAGAGGGTGCAGGAGGTGGCAAGGCGGGGCAGTCGCCCCATGCGCAAGCTGGTTGTGGTGCAGCAGGGATTTTCCAGCCTGCAGCAGCAGCTGCGGTGGGGGGCTGGCTTTTCCTCGCCCCTTGCCCGGGGAGCAGGACGCCACTGCCACTAGCCGGAGCCTGGACCTGCCCGCCTGACCTGGAGGCACTCTCGCAGGCTCTTGCTCCCTGTGTGGCCCCGTGGCAGTTGAGTCCGGGACACTCCCTGGGGTCGTCATCGGTGGTTCAATTTTTCCAAAGGCTTCTCACTTGGAGCCGTCAATGGCTTGGAATTGTGGCATTTAGTATTCTCCTCCTTCTGCTTGTGGCAGTTTGTTTATGGTGTTTGTATAGATTACACAGATCCACAAGTATGGCTACATATATTGGGCCAGTAGTCAAAGACGGGTAAGATCCAATTGCAATGGTACCAACCTAAGCCAGGAGGCTGACGATTTGAGGTCAGACCATCCAATGACGGGTAAGGACCATATGTAGTATTGGACAACCTAAAACAGGCACGGTCCCTAAGCCACATACTTGTTGTTTAATAAAACAAAAGGGGGGAGATGTTGGGGGCCCACAATCAAGTCAAGATGGCTCCTGACAGTTTGCCAGGAGGAGTGGTTTGTGAGGCAACGCCACCGAGCCATTAAGATGGTAGGGATTTGGTGGGGATTCCTTATTGGCTGATTGTTGTATCTGGATAATGCTAATTGAATCAAGCTGTGTGTAATCAGTTAGGTATATATACCTCTGCTGTTCCATAATAAAACAGTTCCCGCTTCAAACTTCAAGTTGCTTGTCACCTCCCGGTTATTTTGCCCAACCGGACTGCGGCATCTGTGTGGTCCTCTTCCCCAGCACCCTGTCCTGCATACGCCAGCCACAGTGGTCCCCTGTGCTGTCAGCTGCATTTCCTCAGTTCACAGAGTCCTGTTCTGTGCCCAGCTTGCACACTCTCTTTAACTGCAGGGACCTCTTCTCATTTATTCCCTGACTCTCAAGGATCACTGTCCTTCATCACTAGACACCTAGTGTCTTGAAATTTGTTGTTTCATAAAAGATATGGAATCAACCTAGTGTCACCAATGGATGAATGGATTAAGAAAATGTGTCCATAAACACAAAGGAATAATATTCAGTCTTAAGAAAAGAAGTAAATTCTGTCATTTGCAACAACGATGAATGCTGGGAGCCATCAGCCAAGTAGGTATGACAAATTCCTTGCCAGCTTACTCCCATGCTGTCTAGTGGAAGGACTTCTGAAAGGTGACCTTGCTCAAGGACCAGGGCAGGATCCGTGTTCAGGGTGTTCCCCCTTTAGAATAGGGCAGTTTAGCATAATAGGAGATTAGGGTATTCCCCCTTTAGAATAGGGCGTATCCTGCTGCTGAGTTCCTCTTGAGTGCTTAGGGTCAGACAGTATATTTTGGGAGACCGAAGCCCATGCGGAGTGAATTTGGGAGAGAGTGGATTTTGGGCAGAAAACGTGGATTCCCCCAGAGCGTGTTTGTAGACGGCCGGTGTGAGTTCGGGAATAAAGAATTGCTGTTTGAATCTACAAGCTGTGTGGAGACTCGTGATTTGTGCCCAGCCAGAGACTGCGGCAGATGAACCTGGAGGACATATGTTAAGTGAAATAAGCCAGGCACAGAAAGACAAGCACTAGATGGTGGCACATGTGTAACAACTTACAGAAACAGTGAGCAAAAGGGTGGCTTCCAGAGACGGAGAGTTGGGGAGATATTGGTCAAAGGCTGTAAAATTTCAGTTAGATAGGAAGAACGAGTTCAGGAGAACTGTTGTACACATGCTGACTATAGTTAATAACGATATTATATTATATATAACATTCAATAATAATATCATATACTTTAAAATAACTGAGAGCAGTTTTTTGGGTTTTTTTGGTACTGGGGATTGAACTCAGGGGGCACTCCACCATTGAGCCACATCCCCAGCCCCTTTTTGTATTTTATTTAGAGACAGGATCTCACTGAGTTGCTTAGTACCTCGCCATTGCTGAGGCTGGCTTTGAACTTGTGATCCTCCTGCCTCAGACTCCTGAGCCGCCGGGATTACAGGAGTGCACCACCGTACCCTGCATGAAAGTAAATTTTAAGCGTTCTCATCACAAAAAGTGATATGCGAGGTTAATGTAGCCATTCCACAATGTCTATAAACTTCAAAAAATAATCATTCTGTACATTATAAATATATACAATTTTATTTGTGAATTAAAAATAACTTTAAAATTGCTAATGCAAGTATCTTGTCTGTGTGTGCTGGAGGGGGAGATATTATTATGGTGAGAAGCACAACCAGTCCTTGTTCCCGCATCTTGACAATCAAGTAAAAGGCTTTACTATTTCTTGTGAAGTTCCCTTAGTGTTGCCACAGGTCTCCCTCAGGAAGGGTGCATTTTGCAGGGTAGTGCACCAAAGTGAAGTTCCAGATAGGCAGAGGTGCATGTGTCCTTTGAGTGGTGGGAAAAAGGTGACTGAAAGAGGGTTTGAGAAGAGGAGCTGCATGCTTATTTTCAGGCTGATGCAATTAATTTTCATCATTAGCATTTTGAAATAGTATCTAGAGTCTTTGTGTGTTCCTTTATTTATTTATATTTTATTTTCATTTTTTATTGGAGCATTATAATTATACATAATAGTGGACATTGCATGTTCTTATAGTCATTTTACTCACCTTGGGGGCAGGGATTTCTACCTTGGAGTGACCAGTGTCAGCTGGTCGCCTTTCTCACTGTCTTGGGCTCTAGCCCTGCAGGTCCCTTTCCAGCTCCCTTGGTGCCCCAGGCCTCAGGCCCTTCTGGTGTGTGTTCCTCTGTCCCCACTCCCTCCCTGTCTAACTCACCAGAAAGTGATGTACCTGCCACTTTTCTTAGTGAGGCCTTCTCTGAGCACAGGGCCTACTGTGTGTCAGACACTATGCCAAGTGCTTTACATACATGATTTCATTTAATCTAAATTAGGTCCTCATTGATTTTTCCTGTAGGAGTGGAAACTTTTCATTTGAAGCAATTATCGTAGCCTGTAATTCATTATGCATTTGTGTACTGCCTGGTTCCCTCGGGAGAGGTGATCTCTTTCCTTGTCAATTTTGCTTATTCCTGCATCCCTGGCGCCTAGCACAAACTGTAGTTGTTGGGTGAACAAACGAGGGGGAAACATTTGAAAGGAGGGCTGGGGTCTTTGCTTTCTTAAAAAGCTTATCTCGTCAACTCCATGGTTTTAAACACCGTCTATATGCTTATGACTCCCAACTTTTAAATTCCAGTTCAAAGCACTGAATTATCTGAATAATCATGTGAGATAACCATCCCAATTTTACAGTTGAAACACCTGAGGATAATTATATGCTCCTATGCCACCATCAAACCGCACGGTGCTGTGGATGTTTTGATGTATTCCTAAGTTCTGGTATATTGTTCTCATTCGAGCGCCGGCTCTGTTTTCTTAACATTGCTTTTATTGAACTCAGAGTTAAAGACCCCCATGGGACTTGTTTTGTAAAGACACCTAGTTTGAAGGCCATCCAAGCAGTTACCTGAAGATTTTGGCAATGAGGTAGGGTGGAATGAAGTGGACAAGCAGCAATTTTTACTGAGTTGTGACTTAAGACAGCTTATTTTTGTTTTGATATGCTATGAGTGATAAAAAAAAAACACCATTTAAAAATATTTACAAGGGCTGGGGTTGTGGCTCAGTGGTAGACCGCTTGCCTAGTCTGTGTGAGGCACTGAGTTCGATTCTCACAATCAAGTACAAATGAATAAAATAAAGGTACTTCAACAATTTAAAACAAAGTAAAAATATTTACAAATGTTCAATATTGATTCTAAGCCCAAAACATGGGACTAAAGAAAGAAATCCGTGTGTGTAGTTGTGGGATTACAGTAGGCCATACTTCCTTTATTAGTGTGTTGAACTGTTTAGGATCGGCAGTTATCCAAATTCTTAGGAGTCTAGAAATGAAAAAGTACGGTAGAGTAATAAGGAAATTGTCAGGCAGGGACAGGGAGTGTAGTTCTTTGACGGAGTGTCGCTGGCCTTGGTGAGGTTCTGGCTGTGATCCCTAATGCCACAGAAAGAAAAGACACCGTTCCTGGGGAGGGGCAAATAAGAGTTGGCCCAGCAAATGAAGCCCAGGAGAAGACAGTGCACATGCCCAGTGTGTCGAAGGACAGCAGGAAGTTGCTCTGCAAGTTCAGGGAACATCAGGTGTCTGTGGGCTTGGGCAGGTGGAGGGCAGTGAGGCTGGAGAAGTAAGGACTTCAGGATCTGGGAGGACCAAGTGTCCCCCACTCCGGTGTGCCTGGGGATCACTCTGGAGGCAGTGGGGAGCCACAGGAAGACTGTGGGCAGGGGACTAGCATTGTCTGAGACGGAGGATCAGATAGAGGCTGTGGGGGAATTTCCTTAGAAACAAGGCCATACTGGGTGCCCTGTGGAGGGGGGTGGGAGTGAGAAGATCTGCTATTGGATGAAGCCTGGGCCTTGGAGAGAAGGACTCAGGACATCATCCAGGTTTCTGAGCTTGAATAGGGAATAGGGGAAGATACTCTTTACAGGGGGAATGGAGAAATGAGTGTTAGGGGCAAAGAAAAGAAAAAGGAGGTCTCTCTTAGATATGCTGATTGTAGGATCCACAGAGATAAGTTTGGAATCCAAGAGAAAGACTGGATGCTGGGAGTAGTGAGGATAGGGACAGACAGATGTGAGTGGTGGGAACACGAGGTTAATTCTTATAAAAAGGTCCACTGTGCTGACCCCCACAGGCTTCCTCTTCCAAGAAGCTATCTACTTGCAGCTCTGCCTGGTTTAAGTGGACAGGATATGTCGCATTCTTAGCAAACTACCTGTTTGGAGAAATGTAGGACTGAAATAATGTTGACAAGAGGAAACCAAAGTTACCCTGAAGTGGCAGACTCTAGTGACCTTTTCACCAACCAGATCCTAAAACTTAGGGAGATAAGGGTAAGTCCTCCTAACCATAGAATTTGTAAGAATGTATAATTAAGAGTCGGATTAGAACAGGGCTGGGGCTGTGGCTCAGCGGTGCTAGAGCGCTTGCCTAGCGCATTCAAGGCCCTGGGTTCAATCCTCAGCACCACATAAAAATAAATAAATAAAATAAAGATATTGTGTCCAACTACAACTAAAAAATAAATATCAAAAAAAAAAAGAATCCAATTAGAATTGGTCAGCATGAGCCAGAGTGACCTAGAGCTGTCATCGCACTGAAGACTGGAAAGTTCAATGTCATCCTACTTCAGTCAAAAGTCAAGAGGTGGACCTGGGTGGGACTCTCTGGAAACTTCTCTGGGATCCCCAATAAAACTGGGGTGTAGGAGAGTCACATTGTCCCTCTCCTCTCTGAGAGGATCCACTCTTCCTTGAGAGTGTCCCCTTCCCGTTGTCCTGTCTTCAGTAAAGTCACTCCTGTTACTCTGAGCAACATGTCTGAAATCTTCTGACTTGATTGCAAGAATCTGGGTTTGACAGGGGGTGGAAACTGCCCCAGGTTCATGGAAGGCACCCCTGTACCACTATTAGGTCCCCTCCCGCATTGTGAGAATTCTCTCTTCTCACTTAAATAAACCCTACTCCATTCACTCTTCCCTTTCATCATTGTCCATGGAATTTATTCTTCAAATTTGGGAGACGAGAACCCAATAGGAAATGGATGAGGTCTGTAGCCTGCATAAACCCCATCTGCCAGCAGAAATGAGGAATTTATTTTCTTCTTAAAACTCAGAACTCTCAAAAATCCCAGTGATTCTGGAAGCTGAAGCAGGAGGATCACAAGTTCAAGGCCAGCCTGAGCAACTGAGTGAGAACCCCTCCACCAGAAAAATGAATAAAGGGATATGTGTGTGCAGGGGGGATACTAGGGAATGACAGTGACCACATTATATTGATACAGTGTGTGCATGCATGAATGTGCAACAGTGAGTCCCTGTTACGTGTAACTATAAAGTACCAGTAAAAACATTGAAGGAAAAAAAAATGGGGGGAGGCTGGGGATATAGCTCAGTGGTGGAGTGTCCCTGGGTTCAGTCCCCAGTATAGTGGCGGAGGGAGGAGGAGAGAAAAAAACCTGAAAATGTCCCTTGACTTAGGACACATTTTATCATGCTTATTATTTATTATGTTTATTATTATTCATTGTATGTATTGCTAGGGAACTCGGCAAGAACTGTTGTGGTGGGAGCTGCTGTGTTGGCTCAGGCCAAACTGGAGGGGCTGGAGGAATGCCAGGGAGGTGGGAAATGTGAGCAAACAGGAAATCACTATTTTTCAGAGGCTGCCTCTGTTTTCAGAGGGTGAGGAGTCCTGGGGGTTGGACCCAGGGGTGCTTTCATCACCGAGCCATACCCCCAGCCCTTTTTATCTATTTATCTATTTATTTTGAGACAGGGTCTTATTAAATTGCTGAGGCTGGCCTCAAACTTGCTATCCTCCTGCCTCATCTTCCCCTGAAGCTGGGAGCATCTAGGGAGTTAACTGTTTTTAAAAATAGCATTCTTGGGGCTGGGGCTGGGGC
Organism: Callospermophilus lateralis; assembly: GCF_048772815.1. Lineage (NCBI taxonomy): Eukaryota > Metazoa > Chordata > Mammalia > Rodentia > Sciuridae > Callospermophilus > Callospermophilus lateralis. Next base: position 3,831,693 of record NC_135311.1, read on the forward strand.
TCAGTGGTAGAGCACTCGCCTAGCATGCATGAGGCACTGGGTTCAAGCCTCAGCGCCACAGAAATGTAAAATAAAGACATGTGCCAACCTAAAACTAAAAAATAAAATTGAAAAAAAATAATATTCTTTCCTTCTCTTCCCATAGAAGAAAATATGCATATAAAGAAAGATTTTGGAAGAACTAAAATGACCAATAAATTTATAAAACAATATGCTTAACGTCATTAGCCATTAGGGAAATGCAAACCCAAACTGCCCCAGTCAGAATGGCTGTGATCAGAAATGATAATAACAAAAGCTATAAAGGATATGGATAAAAAGGAATTGACACTTTATTGGTGGGAATGCAAATTAGTACAGCCACTATGGGAAACTATATAGGGGTTCCTCAAAAATCTAAAATAGAACTATCACATGATCCAGCTATATCACTCTTGGGTATGTACCAGAGGATCTCAGAATCAACTTACAAATGTGTTATTACCTGCCACCCAGGTGTATTGCACCTCTGTTCACAATAGCCAATCAGCCTAGACGCATGCCCACCAATGGGTGAATAAAGGAAATATGATTACACACACACACACACACAATTCAGCCATTAATTGAATAAAATCTTGTCATTTGTAGGATAACGGATGGGACTGGAGGTCATCATGTTAAGCAGAATAAACCAGACTCAGAAAGACAAGCTTTGCCCACGTGTTTTCTCTCATATGTGGAATCTAGGACTCCTGACTAGCAAGTGTGAGACCCTGGGTCAATCCCCAGTACTGCCTACCCGCCCTCTCCAAATGCTATGGAAGCAGAAGGGGGCCTCTTAGGGAGGGGAGGGAGCCAGGAAAGGGGAAGGATGGGCAAGAGGAGTTAGTAGGGAGGGGGAATATCTCTCCTTGCCCTCTCCCCTATGCTCTTATAACAGCCTTAGCTACTCTTAAACTACGTCCCGGCAAGGAGCTTGGGTTGAAGTCAGACCTGTTCCTTCTTTTCTCTAAGGGATTCTCCAGTTCCCTGACACCAACTGGTACTTTACAATTCAATAAAACTCTGACACTAACTCAGAGCAGGCCCCACCTGCACTCAGAGTCAGCTACACAGTGGGTGCTTGCAGGGCCTGTGCTTCCGTCTGGCCAGCTACCAATTCTAGGGTTCCCACAACCTCTCTTGGCCTCTGATAGTTCCCTCAGGACTCAGGGAAGTGCTATTCTGTGATAACAGGCGTATTATAAAGTTTATACAACTCAGGGACAGAGTGGAGGGATGTGTAGGCAAGGCGTGGCAGGGTGGGGATGGGAGGTGAGGGGAGGGTGGGGGAGAGGGTGGGTAGCTGGTGACACATGGCTTCCACGCCCTCTCTGGGTATAGCACACAGGTTCACCAATTTGGAAGGTCCCCACATGTCACCAGCCGTCCAGGGGTCGCATGTGGGTCACCGCGCATCGAAGCCTAGTGGATCAAAACATCTGGTGTCTGGGAATGACCAGGGCACATTTTCTCTGGTCCATTGCCCAGGGACATTGTGAATTTCTACTCTGCTCTGCCATGTCCCACACAGCACCTGAGATGGGTGTGACGTGCCAACATGCCCAGCAACCAGCTGACTGCAAGACAGCACAGAGCAAGACTCTGCCCTCGAACCCTTATCCCTGCCTTTGATGCACCCCCTCAAATAAGCCGCGGGAGCCATCTTTCCTTTGTCTAGTTCCAGTACCCATGTGGACTAAACCCACCAGGGGCTCCGCTTTGGAAATACATTTCTGACTCCTTGTCTTTTGTTTTTAACTAATTATTCTAGACTTTAAGTTTTCATGTGGCTTACACCTTCCTTGGCAGGAAGAAGAACCCCCCAGATGAGATGCTGGCCATCGCCCCTGTTACCCAAACCTTGTCCTGAGTTATTATATTGCAGTTTCATTATAAGTTCATAATTGATTAACTTATTGGCCATTGGTGATTGAACAGAGGATTTGGAGCCGAAGGTTACAGAATCCTGAAGATTTCTGAGGGCCCTGCTTTGAGTTGTCTCATTAGCCAAGTGTACTTGAAAGTCTTGTTTAACAAGAGTTGTCGGGGTTTTTAACCCCCATTCCCTCCTGACCTGTGGGAGAGATTGGGGGAAGCACACCCCGACCAGGACAGGCCAAGAAAGGTAAAGGTCGACTGGCCGCCCACACCCAGCCCTCCCTCCCCAGGGTAATCCGAGGGGCCAGGGAGAAGAGTCAAAGCAGGTTTAATGAGGAAACAGACACAGCTACTATAATGTGCAGGAACCAATCAGGGTAAAGGTGAGCAGGGTGGGGAGAATTTACATCTACACCATCCTACAGGCAGTAATGGGAGACAGGAGCTGTCCGTGAGGGCAGAAGGGTTCTGAGCCTATCCTAGAGATGGTCCGATTCTTCATCACAACCCACAGCAATGCCTTCTGGCTAATTGCTAGGTGCTCTCTTAGCCACATGTGGCCCCAGGACTAGCAGGCAGCAGTCAGCAAGTTAAGTTTCCTCTTTTCTGATGCAACATGCCCCACGTTACATCATGCCCTACAAAGAGTAACAAAAAGCCGGATGTGGTGGTGCACGCTCGTAATCCCAGCAGCGGATCGCAAGTTCAAAACCAGCCTCAGCAAAAGCGAGGCACTAAGCAACTCAGTGAGACCCTGTATCTAAATAAAATACAAAATAGGGCTGGGTATGTGGCTCAGTGGCTGAATGCCCCTGAGATCAATCCCTGGTACCCACACCCCCCCTACCAAAAAAAAAAAAAAAAAAGAAAAAAGAAAAAGGGGACAATAAAACACCATGTCCTGGAATGCACCCTTTCTGTTCCCAAGGATCTAGCCAAGGTAAGGGAACAATGAGAGCAAACCCAGGTGGAAAGTCCAGAGAACTTTGGAGAACACTGGGTTTCTCTTATGCATACTGGGAACAAGGTCCAGTTAGTGTCATCTGTAGAAAGCTACTCCCTTGTGTGTACGCCGGCACAGTTGTTCCCTGGGATGCTGGTCAGACAAGCCAGCTGATCGCAATGATGTCGCTGCTTCTGCAGCCTAAGATTTGAAACCTCTTTCTGAGTGGAAGCGGGTGTGGGACGGAGGGCACTGTGGGAAGGGTGTGTGTCACTCATCCAGCTGGCTGCCACTGGTAAAACACCACAGGGAGAGGAGGTTGTGCTCTGCAAAGCACCCTGGGGAACAGAGGTGCCATCTGTCAGCCTGTAGCCTCCAAACTCTTCTTGGAGCAATCTCCAAGAAGAGTTATTTCTCCAACAAGCCATGAGCCTCCCGGGCTGTCTCCAGGTACTTTCTTTGGCCTGTTTGAAACCTGCCCACTGCCCTGGCACAACTGGGCCGTGGCTGGGACACAAGGTAACCATTGGAACATAATCAGAACCAAGAGGAAAAATCAAGCAGGAAAAGGAGGTACAGTAGAATTGAGGCTAAATTGCAATTTAAATAGGGCGGTCAGAACAAGGCTTCCCTGAAAAGATGACATTGGAGCAAAGACTTGAAGAAAAGAGGGAGTCGGTCATCGGGTAGCTGGGGAAACAGTAATTTCAAAGGCCTAAGGAAGAAGCATACCTGGATGTCTAAGGATGAGCCCAGAGGCTCCTGTGGCTGGATCAAAGTTAATAATATGGAACAAGTCCCATAAAAACCTAATTACATAGAGCTTGGCAAATCATTTTAAAGATGGTGGCTTTTACTCCCAGTGAGATGGGAGCCTTTTGAAGGCTTTTGTGTGTGTGTGTGCCTATGTGTGCCTCTGTGTTTGTGTGTGCCTGTGTGTGTGTGTGTCTCTGTGTGTGTGTTACCAGGCATTGAACCCAGCGTCACTCCCACTGAGTTGTACGTACCCAGTCCCTCCCTTTTTATTTTTTATTTTGAGACAGGATCTCGCTAAGTTACCCAGTCAAGCCTTAACTTGACATCCTCCTGCCTCAACCTTCTGAGTTGGTGGGTTTATAGGCATGTGTCACCATACCTGGCTCCCACTGTGACTGTTGACCCTGCTAACCCTGTAAAATTGACCAGTCCCAACCTGACTTATAGGAGCGAACTGACCAGTACTATTACCCTGACTGATAGGTAGAAAAGAAACCAAAGGAGCTTTTCTTCCTTCGACCCCCCAAACCAATTTCCTTCATTCTTCACTCTGGAAAGCAGTCTCCCACATTTGAGTCAGAAACCTGGATGGCATCCTGACCCTTCTGGCTCTACCTTCTATGTCACATCAGTCAATCACCACTTATCAAGGAGGACAGTTAGAAGCCTCCTACAGGAAACTAGGTAAGAGAATGGTGCCTTGGGCCAGGGTGGGAGCAGTGGAGGTAGTTAATTCCACATATGTTCTGGAGGAAAAGGCAGCAGTGTTTACTAATTAATTGCAAGTGGGGTGGGAGAAAAAGAGGAGTCAAGGATCATACAAAGGATTTTGGCCTGAGCAGCTGGAAGAATGGAGCTGCCAAAAGTCAAGGAGGGGAAGACAGTAAGAGGGGGAAACATTCAATTTTGGATGCATTGGGTTTGGATGCATAAGACAAATAGACCCATAGAGAGAGAAGAGCAGAGATATAGACCCACACCTACTGGGCACCTGGCTTTACAACAAATATCAATGTAGCGGGAAAAATGTGGTCTTTAAAAAATAAAAAATAAAATTAAATAAAATAAAAGAATGAATACGATATCAATCTTTTTTTTTTTTTTTTTTTTTGGTTCTGGGGATTGAACCCAGGGCCTTGGGAGACAAGCAATCTACCAACTGAGCTAAACCCCAGCCCCATGATATAAATCTTAAGAGCACAACTCAATGGGTTTATACACAATTGGCATATCCAGGCAGCCACCGCCCATTTCTAGAACTGAAACAGTACCAAGACTTCATTACATTACCCAGACTTCAGTATTAGGAGCCTTGCAGGCTCCCACGTGCCCCTCCTAGAGAATAACCCTGGCTCCAAAGTAAACACCACTGTGGCTGCTCTCATTCTAAATTACTTTGGCCTGTTTTCATATGAATGGAACTTATATGTACTCTTATACATTAGTTTGCAAGATTCACCCAGACAACAGTGGTGGATCCAGTGGAGATCTGAAAATGAAAAAAATGAGTCTTGTCCCTATTTCATGCCATGCACAAAAATCAACTTCAGGTGGATTGTAGATAGAAAAGTGGAAGAGAAAACAGTCCAACTTCTAGGAGATAACACAGGTTATCTTCAGGACCTTAGATAGAAAGAGTGTTTGTTAAAATAAAAAGCCACAAATCATAAAAGAGAAAAGGATATGTTGGACTTCATTATAATTAACAACTTTTATTACTCAAAAAGTACCAATTAGAAAGTGAAAAGGCAAGCCTGGGAGTGGGAGAAGATGTCTGCAAAACCACGACATCTGACCAAAGAACTCCTACTCACAGTCATAGAACACAGCAAAACCAACAGCAGATGAACTGAACAGGCATGTCAAAAAAAAAAAAAAAAAAAAGATATTTAAATGGTCAAAATGAAAGGGTACTCAGCTTTCTTAGTCAATAAGGAAATGCAAATTAACATGAGCGAACTGACCAGTACTATTACCCTGACTGATAGGTAGAAAAGAAACCAAAGGAGATTTTTCTTCCTTCTACCCCCCAAACCAATTTTCTCCGTACTTCACTCTGGAAAGCAGTCTCCCGCATTTGAGCCAGAAACCTGGATGGCATCCTGACCCTTCTGGCTTATACACACTTATCGTAACCGCCCTTGGTTTTTTTAAAACTTGACAATATCAAGTTTTAGTAAGAATGGGGAATTCTCATACTCTACTAGTGAGAGTATACATTGAAAAAACCACTTTGGAAATTTACCAGGTTTTACTAAAGTGATTTATGACCCTGTGATCCAATAATTCCACTAGGTATATACACAACAGAAGAGAGTGAAAGGACAAGTGAAAGAATGTCTGCTGAGCTGGGCCACGTGGGGCAGGCCTGGATTCTAGTGGCTTGGGAGGCTGAGGCAGGAGGATCTCAAGTTCAAAGCCAGCCTCAGCAACAGTGAGGCACTAAGCAACTCAGTGAGACCCTGTCTCTAAATAAAATATGAAATAGGGCTGGGGATGTGGTCCAGTGGTCAAGTGCCCCTGAGGGCAATCCCCAGTACAAAAAAAGAAAAGAAAAGAAAAGAAAAAAAAATTTGTTGTAATTTAAAAAAATATATATATATCATAGCATTGAAGTGGACAACCCTAATGTCCATCAGCAGTATAGTGGATAAATTTTGGTAAACTCATACAATCCTGTACTGCAATGATAAAGAGTGGACTCTGCCCCACACAACAGCCTGGGCGAATCTCACAAACTAATGTTGAGTGAAAAAATCCAGGCACAAGATACATATAAGTTCCATTCATATGACCTTTGAAAATAGGCAAAAGTAATTTTAGAAGGAGAGCCGCCACCGTGATGTTTACTTGTGGGGGCAGGGATGGTTATTCACTAGGAGGGGCGCACAGGAAGGACACACAGCATCTATGAGGATGCTAGCAATGTTCCAGTTCTAGAAATGGGGGTGGTTGCATGACTGTATCAGTTTGTGTAAACCCATTGAACTGTGCCCTTAAGAGTTATATGACATATTGTCATTTATTTCATTTTGAATAATAGGTTATGGTTTTCACCTGTTTAGTGGCATCATTTATTATTTGTAGAATTGTTATTCTATTCCTTACTCTTTTTGAAATGATAACAACTTTGGGAAGATTCAACCTAAATCCTTTTATGTTGCTCATTTACTATCTATCTATCTATCTATCTATCTATCTGTTAATTTTTGGTACTGGGGATTGAAGCCAGGGTGCACTACCACTGAGATACGTCCCCAGCATGCCCACCCCCCTTTTTTGATACATGGTCTCACTTTTGACCGACACTGAACTTACAATTGGTTATTTATATTTACGTGAAAGTAATTTTCCTGAACTTTGAGAATGAAGCAAGAAAGCTTTTCTAACGCTACAGAACTCCCTCTGCTGTTGTTTTGGTGTAATGTCATTTGGAAAATGCAAATTAACCAACCCAAGCTATCACATTAAAAAAAATCTGACAGCACCATTATTATTATTATTTTAATATAAAAGCTTGTCTTTAGAAATTCAGGGCTGTTTCCCCCAGTTTTGACCAGAACCTCTCTTTGCCTCCTTTCTAGTTCTTGGCCTGCTGACTTTGGATTCCACTCCCCGTAGTTTTTCCCCAGCGTAGAGCTGTGCTCTGGAAGGGGGAGCTGACGGAGAATTTGCTGGTGGAGAATTTGGTGGTTGGTAGAGGCCGGGTGCTTCTGCCCTGGGACCTCACTGTGGACCCACTTACCATTGCAAGGAGCTGAATCCCTCCCATCTCAGCTGTGTCTTCTGTGCCTGTTGCTATTTGGGGCTTGGCAATCCATTTCTGCCTTCTTCACCTCCCATACTAATGCTGATACCATGCAGGTTTGGGGAGTGTCGGTTGTCTCCACTTCCTTCAGTTTGGGGGTTCATGGGGATTCTTCGTCATCTAGTGTATTTAATGTCTGTAGGGTTAGGATTTTTCGGTCTAGTTGTATCTTAGTTTGTTTGGGCTGCTCTAACAGCCCTTAGGTTGGGTCTTCAGGTGTAGGTGGGGGTGTGGGGGGGTTGAGTTGCACTCACCTGTTCCTTCTAATCCTACCCCTTGCCTCATTTGAAAGCGTCTTCCCTATAAAAGGGTTCAGCGCAGCTCCCCTGTTTCCACAGACCCCTAAGGTCAGAGGAGCTTTGCAGGACCCAAAGAAAAAGGTATTTCTCTGTCTCTGTGGGATTATTTCGTGCCAGTACAATTCACCTAGAGTGACCCTGATTGTTTAGTCGTGAATTGTGACGATCGGTGGCCCCTATGGAGACTCCTGGGTGAATTTTAGAAATTTAATGGATTTGGAATTTCTCTCCAGAAGGGTACTGTGGGCCGAAGTGTAGAAAGTAAGTGAACTAGACGAAAGAAAAATCTGTGACGTTAAACTTTTTTAATATATGGGAATATTCCATCTTTAGAAACATAAAAAATTTTACTTTTGCAATTCTAGAGACCCTAAATAAATGTAAAGAATCATTAATGTGATTAATGGGATATGTTGTTAAGTTCAGTCCTCTCCCATAGGAAAAGTGCTTTTATGAATGCTTTTGTAAATCTTTATATTTTAAAATCTCAGGTAAAGATTTTGGGGGGTCATATGTTAGAAATCTGCGCTTGGAGACTGTGAGAGAAAAAGGACAGATTTTTTTTGTGGTGAGATTTTCTACTTCTAGAGAGGCCTATTTTGTTTTTCTGCTGGTTTTTAAAGGTGCTCAAACCATTTACATTGAAACTTTTCAGAACCTTCTCGTCCTACTGGATCAGAATGGCTGGACCTCAGCCGCCGGGGACAGAAGGCTTTATCTGCTGTTCCCTATGGGGTCCCCCGCCCGGCAGAGCCTTTCACCCTGGACCAGCTGGCCCGGGGCCTAGCGCAGACTGCCCTGAGGTCTGGCAGCCACCTGGCACTGCGGTGACAGCGCTGCCCAAGCGCCCAGCGCGGCAAGGGAAGACGCACCCGGCAGGAGATCACAGCCGTGGCCAGCGCAGGTCGCAGAGACCAGGCAGTCCCCTGCCCGCTGGGGGACCCTGCCCGTGGGGAAGGGCAAACAGATCTAGCGGAATGCAGCCGGCTCCGGAGCTCTGGCCCGGGACAAGGGGCAGGCTCCGCTGTTCCCATCGCCATGGCAACTGCCCTAACCCGCTCCAGTGGGCTTCTGGTCCCACCTCCGCGTTCTCAGGGCCTTCCCGGGGTGCTCCGCTGTCACTCAGACAGGACTTGTGGTCCCGCCTTCCGCCACCAGCCTCTACCTCCTGCCCCTCTCAGACCTGCTGCTGACCCCTACTGCCCTGTTAGGAAGGCCCACCTGGGGACGCTACGGCGCGGGGTCTGGTCCCTGAGGTGCAGCCCTAAGCCTGACTGGCTCTCAAGGCTGAATAACTCGATTTTTAATTTAATTTTTTTCATCTTTCATACGTTTGATTCAAGTGAGTTATGCACTTCCATCTTTACCCCAATACAAACTGCAGAATCACATCAGTTAACCTCTCAATGGCTTCCTTTAGGGTCCTTCCTTCTCCCCTTTATGGTGATGCCACTGAGATTATGAGGGTGCCTTTGCCCCCACAGGAACAAAAGCCGGCAGTGTCCCCGTGATGGCCAGAAAGTCCTCTTCTCCTTCCTGACGACATGGTTACAAGACCTAAGGAAATGTATACACCAGGACCTTATTACCTGACAGCCCAAATACAAAAAGTGCACTACTAACCCAAGGAAAACTGAGACGGTTCCGATATCTTAAGAACCACGTGGTTTCCTAAGGTTTACACATAAGCTATGTCTTTATTCTTTTTTTATTTTTTTAGTGTATTTGGGCACAATACCTTTATTTTTATTTGTTTTTATTTTTTTCTATGTGGTGCTGAGGATCGAACCCAGCGCCTCGCTGGTGCCAGGCGAGTGCTCTACGGCTGAGCCACAACCCCAGCCCCATATGTCTTTATTCTTAATACATATTTCTCTAGGTATTTGAATAACCTATAGTTGTTAATTCATAAAATAGTTAGAATATATGTCTAATTGTTTAGTTAATATATGTTTAATCTAATTATTTTTCCTTCAGTAGAAAACATATATAATCTCTATATACATTTATCTGGTGCTCTGTCTTTTGTAATTAGAAATATCTTAAGAAAAATGTATTTTACTATAAAAATTTTCTTTTCAAGAGATAACACAACCATCAGTAATCTCTAACTCTCAAATTATTGTACAAACTTAATAAGATAATAAACAAATATAATTCTGTCTACAGAAATATCCAAGGGTTTTAACTATGTTTTCATTGAGATATTTCTTCTTATCAGGGTACAAACATTTGTTTAGATTCTGAGATTTACAGAAATTATTCCAAATATAGCCCAGGAAAAATTCTAAAAGTTGAAGATGCTTCAACAGAGAGGAAGTACACATTGGAGGTCCTAAGAAGAAGAAAGAAATCATCTTTGGGTAAAACAAGACCTTTGTATTCTAAATTTTAATGATAAAACTATTTTCCTAAATAGGAAGATCTTTATATCATTATCTAGACAGATGATATAGAAAGTTAACACAATTGAAAAAGAGGTTTATATATAACTGGACTGATTATAAAAATTTAAACTGATAAATTCAGGCTATTTCCCTGATTTTTTAAAAAAAAATATTTTTTATTTTTAGGAGGACACAATATCTTTATTTTCTTTTTACGTGGTACTGAGAATTGAACCCAGTGCCTCACTCATGCTAAGCGAGCTCGATACCACTTGAGCCACATCCCCAGTCCCTATCCCTGATCTTATTATGCTGATGTGAGCGAAGATTTTTGTCCATATCTTGACATGATGAAGACCTATTAAAATGCTGTTTATTTCCTTTATTTCCTTTAAGGAAGGTCTTTATTGCCTAGTGATTCTTAATATTTAAGACAAGGATTAATTTTGGTGAATAAATTCACATCCTTGATTAAACACTAAATATATTAAACTGACTTAAATTCCAAATTTGACACTTCTCCTTGGAGAATAAATCTGGTTCTTGCGTATTACTTCTGTTTGTTGGATAGTTGTGAGATTTGGGAGAACATTTTATTAGGACTGATGTTCTCCCAATTAAAGTTGTGTGTTAGTTTTGAACAATAAAGGTTGCAAACCTTGTTGGAAAGTCATTGGTATTATAAAAGTTCTCTGACTGGATCTATTATCCAGTAGATTTATATCCTGCTCCCTACACTGGGAAGTAACCTTAATCATATTCCCTAAAAGACAATTAAGACACACCTTTTAAAGGATAAAATTCTGAGATATAAAGATATTTTGAGACCTTCTCTCAAAAAAGAGATTGAAGTTTCTTTTTAAATTATTAGGATGGATCAGCTAATCTATATACTGGGAAATTATAATGATCAATAAATTGCATCTCATTTTCATATCTAGCCTCAATTACTATTAACAGAGAAGGCCTTAAAAATTACCTACCGGAAAGATCAAAGGGAACCTCTCAAACTTAATATAAACCAGAACAAATCCAGGGAGATTTTTGAGAGATCCAAATTCATGTATTATAATATTTCAAAATTTATACCAAAAGGGTAACCTTACTTGGATTTTTAAAAATATGTTTTGGTTGTATATGGACACAATACCTTTATTTATCTTTCTTTGGTGCTGAGGACCGAACCCAGTGCCTCACCCATGCTAGGTGAGTGCTCTACCACTAAGTCACAACCCCAGCCCACTGAAGAGATATTATGCTGTCACTTAGCTAAACTTTAAAATAGAAGGCCATCCTAAAAACAATTTTAAAGGAACTCTATCTTAACCATGCCCCAAATTAGCCTATAAATATACAAGGTAATAATTAATGTTTATATTCTTCCTATTTACTCAAAAAATGTTACTAACAGTCAAAAAATTCACCAACTAACCACAGATTCAGAAGATTCAGGATAAAAATAGATGGAAGAAGAGATAATTATCTAAATACGTTTGTGGTCAGGATAATGGGCCCTAAAAGATGTCCACTTCTCAGTGTCTGGAACTTGTGAATGTCACCTCACCGTGGCCAAGGAACTTGGCAGATGTGTTGATGTAAGGACCTTGAGGTGGGGAGATTATTATCCTGGATTATCTGGGAGGGCCCAGCGAAACCATAAGAGTCCTTAAATGTGGGAAAAAAGGCAGCCCTGCTGACACCTAGATTTCTGCCCCGGGACACCCCTTTTGAATGTCTGGCCTCAAGAACTGTAAAATAATAGATCTGTGTTGCTTTAAGCCGCTGTATTTGTGGTACTTTGTTACAGCAGTAGGAGGAAACTAATACACGCCCTTTTGGCTATTTCAAGCTAATGTGCAGTAGTCTTGTAAGAACTTATTAATCAGAATTGTCAACAAATCCTGGGGTATTCCCTTTGTGTGTAGTTAGAGGCGTACCATTAACTGTGGTACATATTATGTTGTAACATAATTTCAAAAGAAATGGAAGACCGAATTTTTTAAAAATAAAAATAGTTATGAGTTACACAGCCTAATTATAAGAATTAAAGCCACACACTTTATGAAACGGAGCTGCAAACGGTTCTACACAGAGACACAAAAAAAGGGGTGATAAAGGCTACAGGAATCTGGTATTATTCCTAATGCATTTCTACATAAGCTGGCAAGCTGTCGCAGTTGTCGGGAAACTGTGACCACATTTGAAAACCCCACTTCTTGTGTAAGTTACCAGCCTAAAAACCCAGATGTAGGGAGCTGGGGTTGTAGCTCAGTGGCAGAGCACTGGCCTTCTAGTGTGTGTGAGGCCCTGGGTTCGATTGTCAGCACCACCTATAGATAAATAAAGATCCATCCACAACTAAAAACAAACAAAATTTAAAAACTCAGATGTAAAATCTCTCAAAGCAATGGCTGGCATCTGAGAAATGATGTGTGATGTTGTGTGGCTTCATATTACCTATCAAAAACTTTAGGCAGGATTATCTGAAATATATCTATGCGTACCGTGTGTGTGTGTGTGTGTGTGTGTGTGTGTGTGTGTGTGTGTGTGAGATGATGCATTTTTCCCCTGAATCAGAGAACCAGAAAGCTGTTCACCTGTTCTTTGTCGTTTGGCCTTCCCTGCTGGGTCTTCTCCGACCCCCTTGAACTTTTCGTACTGAACTTTGGTTGAAAGATACTACATGGAAGAGCCCTGGGAAACTTGTTTTTGTGGCTTTTTGTTTTGCTTGGGTCGAGTTCCACAACGAAACCCTCAAGGTCCCTGCAGGTGAACTGGGCTGGCACGAAATCATCACACAGAGACAGAGAAAGACCTTTTTTTTTTTTTTTTTTGGGTCCTGTGGCAGCTCTTCCACCTTAGGGGTGCGCTTCAGGACTGGAAGGTGTGGTCATTCGGGGGGCTCCTCACATATTCCCCCTTTCTTAATATTAAAAAAAAAAAAAGGCAACTGGGGAATTAAATCCTTCAGTCACTGGATTCTTGGTCCCAGGTCGTCATGATCTACTATTGAAACACAAAAAGAATTAGTAGAAAACAGATCATCTCAATAACACAGTCAACCTGGAAGATCCAGGTTATTATTATTACCCTCTCAAACCCTCATCAGAAGATTCTTAATCTTTTCCCAATTTTATTGGAAAGCATTGTGTTTGGCCACAGTAACACAGACGTCCTTAATTAGCCCGGGATTTGGGCCTGTCCACAAGCCACAGAGCAGAGGGCTCATTTGCATTATTCATTACAGTGGCTTCTAGAACATTTTAACTTAGTTTCAATCCTTCCATCAACACTTAACTGACTAAGAAGGATCTTGGAAGTCATTTAAGTCAAATTATTAAGAAAATCCATCTGTTGTAAGTTTTAAAACGTAGCCACAGAGGCTGTATTGTAGGAGCAAGGAATAGTAGTTAAGGTAGCCATTTCGGGGACCGCGAGACCAGGAGCTTGCCTGGGCCTGGTTAATTGGCCACAACTAGGGATACAATAAGATACGTTGCATTTTTACAGGCCTCAGGATATTTACCATCCTGTCCCTTAACTCTCACATTTAAGGAGTCTGTTACATCTGTCAGTAATGTAAATATTCTGAAGGCAGAAGTCAAATATCAAACGTCCTTGTGGGTGCTGACTCACTGAAGGTCGGGGTGTGACCAATAAACCTCCAGGGGGTCCTGGCATCCTTGCCTAGTCACCTTTGTCCACTCTGGGAGACCAGTCTAGAATATAGCCCTATTTCTAGATATCTTGTGCTGCACTGGAAAGACATTTGCACAATCTATCCACCCAGGAAAGGTGCCAATTTCTACTGTAGAATGATTAGGGCAGCAAAACGTTGGTGGGTAGCTTATGTAAATAACTGGCCTGCATAGGGAAAATCCAGATATGGTCTTAATTACTAAACACCAGCATAATTGGCGGGTTAAGTTTCTCATATGCTGTCTTTCTCTCAGAAGGTACTCCCAGACAGTCTGTTTACCATAGGATTGACACATAGGTGTAACTGACCGTCACAGTCAGTACAATTGGTCAAGTTTCACTGGTGGACTTTCCAGTCCACACTACAATGTACATTATAAATGGACCTGAGAAATGGGTCCACAGAAGTCTCTTCATAATTTTTACTTTCCTGATAAGCTCGTGAAGCTGCCCCCTGATTGTAAACTCTGCAGCTGCAAATCTACCTTCCTGAGCCAGGTTTCTCAGTCATTATCATGATGGCAGGTTTAAACTCTCCTTTGAAATCTGACTTAATTTACTGAATCATGTTCAGTAGCAGTAAGACCCCTCAGGATCATAGTTAAAAATTTTTTTTGAAATATTTGTAAGATCTAGTGTGTGCCTATGGGTTTTGTTTTCTCCCTTTTCTTTATCTAATAAAATTGAATAAAGGCTTGGTGTCAGCCATAGCATCATCCATTTAAGTTACAGATAATAGTACAAGTATTTAAATAATAATAAGAAAAGATTTACCATCTTTGCTCCTGAATTTTGACAACAGTTATTTAAAGGAACCATGGTAACAGAGATTTAATTTTTAAAAAAAATTTTTAGTTGTATGTAACACAATACCTTTATTTATTTATTTATTTATTTATGTGGTGCTGAGGACCGAACCCAGTGCCTCACACATGTAAGGCAAGCGCTCTACCACTGAGCCACAACCCTGCCGCAGTCTGGCTGGGCACAAAATCACAAGCCATTTAGGCCCTAAAACCAATCAGTTTGAATGTGTACCCCACTTAGGAGTGACCAATCACCCCCGCCCAATCTGTTCCCGCCAATGAATGTACTAATCATGTCTCAGAGTTGTTGTTCAATTTCCCCGCGCCTCATGATGATTTGTTCTGATGTATGCAAAGCCCCCGCCCTCCCCAAGAAGTGTACTTAAGCTCTGCCTGACCTCTGCTCAGGGCTCTGGGCTGCTCTCCCTTTTTGAGCCAGCCTGCCTGGAGCCTCAGCGCGCTGAATCGGATCCTCAATAAACTCCCTCCTGCTTATTGCATAAAGTCAGTCTCTTGGTGGTCTCTTCCTCCGACGCTTTGCTGGACCCTTACACTATGTCAAAACAATTTTGTGTATAAATAAATAGTTGTATGAGCATTCTTAATAACTTTATTTAATGTAGTAAAATTAGCTCTAATAATTATGTATAATTTATGACTTTACTAATTTCAAAAATATCAATGTATATATGGTATCATCTCATATTATTAAAATTGAGAAAAGGTCTATCATGTTAAAAATTCCTTACTGAGATCAGCTCTCAGCTGTTGAGCTGATTTATTTATGGCTGTCTGTCTGATATTTTAGGGATACCTATTTCCAGAGGCATTTTTCTCAGGGATAAATTGTTAACAGGGGCTCGAAGCAAGGCCCTGTTTTAATGTTTTGAGGCTTTCAAAATCTGTTTTTAACTTAAACGAGGAGTAAGATTTTTAACTAGGACGCTTATTTTTCTTGGGGTAAGATGAGTATTTTAGTCTCTTTTTGTCTGCGTGTTTGGCTTTCTTTTTCTTCATCTGGCTCCCTGTGACTATGGTGTAACATCTAAACTCGGCTAGGATTCTGTTAACCTGTGTCAGTCCCTTGGAATGTCTAGGGTGAACTGGATGATGAACTCATCCTTTGAAATGGGTGGCCCCCTATAAGTATAAGGTGCTGTATTGCTTTTTAAGTCTCTCTATGGAAATAGTAGAATTTTTCTAAATGCTTACTAAAATTATTTTTTAGGCATTCTGTTTATCTGTTGGATACCATTTTGTCCCAGAGAATTGTCCCTACTGCAGACAGACTGTCAGGTTTCTCCCTATTTCGTGTTGTAAAATGAGAAGATCTCTGTCTTTCTGATTACCTAACAGTTTGCAAGCTTGTTGAGCACTGTCTTTTGAGGGGTTTAGAATTCGAATCTTAGTCTGCTGGATCTTATAAAGTCATTGATTGCTCCATTATTATCCTTTTGGTTTCCAAAGTGGGTATAAGAGTCAACAGATACATAAAGCGAGTCCACAGGAATGTTCCAGGGACAGAACATTCCCCAACTCCCCCAGTTCTTGCATTTCATGAAGAACTCAGTGTGCCCAGAAGACAAATATCTTTTTATTTTTTTTTAATATTTATTTTTTAGTTTTTGGCGGACACAACATCTTTGTTTGTGTGTGGTGCTGAGGATCGAACCCGGGCTGCACGCATGCCAGGCGAGCGCGCTACCGCTTGAGCCACATCCCCAGCCCAAAGACAAATATCTTTAGTGATTCAACCCAGCTCAGAAACCACCCCTTGGAATGCCCATCCCACCCACCCCTCTTGGAAATCGCGGCAGCAGAGCTTGTGGCCATCTAATGTCATGGACTCTCAGAGGGATGGGTTCTGAATTGTCTGGGAAGTTGGCCAGGCGGTACTCTACAGCAGACACGTTGGGGGCGGCTGAGGAGCAGCACCTGTGTCCTCCCCTGAGTGGGCCGAGGGTCAGGAGAGCAGGTTCTGAGGCCTAGAAAGGCGTCATGTGTCAGGATGGAGGACAGGGAGCACCGGGCCTGGCTGACCTGGACCCTGAACTGACTGTGGAACTCAGGCAGCCCCTTCTGCCACCGCTGGCCAGTGCCCTGTGCATGCTTGTCCTTCCTCCTTGAACCAGATGGCCACTGTCAAGACAGGTACACTTTCTGCCCCACTGGCTCCCTGATCCCAACTATGAAGCGCGAAGTTTTTTGATGACAAGCCCTCACGTGGCATTTTAATGTGGCAACCTCCCGGGACATTTGAAAGTCATGCCTGATTGCCAAACTTCTGGCAAGAAACTACCCAGTGGAAAGGCCGGAACTTTCCATCATCTCCCACCTGAATGAATGCTCCTTTCAAGGAGCCGCCTGCTTTTTTGAGAATGGATGATGTGCATTGGAAGGAAAATGGGACGTCAGTTCTAGTAGCACCCATATCAGGAAGCACCGTGAACAAAATGGCCACGTGGGGGAAACAGGACAGTGAAACAGGGATTTATTAGGAAACACGGCTGTCCGAGTGCCCGCCCTGGAAAGGGGCAGAGACGTGCTTTGAATCCTAGCACTGTTCAAAATGTGTGTAAAAGATCTGGGAGAAGCTGGCTGAACTTGGGGCAGAGTTCAAGAAGATGGAAACCAACTATACAAAAACATTTCTTTTTCCTCTTCTTTTTTGTTAAATTTAACCTTTATTTATTTATTTTTTATGTGCTGCTAAGGATCAAACCCAGTGCCTCACCTGTGCTAGGCAAGAGCTCTATCACTGAGCTACAACTCCAGCCCACAAAAATATTTCTTTACAGTGGAAAACCTACTTATTTGGGAAATGAAACATCTGTTTTGGGGCCAACAGGAAGCAAGACTCTTGCTTTAGCCATAAAGATTTTATTACCCCTTCAAAACACATTGATCAAGGGGACTGGGATTGTGGCTCAACGGTTCAGTGCTTGTCTAGCATATGCAAGGCTCTGGGTTCGATCCTCAGCACCACATACAAATAAATAAATAAGATAAAGGTATTGTGTCCAACTACAACTAAAACAAAAAAAGAAACACATTGATAAAGAACTTATGTTGAGTCTATTGTAAATGTTTGATTCAGTGTTTATGTACAAACAGTTCTATTGTTTTATAATTTTGGATATTGGTTTTTACCTATGAAATTTCCTTTTATTAAAATCATATATGAAGACATTGCTTTACCTTATAGGCAAAAATACTTCCCAGTTTGTAAAACTTTGATTCTACCACGCTTTTTTTTTTCCTTCCAACCAGCCGTATCTCTGTTTTTCAGGGGGTGATTTTACATTTGTGGATTTTTTTTTAAGCCTTTTTTCTTGAGGCAAAAAGGCCAAATGCATATTGGCAGAATTGCTGCACATGAACATCTTAGAACTTTTCTCCTGGAGAGCAGAAATTCTTATCATGCTGGGCAAAGTGAGCATATTAAGTAATCTTAATTTGAATTTCCAAGCCTTTGTTAATCTGAAGAATTTTGATTCATATCAGATATGGGGGTTCTTTGGTCCCCATAGTGACATAATCATGGCAGGAGCTACTTCTTCTGGTATCCCACTTTAAAGTCTTATTTAGATTCCAAAGCTGGAAAGGGTATATTTTCAGATGTAATAAATAACAATGTTAAAGAGCAAATTTTCTGGCTAGCATTTTAGAACTAGCTAGGCTTTTTTGATTCAAGCAACTTAACATCTCCTGTCTCTAAAATGATTCATCTGTCAAGATTGTTGTAAAGACAAAGCTCATGTAAGTTTGGCGTGAGGTCACAACGAATGGTAGATACAATGATTATTTAAAGAACAAAGTGATCAGGTCTTGCCTAAGGTGGATTTCGTGCCAGCCTTTCCCAGGTTTTAAATCACCTAGACTTTGAGCTGATACTACAGGGCTTCAGCAGTTCTTCAAACACCTGGGGCATGAAAGTTTCTGGCGACAGACATGTCTGGGTCAAGAGGTACCTTTGGCCTCCTTCCCTTCCAGAGGTGTTCTGCCAAGTAGCTGAGCTTGCATTAGGGCCAACAGACAGACTCTCAAGTACATCGTGATCATGAATATGTTTTTTTTTTTTTTCTATCCAAGGAAAACACACCAGTAAGATGATGGAGTGAAGATGAGAGAAAACAATCTATTAAATATGAAAATGTACCAATTATATTATTCTATATCCGCTAACACGTGAGTACTTCTTGAGAGATCCGTGTGTTATCATTGAGCGCTCATAAAAAGCCTAAGCACTAATAACTACTTATCTGACCCAGATGAGTAAACTGGGGCTTAGGGGTTAAGTCTGCTGACTAAATGGGATGCACTGTATAAAATTTTCAGCGCTACTCAAAGTATGTTCCTTGGACCAGCGCCTGTCCACCAATCGTTACCAGTTTGTGAGGGGATAAGTGCAGATATTGACAGGAAGCCTTTAGAAACTCTTAAAGCAGTTGTTGAATATTTTGTTTCTATTAAATCTTTTTTTTTTTTTTTTTTAAATCTAGGGTTTGTGAAAAAAAAAAAGAAAGAAAAGCAATCTGTCACATGAAAAGTGTGTAGGTGAGCACTGTGCAAAATTTCAAGAACTGCAAAAAAAAAAAAATACTATGATTGTAAGTACTGTGCTACCAAGAGCATGCTTGGGAAAATGGGGTGTGAGAGTAGTGCATCTCACAGGGGAGCAGGGACAGACAAATGGTACGGCAGTGGTGGTCACTGCAGAAAGCAGGGGCTCCACTTTTAGGATTCTCACTCCAGAGAAGAAACTGTAGAATTTGCAACCACCTTCTGCAGAGTGCCACTGGCAAAGGGGGCGGGGGGCGGGAATAAAGGACATGAGGTTATTGTAAGACTATTATTACATTCCCTGGGTTTCTGGTGTCACAGGGATGTAAAGCTCCCAACAACCTTTCTCTTTGGAAAGAGGTCATCTCAGCTACCACTTACTGAGGAGCTACCAGGAACTAGACTTGAATGAGGCACTTTATATCCATAATATGATGCTTACTTCTCACAGGTCGGTTTGGACACCTCCATTTTTAAAGGTAAGGAAATGGCTCCAAGAGGTTAAGTAACTTTTTCAAGATCACAGAGTCAGTGAGTTATGGAATAGGAATTAAAACCCGGGTCTCTTTGTCAGGGCTCACACATTTTAAACTAGATCATAGTAAACTACTCTACCAGTCTTTTAGAAACGATGGAGAAATCTCTTATTTTGTATACATTGGGAATACATAATCTCAGTATCATTCCCAGAAACAACTGTTGAAACCTACTCCGCTGTCATTGTTGAACCTGTTTTTATGGATGTCAAACATGGTAAGATGCATTTTTAAAAAGGAAGGAAGGAAGAAAAGAAAGAAGGAAAGAGGGAGGGAGAGAGGGAAAGGGGATGTAGTTCAATTTTCCTAACTTGTGTGAGGTTCTCTGGATTCAATCCCAAATATCAGAAAAGAAAAAAAAAAGTGTCCCAAAGACCTGCAGGGGGCAGCAGAGGCCCACTGACCCTCATTTCATCTTTAGCACAGTGCAGAAAGGGGCCAAAGGACACTTTAGTTTAGCTCCTCCTCCTCCTCCTCTTCCTTCTCCTCCTCTTCCTTCTCCTCCTCCTCCTTCTCTAGAGATTGAACCCAGGGGTGTTTAAACCCCAAGCCACATCACCAGCCCATTTCTATTTTTTATTTTGAGACAGGGTCTCCCTAAGTTGCTGAGGCTGGCCTTGAACTTGTGATCCTCCTGCCTCAGTCTCCCAAGCCACTGAGATTACAGGTGTGCATCACCACACCCAGCTTTAATTTAGTTTCTTTATTCCTTAAAATTTACTCTTCTTCCTGGTTTTCCCCTTAAGATAATCTCCCTCATTTTTAAGCACTCCAAATTTGTCTTAAAATGAACTCATTGAGATTGTCTCTAAAGCCAGGCACGGGGTGTACACCTGTAGTCCCTGCAATTTGAGAGGCTGAGGTGAGAGAATCACCTGAGCCCAGGAGTCCGAGGTAGCCTGGGCAATGCAGTGAGACCCCTTCTCAAACAAAACAGAACAAACTTTTCTCTATGCCGGTGAGTTAGATGTAATGGAACAGCCGCTCTGATGTTGTGAAATACGTCATTATTGCCAAGAGAAGAGAATGCTGGTAGGTACCCACTGATTTGGGGGCTGGGCAGAGGAAGCATTAAGTTAAAATTAAATGAAACTAAAAGTAATGACAGTACCGAAATCTTATTTTGGGGAAAAAAGGAAAGTTTAACACAGATGCTCTGGATTGAGGCGAATTGAGATTGTGATTTCTTTTGCTGTTTTAGAAAATTTTTTTTAGCAATTCAGTTTCCCAAAACTTTTTCTTGCAATCCAAAAAATTCACGAACTCATGCGGCCTTGCAGGTACACATGTAGGGAGCATTCCTTTTTATTTTGAGTCATGGACTCAGCCTGTGAAAGCTGAATGAGACCCCAGACAGCACCTGGTCAACTTTCTATCTTCTGGGGTGTGAGTCGCGCGTTGAGACAAAGGACAATGTTGTTCCTTGATGCCAGAGGTCCCAGCCCCGGGCCTGGTCAGGCGTAGGTGCTCTGTAAATATTTGCTACCAGAATGAGAAAGCTTGAGGCCAGGACTGACTCTTAGAAATTTATAGAGCAATTGAGTTGAGAAGCTGGTTCTAGGCGCAGGACTCCTGAGCCTTGGCCACTAGTCTGGCTTGTCCACTTTGTGTCCCTGAAGCACCAGCTCCACTCTTCACCTGAAAGCTGCTGAAACCCAGCTTCAGGCAGTGTGTGTGTGTGTGTTTCTGAATTCTGCATTTCTCATTAAAAGATATTTCATACACAGCGTATGTTTTCAGGTATATTGGCTCTACGGCAGCTGTAACAGATGACTACAAATCTAGCCGTTTAAACAACGGAAATGTATTATCATGTTCCAGTTTTGTGTGGTGCATCACCCATGAAGCTACTTGAGTGGTCTTTTACCCTGTACTGAGCCATGGGGGGCTTAGGTCTCCACCTGGGTTCCAACCCTCATTCCCGTGTGTAGACTGTCCTCTCTCTACCAATGGGACAGCTCTCGGAATTGGGCGTGACCCATTGGGCTTGGACAGCCCACCTCCTGCTTTATTCGGCAAAGAACATTCTGTAGAAAACCTTGAAGTTCCCTTGTATAAGTAAACCAAATGCAGGCTCGCTGGCTCTCTCTCTTTCCAGTGTGGAATTGGACCCCTAGGGCCGTCCAGCCGTCCTGCTCCCCTTTCCAAAATGACTTCCGTGTGGTTGGTCGTTTCATCACCTGTTTCTCAGCTGTATTTTGCAGCCAGTTCACTCCACGCAGAGGAATTCCCACTCAACGGGCTGCCTGGACGAGGCCGGGGTTTTGTGCGTTAGTTGTCCAAACTGGGTTTCAGGGGCCTGCACGGCAGAGCTGTGTTCCTTTCTGGAAGGCCCACAGGAGAATTTGTTTCTGTGCTCTTTCCAGTTTCGAGAGACCACCCCCACACACTCCTTAGCTGGTGACTCTTTATCCATCTTCAGAACCAGCAGTCTTGCTTCTCTCTGTGCCTTACTTTCATAACTACTTCTTCCTCTGTTCCCTCTCTCCTGCCCCCCTCTTCCACTTTCAGGGACTCTTGTGACTATGTTGGGCACACCTGCGTCATTGCTGCTATCAGGTTGGATGATGAGCCACCTTGGTTCCACTGGCACCCTTAATTTCCTTTAGTCATGTAAGTTAACTTATTGCATTTGTAGGTTCTGGGATGTAAGACATGGACATCTTTGAAGGGGTGCATTATTTCACTCCCACATCAAGTGCCAACATAGTTTAATTTTAATATCTGTTATAGTTATAACTAGTTATGATTAAAGAATTCAGTTGTTTTCACAGTCTGGCAGTTAATGAATTCCATTTAAAATGTGGCCTTTGTATGTGTTTCCGTCACTTAGGCTCAAACATCCCCTCTCATAGAAAATACTCTTTTTTACTGGGGGGACTTGAACCCAGTAAAACATATATAGTAAATAAAGAAATTGGAATTCAAACCTAAGCAGTGCTTAACACTACGTCACATGTCCAGGCCTTTTTATTTATTTTTAAAATTTTGAGACAAGGTCTCAGTAAGTTGCATAGGGCCTTGTAAATTGCTGATGCTGGCCTCAGACCTGCAACCATCTTCCCTCAGGAGAAGGATCACTGGGATTACAGGGGTGCACCACTGTGCCCACATTATTGTAAACACTTTGTAATTCTCCCTTTGGTCTCTTGAACCAAAATTCACAGATAATGTTACATCTACATGCATAACTAAGAAAATCAACCATCATGTATGGAAAAACAAAAGGGAAATTTTACAATAAAATGCTATAGATACACTTTCAGGTAATTGCTCAAGCATTGATCCCTCCTTAGAAGACGTAATGGCAGCCACACGCCTGTAATCCCAGCAGTTTGGGAGGCTGAGGCAGGAGGATCACCAGTTCAAAGCCAGCCTCAGCAACAGTGAGGCACTAAGCCACTCAGTGAGACCCTGTCTCTAAATAAAATACAAAATAGGGCTGGGGATGTGGCTCAGTGGCCAAGTGCCCCTGAGTCCAATCCCTGGCACACAGCCCCCGCTGCCCCCCCCAAAAAAAAGAAGAAGACATAAAGAATGACAGAATAAGAATTTTGCAAGTCACACAGATCACTGTCATGGCAGGAGCCACAGATACTGGCGGCTGATGTAGCTGAGTTATGCTGGTGACTCAAATTTGTTGTTAGTCATCTAATTTTAGTGTGAACAACTTTTGGGAACATTCCAAACAATGTGAAGTTTAATTTTACCTGAACTTGATTTACACCATAATTGCATTCCTGGAAAAATTCAGTAATATTTTAAAGCTGTGCAGAAGTGCTCTGAGGCCTGGGGATATGACTTCACGGTAGAGTGATTGCCCAGCATGCACAGGCCCTGGGTTCAATCACCAGCACTGAAAAAAACCTTGGGCTTAGATGCAAAATGGAATTCAGCTCCCCGGTTCAGATAATGATTAACGGTGCTTTTACCATTTTGCTTTCATGAAGCCTAGGAGGGTACATAAGCGACATGGGCCAATCCACCCTTGCATTGACACACGATCACAGAACATCTAGTGTGTAACCCTAACCTTACCATGAAATGCTGGCAGTGCCTGCAAATCACTGTGACAGCTTAAAAAGCACACTTGTAAATTTCCCAGACTCTTTCTCGAAGCGACCTCACTCCTACTGAGAATCCCTGATGGATGAGGTCAGCATGTTTGGCTTACCTGGGATTTTCACTGGGAGAAAGGAGAAAAATAGACTTGACATTTGTTGAGTACTAAAGAAATGTCATACACTATTTTAAACATTTAATTAGTGTAAACTCATGTAATCTTTACAACAACCTGACAATGTAGGGTCTATTATCCTGGATTTTCAAATGGGGGAGGGGGAATGAAGCTTTTCAAGGTTAAGTAATTCATCCAAGAAAACATATATAGAAATTGGAATTCAAACCTAAGCAGTTTGGTCCCAGAGCATGTGCCAGTAACCCCTGCACCCCACTCCCTGGGGAGTGGGGAAACTGATCAGTTCCATTTGACCCTGTCGCTCTGCCCATATCCCAGCCCCCCCCCCCCACACACACACACCACACTCCTCTCTGGCTCCCTGGAACAAATGGTGACATCATTGCTGCGGCAGATCCCTGAGTGACTATGTTAATGATGGTGAAAATGAGTCAGGGGCCATTCACTGGAAAGCTCATGTGTGCGTATTGTGTTTTCATGACTGATGTAGTAACCTGGTTACTGTTGCTTGGAAACTATACACTGTTCTAAGTGATTTTGTAAAAATTGAAATTGACCCTGGCAAATGCCTGTAGGGATTTCTTCAGCCCTTTCACAGCCTCTATTCTTGCTACTACAGTGGGAAACAGAAATCTAGCAGTCCCTCGGTTACCTCTCCCTCACTCTTCCCATGTGTTTGACATCCACACATAATTGCCCTCTGGTCGAAATTTTCAAGTAAGGAGTTTGAATCTGAGGCACAGAATTGCTTCACAGTGGCTTTTAAAATTACTATTTTTAAATATTTATTGGCAGAACTCCAACATTATTGTCCTTCACTAGAAGAGAACAAAATAAATTTCATATTTTGAGTGGAAGATATCTGACCACACTGAATTTGAATGCATTAGTATTGCTTTTTTTAAATTTTTTTTTCCTTTTTGTGGTTCTGGGGCTTGAACCCAGGGATGCTCTACTTGTGAGCTGTGTCCCTGATCCATTTTATTTTTTGTTTTGAGACAGGGTCTCCCTTACTTGCTGAGGCTGTCCTTGAATTTGTGATCTTCGAGCCTCTGCCTGGGATTAGAGGTGTGCACCATGGTGTCCGGCAGCACCCCTAGTCTGAGAGGTGGGTGTCTTAGTGTGTTTTCTGTTGCTCTAACAAAATAGCTGAGACTGGGTAGTTTATAAGAAGTAAACGTCTATTTGGCATACAGTTCTGGAGGCCGGGAAGTCCCAGGACGTGGTGCCAGCACCTGGTGAGGGCCGTCTTGTTACATCATACTTGGTAGAGGCCATCTCCTGGTGGGACAGAGCAAGCTTGTGTCAGCTCCTCCTCCTCCTCCTCCTCTTGGGAAGCCACCAGTCTCATCAGGAGGGCTCCAACAGGGGGCCTTTATACTAATGACCTCATCTAATCCCAGTGACCCCCGAAGGCCCCGCCTACAAATGCCATCAACAGGAGTCTGAGGGGCTGGGGACGTAGCTCAGAGGTAAAGTACTGCCTGGAATGCATGAGTCCTTGAGCTCAATCCCCAGAACCACAATAAATAAACGCCATCAACCAGGAAGTTTAAAAACAAAACAAAACAAAAGCAAAAACATGAATTTGAGGATTAAACTCCAACATAGGTCTGGGAGGGGCATTCAGAGCGTCAGAATGGACTCAAAGGAATCCCAGCCACTGTCGCCCCTGGAGTGCAGGGCTGCCCCAGGACAGATCGCTGCTGTGTGCTTGCTGTGTGACCTTGGAAACTACCCAAACTCTCGAGACTCAGTTTTCTTACCTGTACTGGAGAGCATACTTGTGAGAGCTCCAGTCACCCAGCCTGTGTAGGTGGGAAGTCAGCGTGCAGGAACACTCTTAGTGTGTAGATGGGAAGTCAGCGTGCAGGAACACTCTCAGTGTGTAGGCGGGAAGTCAGCGTGCAGGAACACTCTCAGTGTGTAGATGGGAAGTCAGCGTGCAGGAACACTCTCAGTGTGTAGGCGGGAAGTCAGCGTGCAGGAACACTCTCAGTGTGTAGGGGTGTGAATGAGTGGCCTCTGCATGTTGGGCCCTTCCTGTAGCCCTTTAGAAACATTTTAGTGATTTGTCAATCTTAAAAGTTGCATTTCATTTACCACCTGAATTCCTGGCTTTCGAAAGAATGGAAAGCTGGGGCTGGGGCTGTAGCTCAGAAGTGAAGCACTTGCCTAGCACGTGCTCCTCGGCACCACAAAAAATACAAAATAAAGGTACTTTGTCCACTGAGAGAGAGAGAGAGAGAGAGAGAGAGAGAATGGAAAGCTTTGAAAATCCCCTGCCCTCTTTCCTACATGGCAGCCACAGACTGAAGCTTGGTAGAGGTTGTCCCCAAGGACTCTGTTCCAGGGCTTGGGACTTGCCAGCTCAGAGGCACGTGAGTTGGCTGCTGCCTGTGGCACCTGGGATACCTTCCACGAGACCTGCGTGTGCTGACAGCAATGGCCAACTGTATCAGGCCGTGTCATCAGGAGCTGGGGAAGCAGGACACAATGACTGGAGATTACTGACCACATCATCCGAACTTCTTGACTGAACTTGAGTGTCAGCAGCTCTGACCTATGGAGCTAGTGGAGGAGAATGAATCTGCATGGCTGCCCACGGAGGTTTCTGACCAGAAGTTCAAAAGGAAGCTCTTGATCTGGCTAGATAACGTTTCTATGCCTTATCTTTGGAAAAGTCTGTGTAGAAGCACGACAAGGTGCTTTCCTAATCTTATTGAGAGAAGGGAGGAATGAGAACATATAAAATAATAATCTCACAGCATTAATGTAGATCCTTGATACAATTGAACCCTGCTGCCACTGAGCAGGGAATGAGAGAAGGGGCAGTAACCAGGTAAGGGGGACTCGGCTCCTGCCTTCACAAAGACCTCGCCAAGTAAACATGCAATGCAAATACTTGGGAGGCTGAGGCAGGAGGATCACAAGTTCAAGGCTAGCCCCAGCAATTTCGTGAGACCTTGTCCCAAAACAAAATATGAAAT
The DNA here is from genome assembly GCF_048772815.1 of Callospermophilus lateralis. NCBI lineage: Eukaryota > Metazoa > Chordata > Mammalia > Rodentia > Sciuridae > Callospermophilus > Callospermophilus lateralis. The sequence continues at coordinate 3,858,580 of NC_135311.1, forward strand.
GGGCTGGGATGTGGCTTAATGGTCAAGCACCCCTGGATTTAATACTGGTGACAGCAAAAGAAAATTTTTAAAAAGAAAGTGTGTTATTGCAAACGAAGCTGTGCGTTGATAAACACTCCTGCTGGACTCCCTCACCCCAGACTGGGACTTCTCTTGTTTAGGAATTCCCAAAGGACTGTGGCAGTTGATGGCAGCCTGCACCCTTCTCTCTGAAGGGAAGTGCGGATTAAAACAGCAGGGTTACCTGGGCACGGTGGTGCACCCCTGTAATCCCAACAGCTCGGGGAGGCTGGGGCAGGAGAATCGAAAATTCAAAGCCAGCCTCAGCAATTTATCAAGACCATGAGCAACTTAGCAAGACCCTGTCTCAGAATGAAAAGTAAAAAGGGTTGGGGATGTGGCTCAGTGGGTAAGTGCCCCTGGGTTCAATAAATAAATAAATTAATAATGAGGATAATGAAACAGGGTTTGGGTCTCATTCCACAGAGGTGGCCGTCCCACATTAGTGGATTTCTAGCAAACACGGTGGTATTAAGACTTTTCTGAAATCCATCTAACTCCCCTTCTTGAACAGGACCTACGTGCGTGGTTGAGACTGTGATCAGAATTACTTTTAAAAAGTGGTTGTGCTGGACTTCACCCTGTTAAAGCTCCAACATTCTGGTGAGGCCCTGTTGACAGAAATGCTTTAAAAAATCCGAACATGAGTGAAAGAGTGATGTCTTAGATAAACCTGACTTTTATACAGTGGTGTCCCAGTTAGCAAGCAAGCTGACATTGCCCACCTACTGTATTTCAGAGGGCAGACTGAGGAGATGTGAGGGGGAAACTCAGTAAATTCAACTGTTAGACCAGGACGCAAGAAAAGACCACTGACTCCAATTGAAATCAAATTAAAGCAAGCTTATTATTTCGACAGGCCAGGCAGCCTCTCCCACCCAAAACCGCGGGAACAAGACAGCAGCAGCAGCTTTCCTGCAGCCCAGCTTTACAGCCCAGTAAGTTACACAAGGGGGGGTTACAGGTAACAGAACTCTGACAAGCATAACACTAATGGTAGTTTACATTTTTGCTGACCCCGACATCAGAATTTATGAAGGTCATTAGAGCCTCAAAGAAGGTCATTATCTGGCCAGGGAAGGCCAAGATTGATGAGGCCTCACTAAAGTTTGAGAGAGGGCTGCTCTCTGGTCAGAGAGCCAGGCATGGGTGAGTTCAAGGCACGGGCAGGCATTCCAAGCAGGTTCAGAATTTGCAGTAATTTATAGTAAAGCCGAAGTTAGCTTTTCATGGCTTTGTGGCGAGATGGCTCCCAATTTTAAGAAAAGATCAGGTTGGGTCTATCACAACTGGATGGCAATTTCTCTCTCTGTGGGCGAGGTGGGAGGCAGGGGTGCCAGGACTGTCACGGACACCTGACATCGGTTAGTTTCTTTGATCCTCACAACCACCTTAAGAGGTAGGATCTACTGTTGCACCTGTTTTACAGGAAAGGAAACTGAGAGCCAGACAGAGACAGTAACTTGCCCTGTCACTGTGCTATAAATGGCAGAGACGGGCAGGCCTGCACGGTCATGATGAGTTTTTGGCAACCCCATCTTGCTGATCTCCCTGAAGCAGGCCAGACATGGTGAAGAGGCCAATTGCACTTGCTTATTGTGGCCTGAAGACACATCCTCCTGTCACATTTAAAGACAAATGGTACCTGAGAGAATTGCTAGCCATCAGCAGATGAATAAATTAAGCAAATGTGGTTCATATACACAATGGAATACTATCCAGCCATAAAAGAACAAAATTCTGCTGTTTGTAATATGGACAGATGAACTTGGAGGACATTATGCTAAGTAAGCCAGGCACAAAGACAAGGGCCGCGTGATCATGTGTGGAATCTAAAAATACTGACTTCATAAAAGGACAGAGTAGAACGGTGGTTACCAGAGGGCTTGGGGAGGCCGAGCTGGGGAGATGTTGATCAAAGGATACTTTATTATAGTGAGATGGGAGGGAAAATTTCGAGAGTAGGCAAATGTACAAAGTCAGAGAGTAAATACATGCTTGGGGTTGGGGCAAAGACAGGTGGGGGAGAAATTAGGACTGACTTAATAGTCAGGGAATGTCTTCCTTCAGGGATGAAGATCTCTAAAATTGGTCGTGGTGATGGTTGCATGACTCTGAACCTACTGAAAGTCGTTGGGTTGCACACTTTAACTGGATGGATTGTATGACATTTGAATTGTATCTCAAGAAAGCTCTTTTTAAAATAAAACAGATCAATTCTCCCTCCTTTAAAGAAAGAAAATTGGCCAGGTGTGGTGGCACACGCCTACAATCCCAGTGGTTTAGGAGGCTGAGGCAGGAGGATCGTGAGTTCAAAGCCAGCCTCAGCAACAGCAAGGTGCTAAGCAACTCAGTGAGACCCTGTCTCTAAATAAAATACAAAATAGGGCTGGGATGTGGTTCAGTGATTGAGTGTCCCCGAGTTTAATCCCCAGTGCTCCCATCCTGCAAAAAAAAAAAAAAAAAAAGAAAAGAAAAAGAAAGAAAGAAAATTGCTAGCCCACAGTGACAGAATACCTAAATTACTTCACTGCCTAAAAAAGTGGCTAATGTGTCTGGTATGGTGGCACCTGCCTGTAATCCTGGAGGCCAAGGCCAGACTAAGCAACTCACTGAGATCCCGTCTCAAAATAAAAAAAACAAGGGCTGGAGGTGTGGCTCAGTGGTTAAGCACCCCTGGGTTCAATCCCTAGTTTAAAAAAAAAAAAAAAGTGGGTAATGTAATACTTGGTTTGCTGTTGCATTTAAATTCATCCAAATCTTTTTTCAAAAGGAAACCATGCATTAGATGAATGTAAAAATCGCTTTTTAAAAAAATCTTTAGTCTCAAATAACAGCTCTGGACTCAGAGCTGATAGCCCTCCTGGATTCTAGCAGTTCAAGCAGCCACTCCCCCGGTGGTTCCCTGCCACCCGACAGCTTCTCTGCTGTTTGCAGGAGTATCCGGAACTTGTCCCCTGCAGAAGCCTCTGTGATGAGGGGAGAGACAGCTGAGATGCCCATTAAATTGGCAGCACTGTGGCTGGGAAAGGGAAAGCTGCAGGTGTAAGCGGGGAGCGGGCACCGCGTCTGAGAGCCAGCCGCCCATCTTCAGGTCTCCGTCACAGACTTGTGCATCGACTCAGCAGCGAGCTGTCCAACCAGAAATCCATCCTCTTTTTTATTTTTCTATTTTATTTTTTTAGTATTTTCAGTTGTAGATGGACACAATACCTTTATTTTTAAAAAATTTTTATGTGGTGCTGAGGATGGAACCCAGTGCCTCTCCCGGGCTAGAGAGGCAGTCTCCCACTGAGCCACACCCCCAGCCCAGAGCTATCCCTAGTCTCCAAATCCTTGGTACCATTGAACTGTGGTGAGGATCTTCCAGTTCTGTAACCCGAGGTTGTCAGATGAAGCAGTGAAGGGGGTGGGGGAGGTCCCTGCCTGTGTTTGAGTCCTGGGTCTGTTCCCCACCAAGTGTATACCCCGAAGCTCTGGGACCCTCTGTTTCTTCATCTGTAAGACAGGACTGATAATAACTGATGCTGTGAGAACCGAGCGTGCCTTGTGGGAAGACCTCAGGAACTGCCATCTCCATTTACCATCATCTCAGCGCTCTCCGTGACTAGAGTCACCCCAGAGACCCTCACTGAATAGTAGCTGATCACGAGAATCGATCTGGTTATTTGGGATCTCTCTTTTTTCTCCTTGCACTGTTAGGTGACAGCTGTCTTCCAGTGTCAGAGAGCCTCTTCCTGTGAGTAATGTTTCAAATTTACAACTAGTCCACAGACCTCCCCCACACCCTGAAGCTCTGGTACTCAGTGGACCACACCCATTTGAGGGCAGTCCTGGGCTGTTGCCATGGTGATGCAGAGTATTTTGTAAAACACTTGGCCTGGGGGGTAGTTGATGAGTCATACTCACCACTGGGTGGGGAAACTGCAACTGCTTTCAATTAATACCACCAGACAAGAGCTGAATTGAGAGCTTGCTGGGGTTCTTGCAGTAAATCAGAGGTATCTCTGATCTGATCTGTGTGTGGGTTTTTTTTTTTTTTTTTTTTTTTGGTACTGGGGGTTGAACCCAGGAGCCCTTAACCACTGAGGCACATGCCCAGCCCTTTTTGAAATATATTATTTAGAGACAGGATCTCACTGAGTTGCTTAGGGCCTCACTAAGTTGCTGAGGCTGGCTTTGAACTCACCAAACTCCTGCCTCAGCCTCCCAAACTGCTGGGATTACAGGCGTGTGACACCGTGCCTGACCAGATCTGGGGGTTTTGTTGCATGCTTGGTTCATTTGTTGTGTGGTCATTTTCTCCTATACTCTTCTTATGGGTAGAGGGAGCTGTAGATAAATATCTTCCACGTGCATCAAGAAACTGCAAACTTGGTTGGGCACCTGCCTACAATGCCAGCTGCTTGGGAGGCTGAGGCAGGAGGATCATGAGTTCAAAGCCAGCCTCGACAATTTATCCAGGTTCTGAGCAACTCAGCGAGACCCTGTCTCTAAATAAAACACACAAAGGGCTGGGGATGTGGCTCAGTGTTTAGTGCTCCTGGGCTCAATCCCCAGTGCCCAAAACAAACAAACAAAAACCCTGCAACGTAGTTCTGATAAAATAAGCGCCCTTTTCCTATAGCGTTTTGACCTAACTAAACCTAGCTGAAGGATTTTTTTTGGTGGTCTTTCCCCCACCACATTTCCCACTCTCTTCCTATATGTTCCTTGTTTATAAACCAGGCACACAAAAATTATTCAGTGTTGTTTTCAAATAAGCACATGGGAGGACATTTATCAACTGGACGTATTTGAACAGTGTAGGCTGTGTAATTTCAGGATGGAAAATCTGTATTAGAAATGACTCCTCTGGAATCTACTAGCAGGTCGAAGTCAGTAAATCCGCTTCAAGCAAGCCCCAAACTAGAGCTGCGTGTTGAGTTCTGCCAGGATATGTCATAAGCCTCGAGTGGTTAGTCTGGATTCATGTTCCTCAATTGCACTGTCTACGCACAGCACATTGGGCAGGAGCAGAATCTAGACATGCCCTTTAGGAAAGGACCTGCTAATAAAAGTGGACCACTCAATCATTTAATTAGGTCTGCTGCACCGTGGCCATGGGAAAGGCAGCCTGCCAGGAGCAGCGAGTGTGAACTGTAGAACAAGCCCTGGTGAGGCAGACTAGACAGGGCCCTAACCACCCCAAGGTTTTCTCCCACGGCTTGAGCCATCTTCAAAAGATGTTTTCACCAATGACCAGGAGCCGTGGACTCCTCTCCCAAGCAGGCCGCAACTCGCCTAGGCAGAGGGGCGTGCCCTGGCCGCAGAGGGCCTTCTGCAGGAGGTGGCGGTGGGTGCCTCCACCGTCCTTGCCAAGGGGCACACTGAGGAACCCATGGTCTACGAGCAGATCTACGCGTCAGGTGCAAACCCTGGTACCAAAAGCAAAGAATTGACAAGGTGTGCAGAAAGCGTGGGATTGTGTGTGACCGCTGACTGTGCGCTACCACGGACCTGCCCTTTTTGTCTAGGTGAGTCTTAGACTCCTTAAGAGCCGTCCCAGGAGGCTGCCCTGGGTGCTGTCTCTCTTATATTCGAGCAGAAGCCTCTTTTGGGTTGCTTGCTTCTTTGTGATTTCTATCTCAAACCGAGCAAAAGGAGCCATGGCCGAGTTGGTAAGGCTGGTAACGCTTGCCCACTGGGAGTTTATAATCTAGGTTAGAGAAAAGGGAAGAGAAGCTAACAGTAATATGATGCACACGGTAACTTTAAAGGAACAGTACAAGCAATGGGTGATATGCATGCAAGGAGGGAGAAATCACATGGCTGGGCAGTCAAGGAACATGAGACTTGGTGTGACCCTTGAAGGCTGGAGGTATTCAGGGAAGGGAAGAGCAACAGCGATGGTACAGTGGTCAGGTCCCATTACTGGTCTTTGGCGCAGGTAGGGATATTGGAATAGGCCAAGGGAGGGCCCAAAACTGGGAGCAGTCATTGGTGTGGCGTGTCATTAGCATAGAGTGGGGGTCGTTAGCACAGAATGTGGTGCTTGTGAGGTCAAACAAGACCAGGAGAACTGTGTAGAAACCAGAGGGGCCCTGTTAGCCAGCTTTCTATCACTGTGACAAAATGCCTGAGAAAAAATACTTACAGGAGGAAAGATTTATTTTGGCTCCGAGTTTCAGAGGCTTCTGTTCATGACGGCTTGGCCTGGTGGCTCTTAGGCCTCTAGTGAGGCAGTCCCTCACCGCATAAGTGATGGCGGAGAAAAGCTGCTCATCCCACAGTGGCCAGCGAGCAAAACAGGATAAGGAAGGGCCAGGAGCAGGCTGTTCCCTTCTGTTTTATCAGCTTTTTCTCGGCTGTGACTAAAGGATGTGACCAGAACAACTGCAGAGGAGGAAAATTTGTGTCAGGGCTCAGGGTTTTAATCCATAGAATGTCGGCTCCATTCCTTGGGGCTCAAGGTGAGGCTGAACAGCGTGGTGGAAGATGCAGGGAAGCAGCTCACAGGATGACCAGGGAGCAGAGAGACTCCACTCTCCAGATACAACACGTATACCCCATAGCCGCGCCCCAGGGACCGCCGCACCACTGGTTAACCCCCAGGGACCGATCCCCTGATCAGGTTAAGGCTTGGTCATACCTCCTCCAGCCTTCCCTGCATTGTCTCACGTGTGAGCCTTTGGGGGACGCCACATCTAAACCATGGCACCTGCCAGGGCGTGATCCTCAGGGACCAAGCTCCGCCCAACAGTCCAGGCAGTTAGGAACCCATCAAGGGGTTAATCCACTGATGCAATCAGGGCTCTTCATGATGCAATCACCCCCCAAAAGTCCCACCTCTGAATACTGCTGAACTGGGGACCAAGTCTTTAACCCATGAGCCTTTGGGGTCTGCCCCAGACGCAAAGTATACCAGGGGCTGCTCAGAAAGTAGTGAGTAGTGAGTTACAGCCCTGCCAAGCTAGGAGAAGATGAAAAGAATGCAGAATTCAGTCAATCCAGATCACGCAATAAAGTGCAAAAGTTCACAGTGTGATTCCATAAGGTCTGAAGGATCTGATGAGTTGGCATTATAACATGAACGTTTCCTTACCGTCAGACGGAAGGTCTTATAACCAGACAATGAAATAAAATAAAAAAATATACTAAATCTACAAAGTCATTTTCTTTCCTTCCCTCAGTCCCTCCTCCCTCCTCCCTCCCTCCTCCCTTCCTCCTCTCTCTCTCCTCCCTCCCTCCCTCCCCCCATTCCTTCCTTTCTTTTTTCCTTCCTTCCTTTCGGTACTAGGAATTGAACCCAGGACACTGTACCACTGAGTCACATCCCCAGTCTTTTTTTACTTTTTATTTGAGACAGGGTCTTGCTCAGTTGCTTAGGGTCTTGCTAAATTGCCAAGGCTGGCTTTGAACTTGCCATCTTCTTACCTGAACCTCCTAAACTGCTGGGATTACAGGAGGTACCATCACACCTGGCTCTCCTGCAAAGTCAGTTTAAAAATATTGACGGTCGTTTTACTGAGCAAGGTGACACACTCCTGCAAAGCCAGAGACTTTGGAGGCTGAGACAGGAGGATCACAAGTTTGAGGACTTAACAATTTAATGAGACCCCGTCTCAAAAAATAAAAGGGGCTAGGGATGTAACTCAGTGGTAAAGTGCCCCTGGGTTCAATCCCCAGTGTCAAGAAAAAAAAAATTAAGGATATTTAATTAATTTTGAAGGCTCTACTTTAAAATAATTGTTGAATTGCACATTTCAAAAAGCTAGAAGAAAGGATTTTGAAAGTTTTCCAAGTAATGATTAATGTTTGAAGGGATCAATGTGTTTTACCTGATTTAAACATTCCACCAGTAGACATGCATTGAACATTACGTGGAACTCCATGAGTATGTGCAGCGTTTATGTTTGTAGGTATCAGTTAAAATATAAATACCTGTTTCCCAAAGTGAACTTGAACAGGGAGAGAATAATTAACTCTCAGGTGGAAGCCTCTGTCTATTAGTTTTATATTGCTGCCATAATAAATGATCACAAACTTGGCAGACGAAGTGACACGTTTGTTACTGTATTGTTCTATATGTCAGAAATCTGACATGGTCTCGTTGGGACGAAACTCTGGCATCCATAAGGGAAAGTCTGCTTTTGTGCTTGTTTTCATTTTTAGCAGGATTTAGCTCTTTGCCTGTGTAGAACTGTGACCGCGTGTGGGTCAAGTGTGGGCTGTTCCAGGGGCCCCCCAGATTCCTGACTCATGACCCTCTTCTCTGTTTTCAAAGATGGCAGCTGTGATCTGGTCCCTCTCACCCCTCACACCTCTCCTTCTCCCCTTTCTCTTTGTGACGTAGCCAGTGAACTTTCTGTGCTTCTGAGGGCTACTGTGATCTTTACGGCTTAGATCTGGAATGTCCCCCAAAGGCTCGAGTGTTAAAGGCTTAGTCCCCAGAGCAGTCATCTCCAGAGGCGAGACTTTTGGGGTGTGATTGGATCAGGAGGCTCTGATCTCATCAATGGATTAATCCATTGATGGATTCGTAGCTCCATGGACTATTGGGAGGTGCTAGAAACTGTAGGAGATGGGACATTGTTGAAGGAAGCAGGTCCCTGGGCATATGAACTTGGTGACTGTATCTTTCTCCAGCGTGCTCCCCTCCCCACTCTGTTTCCTGGCTGCCATCAGGTGAACGTCACTCCTCTGCCATTCCCTTCTACCATTTTTTGCCTTACCTCAGGCCCAAAGCAACAGAGCCAGCCCACCATAGATGGAAACGTCTGAAACCATTAGCCTATATAAATATTTGCTCTTTTAAGTGGTTTTTCTCTGGTATCTTGTCACAGTGATGGAAAGCTGACTAACTCAATGATACAACTGGGCCAGCCTACCCAGATGGTCTAGGATCATCTTCCTGTCTCAGGAGCCATGGCCATTTATCACATCTGCAGAGTCTATTGACATGTGAGGTAACGTAGTCGTAGGTTCTTATTAGAATGAGGGCATTTTAGGGGGGAGGGAAGTATCATTCTGTCTACCCTATGTCTCCAGGTAAAGTATTTTTTTTTTTTTTAATATAAGAAGCAGGGCTGGAGATGTAGCTCAGTGGCTGAGCACTTGCCTAGCATGTGGAAGGTTCTGTGTCTTATCTCTACCCAGCAAAAATAAATAAATAAATAAAAGATAAGAAATAGAATTTTTGCTTGTGGTCCTGGAGGAGATGAAAACACTTGTCTAAAATAAATAGTTTCCTTGGGCAGGTGAAATGGAATCCCAAACACTGAAAATTCTAGGTCTTGTCTTGTTAATTCAGGGAATAAGAAAAGAGCTTGCCTGATTCTCTGAGCCTGTGAATTCTTTGAAAGCGATGGCCCGACACACCCTTCTTTCTGGGCCAAAGCTTTTCATCCCTTTCCCAAGGAATCCCCTGCTTTTCTAGGGATCCTTCAGACAGAAAGTCTGACCCTGCTGGTCAGGCTTAGCTTGCTTCTGGCTCATCAGCTCTAACAGTATCAGGGAATGGAATTGGGGGCACTAACAAAAATGAATTAATTCTTTCCACACTATCCCCTTAAAAAGGAGTAACATGATGTCTGATTTTCAGATCCTCCATCTAAGCTCTGCACATTAGCTTAGATGGTTTTGAACTCTTGCTAGAGCAATGGTAAAAATGTATATTCTTTCAATAAGTGTTTATTGGGTGTGTGCTGCGACCCAACAGTCCAACGATCGCTGTTCTAGTGAAAACAGCAGAGATCTGGCCAACCCCGTGTTCATGAGAAAGGCCTGGCCTTGTCGAATTGGAATTTGTTCACTTCCCACAATTGTTTAATGAGAAGACAGGAACTGTTTCCCTAGAGTTTTGTCCATTTAGTGGATTAATTATTCAAAAGATTGTCTCTGCTTATAGCAGGAGGAAAAATGATACCATCCTTTAGCTTTTTCTGAGTCCTTTTTTAGAACTTTTTTTTTTTTTTTTTTTTCCTGGCCTGCTCCTGCCTAGAGAGGAAGCAGACTTTGTTTGGAAGAGGATGGAGTATTGCATTCCAAAGCTGTCCTTTCCACTCTGGTGGTTGATTCTGATAAGCAGAATTTGGGAAACATTGGGAAAAATGATTTTCCCCCCCCAGTCTTCCACCAAAATATTGTGCATGACTTTTTTTTTTTTTTCTATTAACACACAGCATCTTCAATCTCAGCAGTTTTCACTTGTGGAGGGAAACATTTTAGTTCTAGATATTGGAGAAGGCTAAGGAAACAACACAGACCAACTGGCCGGCATCCAAATCCAATCCTGCCACTCCTTAGCTGTGTCTTAGTCTGTAGGCCACGTAACCTCGCTAAAGCCACATCCAGGAAATGAGACCATAGCCACCTATATCAGGCAGAGTCCTCGGTTTAAATAGTATTAACCAACTACACTTAATTGCACATTGAAGCAGCAAAATAACTTATGGACAGGTTATTGGATAGCTCAGAATCTCCAGAAAGGAAAACGTATAGGAATAAGTAGGCCAGGCATCGGTGAGGACCGCAGCAGAAGTACGTTACCAGGCCAGTCTGATGGACACAGGGCTGCCCTACAGCTGGACTCCGATACTAACTGCTACTTCCTGGCTCCTCTGCTCTTGGAAACTCAGGGTTGCTGTCCCCTGCCTGCCTTCTAATAGAGTAGATTCTCTGCTCCTCAGTGTCACGCACTGTAATCCGGTGTTGGAACAGGTGCGTGAGCACAGTGAACTTATGCCGTCTTCCACTCCCCAGCCCTGAAGGAGTCCGGGAAAGCAAGTATCTGGGGTTTCCGTTTCTCTAGTGAGAGATGCCCTCTTTTCCTCCACGGAAATGCCTAAGACTGGACATTTTCTAAACAAAGGGAGGAAATTCAGATGGTAGGCAGGCCCCCAACACTTCTGGAAGAAAGGAAGGAAGGAAGAAAGAAAGAAAAAGAGAAAGAAGGAAAGGAAGAAAGGGAGAATTTTTGCCCACTACCGTCCATCCCTTTGATTGTCCAGCATCAACCTACTTCTTTTTCTCTGTATTTACACTTCCAGAAGAAGAAAATTCTCCCAAACAACCTGATGCAACCATACTTCATAGATTGAGCAACGTTCTCACGCCTTCTCCCAGGGCCATCTCTCTCTCTTTTATTTTTTAAGATATATGTATTTTTTAGTTGTAGATGGACACAATACCTTTATTTGTTTATTTTTATGTGGTGCTGAGGATGGAACCCAGAGCTTCATGCCCACGAGGCAAGTCTCTGCCACTGAGCCACAATCCCAGTCCCGCACACCAGTCTTTTTAGTTATTATGTTCATCTCCAAATTCGGGTCTCTGGATGGTCTCTATTCCTCTTTCAGTTTGGGTGTGATCCATCTCAGTGTTCTGTAATATATGAAAGGAATTGTAAAGTTCACCATCATTGGAATATCCTATATAAATGAGGAGGGAGAAAGAAAATCAGTTTAAATATATAAACACATCACATAGCAAAAAAGAAAATATTGATCATGCTATATTCCATGTTTCTGCATCAGGTCCCAAGGCCAAAATAAGTATTTTTGATTTCTGTCCTTTCTTCCAGTTCTGCATCCCTTTACCTCAGCTGGCTGATGTTCTTCCTACAGTGGTGTGACCCCAACCTCCATGGCTGGGGATCTAAGCCCTGGGCAATCCTAGGTGCTGCCCCAGGATCTCCTGGACCAGCCACAGCCTTCCTTACCTCATCATGCAACGGTAGCCCCTTTCCTCCTGATATTCAGGATCAGTCAAAACAATCCTGTAGCCAGCAAAAGGCCCATTCATCCAGTGACATGAAGAGGCTCAAGTGGCAGCCTCAGTTTCCAATCAAGTTGCTTTCTTGTTAGGATCATTCATTCTTTGGGTACTGTGCCTATAAAAAAGCAAAACCTGGCCTCCCTGAGATGGAAAGAGACTGAGCAATACCCACAGAGCAGGTCACGTCTCGTCCACCTGATTAATAAGAGTGAACACCAGTTAAGTGTTTCCCTGAGTCCCATGAGCTGCTCTAGCAAATCCCTGGAACCCAGCGAGGGGATGGTGGGAACTGGGATGGGTGGCCAGCGGGTCAGAAGCGCGCCCTGTGCTGGGACTGGGGTCTGAAGTGGGGGTGGGGGGGTTTCTTGGGATGGAGCCCTCACCCTGGGGATCTGGTGCCATCTCCAGGAAGAGAGTGACAGAGCTGAATCGAATCAGAGGACCCAGCGGTGTCTGCTGGAGAATCTGCTGGAGAAGTGAGTGGTTGCTGATGGGAAGAAATCCATTTTGGTGACCACAGGTCATCAGATACTCAATAGGTATTCCGTATTGATCGCTGAGTGAAAGAACAGAAAAAAAAAAAACATTTGATTTGTTTTTCTTTTCTTGTCTCCAGGTTCTTTGCCTCAAGCCTAGATGCAGTAGCTTCTTCCTGTGTCTGCTATTTTTATATTCTTTAGAGTTCTTTTGATTCTGTTGTTAATTTCCTGTTACTAGTTAATCATTCTTCACACTGGACTTCCTCTGTTCAAATAACTGTGTTTCCTGTCTCCTGACTGTAGTTCGATTGATACAGTCACCAAGCATTGAACATTTTCCTTCGATGCTTGAGTATCTAAGAAAGAAGCAATTGCTTATTTTTCAAAACTGCAATAATGTATTGATGTTTTTATGTGTGTGTAAAAATAGCACTGCGGTTCTGTTTAAAAGAAGCTTCCTTGTCCTTTAAAAGTACATACTGAAATATTTGTAGACAGAATGGTTGCTGAGATTTGCTTCAACATAATCTGAGGAGAAAGGAAGGTAGAGTCTCGAGGAAATAAGGTTAGTCTTGAGTGAATAACTGTTGAAGTCACACAATCACTAGCTTTATATAAAAACACCACATCTCTTGCATATAATAGACTTAATTTTGCATATTTATTTGTCTATTTTATTTTATTTTATTTATTATTTTTTTAAATTTTAACATTTATTTATTTTTTTTAGTTTTTTTGGCGGACACAACATCTTTGTGTTTGTATGTGGTGCTGAGGATCGAACCCAGGCCGCACGCATGCCAGGCGAGCGCGCTACCGCTTGAACCACATCCCCAGCCCTGTCTATTTTATTTTTAAAAAATATTCATTCTTAAGTTTTAGGTGGACACAATATCTTTGTTTTACATTTATGTGGTGCTGAGGATTGAACCCAGTGCCTTGTGTGTCCTAGGCGGGCGCTCTACCACTGAGCCACAACCCCAGCCCTTTTTGTCTATTTTAGAAAATAAAAAATGAAAGCAAAGATAAAATATCCTCTAGGTTGACTAGACTTTACGAATATTCATTAAAGAAAAGGTCCCATTACTTCCATAAGAAACTACTCTGACTGGTGGGCTTCTATAACATTCTCGGTCACTAGAAGTTAGGGCTAACTCAGGGCTGAAGACCAATATATTCAAAAGGTTCTCCTTTGGGAGAACTGAAATGAAATTCTTCCATGTATTATTTTGTTAAAATGAACCCAAATACTATGTATAATTATAATGCTCTGATAAAAAAAAAAAAAAAAAAAAAGATTATCCTAGCGAATGATGGCAGGTTGCTCTGAGCGAGCCAGGAAGGTGGTGTACACTGTATGCTTGGTCTGTATGGGAGGGTCTCTGCTCAAGGGCACTTGAACTCCTCCCCCAGAGGCACCGACTGAGGGCTGAGATTGGGCTCCGAGGCATGGACTTCCTAGCGTGGTGACTCCAATCAGATCTCTGTACTTAAAGCCTGGAATGTTCTCAGTTCTACAAACAGAGTAGAACTATTTTGATCTTAGGGACCCAGTGGTGAGTGAGCCATGGCTAAAAGGTCTTGGGCCAACTGTTCTGATAACCTTGCCAGCCCAACTGCCTGCCATGTCCAGCAGTCCTGTGGTGGTGTGTCCTTCTGCAGCCCTGGGATCCTAGGATTCAGGGCCTGAGTAAAGAGGCACCCACTGCAAGGCTCAGGTAAGAAAGGTGCAGCTCCGGGAGTGGGCGCCACCCGATGGGGTTGGATCACATCCACCTGCTTGATGTCACCCTGCCCGTTGCCCTTTTTTGGATAGAATGTTCCGTGGAATAGGCCCCCCAAAATAAGAGCTGAGCCTCAGAACCGCCCCCGCTGTCTTGGGGGGCTCTCATGTTTCCCTCTTGCCTCCCCTTTTGTGGGAGCTTGAGGCCGGGAGCCAGGGAAGCCGTCCTGACGCCCAGAAAAAGGTATTTGGTGTCTGCGTGGTCATTTCGTGTCACCTCGGTTCCGTGCCCCGCGCTGGACAGGGCCTCCATCTCTCTCTCTCACAGAACAGTCGCCAGCGAGCTTTTGAAGGAGGATGGTACTCCCTCCCCAGGGTGCGTCTCAAGGCCTGTGCAGGGAGTGTCTTGAGGGGGTTTTAGGGGGCGGTCTGGGCACTCACCAGGAAATCCAGCCTTCTCTTTACCTCTGCTTCCCAGTCTCCTTCAGCTCGGGCACCATTAGACCCGGTTTTAGCCACGGGACTCCTCCAACTGTTGAAGCTTGCGGAGAAAATCAGAAAGATTGCTAAGTGCACCCACGTCAGTGGAGGCTGACCTAAAATCATGCTTCTTCCACTTTAACTGGTACAATCTATATCCATTTTTTAAATAAATTTCTCATTTTTTTTCCCCCCAGTATAAACGAGAAGAGTCTTAACAGCTTCCCGGTTGTAAGACTTCTTTTCCTGAGTTTGACTGTAACTGGCTTTTCGGGGCATGTTGAAATCTGACTCTAGTTAAAGGCCCAGAGTCAGTGGGGGACAATGTGGGCGGAAAGGGAGATGAATTGGCTTCCTCTTGTAAGACTCGTCTCTCAAGGTACAGGGTCATCAGGGGAGGTGGGAACACTCATAGGACAAGGAGGGTGTGACAGCTTTGATCATAACTGAATAGGGCTTTTGGGTACTGAGTCTGCCAAACTCTACCATAGTCCTCCACTCCAGTACTTAATGTTAAGTTCTTCCTGCTCAGTCCTCTAAATCTTCCACAGAAGAGCTTGCAAGCTGGCCAGACGTGGTGGCGCATGTTTTGTGATCTCAGTGGCTCAGGAGGCTGAGGCAGGAGGATCACATGTTCAAACCCAGCCTCAGCAACAGTGAGGGGCTGGTTAAGCAACTTGGTGGGACTCTGTGTCTAAATAAAGTACAAAATAGGGCTGGGGATGTGGCTCAGTGGTCAAGTGCCCCTGAGTTCAATCCCCAGTACAAAAAAAAAAAAAAAAAAAAAAAAAAGAAAAAGAAAAAAAAGAAAAAGAAAGAAAGAAAAAGATCTTGCAAGGCTGTGAATTGAACAAATAATTTTGGACCCACAGGATCAAACTTTGGGTTGTTTTGCACTAACTCAGTCTTATGGCTATAAGAGACAGATAAGAATTTTATTTTTAATTTTTAAACTCTTTTTATTGTGGTAAAACTTTTTTTAAAAGTTTCCTGAAGTTTTGAGTCATGTTGTGAGGGACAAACTTAAGTATTTGAGCTTATTATTGTCTACCCTTGTTCTGCCTGGGGCCATTAGAAGGAAGCCTACAGTCCTTCAGTCCCCCGTGTGGTGAATGTCCATCTGTGGCTACTTTGTCCCTCAATTCTTCCCTTGGCTGGGTTGTTGATTCAGGTGACCACAGGTAATGAATTCGTTAGCTGAGATTCTTCATGTCACCTGCTGTAAGGTATAGCACAGCCAGGTCACCAGCTTCTAACTCAAGTCTGGGTTGGTTTCACGATAGGTACGGCCAAGGTCGGTGACTTCCTGCTTGTAAGGAGTCTTAGACAGTGAGGACCGGCCTGTCCCCCTTTATAGAGGACGGGAGAGAGAGGCTGCCTCCAACAACACTCCCTGATGGACTTGCTCAGGCCTCTGAAGGGAGTCCAGATGTTGGGCACCTAAAACCTGTCTGTGGCACCTCCTGATGAACTTGGTAGGGAAGGAAATAAGATGACATCCACCAAACACCTAATACAGTACCTAGGACATCTCAGTACATGTTGTTTCTCAGTGTCTTCATGATTAATAAAATAAACAGGGCTGAACCACGAAGAATGAACTACAGACATGTTACTAAACTCAACCACTGAAATTAGAATATGATTCAAGCTTAGCGGTCGGTGGAAGAGGTTCTATGAGGTTGTTTTCTTCTGACACTTAACAACTTCTGCTTTTGACACTTCTGTTTATTTTTTAAAGTCTGTTCTTTTTAGATATACAGGGCAGTAGAGTGTATTTTGACATGCATACATGAAGTATAACTGATCCTAATTTAAAAAAAAGTATGGATTGCAAATCCTCCCCCACAAAAACAGGTCTTTGTTCAAACCAACTTAGTTATTTTTTTAAATCTGGTGCTTATTATAAAAAAGAGATCCAAAAAAATTAAGCGAAATTGGGATCCATCGTCATCTGTAGAGAATTGTTTAGACTGGGCCTAAATCCTCTGTGCTGTTGATTTCTCCTCGGACAGGTACTCGCTCCTGCTGGCTGCTCCGTCTGGTTCTCTCATGTTTGGTTTGAACTTATGAATGTATATAAAAGGATCAGAAGAAATGAGAAAATGCCCTGTTGTCTTTCCAGCTGAATCTGAAATCAGAACAAAACTGTCATGAATTTTCAAGTCACAAGTGGCATGGGAATTTGAAGCCCTGGAGGCATATTTTTGGCTTGGAAAGATGACCTTCATCTGCCACCTTCCATGAGTAACAAGAGACTGTCACCACTGGAGGTCCCCTCTGCATGGCGTGTGATTCCTTCCCAGGCAGGTCTACATGCTAACTTGGCCAGCACACCCCTGGTCCGTCTCAGATAATCACGTCAGATTCTGAAAACACAGTTCTGAAAAGACCTGGTCCCTGGACTGAAGGAGTTCACAGTGTGATAGATGAGGCAGATGTCTAAGCAGGCCCAGGTGACAGGTGTGACAACCACCGTACGTACACAGAAGAGTGTGGTCCAGAGAAGACACAGTTAACTGGAGTTGGAGGGCGGAGTTAAGGAGTCTTCAAGAGAAAGGAGACAGCAGCTCTGGAGGGTAATGAGGTTTCCCTGGGGGAAGGGCAGACACACTTCGGCTGGAGGCACTGGCTGGTGCACAGGTGGAGGGCGGGAAGCAGCCGGAGCTTTGGGGAGCTCAGGTCACTGAAGTGTGGCCCTGGAGAAGGAGGGGCAGGATGGGGTGGGATGGGTAGGCGGGAGCCAGAGCACATGAGCCTTGAATGCCAACTGAAGAATCTGCTGACCTCCTGCAGTTACTAGACAGCCATTGGTGACTTCAACAGAGGCAAAGGTGGCACGGGAAGAAGTCGGAGGCAGGGAGGGCAACTCGAGCAACTCATAAGAGAGGCTGGCAAACTCACCATCCTCCTGCCTCAGCCTCCCAAGCTGCTGGGATGGTAGGTGTGCATCACCGCGCCTGGTGACCCACATGATCTCCATCATTTTAGTTGAGCGCTGTTTCCATGGTTCCTGGTGTTGGAGGCCTGTGTTCAGTCGGTGGGACTGCAGGAAGGGGAGCCATCCTCTCACATTCCTCCTCTGACTCCGGGTTTCCAGTTTGACAGTTACATTGTGACCTGTTTTGAGCACTGTGTTAAGTTCTTTTCTCCTCATTCCCACAAACTTTTTTGGCACCTGATATGTGCTTGGCCTGTTCATAGAGTCTGACGTTGTGCCTGGAAGGCTGCTAGATGTTCTGCGACAATAATGAACAAGAAAGAGATGGTCTCTGCTCTCCTGAAACTTAGAAGATTGGTGGAGGCAGAGAACGAAGGAATTCTTTACCAAATGACATGGATGCTCTCTTTGGGGGAAGAACAAGATACCTCTGGAGCAGATCGTGTGGTAGGGACAGACGAGGCAAGGCACCGAAAATAGCAGGGAACAGTTTTGTTTGGCTGAAGCCAGGTTCAGGGGCACAGCTTTTGCTGTAATCCATCAATCCCCTGAGCCCCGAGTTCAGGGAGTTTCAGAGTTTTATACCCAGCATGTAAGGGGAGGGGCTCCGAAGTTCACAGTCTGCAGAAGTTCACATAAAAGCAGCTTTTTCTTTCACTGTTCTGGGCAAGTTAACTCTTTAAGGACAACACCTGAGAAGGGGAGAGCTTCTTCTCCCCTTTCTTTCCTCCCCTGCCAGCTGTTACCATGGAGCCCAGTTGTAACTTATCTTAAAAATGCAGACATCTCTGTGAAGCCCAGCTTAAGGACAGAGGCCTTGTTAAAGGATTTTTTATTTTTTATGTTTATCACAGTTTGCATTTGCAAACACACTTCCACAAAGTACTATCCTGGATAAATGTTTGAAAACAAGCAAAGGGGCGTCCATTTTCTGGAGTGCTGATCTCTTCCAGGCCAGTGGCCAAGCAAGAGAGAGAGCAACAGGACAATGGGAAGTTTTCCTCCATTGAACTCTTTGGTAATGGATAGTCCTAAAATCAGTTATGGTGCAGACTTCTGGAGAAGCTTAGTTAAGATTTTCTGTGGAGGAGGGGGTGCCACCACAGGAGAAGGAGAACCCGAATTGGGGGATTTAGCGTGGCTTCCTGTGGGAGAGGGGTCACTCAGATGAAGAGCAGGTGATAAGGTCCAGGAGGGGGAGAGTGTGGGAAAGACCTGGGGAGAAGGAGCCTGAGAAGAGCAAAAGAAGGTCTATGAACCCTGGGAACAGAGTGCCACTTGGGGACGGCAAAGGCTAATCCTGGGGAAGGAAGCGGGGGCTGGTGACTAAGGGACTGGCAAGCTGGGTTAGGGAGACTCTTAGGGTTAGGGTGTCCCAAATGCAGAAGCTGAGGCGAGAATCCGGATGGTTTCTGTGAAAAATGGTTCCAAATAGATGGAATGATGAAGAAATGGGGAAGACAGAGAAGGCAAGTGGGTGAGCAGGCTGGGCCCTGCTCTCAGGCTGGGTTACTCCGTGGTGTTTGGAAGAGCGGTTCCCAGGCTGTTCCCGAACCTGGCTACTCCAGTGTGGGGGGCATTGGTTTGCCCTGAGAGGCTCCATTTTGAGTCCACGCCTCATTTGTACAAGGGAACCACTGTCATCTGCTGGCACAACCATGGGCACAGATTGATGGACAACTATACATGACGACTTATCAGACTCAATGAAGGAGCACTTGGACCCGTGGCCATCCTAAATCCTGTCAGGAACACCAGGCACTAGGGCTTATTACCCTCACCAGATGCAGCCCTCTCACCTCAGGCTCTCCCGGACATGGTGGCTCCCTGACCCCATCACCTGGCCACTTGCCCAGGAAAATCGCCTCAGTGACGAACCTCTAAACTCTGTCCCCAGGTATCAGCAGGCATGGTTTCTCCTGCCCATGGCGGCCGTGCGCAGCCCGCTCCTACCGACACTCTGAAATGCAAACTGCCATTAGTTTGGATCCTCTGCCTGGACACCTCTGGGGAACTGGTTCTTTAAAATCCTTATCTGACCATCCGCGTGACTCTGGGGCTCTTGGCTCAGCATCCTGAAACTCTAGGGCCTCGTAACCCTTTTTCACTCTCTCTGAGCTGAGTGTTATAGATACTAGAAATTAAGAGTGGACTAAAGGAACTTGTGTTTGCCTGGCTTATGATGGTCAGGCGGCCCATGAGTATTTGGTGAACTGCCACCGGTGAAAGTGGTGTAGCCTGTGGATTCACTGTTGTCCAATAACCATAAATAAGCATCACGGTGGAAAGACACAGGTGTGTTGGGTCTGTTGACGACATAGCTTTCTCATGACAGGAAGAAAGCCCACAACAGCCATGGTGACAAGCAGGTGACTGCTCTGGGCCACTGAACTCAGTCCACTGGAGACTCTGAGTGATGTCTGGACCTGCCTCTGGGTTGTCCCCCTGAGCCCAAGGAAACTGGGACACTCTCTTATCTCCTTGGTTGGAGGCCTGTTCTGAACTCCTCAGAGAGGTCTGCAGGCCAACAGGCACAGCAAGCCAGTGTGTAAGGAGTCTGTAGGTGACAGCCAGGCTGGCATGGCCCAGGGCACTCCGATGGCATTGTCTAAGCATCTAAACTTTTTTTTTTTTTCTTTTTCTTTCTTTTATTTTTGAGACAGGATCTTACTTAACTGCCGAGGGTGGCCTGAAACTTGCAATCCTCCTGCCTCAGCCTCCTGAGTCTCTGGGATCACAGGTGTGCACCACCCCACCAGGCGAATAGAGTGTTTCTGTGGGTGTGAGGGGCTTGTGATGATATTGATGACGATTGAATGGGGCGGGGCTAATGGTAAATGAGATTACCTAGGGGTAGAATCAATGTGGGAAGAGAAGAGAGCCTATGCAATATTATAGAGGAAGACTTACATTTAAGGAGGAAGAAGAGTTGCTAATAGGGAAAATGAGAATAAGCCTAAGACACAGGAGAAAATTAGGAGAGTGAGAACTCATGGGACCCAAGGGAAGAATTTAAATTTTTTTGTTGTTGTTTGTTAGTTCTTGATCGACCTTTATTTGTTTACTTATATGTGGTGCCGAGAATCAAATCCAGTGCCCCACACATGCTAGGCAAGCACTCTACCCCTGAGCCACAACCCCAGCCCAGGAAGAATGTTTTATATGCGAGAATAGCCAATCTCAGCATGGTGGCCCATGCCTTTAATCCCAGCAAGTCAGGAGACTGAGGCAGGAGGATGGCAAGTTTGAGGCCAGTCTCAGCAGCTTAGCAAGACCCTGTCTCCAAATAAAAAATAAAAATGGCTGGGGGTATAGCTCAGTGGTAGAATACCTGGGGTTCACTCCCCAGTACAGAGAGAGAGAGAGAGAGATAATGGCCAGCAAGAAGGAATTCTTCATAATGATGAGATAAATCAATGGCTAAAAATGCTTTTTGGAATTTAAGTGACAGTCTTTTCAGTGGAGTTGGATGGCTATAACACAGATCAGAAAGAATTGAGAATGTGAGAAAATGGAGATAGCAGATGAGTTCAAGTCTCAAGAAATTTGTAGGCTATGGTTTCTCCCCTCCTCCTCCTGTGCTCCTCCTCCTCCTCCTTTCAGAGACATTCAAATGTTAATGGGAATGAGTGGAAAGACCTGGTGGAAGGAGCAGTGGGAACCAGACACAGGAAGGCGCAGGTGACAGGTGACATGAAACCTCTTGAAGGCAGGGAGGAGGCACAGCAGGAGTTACTGACCTGGGAGTGGAAGGGGGACGTCTGGCCATTTTAATAAAGAAAAGGAGCAGGGGATGAGTGTAGGTTCCCCATTACGTCATTCATTCCTGCAGAACCGTCTGGGAATGAGTACTGTTTCTCCTAATTTGCAAGTGATGGAGGTCCAGAAAAGTTAGGTAACTTGCCCAGAGGAGACAGGAGAACTGGTCTGACCCCAAGCCCATGCTTGCCTGGGTCCAATTGAAAGGTCACTTACCTGCAATACTTTAATACGTAGTCCTCCTCCATAAGGAAGTGCCCTAAAAAAATGACTGAAATTTAGTTGGGTCCTTGTTTTACGACTTGATAAGCCAGAATGCAAACAGCTTCTACTGGAACTAACATGCAGTGCCATTTGGTAGGGATCTAACAAAAGAAGCTGCCCCTTAATTAATGTTTGACCAACTTGTTACCAAAGGTCTCATTTTTCCTGAGTGAAACTTTGCTACAATAAACAACCTTGCTCTTGCCTCTGTGGGTGGCTGAGATGCACCCGCATGCATATCTCATATAATTATCTCTTCCTCCTCCAAGGATCCTGCCATGTGGGTATCATTGTGTCTGTGTTACACATGAGAAAACGGAAGCTCAAAGGGTTCATGTAATTTGTCCAAGGCCACACACAAAAGAGGTGGTGAGGCAAAGATGTGAACTAAAGTCCTTCTGATTCCAAAGTTGTTCTTCCTTTTTCAACGAAGCATTGTTTCCCGTGGCTTGAGGATAGAAGGGGAGGAGCTGGGTGGAGGGTGAAATGTGAACCTTTGTAATATTCCCTGGGCATGTAGCCTGCTTCCCCAGGTTTTGTCTTTCTTGGTTCAGAACTTAGACAGAGTTGCAGGACTAATCATAGTGAATGTTTGCATAGTGCCAACTATTGTTCGAGGTGCTCTAGGGATAATGACTTGACCCTATTAAGTCATTTGAGCATTATCCCCATTTATAGAAAGGCTGAGCAACTTGCTCAAGGTCACATAGTCTGTAGGTGTCAAAATCAGAATTCGAACCCAGAAAGTCTGGCTCCCGAGTTTGGAATCTTAAGTGGTTACGTATCGCCTTTCAGGCGGGGACCCTTGGTCTCTCTTTTTCCATATTTTTTACTGGCACATTATAATGGTGCAACTCATTGTCACACATTCATGAATGCACATGATATAAAAATGCTTTTTGGACAATATCATTCCCCAGTTTTCCCCTTCTCCTCCCCTTTGTCCCTTTTCTCTACCTGCTGGTCTCCCTCAGTCCCCGACTTTCTTTTCCTTTTTCCTCTCTAGCTTCTACATAGGAGAGAAAACACATGACCCTTGACTTTCTGAATTTGGTTTGTTTTGCTTGACATAATGTTTTCAAGTTCTATCCATTTTTCTAGCAAACAACATGATTTCATTCTTTTTTTTATGGCTAAATAAGACTCCATTGGGTGTATATACCAGGTTTTCCTAACCATTCGCCCGTTGGCAGACACCCAGGCTGGCTCCGTAGTTAGGCTATCGTGAGTCATGCTGCTATGAACGTACTGCTGTGTACATGCGGGGTATGCACGTATCGCTAAGTAGGCTGACTTTAATTCCTTAGGGGAAATACTCAGGAGTGCTGTAGGACATCCTTCCTCCAGATTTCCTCAGTGTTATCCACGGGCCTATTGATCTCTGCCCACTCAGTGTCTTTGACTGGGCGCTTCCCATCTCGCTGTGATGAGTGGTCAGTGCTGAGGAGGCAGTGGCGGGACAGTGGACAAGAAGGCAAACCTCGTCCTTGAAGGACAAGTGGAAGCCACAGGAGTTGCATGATCACACACCTGGCCCCACCGTGTCGCTGACGGTTGGCAGCAGGAAATGTGCAGCTTGGGCTAATGGCAGGTCAAAGTGAAGACCTGGTTTAGACAAATTCTTGTATATAATGACTCATTAATAGACATTATAGCTCTCTTAGATCTTTTTTTTTTTTTTTTTTCTTTTTGTACCAGGGATTGAATCCAGAGGTGCTTAACCACTGAGCCACATCCTCAGCCCTTTTTTTCCTTAATGTTTTATTTTTATTTTTTAATTACTGTTTTTAGTTGTAGATGGACACATGCCTTTGTTTTGTTTATTTATTTTTATGTGGTGCTGAGGTTGAACCCAGGGCCTCGCATGTACGACTACTGAGCCACAACCCCAGCTCTATTTTGAGACAGGGTTTTGATAAGTTGCTTAGGTCCTTGCTGAGTTGCTGAGGTTGGCTTTGAACTTTTGATCCACTGCCTCATCCTCCCAAGCTGCTGGGATTATAGGTATGTACCACTGTACCTGTTGCTCAAATAGATTTATTGGATTTATTTATTGATTTATTTATTTATTTTTGTGGTGCTGAGGATTGAACCCAGGGCCTGTGCCTTTGAGGCAAGCATTCTACCAACTGAGCTATATCCCCAGCCCATCAAATAGATTTTTTTAAGGTTCATTTAATACTTTTATTTTTTAAATCCATTTTTATCTGTCATTGAATTATTTTACTTATTTAAAATTTAAAAAATTTTAATATATATAACATAAAATTTAACATTTTAACCATTGTGAAGTGTATAGCTCTATAGCACTAGATACATTCTCACTGTTGGGCAGACAATCTCCAGAACTGTTATCATCTTGCAAAACTGAAACTCTCTACCCATTAGAAAACAACTCCCCCTTCCTCCCATCCCCTCTGTTCCTGGTAACCACCATCATATTTTCTGTCCCTGAGTCTGACTAATCTAGGTATTTCATATCAGCAGAATCACAGTATTTTCCTTTTTTTTTTTTTTTTTTTTGTACCAGGGATTGAACCCAGGGGCACTCAACCACTGAGCCACATCCCTAGCCCTATTTTGTATATTATTTAGAGACAGGGTCTCACTGAGTTGCTTAGTGCCTCGCCATTGCGAACTTGAGATCCTCCTGCCTCAGCCTCCCAAGCTGCAGAGATTACAGGTGAGTGCCACCGCACCCGGCTAGCATTTGCCTTTTTTGTGACTGGTTTATTTTACTTAGTACAATGTCCTCAAGGTTCATTGATGTCATAGCATACATCAGCATCCCTTCCATTTTTATGGCAGAATTTAGCTCTGTGTTTGGCCCCTCCATCTGTAACCTGGGAGTGCTTGTTAGGAGTTTATATCCTTGGGAGGCTGAAGTAGGGTAGAAGGTTCTAGAGTTCTCAGGGTGCTCTGAGAAAACAGATTAGGGAGAATCTACCTTAAGGGGAGAAGGCAAGATTGTTAACATACAAATGAGGAGTGAACTTCAGGTCCTAAAGGTGAATAGGGACGTACATAGGAATGGGAAAAAGTAGGTCGCAGGCCAGGCAGGGGAGCAGACAGACCAGGCAGGGGAGCAGACAGATGGTGAGGAACCTGGAGGGTCAGGATAAATGGTGGGGATGGCTTGCCCTGTGGGGCTGTATGGGTGGAACGGGCTGCCTCCAAAGTGCTCTTTGTAGCAGAGGAGACGGAACATTTCTTTGTGCACAGGGGTCTGGTGGGGTGGTGGCCAGAGAGAGCAGCTAAAAGGAATTAAATTAAGGTAACTACTCTCCACTATCATTTCCCTCAAAATGGTGATTTAATAGACAGACAGATGGACAGACCAAAGGCTGCACACTGTCCTGCCCTTGACTTCCACCTTTCACTCCGACGTTGTGTCTTGAAGATCACTGGGAGTCAGCACGTCCAGATCTCCCTCAGCCTTTGTCACAACTGCACAATGAGCAGTCACCTCCCAGCCTCTCCTGGATCTGCCATCTCAGAGATGTCCTTCCTTTGCTCAGCCACCGCTCGATACAGATCAGGTTCATGTTCGCCTCCTGTCTAACCGTTGGCCAGTCTCTCAGGCCAGTTCAATCCCAGCCTCCCCAAGTTGGGCTCCCCTTCTTCTCTGTTATCTCCTGTAAAAATCCTTTCCTTATCGAACTCCGACCTCAGAGCTAACAAACACCAGCCTTTACCACCCCCTCCCGCCATGGTATTTCTGTACCTTACACACCGTCAAGGATGATTGTTTTGAAATCCACGACTCTTTTTTTTTGTTGTTGTTTTGTTTTGTTTTTTGGTTCCAGGGAATGAACCAGGGGCGCTTTACTACTGAGCCATCTCTTCAATATTTTATTTAGAGACAGGGTCTCACTGAGTTGCTTGGGGCCTTGCTAAATCGCGGAGGCTGGCTTTGAACTCCCGATCCTCCTGCCTCAGCGTCCCTAGCCACTGGGATTCCGCCTGAAACACACAACTCTTGTTCCAACAGAAGGAGAACTCTCTGCAGGCCAGTGACCATGTTTTCTGTCTTCTGTGGCGCTTTAAATCACATCATTGAGTGGAAATTTCAATACTTGTGTATTTTGTAAGCAGGCCAACAAGGCTGGCTGGGCAGGTGGCCTCACCCTGCATCCCAGAGTGGGGTAGGACAGAGCAAGAATCCTCCCTTTAGACCCTGGCCGAGTCATCTGCTTCCTCTTTTCCAGAGAAAGAGGCTGGAGACGAAGCGCCAGGGCCTCATGGATGTGTCTAGAAGAGGTGGAAGGAACCCGGGTAGGAACCAGCAGCCACTGGGGGCTGCTCGCCCTTTGGTGGCTTTGGGTACCATGACAAATAGGACCCTACATTTGAGCCGTTCAAATTCTGGGCTCAGAGCGCTAATAGAAATCATTTCCCCTTTTATTGACAGGATGGTGTGACGATATTAAAACTTTGATAACATGACCATTTTCACTTTGATATAACCCCTTTCAGACTGCGCAGGAGCATACATTTTAAAAACTGTTCAAGCCAGGCGTGGTGGCACATCCCTGTAACCCCAGCGATCGGGAGGCTGAAGCAGGAGAATTGCACATTTAAAGTCAGCCTCAGCAATTTAGCGAGGCCCTGTCTCAAAATAAAACACAAAAAGAGCTGGGGATATGGCTCAGTGGTTAGTGCCCCTGGGTTCAATCCCTGGTACCAAAAAAGCCCCCAAAACCATTCGGCAGCTGCAGTCAGAGGGAACACACTGTTTCACGGGCGAGTTGGGATATTGTGGGAAACCAGATGAACAAGTGTTCTGAGGAGGGGGCCTTTTTCACCCCGGTCCCGTGGCCTGTCATCTTGATTCCCCCCCCTCTCTTAAATTTGGCGTGACTTGCCTCGGGTTAATTTTTTTCCCTTCCTCTTCAGTTCTCAGAGCATCTTGGGGAGACAAATATGAATCCCCGCCCTGTTTTATCTTTTGCAGCTGGAATGTGATTGGAATGTGAGCGCAGGAGGCCCGTGGGCGGAACCCTGAAGGGCATGTTTATGGTCTGACCCGTCTCCTCTGGACAAGAGTCAGACCACACTCTCTTTCTCCCAGAGGGGGTAGTGATGACCCAAACCTTGGATCTTCTGAGTTGTAAATCCAGAGACCTCGACACCACATTGCCCTTTCTTTACCGCCTCATTCCTTTAGCACCTCCTGCTTTCCTATCCCCCTACGTGAACTTGCTTCCTGGACTTGAAAGGCCTCCTCCCGAACTCTGTGTCCTGGAAATTCCTTTGCTCCATCATTACTTAGTCTCGGGGTGGAGCAGAGAGAAGAGTGGCTAAAACCTTGGACCGTCTTGATTGCGTCCACCTTGGTCAGATGGCTGTGGAGTGGGAACAGTAGTAGTTGTTGGAAGGAGCAAATGATTTCTTTCTTTTCTTTTCTTTCTTTTTCTTTTCTTTTTTTTTTTCTTTTTTTTTTTTTTTTTGAGAAGGATCTCACAGTTTTACCCAGACTGGTTTCAAATTCCTGGACTTGGGCAGTCCTCTTGCCTCAGCCTTCCCAGTAGCTGGGGCGGCAGGTGTGTGCCTTCATGGCTTAAATGAGTTAATACTGGTTAAGCAGCAGAATAGGGTGTGGGACGTAACAAGAACTCAGTAAGCAGTAGTGTTGCCCAAATGTCTGCTGGTCTGTCTCCCAAATCCTCTCTGACTAGTCTCACCCTGCCCACCGTGATCCCTTACCTTACTCCTCATTCCTAAGAAGAACACATTGGGTACTCAATTTACTCAAATAGTTCTGTTGAGACAACTGCAGGATAAAAGGAAGGAAACAACATCTGGGTTCAAATTTTGACCCAGTAAGTACTGTGAGCCTTTGAAGGAGTTGTTTGATTCTTTGTTTTGTCATGAATAATAAAATAAATATTTTATTACCTTAACAGGGTTATTGTGAGGAGTGTTTAAGAAATATCTCACATAGGTCCTGACTCATGGTGGACCCTCAGTAAACACATTTGCTCTTTCAAAGTATATTATCTAGAATTTTTTTAAAAGTGTTTTTTAGTGTAGACGGACATCATTTTAGTTACTTATTTTTATGTGGTGCTGAGGATCGAACCCAGGGCCTCACATGTGCTAGGCAAGTTCCCCAGTCCCAGCCCTTATTTAGAGTTCTTGTCTTCTAGATTAAAAAGTAGAATTGTGATAGAAAATTCAGATAACTTAGCAGAGAATAAAATTAAAGTAATAAAAAACATATCTGAAGACAACTTCCCCAGCCAGGAACTCTGATGCTGGGAACTGAACACAGCTGGGTGTATTTCCTTTGTCTTGTTCTGTGTGTGTGCACACATGTGCCTGTAGATTCACAAGCAGGCACGAATTTATGAGAGAAAGGAGCCCCGTTAGGTCCTAATTTTGCAGGCTGTTTTACTTTACATTGACATTTCTCCATCACATTTAATAGTTTTCCAAGTCATGGTTTTTATGAACAATAGAGCATCCTCCGTACCTCTCTTCATTATTCAGCCGTAACTCTGTTGTTGGACATGGAGGTTTTAATTCGTTATTCTAAATTGTGCTGCATCGAATATCTTTGTACATGAATTTTGTAAGTGTTTTTGATTACTTTGCTTAGAGATTCCTAGGGATAAAAATTCTGGGTCAAGTGGAGTCGGGGGAGGGGGATCAGGCAGAGGGAGGAAGAGAAGGAAAAGGAAGGTACTAGGAACCAAATTGACCGAATCATAGTTATATTTCCTGTCTGTATGAATGTGTAACAATGAACCCCTCTGTTACCTGTAATTACAATGCACCAATAAAAAAGAGAAGGAAAAAAAAAAAAACTGGCCAAAGAAACAACATTGAAGGGTCCCAGTACACATTGCTTCCGTCTTCCCCAAAGGCCGTGTCAAGTAGATTCCTGTCATCATCACATGCCGTCAGTGTCACCTCTGCCCATGCTCTGCTGTGTTATTCAGCTTTTTATCTACTTTATCTATCACCTTTCAACCGAGCAGTGCCTCCTTCAGTGGGCGCTGTGCCCATCTGATTCTTTAATGCCTGCCGCAGGGCTTTCCTGGGAGTCACTCACGAGGGAGCCTTGTTAGTACTGGCCACACGGATGATTTCTCTTTTCAGTTATCCCTCTGGGCTAAGGGTTGGAGAAGTCGCCTGAACAATCGCTTTCAAATTGAGAGGAGGTTTATAGACTTGTCCTCAGTCTCCCAGAGAGACTGGCCGGAGAGAAAAGCATCAACTCACAAGAGAATTGCCTGATGTGACAGGGACAGGGCAAGTCCCTTGGATTGGGTCCAAGAGGGAAAATGCAGTGTTTTCCAGGGTCAGCGTTGGAAAGTGACCCGTCTGCGCTGCTGTCTGTTATGCCTTCATAATGGGTGTGGAGAGGGGCGGGACCTGCTTTTACAACTCAGCCATGTAGCAGAATGAGTGGAATTTTCCAGAAGGTTCCTCTTGTTGGCTGTTGGCATAATCGCAGCTTTGCCCTCTGGGAGCCATTAGGCTGCAGTCCTGAAGCCTACACAGCTATTTTAGCAGGTCAGATTGTGGGGATTGTGTTTTTGTTGGTTCAAAGAGCCATGCAGGATTTCAAACCATAGATATCATTTTCATTTTCCTTGCACTGGCTCCCTGCTAAGTGCTCTGAATGGGGCGGAAGTGGGGAAGGTGTCACCCCTCCCCCAACACACACAGACACACGCCCATCCCAAATGCAGTGACTTGGATGATTCCCTGGCAATGGGCACCTCCCTGAATGCCAGAGTCTGTGGAAATCTGGTGGGAATGACACACTGCTTCAGGATTTTCCCGAATCTACACTCCCACTATGGAGACGAATTGATATTTCCTTTTTCTGTCCCCTAGAGTCTCCTCTTCCTGGGACAGGTATCTTTCTGTTGTCAGCAAAAGGCTTGGAGTGGGAAAGTTTGCATGGGTGGGGGCATCTGAGCTCATACTCGTACTCCCCTGCGTTAGTTTCATATGCCTTCTGTGAACTGACTGCTAATCTTCACTGTAGCCAGTAAACACAGTTCCCCTGGGGCAGGTAAACCGAAATGGGAAGTCTGGCCCGATACACATTCTCCTGGATGAGAGATCATTGCCTTGACGTGATGGGCCAATTCATTCTCTGTGCTTATCCAAGGTTACCTTTTAGGACCTCCTTTTCCCAGAACCACAACTTTTTACAATTAAGAATTATCGTCCGTCAGCCTGCTAACTCTCCATGTGCAGAGCATGGAAAATGTAAAACCTTTCCATGTGGAAAATGTAAAACCTTTCCCCGGACTCCCTTGCAGTTGGGGTTTTGGTGTCGATCAGATGCACCTCCTTGAGAGCTGGATGTGGGACCGTCATGTGTGGAAAGAGGCAGGGCAAGCGGCATCTGTGTTTGCTTCTGTGGACTCTGCCGCAGGTTGGATGGTTCTAGAGCTACCAGCTGCAGCAATGGTTTCTCAGTTCAGCTGGCTGCTTCCGGAGCCAGCAGCAGCCTCAGTGGCCCAGCCTTAGAGCCTGGGCCTGGGAGTCATTTCTGAAGTTCATCTAGTTGTTGTTTTAGCTAGCCAATTCTACTCCATCATTCAACACCCCTGTGACAGACCCTGCTCGTAAACCTGCTGATACAATCCTACAGCTACAAAGCTGTGATGTCTCACCTTGTCCATTTATTGACTGAGACAAAATAAAATGATTGAAATTGTATCCTTGACTTTATTATGGGTCTTTCTCTGATGCTAGCTTCAAACTATTTGTATGATTTTCCTTGCAAAGGAAAAAGATGACTTTGTATTACACTTCTCAGATTTATATGAAAGGTCTTCCTGGAATTATATTGATGGGCTCAATCACAAAAATGAATGTTTCTAGGGCTGGGCTAGGTGGCTGGCACATGCCTGTAATCCCAGCGGCTTGGGAGGCTGAGACAGGAAGATCAGGAGTTCAAAGCCAGTCTTTGCAATGGCGAGATACTAAGCAACTCAGTGAGACACTGTCTCTAAATAAAATACAAAATAGGGCTGGGGTTGGGGCTCAGTGGTCTAGTGACCCTGGGTTCAATCTCCAGTAGCAAAAAAAAAAAAAAAAAAAAAAAAAGTCTCCATCTTTTTTTACCTAATTGAAAGAATGTGATGGGTCAATATATGGAATTCATCATATATTGTGTCTCCATTAGTAATAATATAATGTTTTATATATATGTGTGAATATATGTTATTTATATTTGTGCATATATACATATATATGCATATAAGTGTGTATATATATATACACACACACACACGCAAATATGAAGCAGCCTGTAACAGGCATAGTAAAGGGCTGGGAGAAGTATCTTGCTGTTGATCAAGCCGTCAGAACTGGCACTTCATTTTCAACAAAAGAGCTGCACCCTGTGTATAAGTCATACCTAGATATTTCCTGACACCTGGGAGTTGACTCAACGGATGTTGATATGGCATTATCACTAGGACTCATGCCCTCCCTCCACTGGTTCTCTTATGGGCTTAATTTTGCCCTACAGTCTGCTGCAACGTGGCTTTGAAAAATGGGTCTGAGCGTCTCAGGCATCACCCTGGCCAGAGAAGCACTGACTTAAGGGGGTGAGGCCATGCTCAGTGGTTAGAAAATCAGACTTGTTCCTGCAGAACACTCGCACACCCCTTCCAGTTTGGGTCCTTCACGTAGACAGAGTAACAGGGCAGAGCACTTGGATATCTAAGTTAGACTCCAAGGCTGAATGGAAAATGCTTCCCCATAACCGTGGCTGCACTGCCACTTTGTGAACTGGAGAGGCAGGGAATAAGCATTTCAGAAGCAGCAACAAACATGCCATCTCAAATTCAGAACTAAAAAAAAAAAGAGAGAGACTTTATTGAGGGCAAGAGGATGCAAACAATATAAAAATCAAAAGCTTTAGCGTTCTCTGTTTGTCAAATGGGAGTTAGACATTATTTGCGCATTTTCTAAGGGTCCTGATCCTCCTGAAATCTTTACACCAGGGGAATCGGCGGGGCAGGTTCCTTAAGCAACCCTTTGGGAGATCTTTGGAGGGCGGGGATAATTGCTGATTCTTTACTTCTTTCCCTTCTGCTTCATGTGTACCACAAAATAGTCATTGCATGCGATGGTGAGGCCTGCGATCAGCGAGAAGAAGCTCTGGAAGCCCACTTTGCCGTCTCTGCACTGGTCCAGGTCCTTCATTATTTTGTCCACAGCCAGAGGGTCTTTTTGATTCTGGGTTAAGAAAAAAGAAGAGAGGCAATACATATCAGTCAGTGATTGCGATGACGAGCTTGTCTGATTTGCACCACGGACAGCCTGGTGCCTAATTTCCCAGTTATCTGGGTCTTCTCGTAGGTCACCAGTGACTTTCATAAGTCTTTAGGGAGCAGTTCAGTAACTTCACATTTATATTCTGCCTAAAACCCATTCTACGCCCACCATTTTTAGTTTAGAATTACGTTCTCTTAATAAACTTTTCTTCTTCATCATATTCCAATCCTTTACAAAGGGAAACTCCTATGAAGAGATCTCATAAGATTATTAGGGAGCAAGCATCAGGTGACTGTTGTACCTATCCAAAGGAGGTGCTAATAATGCCTGGGCTGCCTCAGGTTTTGAGAAGTGGGGTAGGCAGCTCTCTTTCCTCTTTGGCATAGCAGAGGCCATGCGAGTGACATCAGATCACGTCATCCATGTGACCTTGAGTAAATCCAACAGCTCAGCACAATTTCATGTATCAACGGTGAATGGAGGAGCCTGGCCTGGGGTGTCATCCCTAGGGTCCCTGCCGTTCTTTGAGTTGGTGAGTCATGCATCCTGTACTCCTCCCTGGATGCTGTACACAGGACCAACTTCAAGAGGAACACGTAGGACGGAATCACAAACCCCCGAGGCCAGGTCTGAACGCAAGGCAGCCGCGGGCGGCGAGATCCCGCTGGCTTTCCTCATGCCTTCATGGTGACTGGCCTGGTCACCTCTCACCGTGAGGCTGGTTAGAAGTGGTAAAGTGACATGGTGTCTCTTTCTGGTCCAGCCATCAACCAGAGAGAGAACCACGGCCCATTTGAGGTTGTTAAAAGGCTCAGGTAAAGTATTTATGAGTTCCAGCAACTACACAACTGAGCGGGACCTGACACTCGGCGATTCAAGTGTGCGGGATGTTTATATTGTACTCAGAAACCCTTCAGGTAAAGCCACCACATTTCCTAGGGAGAACTCCTGCCCTAAGTGATCACCTAAAACCTGCCCCATGCAGCTCACTCTGGCCTGCCTCCAGCTTCCTGGCTCTTTTCAGGAGTGACACTGCATGACATAAGGGATCTACTTTAGAGCAAAATGGTGAGTGTGTGTGTGTGTGTTTCTGGAATAAATCGCCCTTCCATGTTCAGCACTCCACACTACTCACACCCTTTGTATTCTGGCTTCTAACTTATTCAACAACACGATTAACAAGTTTTACTGTTGAGAACCCCTTTGTCCTCGCGATGGCTGGTTCACACTGAGCACGTTTTGTTCTGGTGTACTCTGCTGGCCTAAAAGATCACAGAAAGTGAAAGCGATCTTGCAGATAAATCACGCCCATCCCTCTCAGTTTACAGAGGGAACTGGGTCCCAGAGAGCTGAAGCCTCCTGTCCATTGTTCGTTAGGCCAGAGCCGGCTCTTCTAACCCCCGGTCTGGGGCTACCTCAAAGGGATCTACCACAGCAGAATGACCGACTATTCTAGCTCTTTCTGGGATAGCACTGTGGTGACTGCAGGTCAGACAGAGGAGTTAGGTTATTTATTTAGCCATTATTGATGATGTGTGAAAAATAGTTCTGCAGAGTTCCCCGTTAATTGATCTAGGACTCAGGGGCTTGACTAACGTACTGTTTGCCAGGCAGATGACAAGAGACCGGACCCAGCCTTTATCATCATTTCCCTTCGCCCTTGAGGGGCTAATGCGTTATGTAACACCCAGCACAGGAGTGATCCTTCCAAGTGACTACAGCTGCGGCCACGGAAGGGCGGATTTCACTTCAATCCGCTGTTGGGTCGGCAATGTTTCACCTTGATTGCACATAAAATTCAAAAAAACCATCTCTTAGGGTTTTACAAAGTCAAAGGACAACTGTGCCCAGTGGCTAATGTCCTGAGTGATGCATCTGGGCTGCTGGCAGAGTCCTGTCCTTGTCCCAGGGTTGCTTGGTCTACCAAAGGGGAGGCACAAACTCCACTGTGCTTCCACGTTCTGTAGCATTTTCAGTGTGAAAAGCAGTTATTTCTGGAGTGTTAGGTCCTTATTCAGCAAATGATTTATGGACTAGAGTTGAAAGAAGAGGGAGGAAAAAATACCTCTTTTGTCTGAAAGGATTTAAGAAGGGAGATTTGAGGTAGGAGTGTCGCTTGGCAGTAGAGTGTCTGCTTGCCATGTGTGAGGTATGCACATGGTTCATCCCCAGCATGTGTGTGCACGGCACACACACACACACACACACACGCGCGCGCGCGCACACACACACACACACACACACACACACAGAGATTCAAGTTGTTCAAAGTGGAGTGTGACCGGGATGTGGCATCTCCAGCATCAGGTTCATGAACCTGAAGGTGGCCGTGCCCTGTTGACTGTGTTCTTGTGAAAAGCCTTCTTTCCCCCACACTGTGGGGGAACTCTGGATGGCATTTTGTCCACACGTCCTGTAGCTGTTCTATTTCATCTATAAGTTACAACTCCTTGAGGGCAGGGGCTGTGTCTTCTTCATTTTGTTTCCCTGCAGCCCTTTCACAGGGTCCAGTACTGTTTAGTAAACAAGTGAATAAAAAGAGCTTTCCAGTAGTGGCCTCCCCTGGGGAGGGACGGAAGAGGAAGGAGAAGGAAGTATTGATTTCTAGGTCTGGTTCTTTCTGAACCTTTCCACACTTACTTCCAAAAACCCAGGGAACTCCTTCTCCATGAGGACTCTCAGGTCCTCCTTGGTCAGGTAGCCTTTGTCTCCGGCAAACTTGTGAAACGTGAACATCATGGTCTCCATGGCGTGCTCCATTTGAGATGGCATTTTGATGGAGTCTGTTGAAACCTGTCCAAGGACGAAAAGAAACAAAGTTCACGTTAACTTTTAAGCCAAATGTACAGCTGGTCTTTTGAGGATGACTGGAAGGAGGGTGATTAGATAATCCATTGGATTCTCTTTTTGGGAGGTACTGGGGATTGAACCCAGGGATGCTCTACCACTGAGCTACAACCCAGCCCTTTTAAAAAAAATGTAATTTCATTTAATTAAAAGTTTTTATTGGTGCATTATAATCATACATAATGGTGGGATTCACTATTCCATATTCATACATTCACATAACATTTTATCTTAATTTTTTGAGATAGTTGCCCAGGTTGGCCATGAACTTGGGAACCTCCCGCCTCAGCTTTCCAAGTTACTGGAATTACAGGTGTGCACCACCATACCTGGCTTCATTTGACTCTTTCCAGCTGTAAAACTCAATGTGTCTATAAAACTCAATGTGTCTAAGGGCCAAGTTACCCCAGTTTTTGAATTTCTCACTGATACAACCTGAATGAGGGATTTATTGGGTTGCCAGCTAATTCTGCATAAATCACCTATAAAGAATAAAAGCTCTAATCATTTGGAAAAACAAGGTCAGGGTCTCTCTCTCTCTCTCTCCTTTGGTACAGGGGATTGAACCCAGGGGCACTTGACCACTGAGCCACATCCCCAGTCCTTTTTATTATTGTTTTTTCTATATTTTTTAAATTTTGAGGCAGGGTCTCACTAAGTGGCTTTGGGTCTCATTAAGTTACTAAGGCTGGTCCTCCTGTCTCAGCCTCCCAAGCCACTAAGGGTCTCTCTTTTTAACCGACCAAGCCCCGGCTGTAAGACCATCTACTTCTTTGTTCCTCTTGGTGTTGGCAAATGAGAGCCTTAGACAACCTACCCAATCGAGAGTGGTTAACGTGAAAACCTCAATCCTCCAAGCTTAATATAGGAACCTGGTTCAGTCTGATTCTAGGATTTAGAAATCTGCTTACAGATGAATTTGTCCACTGGACAAGTGTTTCTTTACTTGTTATTTGCTCTGAATTTATTATTTATTGCAATAAAGAAGACAGTAAAACGCAGCTGCCCCACCTGAATACAAGCCCCCCAAATTTCATTATCTAGTTCACTGAGAAAGAATACGTAACAGTACAGCCTAACGCCTTTGGGGGCCTGACACATTTCTGGCAGCACTAGACAGAAGCGCAGCTCCCACAGGTGCCGTGGGAGAGCAAGAGGGTTTCACGAGGTCAAAGATGAAGACAGGAAAGGAAACAAGTCAGGTCACCATATTCAGGTATAACGTGCTGGGGGCATATGTCTTATTAAGACCAGTGTCTGGTACTTCATAGGAACCCAACGGGTTTTGGCTTAACAGAGAAGCTTTGACCAACATCACCTAAAATCACTATGGGATAGGACACAGGTGAACTTGATTGGAGATTGCAACATACTACAAAAAATTTAAAAAAAAAGAAAAAGAAAAGAAAAGAAAGAAATCACAATAGGCTTTGAACCTAGGTGGAAGGAGAGGCTGAAGAGTGAGTGCCAACAGGAACCTGAGCCCCGCTTCTGTGCAGTTCCTGATGCTGACAGATGCCTGTTCAACACACGTCTCTTTATAAATGCTGCCTTTCACAGAGTGAAAGGTGTAAATGGTGAACATTAGGATGCAGTGATTATATTTAAGAATTGTGAATTCTACCCCTTAATTTCCAGAACCGCACGAGAGGGAGCAAGCCAAAGAATGCTGCTCTAGAGAAGGCTAGAGGCCAGAATCCGGCATGATTCACCTGCAAGGCAGCTCTCTTGGAGACACAGCAGATTCATGCTTCAAGGTCCACCGTGAGATGGATTCCAGGGGAACCACACCCCTTTACCTTTCTTCCTGCACAGCCCAGATCCGGCTCATCTCCCAACCCCCACAACAGTTCCGATAGTGGATCTAGAGGGAGTCTGCCTTGCCTGGATTGTTCTGGAAGTCCAGCAACCTAAGAGAACTGAATTGAGTGAGTTGCTTATAGGAGGACATGGGATTCCACCTCCATCCTCAACTCAGGAAAGGAGTCAGGCACCACGGGGGCTTAAAAATACCTGTGCCCAAGTCAGAGCTGCAGAGCGTTTCCTGACCAATGTCCTAGGATCCCGGCCTTCTTCACAAGACAGAGCAGGAGAAGAGCACTCTGCAGAGTCAGAAAAGGGGGGAGTGCAGCAGGAGAACAGGCTAATCTAGGAACTGCCAAGAAATACAAGCTGTAGGGTAAAATCCTGGCCACACGCGACTGTCTTTAACGGAAGGAGGTCAGTCTGCCTTCCTCTGTGGGCAGTGCTGTGGTCTGGGTAACTCCTGTCCCACCCCTTCCTTGCCCACACTGGTCCTAAAGCCATGGAACTTTCCTCTTTGAAACAGAGTCCCTGCCCCATGGGGTCCCAAGATGTTTTATTCAGCAAATGGGTAGGGAATCCAGCAACCAGAGAACTCCCTCTTGTCCAGTAGACCTTGTGCAATAAGAATGCTGGGCAGGGGCCAGCCAGAAGGCCAAAGGAGCACGGAAACCAGAGAAGCCCTGAGTCTCAGCAGTACCTAGTGCTGCAGAGGGCAGGGTGAGGGCTGCAAGCAAGGAACTGTGTTTGGAAGGAGCCTGTAATCCCTGCGACTTGGGAGGCTGAGGCAGGAGGATTACAAGTTCAAAGCCAGCCTCAGTAACTTATTGAGGCCTTAAGCAATTTAAAACACACACACACACACACACACATGTACACACACACACACACACACACACACACAGGGCTGGGGATATGACTCAAGTGTTAAGTGCCCCTGGATTCAATCCTTGGTATTAAACAAAAAATTGTGATCCAAACTCTTCTCTGGGCTAGAGGATGAATCCCACTGTCCTCCCCCGGGCGCAGACTGAAGTGGTGGCCAAGTGAGTCATTCCTACAAGGATCTCCCGTCTTGGGCGGTGCTTGCTGGGCAGGGCTGACTGTGGCGCTGTCAGTTGGTCTGAAGCTGAAGTTCTGCAGCCATGTGAATCTGGCCTTTCCCCCACACAACACCTTACGGCTCCCCTCCAGCAGGGTGGGTCTCCTGCTTCCTTGCTGGATATACTTTGGCACGAGAGTCTGGGGACTTGGGCTAAGAGGCAGCCGCGTCTTTTTGGTGCCCCCAACAACCTACTTCTAATACCTGAAAACACCTGATCACATTTAATTGTTCACCTGTCTTAGACTGAAGCTCCTTTTGGTCAGGAACGGTGAATCACTGGGCTTTTACCCACAGACCACTAAATAACTGTTTATGAAGGGAGTAAATGAACGCATCAGGCAGTCATCAGGCAGACAGTAGCTGGGACTATTCAGGCTAGGCTGAACACCCTGGCTCAGAGCACATCTGGACTACGACAGAGATCTGGGAAGGACCAGGAAAGGGGCCCCCAAAGAATTCACCTATGAACTGAAGAGTAGAGAGGAGAGCACATTCCAGAGGCAAAGGGAAGGAAATGTGTCTTGCTAAACAGGTCTGGTCAGACTCTGGCGACTTCTCTTCTCACCCCTGCTGTTTCTCATGCTTTCATTCAACCCACCTTCTACTTTGTGCTTCTCCAGCTCTGCTGCCTCCTGGGCGTAGCAGGGAAGAGAAGTCCCCCTTAGAAAGGTGTCTGCTTCTGAGCAATCCTAAATGTTTGCACATCTGTGAGTTAAAATGTTTGAGGGTTTTGGGATTTTGAAAAGTTTTTTTTTTTTGTGTGTGTGTGTGTGTGTGTGTGTGTGTGAATACTGAACGCAGAGGGTATTCTTGAATTTGATCCCTAGAAGGAACTCAGAGAGAAAAGAGTTGAGGCAAAGGATCTGGAGCCAGTTTCTCATCAAATAAAACTTGCCCACTAAACACTGGTCAGTAAGGGGAAAGTTCCAGATGCAATTCAATAGGAAGAAAGAACTCAGAAACACCCTCTAACCCAACCAAGTACATCTATTTTTCCTCGAAGAACTGTCAGACATCAGCCTAGGTGGGTCAACAATAGCTATTGTGAAAGCCACTATTAAATCTGTTTGTGGTGCAAGTGAGTATTATTTGGTGAAGGATGAGAAGTGCTGAAGATTGTTAAAAATAAGCAAATTCTTCCTTTTTGCTTTTGCTGTGAGATCCCTAAATTGTCCTGGGAAAATGAGGAACTTAAGAAAGATCCTAAAAATTTAGTCCATCTTTTCCAGCACTCTGAGACCTAATTTATACATTATAATTCTGAAAGAATGTCATTGTTTCCTTCAACTTTATGCTTAAAAGACTGGACTGTGTCCAAGGGCATACTGAGTGGGTAGTGCTCTAAAAAAGTCACATTTTTTTTTTTTTTTTGAGCTGTCAATGGAAAGCTGGGAGGCACAGCTGGGGGGCACTCAGCCTCAGCCCCACCCAGCCCAAGGCCTGACAGCACAGGGGTGGCTGCTCAGAGGCCCCAAGAAAATCCAGGGAAGAACATCACCCAGAAATCAGAGTGAGCCCAAACAACTGCCTGATGCCCAGTAAACTTAGAAAATTTGAAGAACTGAAACAAGAAACTTCAAATGTTGGCTCAAGGACCACCATGAAGAGACTCCCCTCTGGCTGTCACTGAGAAGGGGTGATTAAATAGAAAACGGATTGGAATCCGTGGGGACAGGGGCAGATGAAGAAATTTCAAGTGAGTTATATGAACTCATTCCTGCCCAACCCCTGGCATTATCTTTTGCAATTTACTGAAACACACTGGAGGCAAAGATCATCGATGGGGTGTTTCCATGGGCCTGCCCTCACCTGAAGTTCAAGATGTAAAAATCCAGGCCTGGAGGCTGAAATTCAGATTTCAGAGGAAAAAAGAATTCTGCATCAACTGCAAACCTCTCAATGGGAAAGGCGCCCCTACC
Organism: Callospermophilus lateralis; assembly: GCF_048772815.1. NCBI lineage: Eukaryota > Metazoa > Chordata > Mammalia > Rodentia > Sciuridae > Callospermophilus > Callospermophilus lateralis. The sequence continues at coordinate 3,897,971 of NC_135311.1, forward strand.
CCAAGTACAGCGAGCCGCAGGGCCCCACGTGGCCAATAACCTGGCTGACCACCTAGCAGGTCTGGCCTCAGCCCTGCCCATTTAAGTATCCCCCTCAGCAGCTCAGTCAAGGAAACTCTCCAGATTGGCGTCCAGTCTCGGTGTGACTCACTTCCTCTCGGAAAATGCCCTCTAAGATGGCACGGTTCTTTTCCTTCAGGGAGTGTTCTGTCCAAAGCATCCACAGAGAGTAACTGCAACTGGCAGGGCCACACCCACGGGTCTCACAGCTGAGTCACAGGCCTCAGATCACCAGGAGGATCCTGGAACCTCTGTGCTAACCTCGCCCGCCCCGTAGAACGCTTCCAGCTTCCCCTGGAAGGGACCAGAGGGGTGGGGGCGCCTAGGGGGGTGGAATGAATGTGTTCCAGACCTGGCTCAGGGCCTGGTTTTGCTGGCCTGGCCCTAAGCTGCTCAGCTCTCCCCACCACCCCTACCCAGCCTGACAGAGTTCCCGGTTTCAGTTAGGCAGAGACTGCCCTCAGGCCCGGGCAGTGCGGGATCCAGGGTTGGAGAGCGCGCCATTCCTTGGGCAAAGCTCGGCTGTGAGCCGGGTACCAATGGCCCCTCTGTCCGTCTCACTGCAAGGGGCCAGCGTGATCTGGGATTGCAAGACCCTTCCTCACGCCCGCTTTCCCCCATCTCTGGTTCCACGCACTTCAGACAGTAAGCAGGGGCTTTTGGAATACAGGAACCGCTCCACACATTCTCTCCGCCATCGCCCCACACCCTCGCACGGCTTCATAAAGGACGCACAGGGATGCTTGCCTCGGCGGCAAGACCTCCCCGTGCAGCGGACCAAAACAGGAAGCCCAACCTGCAGCGCGCGCGCAAGCCAGGAACAGGGGAGCACCCTTTAGGAGGGGAGCCCTGCAGTAGCCCTGCCGCCCAGCCCGGCCGCGCGCGTGCGGGGAGTCCGACTGGGAGGAGGGTACGGACACCTGGACTGCGGTCCGTCTGCAGCCAAAACCTACAACATGACGGGGCGGGCAGCCAGCCAGGGCGGGACGGGGGTGCGCATAACTTGGGGGACTAATCGCAAAGTAGGAAAGGTATGAGTCCAGAACCCCGAACGCAAACGAGGGGGATCCGAGTTCCCAAAGCGCCAACACCGAGACGCTGTAGTGACAAGTCCCCCTTCTCCGGTCCGCGAGGGGCTGGGGGCAGCCGCGCTGGGGCTGGGGAGGCCGCTGCTCCCCTGGCTTGGGTGTGGCCTGCCGCGCGGCGCAACGGATTCCCCGCCAGTGGCTCCCCACCCCGGCCCGGCGGTGACCCGGGCGCCCAGAGACGCCGGCGCAGCTGGCCAAAGCAGCCGGGGTGAGGCTTCCCCAGGGGTCAGATCCTCGGCCGGGGACTGCCTGGGGGCGCGCGCCCCAACTCACCTAGCAAGGGAGGCGCGGCACAGACGCAGGGCTAGCTGGAACCGGCGGCCAGCGGAGCGCAGCGGACCTGCGCCTTTGTACGTGGGGAGAGGCAGGAGGCGTGGGGCAGCCGAGCGGGAGGAGCCTGGCTGGCGGTCCCGGCGCGCTCCCCACCCCTTCTCTTCCTGCCCACCCCGCACCAGCGCTGCACACGCCCTTCCCACGCTCGCAAACCCCCACCCCGCCCGGGGGGACGTGCCTTGCAAACCTCTCTTCGGGCAGGAATGCACCTACTGCATTTCAGGACATTCCCCCTCTAGGCCGTGCCTTTCCTCTCAGGTTTGGTTTTATAAAGTGGGTGAGTGTGGAAATCAAAGAACCCGCCGCCCTGCGGGTGGGGCACGCTGGCCCAGAACCAGAGGACAGCGGCTCTCCAGTAACCGACAGGTCGAGGAATTATTCTCTAGATGACACGACAGGGAGGAACACGTGGAGTACTAAAGACTTTGAAGGCACTGGGGACTTGGCCTTTCGCAGATCTGGCCCTCCGAGGGCTGTTGGGAGGGGGGCGCCCGCCGCTGTCCGCGCCTACGGTGGGCGGGCATCTGGCAAGGAAGCCGGTCCGGGCCTACCTTCTGCCCTACCTTCCCGCAGGGTGGGGAGGGAGGGTGCTGCTTGGCTTGTCAGCGCGAGGGGCGTTGCAGATTCTTTGTTGAACAAGGGATTTACTACTCCTGGTGTGTGTGGTTTTGCTGGTTCAACAGTTCGGTTTCAGGTATGGTCGAAATGGTTAAAACTAAGTTTCCAAGTCTGTGTCTTTTTGCTCAGTAATGGATCTGCTTGGCTCTAAAAGCACTTTAGCAGGATTTTCTGGAAGAAAGTTAGGGAAAACCTTAGTGTTTCCTAGCGGACGATTACCCCTCCCCCCATATTTATTTAATTGTGGGTTAAATGCACACTACTAGCAGCTGTTGGTGGAAAAGAGCCCAATCCCAAATTGCGGGGTTTTCCTTTGTTCCCAGGGGAGGTCTTGGGAGGGGTGAGTGATCCCAAAGGAATGAGCAGAGTAGGGGAATCTCCAAGTGTCACCACGTGACTAGTCTTGGCTGTGGCCAGGAAAATCGGACTTGGATTTTGGCTCTCACTTCCTGGGTCTCTGCAACCCGGGTGCTTGCTGTTCAAGGAGACAGTTCTTCAAGAGCTTCCCACTTCCTTCCTAGGCCCCAGATTACAGTCACCAGTGCAGGAAATCCTGGGTCCCTTTAGTCCCTGAGGAGATGCAACTGGATTTAGAAAGAGAATGCCTGGCTTTGTATACTCCTCTTCCTTTGATTTCTTCATTTGGTTCACAAATCTTTAGGAATGCTCAAAATGTGCCTGGCCCTGAGAATTCTGAGGTGAAACAATCAGTCTCATCCCTCAAAGAACTCCAGGGCTTATTGAAAGAGAGACAGCAAAAAATTAAAACCCGGTGAGACTAGTGAGTGATTCAGGATACTAAGAAGATGTTGAGGAGGGGCTTGCAAATCTCCTTGAAGTGGTCACAATAATTCCTGGAGGAGAAAATTTTTAAATAACCATAAAACTTATTGTGACTTTTTCTTTGAAACTTAGACTGGATTCTCAACCCAGGGACTCAAGTGACCTTCCTACATCAGCCTCCCCATAACTGAGACTACCACAGAGTTAAAGACCCCGGACTTTTTGAGTTCTTATTTTGAGATAGGGTTTCACTGAATTGCCAAGGCTGACCTCAAGCTTGTGATCCTCCTGCGTCGCTGGGATTATAGGCATGTGCTGCTGCACCCAGTTTTATCGTGACTTTTTTTAAAATATTTTTTTAGTGTTGATGAACCTTTATTTTATTCATGTATTCATATGTGGTGTTGAGAATTGAACCCGGTGCCTCACAATGCGAGGCAAGCACTCTATCACTGAGCCACAACCCCAGCCCTATGGTGACTTTTTAATCTGTAAAAGGATCATATTCTTATTGTAGAAGCCTTGGAAAATCTAGCAATTCAAAACAGAAAAGGTTATTTGTAAATGCATGAATCAAAGATAAATATTTTTGTATATTTCTTTCTGGTCTTTTGAAGCATGTATAATATATATGTACATGATGCACTCACACTGATTATAAACTATGTGGTAGTCTATTCTTATTCCATAACACTGTATCTTTACCATTTTCTGACATTAATTATTTATCAACAGCATTTTTTTTTTCTTTTTCATTCAACAAATAACTATTTTATTTTCTTTCTCCGATCTATAATCAGGACACTCAGGACTCTGAAGCCCTACTGGGTTTCTGAAACACTGTACTAAGCACCAAGGGCAGAGTGGTGAGCTTATGTGGCCAGCAGGATGGACACTCTGCCTACTCTCATGTGTGTGTGTTGTTTTTTTTTTCCCCTTGGCAGTGCTGCGGGTTGAACCCAGGGTCTCCCGTGTGCTGGACAAGCACTCTGCTACTTAGCTATACCTCCAGCCTTCCTGTGGCTTCTTAATGATTCTATGTACAGATAGGTCCTAAAAGTTCCAAATACCTTCCATTCCGTTAATCTCCCTCTAGGAAAAGTGGTCTTGGGCCCTTCTTTCTCCAGGAAGTAATTACACCCTATCAACCACAGACAGACGGTGAGACAGCCCTGCTTCCCTGAAGACCACCGATCAGAGCAGGGACCAGCACCTGAGCTGGAGCTGCCCAGCAAGGACAGTGTCATAGCAGGTGGGGAAGGGAACATGTGCAGAGTGCAGAGAGGAACAGACTGCATGGCGCTGGAGGAATGGGAACAGAGGCGGATCTAGCATGGTTCCTGGAATGAAGCGGAAACCATGTCCAAGTGCCCACCAGGCCTGAGATACTTTCCAATTTGCAAAATGCTGGGAGCAGGAGAAATTGTTCCACTGGCACAATACCCAGAATTGGGAATTTTCCTACTTTTTAATGAGACACAGCAACAAAATCCCAGTGGTTCTCTTTGTAGGTTGCAGCACAGAGGGTGGGTGGGTCACCAGGCACGTGTGTTCCTCCTTCCATGGGATACAGTTGTTGTTGGGAAGTGGCTGCTCAGCCAGGGGTTATGTTCCGAGCACCTGCTGCACCCATCTGGAGCCATGTAACCACTGACAGAAGGGGACTGGAAGTGACCTCGGTCACTTGCAGGCCCAGGCAGGCAGCAAGAGCTGATCTTTTCATATTCTTTCTCTTTACCTGCCAGGGTTCTGAGGCTCCAGGGATGGAAGAGCCACAGTTAGAAGGAGACTGGGTTCTAGAATCACTGTATGGAGGAAAGCCAAGTTGCTGAGCAGGAGCACCCTCACTGGATGAGTTACATGGGTGAGACAGAACCCCGGAATTTGGGGGCGTATTTGCTATGACATAACCCCAACAGAATGGCACTGAATACTAGTATATTTGGCAGCATGTTTGGAAGGATTAATTTGCATATATAATAATTGCCCTGTGGTACTGATCACATTAGCATAGTGTCCCTGAAGAGAACTGTTTACTGCCCTGACCACTCTCTCTAGACTCTCCTGGGACAGTGTGCTCCTAGGGCCTGGTGAATGCCTAGTTTCTTCCTAGGTACCAGGTTGCACCTTGCATCACACAGAAACCTCACTCAACATCTTGTCTGCCCAGGCACTGTGTGAGCATGAATCATATTATAGAAACTTTACCCATCCATTATGGTGTTTCAGTGAAGAGTCACGGCAGTCCTTCACCTCTCTTCATCGAGAATCACTAATTTACGATGATCAGACTGATTGCTGGCAAGCCTAAAAAGAAAGGAAAACAAGCTATTAGAAACAAAATCAAAACAAGGGCTGGGGTTGTGGCTGAGCCATAGAGCACTCGCCTAGCACGTGCGAGGCCCTGGGTTCGATCCTCAGCACCACATAAAAATAAATAAATCAAATAAGGGTATTGTGTTCAACTACAACTAAAAAAATAAATATTAAAAAAGAAAAAAACCAAAACAAACACACACACAAGTGTGACTATACTAGTATACTCTAGTATAGTAGTATAAAATAGGGAGATATTTTAATTGGTTAAACATTTTCCATATTTTTTTAAACATTTAGGTTGTTTCTAATTTTTTTTTTTTTTTTTTTACTGGAGATTGAACCCAGAGGCACTTAACCACTGAGCCTTATCCCCGGGCCTTTCTTATATTTTATTTAGTGACAGGGTCTCTCTAAGTTGCTGAGGTTGGCTTTGAACTTGTGATCCTCCTGCCTCAGCCTCCCAAGCTGCTGGGATTACAGATACTCGCCACTGCGCCCTACAGTTGTTTCTATTTTTTTTTTTTTTTTACTATTCTAAATAATTATATATGAAAAGACTACCTGGAGTAAACATCTTTGTCCGCTTGTCTGGTTGTTCAGATATGTTCTTACTATTGGACTTTTTTGGTTTTTTTTGGTTTATTTGTTTATGGGGATCTCAAAGGACTGGTAGAAAAGAATCACATTCTGTGGGGGTGGACGGGAGAGAAAAGCATGAGTTCTAGCATGGAATCGTGAATTAGTGCATCTGCTCCAGGAATTGCCCCCAGTGTTGCGTGGAGAGAGTGCAAACCCCTTAGAACCTTGGCTGGTTCACTCCTCATGGGGGGTGAGGTCCCTGGCGCCTGCTGAGGAGGTTGGGCCTTGTTTCTACTTATTTTTTGCAGGACTGGAGATCAAACCCAGGGCCTTGCCCACGCTGGGCAAGCACTGAACCCCTGAGCCACATCCCCAGCCCTGCAGCCTGTTTCCAGGCTAATGAGGAATCACTGAAAGATGCTAAACAGGGTGAGTGACTCTCCCACTCACCTGGGCTCCGGGCAAACCCCTTCACCCTGTGAACTGGAGTCTCCTTAGGGGTAACATGGGGCAGACTCACCTTCTGGAGTGATGGCAAAGACTGAGCATCCAGCTGGGCCCCAGCAGGCGGCAGGCTGTGCAGAGCCAGAAGACTTCCGCTTCCGCTGTGTGATTCCCCTTCTGCAGAGCACAGCTGTGGGGGAAGCCAAGCAGGCTGGGCTTGGTGTGATTTGTGGGTAAACGCCTTTGCAGGACTTCCCTCTGGAGGATCAGTTGTGGCTGCCCTGGCTGCCCCCTGCTCTCTAGCAGCAGTGGAAGTTGAAAGATTGTAGCTTTTTTTTTTTCCCCCTAAAGCATAGAAGATCTCTTAACTTGGGGTTGGAAACCATCAAACCTGAAAGTTCTACTGATCTTAATCCTTCAGATATCTACTGAGCACCTCCTCGCTCCCAGCACGTTGGGTATTCTGGATTTGTCGATGACCGAAACACGTGAGCTTCGGCCCTCGTGAGCCTTGCGTGTATTGGGAGAGACCCAAAATGCAAATAATAAGAGACAACTGAAAATTTAAGTTCTGTTGAATTGTGATGGGAAAAACCAGGGTGTGAGTGAGAGAAGAATGGAAGGGACCCCTTTTAGGCGGAAAGTCAGGGGAGCTGCCCTGAGGCAGGAGATTAAAACTCAGAGGAAGAAGAGGAGCTAGGCTGCCCAGAAGGGAGGATGGGGACCGAGTTTCAGGTGCAGGGAAAGGGACTTGCAAAGGCTCAGAGGTGGGCTGGCTCTGGGTCAGAGAGCAGAACTGAAAAACCGCAGTGTATCTGAGGCTCACTGAGCAAGGCGGGTGGTGACATGAGATGACACTGGAAAGACAGCATTTGCAGGAATCTGCTCAAGACTTCTGGCAATAGAAAAACAAAACTGAGTAACACGCGGCTAAAGGGCAGCTCTGGACTTTCAGACAGGCTTGGGAGTGGATCCTATTTTCTCTGCTATTCATTTTCTCTGCTATGTGATCCTGGGTGTCACTTAACCTTTGCAAACCTCAGTTTTCTTCTCTGGAAAATGGACTTGATAGTAGCATCTGTTGCATAGAGATGTTATGATTATAAATGAGAAAATGCACTTAAGAACTTAGCCGAGTGCCTGGCGCGTAGGAAGTACTCCACTCGTGCTGACTTTAGTTAACATTAACAAGTTGCGGGGCGGGGGGAGCCAGACAGACCTGGGTTGAATCCTGGTTCTTCTGCATGATTGCTTTGTGCTATGGTCACAAAGTCGCTGCTGTTTTTCCTTCACCTAGAAAAGGGGTTTAATTTCCTCTCTCCCTCCCTCCCTTCCTTCCTCCCTCCCTCCCTCCCTCCCTTCCTCCCTCCTCCCCCTCGCCCCTTCTAGTACTGGGGATTGAACCCAGGGCTGCTCTACCACTACACTAAGCTGTACCCCCAGCCCTTTTTATTTATTTTATTATTTTTTTTTGTTAAGAAAGACTTATTTATCTATCAACTTGCTTTTTATAGTATTTTTAAAAATTTATTCTAATTTGTTATATATGACAGCAGAATGCATTTCAATTCATATTACACACACACAGCACAGTTTTCCATGTCTCTGGTTGTACTCAGTGTAGAGTCCCACCATTAGTGTCTTCACACACGTACTTAGGTCATGATGCCCATCTCATTCCACTGCCTTTCCTACCTCGTGCCCCCTTCCTTCCTCTCCCTCCCCTTTGCCCTATCTAGAGTTCCTCTATTCCTCCCATGCTCCCCCCATCCCCATTATGAACCTGCCTCCTTATATCAGAGAACACATTCAGCATTTGGTTTTTTGGGATTGGCTGACTTCACTTAGCATGATATTCTCCAACTCCATCCATTTACCTGCAAATGCCATGATTTTATTCTCTTTTAATGCTGACTAATATTCCATTGTATATATACACTACAGTTTCTTTGTCCATTCGTCTACTGAAGGGCATCTGGGTTCAATCTCTGGCACCATGAAAAACAAATAAATTATAAAATCTATAGTTGGGCCTTGGTTCCACAGTTTAGCTATTGTGAATTGTGCTGCTATAAACATTGATGTGTCTGTGTCCCTGTAGTATGCTGTTTCTAAGTCATTTGGGTGTAGGCCGAGGAGAGGGATAGCTGGGTTATGTGTGGTTCCATTCCCAACTTTCCAAAGAATCTCCATACTGCTTTCCATATTGGCCCTTTTTATTTTTTGAGACTAGGTTTTACTAAGTTGCTGAGGCTGGCCTTGAACTTGTGATCCTCCTGCCTCAGCCTGAGTGTGCTGGGACTATAGGTATGTATGCCATCTTGCCTGGCTATGGGCTTCAAATTTCTGTCCTGGGGATAGGTTATAATTTAATTATTTGGGGTGATTTATATGCAGTTATCATAAAAGAAGAGCCCAACTGTAGATTTTATTATTTATTTATTTTTTCATGGTGCCAGATTGAACCCAGGGCCTTGGGCATGTGAGGCACTCTACCAACTGAGCTGTATCCCCAGTCCCCATTTTTAGGTATTTAAAAATAATCTTTTGAGGTCTTTTTGTTGTTCAAAAAAATGTTTTCCTGAATATGCTAGCCTATTAATAAAATAAATAGTGAGGCGGGGAAACAGAATACAGAGTGAAAAGCAGTTATGTTTTGGGTCTGTTTACGTCATGGTGTCATGGGTTGGAGTGGATGACAGAGGAAAGATGGAATTTAACTCCCTTTCCCATTGAGCATTTTTTAGCAGAACACTTGCTTTTCTGAACCCTAGTGCTGAGTGGAGGGGAGAACTGCAAGAAGTGATGAGGGATTGCCAACTGCCAGTCTGTACCGGCATCTGCCTTCTCTCTATTAGAACTTCAGGGTTTGCAAATAGTGCCCTAGGCAGAAATGTAGGGGCTGTACAAAGGGAAACAGTTACTTAAGTCAGACGCTCTTTGTTCATGAGTGATATTGGAATGTGCCTGGGGAGGGCTCAGATACACAGAAATTTGACTCTGTGGGGCCCCAGTGACTCAACCCGCTGTGAACTGTCACTTCAGCAAAGTGAGCTAGCAGCTAGCCTGGGGGCCCGAGTGCTCTGGGAAACACTGAAGATCAGATACTGTACTGAGAAAGGGTGTGTCCTGGCTTTCTGGTTAATGCTGTGGGACCCTCTGGTGGCCACAGAGAGGCTCTGCAGTGGGTTGCTTTCTCTTGAGTGGCCCAGCAGAAAAGGGGCCGGGCGCTGTGCCTGGAATCCAGATGACAGAATGCAGGCTGGGAAGATTCCAGCTTGAGACGGAGCTGGGATGTAGGTTGGCCCTGCCTGTTTACTCATGTCTTGTAAGGAAAGTCGTGCTCAGTGTGCAAGATGCTAAAAACAAAGCGGCAATAGAAAAGAAAGGGGAAATGGAGAGTGAGGTGGAACAGTCTGGTGCTAGGTGGATCAGAACCTCACTTTGGGCACAGAATCCCAATTTTCATTTTATTTTATTTTTGAACCCAGGGATACTCCAATGCCATGCTATATCTTCAACCCTTTGTGTTTTTACTTTTTGAGACAGGATCTTGCTCCATTGCCAAGGCCAGTCTTGAACTTGTGATCCTCCTGCTTTACCTTCCCGAGGAGCTGGGATTCCAGGTGTGTGCCACCATACCTGACTGTCAGTCAGCTTTCAAGTAAATTCATTTAGGCAGTTTTGAGCATTATTATTATTATTTTCAATATTTAATTGATTTTATTTTTAAAATACATGACAGCAGAATGCATCACAATTCTTATTACACATATAGAGCACAATTTTTCATATCTATGTTTGTATATAAAGTATGTTCACACCAATTCATGTCTTCATACAGGTACTTTGGATAATGATGACCATTATATTCCACCATCATTGCTAATCCCCTGCCCCCACTTCCCCTCCCACCCCTCTGCCCTATCTAGAGCTCGTCTATTCCTCCCATGCTCCCCACCTCCCTGCCCCTTTATGGGTCAGTCACCTTATATCAGAAAAAACATTTGGCATTTGTTTTTTTGGGGGGATTGGGTAACTTCACTTAGCATTATTTTCTCCACCGCCATCCATTTACCTGCAAATGCCAAGATTTTATTCTCTTTTATTGCTGAATAATATTCCATTGTGTATATATGCCACAGTTCTTTAATCTATTAATCTATTGAGGGGCATCTAGGTTGGTTCCACAGTTTAGCTATTGTGAATTGTGCTGTTATAAACATTGATGTGGCTGTGTCCCTGTAGTGTGCTGTTTTTAAGTCCTTTGGGTGTGGACTGAGGAGTGGGATAGCTGGGTCAAATGGTGGTTCCATTCCCAGTTCCAAGGAATCTCCATACTGCTTTCCAGTTTTGAGCATTATTAGGATTCTCCTCATCCCTGCACCTGTCCTACATATTCTGAAGCCAGAGTGCCAGGCTATTGGAGGATGTGCTTGCTGGTAATCAGTGGGACATTTTCGAAGTCTATATTGGTCAGATCACATTAGGACAAAAATGTTCTTCATGACTAGCCTACTGAAAATTTACTTAATAATTTCATAGTTCACAAAATTCTGCTTTTTATAATCACCTCAAGATGTTGTTTAGGGTCAGGGGTGTAGTTTAGTGGTACAGCATATGTTTAGCCTATCTAAGGCCCTAGCACCCCCCAAAATATTTTATATTGATTAGTGTTAGGATATAGTAATATTTTATTGTGGTTTATTATATTGCAATATAAATTTACATCTATTATATATAGCATACATCATATCATACAATATTCTTATAGTGTGTTCTACTGTTTAATCTCTAAGTCTGGCCAAAGTCCTGTAAGATAGATGCTAATTCTGGTTTTGGATGGGGAATGAGGTCAGTGGGGTGCAGTCACTTCCTAAGGGTGAACATTCATATGACCCTACTGAACCCAGATAAGCGGTCTCAAAGCCGCCCCTCTGGCCACCACCCCCATCTTTCCTTGGGCGGAGCAACAACGGTGGGAGCTGCTTGGGAACATAGCCACCACCTGGGCCGGAACGCCAGGAATGCTCACCAGTCACTCTGATGGGCGGCAGTGTGGGTGGCGGGTGTGGCGCGAGGGTGCGTGGTAGGACAGCATGGATTCAGAACGGCAGAGGTGAGTTTTGAAGGCTGGGTAGACCCCACTGGGGCAAGAGTGGGGCTGACAGCGGAGTTGGGTAAGAGCATGGTGGTGCTCTGGGGGTGAAGGTGGGAGAAGACCAGGGCTGGGAGAGACGGAGGTGAAGCAGGAGGTGATGAAGCCCTGACCCAGACATGGTGGTGGTGAGAGTGGGCAGGAGGGAGGGGAGGGAGAGAAACTGCTGGAAGGATCTGTAGGGCTAACACAGCTGAGACTCAGGCCTGAGGGAGAGGAGGGAAGGCACCATCTGGAAGTTTCCAGACCAGGCACCTGGAGATGCCGTGGGGAGGCACTGGGCTGGGAAGGAAGGTGCTCTTGGTCTCAACTTGCCGGTCTCACCCCTGGCACCGTGGCCTGCCAGGGGGACTGTAGATTGGTTCTCCCAGTTTTCACTCTGTGGAGAGCTGCTTCCTCGGGGCGTCTGATGGCTCCCTGCACCCTGCATGGCCGGGCGGGGATTCGCAGGATGCAGAGCTCCGTTGTCTGTGGAGAGCTGTAGGCTTGGGAGTTGGGTGCAGCTGCTGACAGGGTGCCGTGGGGGATGCACAGACCCAGGTGACCCAGGCCTTGCACTTGAGGAATTCACACTCCTGCTGAGGAGACAGGCTACAAGGGAAGGCGACCAAGGGAGCCACGGTAGATCTATGGCTGAGGACTCATTGAGAGCCAAACCAGACAACCTCGAGTCTGGCCAGAGGTCATTTCCACCACGAAGCTCCCTGACCTCCTCTCTACTGGGATTGGACGGTGCTCTAGGGGCTCCCTTAGCGTCTCTAGGCCCCATCACAGAGCAGAGAGATCACCCTGTGACCTGTTCGTCTCCCTTAATGCCTCTAGATTGTCTTGGTGCTGTGTGCTCTCAGTGGATGCTGACAGCAAGTGGAAACCAGTGGTCCTCAAGGGGGAGAGTGGGCCCGTCTTGGAATGTGCCTGCCCTGTACTTAAGGATCCTACTGGGGCATCTGAGGGGAAGAGTAGACTGACACCCCGTACACCATCTCAATTGAGCATCCTCAGTTTCTTTCTGTCTCTCATCTTTAAAAATGCCTTCGAATCTCTGGCCTATTCCAGCAAGTACACGGGTAAGGGTCCTGCATGTTTTAAAGGACGTTCAAACTTATCAGATTTATTTATTTATTTATTTTTTAGTTTTTGGTGGACACGACATCTTCGTGGTGCTGAGGATGGAACCCAGTGACTCACGCATGCCAGGCGAGCACTCTACCACTTGAGCCACATCCACAGCCCAAACTTCTCAGCTTTAAAGGGTGACGGTAGATGCATTGGCCATGAGCATTGTCAGGGCCTATTAATGACAGAAAAGGTTCCTGTTATGAGAGACCTGTCCGTCAACTTGACCCAAGGAGACTCTGGTTGTTGCTGTAGTGCAGAGCTGAGCACAGAGATATCTGAACCAGATAAAGTAGTCAGGGGAGGCTTCCTGGATGAGGTGGGCATGCAGGTAATCTTGAAGGATGAGTATGAGTTAGGCAGGTGAGGAAGGTAGGGTAATGAAGGGTGAGGGGAGAGGCAGCTGGAGAAATACAGACAGTTGTAGATTTGGGCAGGGGTTGCCGGTATTTAGAAGTTGCAGGAGGACAGGACATAGAGACTACAAAGGGCCAGATCACAAAGATGCTGTGGAGGATCGCAAGTTTGAGGACAGCTTCAGTAACTTAATGAGGTCCTGTCTCAGAAATTAAAAGGCCTGGGGATGTAACTCAGGCGTAAAGTGCCCTTGGATTCCATCCCCAGTACCAAAAAAAAAAAAAAAAAAAAAAAGAAAAAAAAAAAGAAAGTAGCCATGGAGGGAAAAATGGAAAGTACAGAAACAAAAAGAAAAAATAAAAGGGACCTCCAGAGATGGTCACTGTCTGTAACTTGGTGCACACGTTTGGAGGAGGTCCGTGTGTGTACGAGGTCAGATCCTGGCTACGTACACGGGTGTCCGCGGATCAGCATCTGCAGCGACATCTCCTGGGAGCTTGGTGCAAGTGCAGCATCCAAATCTGCAGCAGAAAGGAGCTCTGAAGTGCTTCTAGGCTGCGGGGAAGGAGTGCAGAGGAGAGGGAGAGCCCTGCTGACAGAGGGTAGGGGGGCCTCCTGGAAGACCTAAAGTCGATTTTTCAGAATATGCGAGATTGGGCCGAATCGACGGGCGAACGGTGACGAATGTCTGAGCAGTCAAGATGGAGCCTTGGAGTCAGGCCGACGCTGTCTTGTCTGCTCCTTATTCACCCTGAGACCTGGGGAAGTGCCCAGCCTCTCAGGGCCTCTCTTTCCCCATCTGTAAAACGAGCTTTTATTATGACTGTTCAGAGGAGTAAATGAGAGAATGGGCGTGCAGCTCCTGACGGTGTGCGCATGCCTAGTGCTCCTTGTCATGAGCTGCGACCATCGTTAACTACTACTAATACCTACGGCAGGGGCGACACCTGGTACCCGGGAGCCACATCAGATGTCGATTTTGGTACAGATTTTCCATGATAAAAAAAGAGACAGGAAGTAAAAAAAAAATAACCATTTGTGTCTATTCTATCTCCATTTTCTAGCTAAAGAGGGAGACTCGGAGGTCTTCAGGTCACTTAACTGAAGGGTGGCAGGTGTGAGGCCAGTCCAGGTTATCTAGGGCACAGGAAAGACTGTGTGTTGTTGTGGGAGTCCAGGAAGGAGGAGGTGATTTCAGGGCTGTGGGGCCATCGGCAGTGTCCACCCATTCTGCGAATCAATGAGAGCTGTTGGCCAGGTGATCAAGTAAGGACCTGTGTGACCCTGGGGAAAATGATTTCAGCACTGGAGAAAAAGCTTAGTCCAGGAGGGAGGAAGTGGGGAGGCTGAGGCGGCGTTGACGAAGCGACCTCCGTTGCCTGCTTGGTATTCATTTATCCCCTTCTCAACGTTCACATTTGGGTTTCTTTGTCTGCTGGAAGTCCGTCTGTCTGGGCCCAGGCTTTGCAATGCTCCCGAGTTCCTGACTTTGTTTTGCATTCCTACCGGAGCCGTGATGCCATCACAGATCATAAATAATGACAGTGGTGACGCTCAGCCACCCCCAGGAAGGTAAGAAATGAATGTCTCTCTCAGCTTCGGTTGTGTTCTCAGCTGAGGAGGTGGAACAAGGAACCGTGGCTTCTCTCTGCGTTGGCTGCCTGTTTTTCACTGGCTGCGGGAGCCACTCGCAGCCCATTTCCCAGCCAGTGCAGACTTGCCTCCCCCCAGTCTTCATCTTGACTTGGGCCATCCAGGAATGCTTTCAGTGGTGCCTGCGGGAGATTTAGGAGATTAGGGAGCGCCAGAAACAAAGCCATGAATTATGGCAGTTGCTGCACAGGTGTGGCCCTCTCCGTTTCTGTCTGAATTCCCATGACATCTTTCATCAGGTCCCAGGACAGTACAATAGGGTCACTGTGAGGTGGATGTGGTGAGTCAGCCAGGTCTTCCTGAGGTGCGGTGAGACAAGGGGAGTTTCTCCCCTATTTTCTTTGGAGCCCAGCCACAGATTGGTAGTGGAACACCCTGCTTCAGCATCCTTGATGTATTTGCATGGCTGTGTATCTTATTTATGGAATTTGGTTCTTGTTCTTGTTTTATGCATTCAATTTCATGCCTAATTTATTTGAACTTTTAAACGTACTCACACTAAATTCCTTCCAGGTTGCTCTCTCTTGTTGTGTGGGTGTAGAGTCTCTTGGTGCATGTGGGGAATCATTCATTGCTTATGCAGTGTGATGTTGGCCTTGGATCCTGTTTTAGAGGGATTTGTTCCCTATCTTCCAAAGGGGCCAGAGGCACTCCATGTGGGGTCTTTGCATTTGTGCGGGGTGCTTGGTGCTTTGGAATAGCTTTCAGTTAGTTTCCAAGCCTGGGGATCCTGGGCCGGGGGTAGTATGTCCAGAAGCAAGGGCCCAGAGGTGATTTCTCATCCAGAGCCTCGTCCTTGGATGACAGACTGGGTTTTCCGGTGTAGTCGGTGAGCTGTCTCCTTAGTGGAGAGCTCAGGCCCTGCTGTCCACCGCAGCCCAGGGCCACACGGCCTCCACAAGGGCACTGTCACAGCTACAGCTCCCTTTTTTATTTCGGGCACTTGGACATTTCTTTTTCTGTCTTTTAATTGCTTTTAATTGGCGGGGGCATGCGGGGGAATGCTATTTTTTGTTTTGTTTTTTGGTGCATCAGTTTTCCCCCACGGATTTTATTCGTGCTTTGTAATTATACCCAGCGGTGGGATTCCCTGTTACGTATTCCTACAGGCCTATGACCAACGACATCGTTTGGCCAATATCATTCTCCTGTATTTCCCCCTCCCTGCCCTTCTTTCTCCTCCTGGTCTCTTTCCTCTCGTCTACCCATCTCCCTGGGGATCGGGGGTGGAGGGTGGGGAGGGTTCTATTTTATCCAGCATTATCTGTAGTAGAAAAAGGGCTTTTTGTATCTATTCTACTCTCAATCTTTGTACAATCTTTATAGAAGTTCTACCATCATAGCCCAAATCTTCATCAAAAAAGAACAGATGTTTGATATTTTTCTTAAAAAGCAAACTACACTGTCATGTTCCTCAAGACTAAAACACTCAGGGTCACTCCAGGTGAACTGGGCTGCACAAAATAACCGCACAGGAGACAGAGATACCTTTTTCTTTGGGGGTCCTGTGGCGGCTCCTCTGACCTTAAGGCTCCACAAAAAGAGAGAGCAAGCACATGCTGACCCCTTTTATTGAGGAGAAGCCATTCAAATGAGGCAGGGGGTCAGGTTTCAGGGGGCTGAGTCTATCTTCCTGATGTCCACTGTCAGCAGGTTGACTGACACCTGGGCAGGCCACACCCTAGGGCACAGTAAGAGAAGGGGACACACTAAGGGAGTTTCCATGGAACATTCTATCCCAAACAGGGCAAAGGGGTACTATCACAAAGGGACAGGTGGGTGTAATTCGATCCCTGGGGCTGCAGGAAGGCACACCTATGTCTGAAGACACTTTGTGCTACTTCGAGGAGGACGCGGCAGCGTCCAGGTCACTACGGAAGAGACCAACAGAACCTCTTCCAATCACGGGAAGGAGAATGCCAGTCATTCAGCGCGGCAGCCCCCCCACCTACTATACACTGGATTTAGTAGTTATTTCTCAGATATGACTGACACCAAAAGCACAAACAACAAAAGAAAGAATCATCAAAATTAAAAACTTTGGCTGGGTATGATGGTGCATGGCTGCAATCCCAGCTACTTAGGGGGCTGAAGCAGGAGGAAGTTTAGCAACTTGTCTTAAAAAAGGACTTGGGATTGGGATATAGCTCAGTGGTAGAGTACTTGCTTAGTATGTGCAGGGCCCTGGGTTCAATCTCCAGTACTACAAAAATACAAAAACCAATACAAGACAAAAATTAAAAACTTCTGTGCATCAAAGGACATTACCAATAGAGTGAAAAGGCATCCGACTAATGTGGGAGAAAATATTTGCAAATTATTTATTTGATAAGGGCTTACATCTGGAGTATAACAAAACTCAACAAAACCACAAACACAAAAACAAAACAGAAAGAGAACTTGATTCAAAAAGGGGGGGGGGGCTGGAGGTGTAGCTCAGTGGAAGAGCATTTTGTGCCTATCATGCACAAAAAATAAAATGGACATAGGACTCAAATAGATATTTTCCAAAAGAAGGTATACAAATGGCCAAGAGGTGCATGAAAAGATGCTCAACATCACTAATCATTAGGGAAGTGCAAATCAATACCAGAGTGAGACCCACTGCACACAGATTATGATGACCATTATTTAAAAAACAGAGAATAGCAAGTGTTGGTGAGAAGGTAGAGACACTGGAACCCTTGTGCATTGCAGGGGGAATGTAAAATGGTGTAGGCACTGTGGAAAAATGGCATGGCAGTTCCTCAAAATTTAAAAAATAGAATTATAGATGGTCAGCAGTTCCAGTTCTGGGTATGTACCCTAAAGAATTGAAAGCAGGGACTTGAGCAGATGTTCACACACCTGTTTATAGTAGCATCATTCACAATAACCTACAGGTGGAAGCAATCCAAAAGTTCATTGATAGATGGGTGGATGAAAATGTGGTATATACATATAATATGGTATATACATATAAATATATGATTTGAATGTTTGCATCCCCTCTGAAATTCACAGGTCAAAATGTAATCCCCAGTGTGATAATTGGGGATTGGGCCTAATGGAAAGTGTCTAGGTCATGAAGACTTGTCTCGTGAATGGATTACTGCTGCTATGGAAACGGCCGTGGGAGTGGCTGGCTGTCTTCTACTCCTCTTCCAGGTGAGGAACAGTGTTTCTCCCTCCAGTGAACGCAGACATTCAAGGCACCATTTTGGAAGCGGAGGAGACTGGGTCTTTACCAGGTACCGAACCTGCTGGCACCTTAATCTTGGATTTCCCAGCCTCCAGAACTGTGAGAAATAAACTTGTGTCATTTATAAATTAATTTACAAATCAGCCTACAGTATCCTATTATAGCAACATAGATTAAGGCACAATGGGATATAATATTTTCTTTAAAAAATTAGATCCTCCCACATGCTCCAACATGAAGGAATCTGGAAGACATGATGTAAGAGGCCAGACTCCAAAGGACCAGTACTGTAGGATCCCACCTAGGTTCAGATAGCCAGTAGAACGGCTCTTACAAAGGGACAGGGGAGGAAAGACATGAAAGACTATTGCTTGATGGGTACAGGGTTTCAGCTTGGGAAGAAGAGAAAATCATGGAGACCTACAGTCAAGTTCACACAACAATGTGAATCGACTTAATGCGTTGAACTGGACACATAGAGGTGGATGCATGTCAAATTTTTATGTTCTCTGTGTATACCCACATTTAAGGATATAGTAAAGTTTTTCAATAAATTAACATAGTAAATTAAAAGGAAAAAGGTCTCCCTGAATTTGTGCTGACCCCTTATTCTCTGCCTGTCCCGGGGGCACTGTGTGGTAGGGAAACGCCCATCCCGCCCCTCTGCAATGTCCACTTTCCACACTTCCCTGCCCTGCTCAGCCTTCCAGCTGTGTGGCCAGGAGAGGCATCCGCAGGACACCAGGAGATGGGCACGGGCTTTGCTCCCCTGTCCCCCCTGCCAGGGTGTGGCTCACGGGGGCTGTGTTTCCACCATGGCCTCAGCACCTGTGAGAGGCCCCTTCTGGCTGGGCGGTGGCTCTCGGTGGGTTCCAAGACCACGCCCCTGCCTGGTCCGGCCTGGCCTAGAGGTGGGAACAGCTTCCTAATCTTGCTAGTCTTGGTGCTTTGCCACCTCTTGATCTTATCCCTGCCCACTTCTTTGTGAACAGTCCCTTCATTAAACTTTTCGATGACCCATTCGGTGTACCTGTTTCCTGTGGGGACCCTGATGGATGCATCATCTAGCATTCATTCATTCAGCACATTTTTTTTTTTTTTTTGGCTACTAAGTTCTCGACACCACATTAAGTATCATTGATACAAAAATGCATTTAAGTAGGTTCATGTTCGTGAGCTCAAAGTCAGATTGAGGGGGGCAGATAAGTAAAAACCTGGTGACAACACAGAGTGTCTTCCAGGTGGGGGTAAGGGCTGAGCACAGTGGGGGTGCAGAATAAGGGCATAGAATGAGCTCTGGGTAAGGGTGGTGTTGTGGAAGGCTGCTGGGGAGGTGACACCAGTGTGCTTTATAGGACAGGTGGGAACAAGTGGGAAGGAGTCCAAGTGCTCTCAGAGCAGCCAGGATGTGCATGAAGGCGCAGAGGTGTGCACTATAAGGTGAGTTCGAGCCTGGTGCCGAGGTTTGTGTATGTTTGAGTGTGGCCCCAGGGTTTCCTGTGTTGAAATTTAATTCCCATGGTGAAGAGTAAAATGGTGGAGGTCAGTCCAGCTATTGAAGGATACAGAAAATCACGTCCCCCAGGAAGGACACAGCCCCTGAGCACGTACTATTTCCCTTATCTGTCATCGTTCCTCCAGTTGCTCAAGGCCTCTCTTCCTGCCGCCTCAGAAATTTCTCCTGCTATGACTCAGCCAAAATTCACCTGCCTGCCCAAAGCCTGCCAGGAGTAGTTGTCTCCTCCCAGGGCCTGGTCTTCCTAAAACGCTAAAAAACCCTGACCCTTGCTGCAGCCCCCACCATTTTCTACCCTGAAAATGTGCTCCTCCGATGCCTGAGTGAGTGATCGACTCCGCTGCTTCATAAAAGGCAGGGCTGATCCCTTGAGGCCAGCCCCTGTTTGGTCATCTTTGCTGGAAACTCTGGTGTTTAGAGGTGGGGCCTTGGGGATTCCTGATTAGGGTTAGATAAATTCACCAAGGTGGACCGACCCCATGATTAAATCCCTGGTGTCCTTCTAAGAGGGAGAGAGTCCAGAACACACGCACACGCGCACACACACACACACACCTGCAGGCACACACCTGCACACACATCCTCGCTGACTCTTCTCATGTGACGTCCCGTGTTGTCTTGGACTCTGCCAGCAAGGAGGCCATCACCAGAGGTGGCCCCTCCATCTTGAATCAGAACCATGAGCTGAAATAAATCTCCTTCCTTTATCCCTCCCCGGTCTGTGGCATTGCCAACAGGAACAGGAAATGGACAGTTCAGAGAGAGAGAGGCTGTTCTGGTGAAAGCAGAAAGGGAGGTTGAGAGGTGGGCAGGGAGCAGGCTCCTGGGCCCCAACGGCTGTGGACTCCCTTCTGCATGTGAAGAGGAACCCCAGAAGGAGCCTGCTTTCTTTAGTCCCAGGGTGGAGAAAGGAATGGAAGAGGTCAAGATGGGGCAGGGAAAAGAGTAAGAGCTTACTGCAAAATGGTAGAGGCCTTCTCTCTGCAGGGTGGGGACCAGGAATTGGTTCTGTTAATTCAACAAAAATTGATTAAGATGGGTATTAAAATGAGTATTCATAAAAATTATAATATTTGAAATATTTACTTCAAGTTAAAACATGTGCATTTACCAATACTTGCTATATTGCCTTTTCTTGCATAAATGACACTTGTAGTGATTTTCAGTTCCCTTTTATCAAGAGGAGAACTTAGAGACACTTTTACTCAGGCAATCTGAGTAAAAGACACTTCTAGATTTTTATGAGTTGCTTTTTTTCAGTTTTTAGTTGCCTTGGCTATACTCGTGTTGACTGCAGTTCTCTTTAGTGAATTTCTCTAATCAAGTCTTTGAAAATAATTCACTTTGGCTTTCATAAATAAAACAACTGTCTGCACTCATTTGCTATTAATTTTTGGAATATTTAAATTACATGTTATAAGAATAAGCACAACTGATTCAAACAGGTTTGGGACGAATAACAAATATTCTGCTGGGACACCTAGTTCCACTGGGGAATGGCTCACATATTTATGGGTTACTAGAGTTATCTTTTTGCCTTGGGCAATTGTGGCTCTGTGTGGGGGACTGAACCCATTGTTCTTCCACAAAGCCACACCCCCAGACTTTAAAAAAAAATTTGTTTTAAAAAATTTTAGAGAGGGTCTTTCTAAGTTGCCGCAGCTAGCCGTGACCTTTCTGTCCTCTTGTCTCATTCTCCTAGGTCACAGGGATTGCAGGTGTATGCCACCGCCCAGCAGCATTTTTTTTTTTTTAAATAGAAGGAATGGAGACATTCTGCATTTGTTTTTTAGGGATTGGCTAGCTTCACTTAGCATAATCTGCTATAATACCATCCATTTCCCTGCAAATGCCATGATTTTATTATTTTTTAGTGCTGAGTAATATTCCATTGTGTATAAATGCCACATTTTTTTAATCCATTCATCTGTTGAAGGGCATCTGGGTTGGTTCCACAGTCTAGCTATTGTGAATTGTGCTGCTATGAACATTGATGTAGCTGTGTCCCTGTTGTATGCTCTTTTTAGGTCTTTTGGGTATAGTCCGAGAAGGGGAATAGCTGGGTCAAATGGTGGTTCCATTCCCAGCTTTCCAAGGAATCTCCATACTGCTTTCCAAATTGGCTGAACCAATTTGCAGTCCCACCAGCAATGTACAAGTGTACCCTTTTCCCCACATCCTCGCCAGCATTTGTTATTGTTTGACTTCATAATAGCTGCCAATCTTACTGGAGTGAGATGGTATCTTAGGGTGGTTTTAGTTTGCATTTCTCTGATTGCTAGAGATGGTGAGCATTTTTTCATGTATTTGTTGATTGATTGAATGTCTTCTTTGATATAAGGGGGGCAACTCAAAACAGCAGGGAGGAAGAGCATGAGAAGAAGATTACCATTAAATAGGGAAGAGAGGTGTGTGGGAATGGGAGGGAGAAGGGGAATTGCATGGGAAGATGGTAGGAGACCCTCATTGTTATGCAAAATTACCTATAAGATGGTGTGAGGGGGAAGAAAAAAGAGAGAGAGAGAAACTTGTCACAGTAGATTGGGTGGAGAGAGGGGACAGGAGGGGAGGGGGGGGGATAGAAGGGCAGCACAATACAATAGACACTAGTTTGGCCCTATGTATAAACGTGGCTGTATAACCAATGTGATCCTGCAATCTGTACACGTGGAAAAATAAGATTCAGATTACGTACCCCATTTGAATCAAATGTATGATATGTCAAGATCATTGTAATGTTTTGAGCAACTAATAAAATAATTTAAAAAAAATCACCGATGGAGATATGCATAGAGATGGAAAAAAATAATCTCCTATGAACCCATGCACATATATCACTTAAGTAACCATAATAAAATATGTCACTGAAAAAAATCATGATATTAATGAAAAAAAAAAGAAGGAATGGAGAGATGGTTAAGTAGGTCAGCTAGGATTCTGAAGTAAGGCACTGAGGGTGGAAAGGAGGGGTGATCTCCAGGTGCTCGGTTTGGCCAGGTCAGGTCAAGGATGACGCAATTCACTGAAATCAGGAATGAGAAGAAGGCCGGTTTCTGGGAGAAATGGGTAAAGTTCAGACATGTTTGTTGTATTAGAGGTGTGTGTCCTTCTGTGTGCTTGTCCCTTGTTTTTGTAGCATCCATTGCCCCTTCCTTCTAAAACAACCCACGATCTGCTCTTCCTACTTCTTGGTTCTCATAGTTTGGTGGGGGCTACCCCAGTCCTGAGAGTCCAGGGCACGTTGGCCTGAGTTAATGAGTACACTGCATTCCTTGGGAAACAGTGAAGGGCCTAGGGCTGGTCACATGATCTAAGTTGGTCCAAATGGAGGAGCTCTCAGTACCTTTGCTGAAAATTCTAGGATGGAGGTGGTTATTTTATTCCCCTTTCCTAGTGGATCAGAATCTGAGAGGCTGTAGCCCTAGAAATGCTGCTGGCCGCTTCAAGACCCCCTGGAAGGGCTCTGAGAATGGAGCCAACACTCAAGAAGCAGAGCCAGGGAAGCTCTGCTAACGCTAGAGCCACCCCCGATTCTCCAGTAACTTGAGCCAATAGATTCCTGCTTTTGCTTAAAGCAATGTGAATGGAATTTTCTATCAATAAGAATCATCCTAATGGTGAGAGGTAGAGGCGCTACGTTGAATAGATAAGCTTGGAATTCTAGAGAGAGATTTGAGCTGGGGATAGAGAATTATTGTTGGTCAGCAGCTCACAGATCAGAGCCGTGAGTTGGAGGTTATCCAGGGAAAATAGAGTTCCCTGACTATGGTCTACAGATTATTGTATGAAAATCATTTGGTGGGCAAATTTTTAAAAAGGTAAAGTAGGAAATGAAGGCGGGAAGGTAGCACACCCTTTTTAAAAGTTAGTGAAGTGGTGGGAAGGAGGCGTGTAGGATGTGGGGTCAGGAAGGTACCCCTGTAACAGGGTCCAGTTCCAGGGATGTCAGCGATCCCATCCTCGGAGCGGTCCTTACTTTCAGTGAGTAGATTCTTGCTATGCAGCTTGTGGAGTGGATGTTAGAAGGCTGCCATTTATCCCCGTATCTTCGTATCCACACTCTGGTGTTAGAGCCATAACTCTAACTGTTCAGTCCAGCAAAGGTGACCTGCCGGGTTTCAGTTCTCGCAACTAAAAGGCTCAGGGGTCACTCCAGTTGAACTGGGCTGACTGGGCTGCACGAAATAACCCCACAAGAGACACAAATACCTTTCTCTTTGGGGTTGCTGTGACGGCTCCTCTGACCTTAAGGGTCCGCAGAAAGAGAGAGCGAGAGCACGTGCTGACCCCTTTTATTGAGGAGAAGCTACTCAAATGAGGCAAGGGGTCAGGTTTCAGGGGGCTGAGTATCTTCCTGATGTCCACTGTCAGCAGGTTGACTGACACCTGGGTAGGCCACACCCAAGGGCACAGTAAGAGAAGGGGACACACACAAGGCACTTCCATGGAAGATTCTATCCTAAACAGGGCAAGGGGTTATATTACAAAGGAACAGGTGAACATAGCTCCACCCATGGGGCTGTAGCAAGACACACCCATGCAGGAGACACTGACCCTCGAACCCAAGAAGGGTGCCACATTTCTGCGACTGAGCGCCTCAGCACCCAGCCAGGGTGTGTAACTCAGTCACGTGTGAGGTTGGCCTCCCACAGCGCCCATGCCTTGTTACACAGGTCTGCGTCTTTGATCTTGCCGGCTGACCCTCTGTTACCTTCCCAGCTCTCACACTTTAATGAAGCAAGCCTGGGAAGGCTGGCATGGCAAGGAACTGAGGTGACCGTTGACCGCTGGCCAGGTAAAGGCTGATGTCCCCAGCCCTTGAGGAACTGGATCTTGCCAGCAACCATGGGAGCCAGGGAGCAATTCTTTCCCCAGTCAATCCTCAGAGAGGTTTTAAGTCAGTCCTGGGTGACACTTGGACCTTGTAGGAGACCTTAAAGCAGAAGATCCAATTACGCCACGTCCAGACTCTCAACGCAGGGAAACTGAGATCGCAAACCGCGTTGCTCGAAGTCATGAAGTTTGTGGTCATCCACAGCGATCGATATCAAACACACAGCTGTAATTTTTAAAATACATCCTGGCTGATTCCCTAACCACCCACATAATGGTGATTTCAAACATTTTTAATCTTAAGTTTATCATCTTTGGTTTCTCCAATGAAAGAGGTAAAACAAAACAAAAGACTTCCACACCTTCAAGTTGCTCCCTTAGATAGTTCTTTTTTGGTCAAAATTATTGACTCTTAAAATGTGTCTGCACCCAAAACTTCCCGCATCCTTCCCGCCACTCGGTTCAGAGCCCCTGGCGTTCTTACACTTGCTCTTGGCGTTCTGTTGAGACGTTCCCTCCGCTAGACACTGGCCCTACAGCTTTATCTTCCTGACCATTCGATCACTCTATGAATAACAGAGTGTGGTGTCCAGTCATGGTATGGGGGGGGGGGTGAGGATGCGACAGTAAACAAGACCGACATACACTTCGCCCAGAGGAAGTGCTATGGGGAGGTTCGTGGCACCATCCCATGAGGAAGGGATCTCATCCCAACTAAGGAGTTGAGCAAAATGTCCTGGAGAAAAGACCATCTAGGCTGGGCCATGGAGGGTTCGGGGTGAGGATGGTCAGGGTGCTCAGGCAGAGCTCAGGTCAGGAGGGAGGGAAGTAGACAAGCTCAGGGTGGCTGGGATTTAGAGGGCATGTGTGGGAGGGGGCCGGGAAGGGAGGTAAGAAGAGGTGGTGAGCCAAGGCGGGTGGCCTGTGCCCGGCTGCACATGCCCGAGGGCACAGACGGTCCACTGAAGGGCAGGCATCTGGAGGGCATTCGGGCAAGAGGAGGGGAACGGACTGGAGAGGGGCAAAGCCAGGGGCGGAGGCTAGTTAGGGAACGGCTACCTTGACCAGGTGAACACGGGTGTGCCCCGGGAAGGGAGGGCTGGGGAGGGACTCAGGGGATATTTAGGTGGAGAAATGGAGCGAGGCATGAAGGAAAAGAAGATGTCAAAGCTGATCGCCACGTCCCTGGGTGGGACACCTAGGTGGACAGAGGTGGCATTTCTTGACTTGGGGATCATTGGTGGAAGGCACCTGCGAAGATGGTGAGTGCATTCTGGGATGTAATGAGCTCAAGAACGCAAGCTTCTTCAGGATGAGAACCTTCTTCACCCTCTTTCTCCCTGTGCCTGAACCCAGAACCTGACGCACACCTTATCAGGGAATAGTTTCCATAAATAAATACACAAAAACAAGACACGCTTATCGTGCTATGTGGAGACGCCTGGGAGAAAGCTTTGACGCTTGGGAGCTAGAACTGGGAGACACATGTGAGTGGTCCCTGGTCCCTGTGGTACCTGGAGACACAGAGGAGGCCACAGTCACAAGGAAGAGGAGTGAGAGGGAGAAAGGCTTGGCATGGAAGCCCCGGGAGCATCATTGGCATTTAAAGGAGGCTGAGTGTTTCGCGGGGCTCCCCAGCGCTGCCCTCGGAATCATGTTCTCTTCCCCTTTGGCTCTGTCAGCTGCCTGCTATTTTTCCATCTCTTCCTGCCACAGTGTTCTTTGGGATGACACTTCTTTCCAGACAGGGTCTAACCCTCAATGGAATATGAAGATTTAGTGGCTACAGATCCTCCCATTGTGCTGCCAAAAAATTAAGGAACTCAGATATCTGAAAAATTTGGGACCAGCTAGTCTGAGACACTAGCTTTCATTTTAGAATCTTAGAGCCCCAAACCACCTCAGAAATGGTGTGACCCCTTCTACGTACACAGGAATCAACCATGATCCGGAGAGGTTTTTTTTCCCTAATTAGTTAAGACTCACAGACGGATAAAGAATCAGAGGCTCTCTGGAAACACACTGCTTCCCCCAGTGCTTCTCAGGGATGATCCTGTTACTAGACAGGGGTCTGAGGGTGTCCCTCCAAGGAAGCAGTGGGACTCTCAGCCAAGTGGGTCCTGCTGAAGAGTTCCAGGATGTGCTGAAAGCAAGGCGCAGGCAAAGATTCACTGAAGGGCAGCAGAGCGAAGGCGCACACGCCCAAAGGCAGGGTGCAGATACCCGCTGCCTCTCAGACAAGAGGAGTGACTCAGCCTGGGTTGAGCTCTCTGACTGCATATGAGATTTCCCTGGGAAATGTGCAAGTTCCCAGGCAAGTTTTTTTTTTTTTTTTTTTTTTTTTTAAATCGAGTCCCTTGTCAGTCATTTGATACTGGGGGTCAGGCAGACTAGCCATAAATCAATTAAATTTAAACTGATTGTGCTTTTGTTCTCGTAGACCTGATGCAGGCGTATGCTCGAGGTTCTGTGAATCTAACAGAGACAGCAGGGCTGGTCCTACTCATAGATCCGGTCTCCATCTGGCAAGGGCTTCTCTTTCTCTCCCTGACTTCCCCTCTCCCCTCCCAGGTGTTACCTGAGCCCTGGGCCAGCCTTCTCACCTTCTTTCTGGGCTCGCTCCCTGCTGCCTTTGCAGAGGGTTTAGAAATTAAACCTCGCCTTGGCACTAACTCCAACAAACAAGGAACCCACAGCCAGGCATGACGACCTGGGGAGACGGGCCCCCGTCCTGTTCCTCAGGTCCCAGCCCTCCTCACCCGAGGACCCTGTGCTCAGAGGGGCCTACAGTGCTCTCTCGCTCCTTCCACGTTTGCTCCTGCTGTCCTTCAGCTCTCCTCAGAATGGTCCTCCCTAACCCCTGCCACACACTGTACCATGACGTAGTCCTCCCCTCCCGGGACCCGTTACGCGGCCCTTTGCTGGTTGGTGTGTTATTCACTCCTTATTCTCTCCCCCCTCAGGAAAGTAAGCTCATGGACGGCAGGAACTCATCTGTCTTGCAGAACGTGTCCTTAGGGTCCATGACAGTGCTGTGGCAGGGGTGGAAAGACAGGAGTAAACGATGACAATAGGTGACATCTCCCCAGGAGTCTGAGTAATTTGGGGACGATGCTGCTTGTGTCTTTTGTCATGATTATGCATATACCTAAGAAGCGTCTTTATACTGAACGAGGGAGGGCTGCTCCTGGTAATGGCTCCGTTTATCTAACATACATTCTCCCCACACTCCACCCTCTCTCGCACAAATTTATGGACTCTCAAGTGTGTGTTTAAAAAAAAAAAGATTGTTTTATTATCACGAGCAGGAGTGGGCTCCCCAGTGTGGTGGAGGTGGTGGGCTCCGGGTGCATGGGGGCTGGAATGACGGGGTGACTCGAGGGAAGAGGGAGGTTTTGAGGCCAGGCTCATGGGGGCCTCACACACGCTTCTGGGGTTGGGCAGATTTCATGAAGGACTCATGGCAAGCCACGGCTAAGCCACCAATGAGGTTGAGAAATTCTTGGAAATCTAGTTGTCCATCACTGTTGAGGTCCAGCTTCTTCATCATGCGGTCAAGGACACCAGGATCCTTCTGGTTCTAGAAAGACAACAATATCTTTATATTGCAATTCCTGAGGCGTTTTCAAATATGCCACCACATTTATTCTCACTGGAGTATCAGGAACAGGAAAGGGGTTATGAATATTCCCATTTTCCGCATGCAGACTCAGACTCAAAGAGGTGAAGGGACATGGTCAGGGCAGGTCTGGGCTTGAAGCAGGCTTTCCCTTTCCTGGTCCAGGGTTCTTTCTGTGACTCTCGGGGTTACCAGACTTTGTAAATCCAGTGGGACATTCCTTTCAAGTGTTGCATGCAACTCCAGTAAGTAACCCATTAAACATGAAGTGCTTTCAAAAAACAAATCACCATTCCCTGCTCATGCAGTGTGCACATCTGGATTCCTAAAGCACATCTCACTTCAAAGAAAAGGCTCTTGAGCAGCTGTGCAGAGCTCGCCCAGGCCCAGGGACTCAGTATGGACCACCCAGATTGGAGTGAGAAGGGGGCACAAATGTGGGGGAGCCAGCTGCTGGTCCTCGGGTCTTATTTCCTGTTGTGGGCAGACGGGTGGGGGTCAGGACCAGTACCTTTGTGAAGGCAGCCAGTTCTGAATGCATGAAGCTCAGGAACTCCCCCTTGGAGATGGTGCTGCTGTTCCCGTCCTTCCCAGCATACTTCTGGAAAACGGCAATCAGGGACTCGATGCACCGCTCAGTCTCTGTGGGGTGGGGCATGTTTGCCTTTGGAGGAAAAAAAAGAAGGGCTCAGACACAGGCAAATTGTCCAGGGTTGGACACTGGAGAACACACTGGAGAATCCTCATTTTGGGTCAGAGCAGCTTCCTAAAATACCAGGTCATTTTTCAGGGGCCCAAGGGGCCCAAGGAGCCATAGAAATTCATACTTCTCATGTGTTTACTTCACATGAGAAGGTAGTGAGGGTACATATGGAGCACTGAGGTATGTCTGGAAGTAGGAGACTGCGTAGATGAGGGCTGACTGATATTTTTAGAAATCGTGAGTAAACTGATGTATAGCTGTATGTCCACGAATCCACAAGGACACCGAGCATTTCAGGTTCAAAGCCCACCTCAGCAAAAGTGAGGCGCTGAGCAACTCAGTGAGACCCTGTCTCTAAATAAAACACAAAATAGGGCTGGGGATGTGGCTCAGGGGTTGAGTGCCCCTGAGTTCAACCCCCCGTACTAAAGAAAAAGTAATACCAAATCCCTGGGATTCACAGATTTTCTTGAAAAAACAAAACTAAGAGCATAGCTGTAATGGTGTATGGGGTGGGAGATAAGAACATTCCAGATGTTCAAAAGTGAATTTCATATTTGAGAGGAGTCATTAATTTTACCTGTGAGGGAATAAGCTTGGCGGAGCCACCCCTAAAATCTGTGCCTCCAGGTCCCTATCTGTAGACCTTGGCTCCTTTCCCTTCCAATGTGCCTCTAATTCCCACAGGCTTGGCGGGACTTCTCATCACAGAGCTGAGCCAAGGCTGTGGTTGCACCAGGAAGGGCCGGAGGTTAAAATCTTGTGCTGGACTCTACTTTCCTCACAGGAAATTCTTTGGGCCTGAGTAGGCTCATTCCAGCAGGGCCCTGGGCCCTGGAGCGTACAGCTGTTGTGCTGTCCCTGGTGGACAGGGGCAGAGACTGCAGGCTCTTCCGCAACTGCAGGGTCACACCCTTCCTCTGAGGCTTTATCTTTCGGCTTTAGCAATATTTGTGTTTGGATGGTGATGGTTGCCACCTAGCCTTTAGCCTGTAGTTTGTGCTTAGGATGGACTTCCTGGAACCCAGAGCTGGAGACTTTCAGGTCCTGTAACTAACACGGGCTAAGAACCAGCCTGAGACCTGAGTTCCACAGCGGCTGTTCCCTGTCTCCCTAGGCCTGGACCCGCCCAGCTGAGGGGCTGCTGTTCATTGCATCATGTGCATTTAGAGTCCCTGAACCTTCTAGAGGTAGATCCTTTTCCAACAGCACAATTTTGGAGAAGCCCCTCTGCTTTACTTGTTTTGTTTTTTCAAGAAAAGTTATGGTTTGGAGGAAATACAAAATACCACAGCCTAGAAACAGATGTGTTTGCACAACACACTTTTCTTATCAGAACTAAAATCTCACTATCTCACTAGTATATCAGATGACACAAAAAGGGTTGGCTGGGTGGGGCGGGGTGGACCAGAGAGAGGGAAGAGGTTCTTGGTTGAGGATCACGGCTTTGTACCTTTTCTATACCTACAGGGGCTTCTCCTGTTCCTTTCCTTGCAGAATTCAGATTGCTTTGATTTTCCAGTTTAAAAGTGACTGTTTTACATCTTTTTTTGCTCCTGAACATTAGTGTTGATGGTAATTTCAACTTTTTTTTTTCCTCTCTTGAAAATGGTTCCATCAGCTACAGGAGAAAATGAAGACCTCTTTGCACTTCCTGCTCCAGAGGTAATTCTCCAAAGCAAGTGAAGCCCACTTATCAAATTTCAGAGGTGGAACTGTGCAATTTGTAGAGCTCAAGGGGGCTTGGAGACAGTTCCTGAGGAGGCCCAGAGATGGGAAAGCTTTGCCCAAGGGGGTCAGTGGCTAAGGAGAGGAGAATCAGTGCTCTGAATGTGTCTCTGAGCCTGCAGTTTTACTTGGTGGAGACTGTGATAGCAGGGAGGAAACAATATGACGAACAGATACTGTGAAAGAATTTGAAAAATACACACTCGCTAAGCGCTTAACATCTGAGGAAAGCAAAAGTAAAATATCAAGATTAAAAAATTATGTAGGAAAGAAGTAACAGAAAAAAAAAGACTCAATTATTACAGTTCTCATTCTTAACCCAAACCCTTCCTCCACCCCCTCAGAGATTCACGGTCTCATCTACCTCCCTCAAGACAGTCAACCTGCTTTGTCACAACATGTGATTCCCCTTTTGCATGGAAAGGAGAAGAGGGAAAAGGGCAAACAGGAGGGGTTGGGGATCTCTCTCTCTCTCTCTCTCTCTCTCTCTCTCTCTCTCTCTCTCTCTCTCTTTGTAAAGGGCCAGTTAGAAGTGACTTCAGACCTTTTTGGCCATAGGGACTCTGTCACTCTGCTGTTGCAGCCGGGTAACAACTGCAGACAGAACCTAAACCAAAGGGCGTGGCTCTTCCTATACAACTTCATCTTTTAAATTTGATTCTCATATAAACTCCACCTGCTCCTTTTCTTTTTGGTACTGGGCACTGAACCCAGGAGAGCTTTACCACGAGCTACAGCCCCAGCTCTCCCTGCTTTATTCTACAGCAGGTTCTCCCTAAATTGCTGAGGGTCTCTCTGAACATCGGGGGCCACAGGAGCCCCCCACCGCCCTGGCATCGCGGTTCCTTTGACTATGTTCCAACGCGTGGAAATGCACAATCCGACCCGTGGGCAGCAGCAGGCCGGGCGGAAGTTTGCTAACTTCCCTCCCGAAGAGGGACAAGGAAGGGGAGTAGACCTTGGAGTTGGGTTGACGGGAAGCAAATGGCTGGGCCTGGAGAATGGAAGGGGCTGGGCAGAACCGCGATGTAGAGCTCGAGACCAGGGGGTGAAAGGAGGGAGGCCAGGGGTGAAAGGAGGGAGGCCAGGGGATGAAAGGAGGGAGGCCAGGGGTGAAAGGAGGCCAGGGGGTGAAAGGAGGGAGGCCAGGGGGTGAAAGGAGGGAGGCCAGGGGGTGAAAGGAGGGAGGCCAGGGGATGAAAGGAGGGAGGCCAGGGGGTGAAAGGAGGGAGGCCAGGGGGTGAAAGGAGGGAGGCCAGGGGTGAAAGGAGGGAGGCCAGGGGTGAAAGGCGGGAGGCCAGGGGGTGAAAGGAGGCCAGGGGGTGAACGGAACAGGCCCGGCCGGGCTCCTCCCTCCTGGCTGCGGTCCCTAGCGGCGACAGGACTCGGTCTCGGTCCCTTTGGGTCTGGCCTTTTGCCGCTGCTCAGGAAACTCGGGTTTGCCCCGCGGACTCGGACGGCCGAGTTTCAAAACGTTCCCTTTTTGGTCCGCAGGGGTGCCCCGGGCCGCCTCCCCATCCCAGCCGCCCCTTCCTTGGCCTTGCTCCGGGCTGTCCTGGTCATCTGGGAGCCCAGTGGCGGCGGAGGCGGGAGGCAACAGGTACAGAAAGTGAAATCTCAGCCTTCCTTCCTTCCTCTCGGCCCGGAGCCGACGCGGCCGGGAGCCCGAGTGGCCGCACCCTGCGGCCGGGAGCCCTGGTGGCCGCTCCCCTGCCGCGGGGCTCGGGCAGCGGTCGTCCTGGCGCGGTCCCCTCCCCGCCCAAACTGCCCTCAGTGGGAAAACGAAAGCACCGGGCGTCCCCGTCCCTACAGACGTGATTTTAGGGCTCCTTCTCCCTAATCGTCTCCCACGCCACTTACTGTCCCAGGTCAGTTCCGGCCACGTCCGCACGGAGCTCAGGGAGCCTTCCTTTCCACTCGGGAGGAAGACGGGGTGGGAGTCGGGCTGGCCGAGCTGCAGCGGAGCGGGGCGGCGTCGGACTGCGGGCTGCGGGGCTCGGCGGGTCCCCTGGCCGGCCACGCCCCGCCCGGCCCGGCCACGCCCCTCCCCGCCCGGCCACGCCCCGCCCGGCCCCGCCCTGCCCAGCCCGGCCCCGCCCAGCCCTGCCCAGCCCGGCCCCGCCCAGCGCCGCCCAGCGCCGCCCCTCCGCGAGTCTCGGCCTGCCGTCCGCAGCTCCGCCTTAAACCCACACCCCGTCCTCCCGAGACTTGGGCGACCCCCTCTCCCCCTGCCCCGTGAGCCCTGAAGGCCCCGACCCTGGGGAGTCTGCCCCCGTCTGGTCTTTTCCACGGAGGAGCCACTCGGCACGTGCAGGCTCGACAGGCAGAAAAGTCCCTCTAAACCGGGGAGAACGAGGGTGCAGCTCAGGGCAGAGCGCTTTGCAGCAGGGCGAGGCCCGGGTTCCACCCCAAAGAAACCAGAATGTTAAGACGAGGGTAGGTCGGGGCTATGGGGAAGCCGGTTCCCCAGGAGCCAGGGCTATCTGTCCACACTGAAGACCCTCAATGAACAGGTGAGTGACTGCCAGGTGGATGGCCAAGCGGGTATTGCCATCGTTCTGTCAAACCATAAACCGGCAACAGTGAAACAAACAAAAACCAAACGGAACTACTGCAATTAAAAGTTGACCCTCGCTCCTAAGGCAGTTATCTATGCAGATCCAGGAGAGTTGGAAGTTATATTGAGAATGAGAAGCTGGGGGTTCTAATTCTGGGTCTGTCAGTTGGGTGCAATGCACTTTTCAATATTTATGTTTTAGTTGTAGTTGGACACAATACCTTTATTTTATTTATTTTTATGTGATGCCGAGGATGGAACCCAGGGCCTCACATGCGCTGGGTGAGCGCCCTACCGCTGAGCCACAACCCCAGCCTACTTCAGACCCTTCACCGTCTGAGCTTCCATCTCCTGATCGGCAATGGGTCAACTTCATATGATTGTTTCCACTGTCGAATACAATGATGGCTTTGGGAGGGCTTCAAAACTGCAGAGTAAGCCTGGTAGAGCGCTGGCCTAGCATTTGAGAGGCACTGGGTGCAATCGTCAGCACCACATTAAAAAAACAAAATAAAGGTACTGTATCCATCTACAACTAAAAAAAAAAAAAGAAAAAAATCAAACAAACAAAACTGCAGAGCAGGCAGGCACAGTGGTGCAGGCCTGTAATCCCAGCTATTTGGGAGTCTGAGGCAAAAAGCTTACAAATTCAAGGCCAGCCTCAAATTTAGTGGCAATTTAGTGACCCTGTCAAAAAAAAAAAAAAAAAAAAAAAAGGTTGGGGGGCAGCTGGGGATGAAGCTCAGTAGAAAATTGGCCCTGAGTTCAATTCCCAGTACTGGGGGTGGGGGACCCAAACCCAAACCAAACAAACAAAAGCAAAACAACAAAAACCCCTACAGTATAGATGCAAATGAAAGATAATGGACCGTGAGACATTTTGTAGAGTGCTTCCTGGTACCTGCTCTCCCAGGTACCTGAGCACATAAAGCCAAACTCTTATCTCTATTTGCAGCTACTCCAGACCCACATTTTCTGTTGCTTGTTTAGGAACCCACTCCAAAGCCCCACCTGTGCTTCACACTCAGTGATTCAAGAAAAACTGCTTTCCTTAAGCCTGTTTCTTCCCTGGCTTCTCCATCTCTGCCAAGGGTGCTGCCCTTCTTTCATTTTCCCTACGTGAGAACATTAGAACCACGGGTTAGACTGTAAATCTCTTTGATAGCCATAATTCCATCAAGAGCCGGTTAATATCAGTTTAATTTTAATGATATTTCTCTCCGATCTGTTCCCCATTATTCTATTCCCACTTTCACTCTTCTAGTTTAGATTTTCATTCTCCCGTTCCTCCAGTTTTCTAACTGGCCTCTTGCCCCCTAGTCTGTTCTATTGTGGGTTAAAAACACATTTTCCTATCTTGCAGCTTTGGTCAACTGCCTATTTCAGATCAAAACACAGCACAACAGAAACAAAACAGAACCGCTTCCCGAATGCCTTTCTATCAAAGTCAGACGTCTTAGCCTCCATCTGGCTCTGAACAACATCTTTAACTGTAATTAAATGTTTGATTCCATTTTCAGTTTATTCATTTGACAAATGTCTTGGGGAGCCTACTAAGTGCCAAGTTCAGAGCTAGGCACTACGGATACAGACATGAGTGTGATGTGGTGCCCACCTTTGAGGAGACCTGTGGATAGACTTTAGGCCCATGTGGTGCGGTGGAGGGCATTCTGTGGATGGCTGCTAGGATTCTTTAATACAGTAAAGTTATATAGGAAGATTTCCACTAATAGAATCACCCAACCCCCAGGGAAGGATCCATAGTTTTTATCTGATTCTCATAAAAATCTACAATCAAAGCTTTTGATAAACCATTAGCTTTTGATAAACCTCAATCATGGGCCTTTCCACATCATAGTCTTGGTTTAGGGAAAATGCCTTTTGCTGGTGGGCAAGTTGTGCATGACTTGACCTTGTGCTTAGTGTCCTGGCTGACTAAATTGAGGTTAGCTCTGGACTCAAAGACTGTCACGCCACAGGATGGCCAGTAGTGGATATCTCATGACATGACATGAAAAGAAGTGATGGGTACAGTACTTTTGTTCTTGGGAAGCTGAAATTAGAAGCATATAGAGAACTAGCCATTCAGAAGAGTTTTGGGAGAGTATTTGCGTATAGAGGACCATGAAGGGATGACAAATCAAAATTATGAAGCAGATCCCAAGACACCACAAGTAAGTAGAGGCGATGAGGTTTGGACTAGAGGGGGGTGGGGAAATAAGCCAACTGCTAACTGGAGGTAAAAGACCAGGTTACTTGGGTATTAGCGGAGTTGGTAAATGGTGGAACCCTGGGAGTGAAGAACCACAGTCCAACGTAATCAATGTTTTTGCTCCTCTTAAACCCAGATGTTTGCTTTTTTGATTCTCTCTAAGACATTTAGTCATTCAGTAGCTCCTTTTCTACAAGGTGACTTGAGTGAAACCAAAGAATAAACCGAATACGTGTGCATTGTTCACAGCAAGGTCGGGGGATCTAGGACTAAGTGGTGGCCACTCCCCAGGGCCACGCAGAAGAGCGTTCTAAGTCAAAGGAGGTCAAGTTCAGGACAGGTCGCTGCAAAGGTAGCTTTGGTAAAGTAGGTAGCCGTGGGTCAAACTGAAGGGCTAAAGTGGGCGAGGAGCTGAGAACGAGAGAGAACGGTCAGCGGGCATCGAGAGACAAAAGTGTGGTCCAGGTGAGTGAACGAGCTGTTCTGGAAATGAGTGGGGGGATTCCCACAGTCCAGGGTAGTCCTTAAGTGGACACAGTACAGCGGGACGAAGGTAATGACGGGTTGTCATTAGGGCACAGTGACGATGCTGAGGAGGAACCAGGGGTCAACTCTGGGGCAGCAGGGAAAGTGTTGTGGAAAATGTGATGCCGAGGTGGGTGTTGAAGGGTGGGTGAGAAAGCGCCGGTGGACAGGCACGTGACCAAGCCCGGCCAAGCCCAGCGGCATGGCCCCATGATCACGCTGTGGAGTCTGGACCTCACGGGGTTCAAACCCCAGTGCTTCAGGCATCAGTTATTTACCTGCTCTCTTCCCGTCTGTCAAGTGGAGGGAATAGCTGTGTGTGGTCAAGGGTTAATTTGTGTGGCGTGCTTGGCCTTTGCAGTGTCTTCAGGGGAAGTTTCACAGGTGGCTTGTGCAAGCCTGCGGAGGAGTGAAACAGTGTGCTCACGGGGGCGCCGGGGGCTCGGTCCTACTGAGCTTCGTGGGCCGAGATGTTGGTAAATGTGAGGCAGAAACCTGTGACCAGAGTCTGGGGAGACAAGGGTCAGACTGTGAAGAGCCATGTGTGGAAATCTGGAGTGTAACCCAAGAGTTATGCATCACAAGCTGGTGATTTTTTTTTTTTTTCCTGATACTGGGGATCAAACAGAGGGCCTCACGCATGTTAGGCAAGTGCTCTACCACTGAGGTGTGTCCCCAGTCTCCGGGAAGACTTTTAAAGCAAGAGAGAGTGGCATGATCCTCTTTACTTTTGGAAATGTCCTAGAGAGGGGAGAGACCAGAGGCAGAGAACACAGTAGGCTTCCATTGCAGTGACCGAAGTGGGGTGTCCGTGGAGATGGAGAGAGGGGATTTCCAAGTACTGAGAAAGCAAGATCAACCTGACTTGGCTGCTGTTTGGATGTGGAAGATTAGAAAGGAGGCATTAAAGGTGATTGCTAGGACGCTACCCTGGTGTCCAGGTGGCTGGTGGTGCCATCCCCAAGACAGTACAGAATGAACAGCATTTTTGGGGAGGGAATTTAGGTCAAGATCCTAGTTCAAGACGGGTCATATTGAGTCTGAGGTAAGTGGGACGTTAGATGCTAAGGGAATTAGGCATGTATCCTTCGCACGCTCCCCATAGCTCCTTGTGTCATAATTCTTACTGCACTTTATCACTTTCTATCTCCTTAATGGCCTTCCCCTCACTGGACTGCAAGCTGTTTGAGGGCAGAGATGGTTCCTTGATCATTTAGTCGTTCATTACACAGTTGTGTACGGTGAGTCTTAGTATGTGCAGAGCTGCCTGAGCACTGGAGCAATAGTGGTTAACAAGACAGGCAAATTCTCTGTTCCTGGTGGTTCCTGACCTAGCTCAACTTAGGTGCATAAACAGTACTTAAAAGGCAAATGGGGTCAGGCACAGTGGCACACACCTGTAATACCAGCCACTAGGGAGACTGAGGCAGGAGGATCACAAGTTTGAGGCCAGGCTTGACAACTCAGAGAGGCTCTAAGAAATTTAAAGAGATTCTGTACTAAAATTAAAAGGGTGGGGATTTGGCTTAGTGGTTAAGCACCCCGGTGTTCGATCCCTGGTACTGAAACACAACCCAAAACAAACCAACAACAACAAACAAACAATCACAAGTGGAGGAAGATGATCCAGCCCAGAAGAAAGAAGAGAAATGACCAGGAAGCAGGAGACCTCTCTGTTTCTACTGAAGTTTACGAAGAGAGACTTCTAAGGTGGAGGAAGAGTTGCCAAGGTCAGCGACTTCAGAGAGGCGGAGAACAAGACAGGCTGACACAGGCCGAATTGGGCAGTTATATCCTTGGAGACCTTGGCCAGAGCAGTTGCTGTGTGGGTTAGGGAGGAGGCAGATGGCCGTGGGCCAGGAAAGGACGGGAGACGAAAGGTGCCCGCCTGTAATCACAGTGGTGCAGGAGGCCGAGGCAGGAGGATTGCGAGTTGGAAGCCGGCCTCAGCGATGGCGAGATGTTGAGCAACTCCGTGAGACCCTGTCTTTAAATGAAATAGAAAACAGGGCTGGGGATGTGGCTCAGTGGTTGAGTGGCCCTGAGTTCAGTCCCTGGTACCTCCCCCACTAATAAATAGATGAATAAATAAATAAAATAATGGGAGACGAAGAGTGGGGACAGGGAGTGTGGATCCCTCATTGGATGAGATCGAGTGTGAAGGGGGAAGGGAGGCAGTGGCCGCAGGAGGGACTCTAGGGCCACAGGAGGATTGAAAAACAAAAGAAGCTCAGGAAGTTTACAAGCCATGGGGAAGGAGTTATTGACGAGGGACAGGAAACCCCAGGTGGATGGGCACCTGGTGGGTGAGAAGTCAAAGGCATAGGGTTGAGAAGATGCAAACAGTAGGCAGGGTCCCCGAGACTTGTGGGTGGATGGAATTACTCACAGAGGTAGAAAAGGAGAAGAGCAGGGGAGGTCGGGAGAGCCCCTAGGTTTGGGAGTGTTTTAGTCAGCCTTTTATCCTGTGCCCAAAATACCTGACAAGAGCAACGTAGCGGGGGACAAGTTTATTTCGGGCTCTTGGTTTTCCATGTTCAGTCCATGGATGGCCCACTCCACTGCCCTCCGCCTGGGGGGAGCACCATGAGAGAGGAGCACTGCAGAGGGAGCTGCTTCTCTCATGGCTGGCCGGGCAGCAGGGAAAGACAGGGATGGGGAAGGGGCTACAGGGCAGATGCACCCTTCTAGGACATGCCCCCAGGGGCCCATCTCTTCTTGCCATGCCCCGGTTGCCTGTGGTTACTACCCGGTCAATCCATCCAAACCAGGATGGACATGAAGCCACAGCTCTCATACTCTAACCACTTACCTCTGACTATTCCTGCCTCAACACCCCACATCCAAACCATATCACGGAGGGATGCTGAGAAGCGTCCTCCCCGACACCCTGCTGATGCACCAAGCGGAAGGTGAGACCATCTCTGAACACTGGCACTAAGCAGGGGTTTGAGGAGGTTCTGTGGTTTTAGAGGCCAATGGAAAGGGGAGTCCGCCCAGAAAGGCTGGATGTGCACAAGTTTAGGTGGGAAGCTATAATTTCTTGGTGATGACAATCTGCATGACTGCGTGATTGTGTAGCTGTATGATTTTTTCCAGATGTGCTTAGAAGTCAGCCGCTGGATCCAAGAGAGAGGTCTGTGGGATGGACTTGGGGTTAGAGGTAGAGAAGGGTATAATCAAAAGGACAAGGGCGTGGAGGAGTTTGAGTAAGCAAGAAAGAAAGTCACCTGAGAGGGCATTGATTGTAGAACACCAAAGGATCCAGGGCACAGGATGGTCAGGAAGTCTCTATCGGATCACAGAACAAGTGTGAAAGGATCCAAATGGAGAGAGCTGGGGCCTAGGAAGTTATTTCAGTGAGTTTCATATTTTATAGGTAGAGCTCCTATAAGGAACTGGCGTGTGACACCGATTGGTTGGCAGAGAGGGTGTCAAAATGTCATCTGCTATTTTCTTTCATGCTCTGATGCTTTAATCAAATGGGACAACTGATTATCACCAAAAAAAATCCTCCATACTTTCTCATATCTGCCATGATCCAAACGTTCTGTTTCAGGAAAATCTTTAATTTCAGAATTTCTGATGAAATCCTGTGTCTCTTTAGTGAAGTTGCTGCTTTATGACACTACCCTCCTCTCCTTTGAACTCCCAAAGTATTTTGAAAAGAATTTTTTTGTGAGTGTAGGGGAGAAGGATTTGTAGTATTCTGCTGTAGATTCGTGGGATGCATGTTGCTGTTATCTTTTCAGCTAGCACGTGAGTTCCTTGACATTCTGGATCTGTCTTGCTCATCTTTGTGTTCATTCATAGCGACTTGCACATAGAAAGACCCAGTGAATGTTCATGGAACTCATGAGTCTTCAGAGTAGGGCCAATGTCCTGGTTTAATTCTATATGACTTAAAATCCATGACAACGTTAAATAACTTATTGTTCCCAGAATTGTTTGATTCTCTGTATTTTGTTTCGGAGGGGTGGGCCCTCAAGGTATTTCTAATGATTTTAAATGTATATTCATTTATTTATTCATTAAGTAATTCCAACAACTATTTTTTGAATACTGAGGTTCAGAGGATGCAAGAATTAAAAAAAAAAAAAAAGAGTCATGGTTTTTGTCTTTGAAGATTTCTTACTGAATAAGCTGTCCTCTAATTCTGAAGTTCAGTTTTATCATGTCTAAAAATTCAGGTAATAATCAAGATAACTAGTATGAAAGGGTTTTTAACTGGGAGAGTGTTTTCCAAGTGTTAATGACCACTCACAGTATTGCTGTAAGGGTTAAACGGAAGTGCTCTTTGTCAGCTAAGGTTTGCTGATGTGGGGTATCATTATCTGGTCCCTCTAAGCCCTTCCCTCCTCTCACTTCCGATGGCCTCTGCCCTGATTGCTGGTGCCCATTAATTCTCTCCCTTGTCCTATTTTGGTGGCCTTTTCAAACCCGTAGCAGAGTCCCTGTGCATGCTGGTGTAGTTATCGGTTTGCTCTCCTCCATTGTCTCTGCGGGTGCGTTTCTCTTCATGTTCTTCTAATCTTTCCTGCTGATGGTCAGAAGCCATTAACGCATTTCCTGAGCGTTGCTTTTTGGTCTTCAACAGTTTTTAGGCAGAATTGAGACACTTTTTCTTTCACAATGACCCACACAGGAAATTGTCACATACACGTTAGATTTCGACTCCGAGGCGGGCACACGATGCCACACCCACAAGAGATCCATTGTGATTTGAATGTGTCAACACAATATTACTCAGTAGATCTGTATTATTATTATTTTTTTCAATTCTGCATCTTGGAATCTAAGGTTCTTGATGGCCAAATTCTAGCTATTTTTTTTTTTAAATAGAAAAATTTGTTTTATTTCTG
The DNA here is from genome assembly GCF_048772815.1 of Callospermophilus lateralis. Classification (NCBI taxonomy): domain Eukaryota; kingdom Metazoa; phylum Chordata; class Mammalia; order Rodentia; family Sciuridae; genus Callospermophilus; species Callospermophilus lateralis. The sequence goes on from NC_135311.1 coordinate 3,938,215, forward strand.
CTACATATTAAACTATGTGTGAAGACAAAGCTGGGTGAAACCAAGCCATTATTCTCTGGATCTCAGGGCAGACTCGCATCTCTAATTGCACACTCATATTATTTGACTTCATTCCTTCAACATGTTCTGTGTGCCAATCATATTCCAAGCCTTTTGTGAGCCCTGGGACATAAACAGGCAAGGTTCCTGCTCTGTGGTGCTTACTGCTTTTTGGAGCAGACGACAGAATTGAGCTAACAAATCCCAGCTGTGTTGTTTCATTGTAGTTATTTCTCTCCATTCACTGTGAATTCTGGTCAAGTAGAATCTCTTGCTGCTGCGATGCTGTGTAGGCAGGTTGATTTTTCGGTCAGTTTTCACTGTTAAGAATCAGTTCTCACTGGCCTCTGGCCACACTAGTTGTTAACATATTGAAGTTCTTCTCTATCAGTTGCTAAATGGCCTCTTGTTTGAACTGCTGAGTGTCCCCCACCTGGAGCCCCATCTATTCCAGTCCCCATCCTGGGCCATTGATTTCTCATCAAGTTAACTTAAAGGTTAGCGGGCAGCTTGCATTAACATGTAGGGTCTCCAGGACCAGCTCCAGCTCTGCAGCTGGGTTGGTCAGTGCTGCATCAGATTTTGAATATTTTCCAGGCTTTAGGAGTCCCACAATTTCCCAGCAACTGATTTTTGTTCTTGTGATTCTTTCTTTCCGTCTGGAGTGTTCTCCCCATCTTTTCACATTCAGATTCCACCAGCTAGGGCTGTGGCTGTAGCTCAGCGGTAGAGCGCTTGCCTAGCATGGGTGAGGCACTGGGTTGGATCCTCAGCACCACATAGTAAATAAATAAATTAAATAAAGTTATAAATAATATATGTTAAAAAAATCCCACCAGAAAGATCTTAACCCCTAAAGCTATATGCTAAAGGTTGGCATTAGGGGGGAGGTGGTGGAAACTGAAGATACGGGGCCTAGTGAGAGGTTTCAGGTTATTAGGGATGAACTCTCAAAGGGGATGTGAGATCCCCTTCCTCTCTCTACTCCCTCTCCCTACACCCCTGCAGATGCCATGTGAAGCTGAGGAGAGCTGTTTTATAATCTGCTAAATGATGGGGTGGTTTGCTAGGTAGCAGTAGACAAACTAGAACAGGGACCAACTATAGGAACCATTGGTCCCTCAGAGCTCCGTCTAGTGACTTACTCTTTTTGTCCTTGGACTAGTTAGACATCAAGGACAAGGACTAAGGTGAAGGGCTTAAGGAAAGATTTAAAGACTAAATAATGTTTTATTGTTTAGCTCACCTTATTCATTGGGTCTGGAAATTCTTAATGGGGTTTTGGATTTAAGCATTATAATAATAAACTATGAAGAAGTTGCCGTGGAAGACGGCTGGTTGTAATTTGGGGGTTTAGGATCTAAGGAAAACAATCGTGATTAATATCGCATCTTTTTGTTTGAAGTGTGGCCCCCCCTGGAGGAAAGGAGCCTTTCTAAGGTTTGTATCTCTCAGAAGGATCTCCTCTATGTTTTACCATCTGGAAACCAGGATCTTGACTGTGGCAGTCAGAAGGTTCCATTTAGTCAAAGTAAATATTCCTCAAAGGAATCTACTTATTCACTTTAGCTAAAGAAGAGAATGAGTAACTTTATACTGTAGGGGAAAAAATTCCATATTCTGTTTTTATAGTGTTAACTCCATCATAGACATGTAAGTAATAAAACAATAATGTGGTATGATTTTGATGGGCAGAAGTTCTGTTCCCTTTAGAGATGTGGCTAACCTCCTTATCGCTGTCTTGATCCTCCACATTGTCATTTGGTTTTGCTTGTTCCCTGATCTTTATGATTCCTGTCCCCCCCGCCCCCTCCTGCCTGGCTGGTTCCCTGGGCTGTGATTCAGGTGGATTGCATCCCTACATTCAAAGAAGATTTTCACAAAGCAGTTTTTTGAGGAGAAGTCTCAGAATCTGTCTATAATTTCTTAAAGTTTAAACCGCAATGGTCTTCACCAACAAATTTGCAGTTTTAGACTTGAATATTGTTGAAATGTGGGAGATTCATCCCCCTCATTCATCCCTGGTGAGTTCATTTTGCAAAGTGTGCTAAGGTGGCTTGTTCTTGGAAATGGATCTTCTTTCTCTGCACATCCTTTGCCTGCAGACTGGCAGCAGTTGGGCCTGGGTAGAACATCTGGGCCTTTGGCAGGATGAGAAAAACTTCCAGATTCAGTGTTATCAAGTGTGGAAGTAACTTCAGTTGCTTCTGAACTGTTAGACAGATTAACTGTGACTTTGCTCCATCTGAGTTTTTGTCATTTCAAAATTTGTTATGAGGACCACCAAGACACTCAGTAAGTCCTTGTTGGGTGAATGAATGAATGGTTTTACACGGTTGCAATCCTGGAGCTGATTGCATTAGAGATATAGAAGAAGAAGCCACGTGGGTTGCTGGATCGGTGAGAAGCAGAGAGAGGTTCAGAACTCGAGTTCTTGGTCTCAGGGAGCTGCTGGTTCATCTGAAGACTCAGCAAAGCAGTTCTTCCTTTCTGAGATTTTCCTTTTCGGCCTTTCTCCCTCTCTCCACCTTGTCAAACTGACCTCTGTCTACGCGCAGGGTTCCCGGTCCCCTCCCACTTCTTTATGTGTCTTCATTGAGGTCAGAGAACAACTTGCCTGCGCTGTGACCCAGCTTCATGTTTTTCCTGGCAGGCTTGGGCCCAAGCTGGGCTCTGCACACTCCCAGGCCCCAGTAAAGGTATCTGGTTGCAAAACACTGAAAGAAACGGACTTGACTTTAAACCCTCCCATAAATCGCATACCTGACCCTCTTGCCCTGGTCATTCCTAGGTAGAACATTGTTTTTCTTGATGCCCATCATAAGAATATACAAACTGCTCTGTAAATCCCCCTAATAAATGCTTTGGCTTGATCACTCTGGAATTTTATGCTTTTTTTTTTTTTTTTGAAATGGGATCTTGCTGTGTTGCTCAGGCTAGCCCAACTCCTATGCTCAAGTTACCCTGCTGTCTTAGTAGGATCCTCTTGTCTTGGTGGGCTACCAAGCAGCCAGGCCTAGAGGCATGTACCAGTTGAATCTCAACTGGTATAACTTGGGATGCTGTGGGGTGCTCTCTTGTGGGAATCCCCCTGTTGCTGCTTTTGGCTGGGCCAAACCCCACACAGAATCCTCGACAGATGTCCTGACAGTTTCAGGCTCGTATTTACCTATATGTTCATCTCTTCCTGAAGCAATTGTAAGCTTTTTGAAGACAGAGGTCATATCTGAGTTCTTCTTCTCCCTCTCTTCCTCCTTTTCTTCCTCCTCCTTCTTCTCCTTCTCCTTCTCTCTCTCTCTTTTTCTAATCAGCAACACATAACACAGTTTTGGCTTTCAATATGTAAACAAATGGCTATTTGAATAATCGAAGAGTGCATAATCTAAAATTTTCTCCCATAATACTGAATTTCAATTTTTCTGTTCCTTCTCTTGATGATCACACCTAGGAATATAAAAGTGCTTCAACAGTTTGTAATAGTGCTTCTCTTAGGGCTGAGTTGTGGCTCAGTGGTAGAGCATTTGCCTAGCCATGTATGAGGCACTGGGTTTGATTCTCAGCACCACATATGAATAAATGAATAAAACAAAAGTCCATCAACAACTAAAAAAATTTTTTTAAAAATAGTGCTTCTCTTAGACATCATGTGTATGAATTTTATTTTTTTCTCCTTAAGCTGATTGTTATTTATTTATTTATTTGGTACCAGAGACTGAACCAGGGGTACTTGACCACTGAGCGACATCCCCAGCCTTTGTTTTTTCATTTTGAGACAGGGTCTCACTAAGTTGCTCAGGGCCTAGGCTAAGTTGCTGAGGCTGGTTTTGAACTTGCAATCCTCCTGTCTCAGCCTCTTGAGCCAGCATACCTGGCTTGTTATTATTTTAAAACAGATTTATTAGAAAAAATTCAAACAATGCAGAGGGTCTTAAAGAAAAAAATGAAAGCTTATCATTTATCTTTAGGCTCACTTGTCAATTTCTTTGTGGTCTTTTCAGTGTTAAATAAAATTTGCTAGAGGCCACTGATCTGCACTAGGCTCCTGCACTAAGCACCAACAGACTAGCCCATCGTGGATTTTAATAACAGTAGCTGAGTTTTAGTCAATTGCAAGAGGCTCTGTAACCAGTTAATCAATTAAGCCATAATCAATTAAATTATCCATACACTGCACTTCCATTTCCTATAAATGCTAACAAATTGTATCAGTGATTGGAATCCTTGGAGCTTGATATGTTTCTGGGGGCTGCTTGATTCAGGGATCTGTTCTGTTTATACTTCTGAAATAAACTCTAGTAAATTGTAAGAGCCTATGTGTATTTCCTCTTAACACCAGTAATTGCTGGTTTCAGAGATACCGAGTTACCCTAATATGCTCATTTGCCACTTACTTTGTTTTTGTTACACATTCTCTGTTCTGGATATCTTTTCATCTCAGTGTATATTTCCATTTTATTCATTTAATGATGACATAGGATTTTATTAAACACATCAGAGGTCTCATAGTGGATTTTTGTTAAAAAAAATAACTGGATGGTTTCATTTTTTTCCCCTAAGAAATGTTCTAGAAATTCCAGGAAAAAACTTCCAGAAATAGAGTCAATGGTTAACAGGATATGAGCAGCTGAAATTCTGACAGCTACTGCCAAGCTGGCCCTCAAGGGTTAGTGCTTTTTTGCTGGGTGTGGTCAAGCCAGGCCGGTAATCCCAGTGACTCCAGAGGATCTTAAGTCCCAGGTCAGCCTGAGCAATGTAGCAGACCCTGTTTCAAAAAAATAAAAAAAGACTGGGGATGTAGCTCACTGGCAAAGCATCCCTGGGTTCAATCCCTGGTACAGAGAGACAGGGAGAGAGGGAGAGAAAAGAACATAGAAAGGTGCTCAGTATCATCAATAACTTAGGAAATGGAAATCAACATCAAAATGAGATACCATTTCACATGGCAAAGACTACAATAAAAAATGGCAAGTGTTGGTGAGGATGTGGAGAAACAGAACCGTTGTGCACGTTGTTCATAATGTAAAATAGAGCAGCTGTTGTGGGAAACCATGTGGCAGTTCATAAAAAAAAAAAAAAAAAAACAGGGGGTGGGGGTCTGTATTTTGGGGGAGGGAACACAAGTCTCCTTTAGGTTTTCAAGTCCACAGTCAAAGGAGACAGGGCATCTATGCCCCAGGAGTTGGAGGCTGAGAGGGGATCTTGTTTCGCCTCCTGGGAGGCACTTGCTGAGCAGCTGCCCCTGGAATGCGGTGTGGGTTCTAGGTGGCCCCTCCAGACGCCGAGCTCCTTTCCCAGCTGAGCCCCCGATCTGCACTGGATTCCCTCAGCCCTGGGCAGGATTCCCCTCCTATTTAGTCACCTCTTGGTGAGGAGCCAACGCAAACCAAACCAAACAAGGAAAAGGGAACAAACCCCGCCGCCCTGTGAACAGGAACGACCAGTTCTTCAGCCAACCTCTGCTGGCTGGGGCGGGCGGCTATTTCCCGATTACCTACTTTTTAGTCGAGTTTTATTTTTGATTGACACCTTAATTGTTGGGGCCTCTCCCTGCGGCCTGGTGGGCGTTGTCTAGGGGAAGAGGGAAAACCGAGCTCGCAAGTGGCAAACTTAGGACAAGCCTGCTGACCAGGCTGGCCAGGCTGACCACAGGGCGCGGGGGGTGGTCACTCGGCAGGCATTCACCCCGCAGCTGCCCGGTGACACTGCAGTGGCCCCGGTGCACACAGCGCGTACCTTCGGGGCAGAGGGGAGCTGGGGACACCGAGGCGGCAGGGCCGCTAGGGCCTCCCTTCGGAGACCTCAACAGCAGTGGCCGGTCCTCCTCCTCCCCCCAAAGGTCCCCCCGCGCCACGGTCAGGAGGAGCCCGCGCGGAGGGCGGGAAGCCGCGGTTTTCGGGATCCACTTAGACACCAGCGCGTCGGCGCCTGCGGCTGGGGCGCGGAGAGCGGAGGCTGCGAGCCTCACCCAGGAAGTGACTCAGACCCCGGGGCCCACTCCACGTGGCCGGGGGCGGCCGTGCGGGTCCCGACCCCCCGCCGCACTCCGACTGGGGATAGCGGGCGCCACCCGAGGTCACCCGCGGACGGGGGAGGGACCTGCCAGGGACCCTGCCCTAGCAGAGGCCGTCGTGGTGCGCACGGGTGCACGGGGGCTGGGGGCTGGGAGGAGGCAGGGGCAGGGGAGGCCGGCGGAGTCTCCCGAGGCCCCCGGTCCCACTTGAGGCTTTCTTCCCCACGGGAGAGCTTGGCCAGGCCCTGACCCCGGGATACGGGCATCAAAACAAACAAAAAACCCCACACCTGGGTCCAATGGACCCTTTCTTCCCTTTCCCTTTCAAATATTTTCATAAATAATTTATAGAATACTAAAAACGACTATTAGAGATTATGCTACACATTTAGATATAGCAGGATTTGAAGACACACGCCCCTCCATTTAATTATTTTGTGTGTATTTGAATGTAGCCGACTGTTCACGAACTGTTGTGCATGAACCCATCTCAAAAAGACTGATTTCAAGTTTCAAGTAGATCTCTAGCCAGGTGAAGTAGCACGCCACTCAGGAGGCTGAGGCAGGAGGATCACAAGTTCAAGGCCAGCATGGGAAACTTAGGGAGACCCTGTCTCAAAAAAAAAAAAAAAAAAAAAAAAAAAAAAGGCTGGCCTTAGGGGTATAGCTCAGTAATAGAGTGTCCCTAGGCCGAATTCCCCAGCACCACAAAACAATCACAAAACAAAAACCAAAATCAATTACATGTCTAATAGGCTCTATCTTAGCATTACTTCTGGTTCTACTTAAACGTGCATTGTTAAAATGCAATTTATTTTTAAAAAAATGATGCTGGGAATCAAACCAAGGACTTCAAACATGATAGATAGGCAGTCATTCTACCACTGAGCTACACCCCCAGTCCAGAATGCAGATTTTTTTTTTTTGGGGGGGGGGGTGTAAGGGAATTGAACTCAGAGACACTTCACCACTGAGTCACATCCCCAGCCCTATTTTGTATTTTATTTAGAGATAGGGTCTCACTGGGTTGTTTAGCGCCTTGCTTTTGCTGAGGCTGGCTTTGAACTCCTGATCTTCCTGCCTCAGCCTCCCCAGCTGCTGTGATTACAGGCGTGCATCACCTCGACCAGCTCAGAATGCAGTTTTTAAATAAACAACAGTGATGGCTTTGTTGTTGTTGTTGAAGAGATTCTGGCATCTTCTTTGTTTCATAATTACAAAACCTTTTCATGTTTTTTTTTTTTTAATGAAAGTCAATTCAAGTGGTCAATAAAAGTTTTTATTTATTTCTCCCCGATTTCTTTCTTTCTGTTACACACACCTGTCTTTAGCATTTGTCCAGTTATGAATTATTCAAGTTAATTGTAGTGCATAAATATTGTAAAAAATGAAAGAATAATGTTATATTTCTTTTTAGCAAAATGCGGTGATCTAAGTTTTTGTGAAATATTGTGTGATGCAGTTCTTCCTTTGAACATTAATGGGATGAGAATACCTATTTCTCTTTTGTCCTTTTGGTGAAATATCATGTTCACCAGTTGATTCTTGCAAGTTTGGTTGGAGAGCAGCACAGGTACTTGTATCTCCTAGACCAAATTGCAGTCTTCTCCATGTGGACAGCCATCTTCCTGCACCCAATGTACAACTTTGGAAGTGTCACATAGGCACCTATGAAGAAGTCGGCCTGATCAGCCATGAATGAGGTGATGCGTCTCAGTGACGTCATATTTCACTCTCTTAGGCATCGATGTCTGAGTCTGAGAAAATTCATCTAGGATATTGTCCTTTGAAACTCACAGTTATGATATTTCACTTATAGGATTAATTAATTTCATCATTGTCCTTAGAGGGTGAAATGGAACTGTTTGCATGTATCTTTTGATTCATTTGATAATTGTGAAATGTATTCTTTTGTCAGCTTTTTTCTTTTTGCCATTACACAAAGAAAATGAGAAAGTCCAAATTCTCAAGGGTGTCAAGGGAAGCTAATACAAAAACAAAAACAAATAATAACAGCAACAACAATAAAACCCCAAAACTAACACCTCACAAAAGATGTAGGGTGTAGAACAACTTTTTGAAAGCTAATGCAATATTTGACCATCACCATAAAAATGCCGCAGGATGGTGTGGGTAGTGCCGTGATAGTGATTTATTTCATTTTTGCACTGTCCACGTGAGAGACTCATCACTCTTCTGGTTTCTTAGGATTTTGCTCATTTTCAGTATATTTGAGAATAATAATGATAATTCCTAGGATGATAAAATCGTGTTTTGAGATATAGGAAAAAACATGACCACTGAGATCCCCAAATACACCTTCAGTTTCTAAAAGGGTTCTATGAATCCCTGGAGCAGTTGTGAGACACGTGACTTTTATGCTCAATTTTGAAAGCTAAATAAATCTTCCCATCATTCTTCAGAAGAACTCTAAAAGAGAATAGAAGTATGTAAAAATAGAAGTATATATAAATAGAAGAAATACAAATCTTTACAAACTGCTTAAAAAGGAAACTCAAACAATGTAAGTTTATTTTAAAGCTTACAATGAAAACGAATGTTTGACATCATAATTTCCCTTTTTCGCTCTCAGCATCTGGAGGTTGCCAGGGAAGGGGTGAGACATGAAAGTGGAATTAAAATCGTCTGTTTCTGGAATAGCAGATATCAGTGGTTTAGAGCCAGGAGTGTGTGGTTTTTCCCTTTATTTATCTATTTTTGCCCTGGGGATTGAAGCCAGGATTGTTCTACTACTGAGCTACACCCCCATTCCTGTTTAAAACTTTTTTTTTTATTTTTTAAGTTTTGAGACAGGGCCTTGCTAAATTGCCCGCACTGGTCTCAAACTAGTGATCCTCCTGCCTCAGACTCCCAAGTCACTGGGATGACAGGTGTGTGCCACCGTGCCTGGCTGGAGAGCAGTCCTTTCCCCACCATTCTGGCTCTGTAAGATTTATTTCTTCTTATTTTTTATTTCTTCTTTTTGTCCTTCCAGAGTCACTTGATCTCTGAGTTTCTCTTTCTGCCAAATCCCTAAAGGATTTCCCCTGACCTCCAAGCTGGTCTCTGGCTGGTCCGGTCAATAGCATTCTCATTTCCCTGTAGTCATTGTCCTCGGATTTGTCCAACAAGATCCTAACGGGGTCTCCTCAGCGGTGACCGGGCGTGGTGATGGGATCCCACAGTCATGGATCTGTGCTCTTCCAGCTTCAGCCCGGGGCGTCTCTCCTAAGTCCCTTTTGTTGATTAGCAGATGTCTTCATGCCCCAGCGACTGCTCCAGGTTCTCATGATTCTTCTGGATTCCCTCCTCCTGGCTCAGCAGAGGATCTTTCCTCCTGATTCATGAAGACAGTAAGCCCCGTGCCCATGATTTCCCCCAGGGCCCACCACCACAAACTCATCTCCCCCACCTCACCCTTCCCTCTCTTGTCCCTTCTCAGTTCTGGGCACTGCTACCTCCTGCCTTTGATCCTGCCCCTTTTGCATCTGCTCAGATTTGGGGCACCGTTTTCTCTTCTCTCTCCTGCTTCTTTCTTTCTTTCTTCCAGGGGTTCCTTCTTGGCAGTCTATAATGCACTCAAGTCTTGCCTTCCTCTCCTACGTATCGGGTTATTTTAACAGAGGGAATTTGACAGAGCGACTTGTTGGCCAAGGAATTGGTAACTCGGTAATGGAACCTAGGTAACTTGTTAACAAGGAGTTGTTTACTGGATAAGCAACGGGGTCAAAAGGCAGTAGTGGGGTACCAGGGTGCCTGGACGTGGCAAGCTCAGGAAGCAGTGACTTTCCCAGGGCTGGGAGCCAAAGGAAGAGTCTGGAGTGATAGAAGCTTGGAGGAGAGGCTCTGGCCCTGTAATGGGGTGCCTCCTGCTGGTGCAGGGGTTCTCTAATGGCTGATCTTGTGGGGGCTGGAAACATGGCGAATTGGATTTAGTTGTCTTTAGGGAAAAAATCCAAGTGAGTTCGGACTCCTCATGACTAGCGGCACCTCTGCGGGGTGTTCTTTTGTGGGGAGGCTGCTCTGCTGGGGGAGGAAGCCAGGCTGGAGTGGTGCTGGCCAAGCATTCCTGCCCCAGGAAGGAGCAGTTCCTTTTGCGGAGGCCCAGTCACAGCCTGCGGGTGGGAGTCTGCGAGGAGTTTTGAGGCTGACGGACACAAGCTTAGTAACTGGCCCCCTCCTGTCTCTCCTCTCCGTTTTTCTCTCCTTCTCCTCCAGCCTCCTTGAACAATTTCAACTCAGCATTCACTTTTCTTCTTCTCATTCCTCAAGACCTCTGGAACAGGTCTCCTAGTGGCTAGTCTGTGGCCCACTTCACGTCCCCGAGTGAGGCCTGTGGCTTTGGGGATGTGTTCTCACCCCAGCTTCTGCTAACTCCGAGGCCTGGCTGTCCCTGTCCCTCAGGGCCTGTCTCTTCTGCTTCTTCTGGGGTCCCTTCCATTGCTTTTCCCTCAAATGCGTCCTTAGCTGGTCTCTCCTCTTCCCGTCTGTATTCCCCCCAGGGGTCTCATTCTGTCTATGGTTGTAACCAGCCCCTAAAGCAAATTAACCAGCAAATCTTTGTGTCCATACAACAGCCTGCTGGACCTTTCCATGAAGATGTTCATCAGCCAACTCAAGTTAAAAACATCTGAAGGTGAACTCACTGTCTCCTTCCCAAACCCACCTCTCCCTATTCACTTTGCCTTTGAAGAAGCAGGTCAATGAGAAAGATGTCCACACTGGAGTCCATTCTCTGTTCTAAGGTATATCAACAGTTCAGTAATTCGAAAAGACTTGAATATACAGAAATGAATAAAGATCATTGTGAAATGATTTTATAGGAATGTGTTCTATAAATATTGCTTAAGAGAGCATACAACAGACGGTCACCAAATAAATGTGCTCATAATTAATGGAACCCCACTGGTTTCTGCTTAAGAACAACATGGAGCTTTGTCTGTTTTTCCTTTGGGTTTGTGAATATCTTCCTTCCTGAATTTCAGTTTTGAGTTTTTTTCACTTCTTTGTTTTCGTGACACTTAAGATGATATTGTTACTTTCCATCCACATTTCTGTAACTTTCTCAATATCAGCAAATTCTTTTAAAATCATCTACTGTGTAGCATTTTCTTCATTGTGGAAGATGAATCTGCTATAACTGAAAGTCAAGGCCGTTTTAAATTCTGCACTTGTAGCAGCTAGAGGCTCCCTGCGCAGAGCTTGGGATTTGAGCTCATTGAAGCTTGTAATTTCTAATCCTCTTCAGCTGTGTTCCACTGAGTTCCACCGCTCTATAGATACCAGCTGCTATGCATTCAGCACTTGTGGTGTGCCAGGAAAATCCCAGCCTGGATCAATATTTGTTTATTACAAGATCAAAATGCACATTTTGTCTAATGCTCACAATAAAACTAAGAAGTGAGGATTATAATTATCTTGACAAGTGAAGAAACCAAGGGTCAATTAGTTAAAAAATCAAAAATCTCACAAAGCCAGAAGTGGGGTTGCTCCAGCACATTCTTTTGCTCTGTGCCCTCTTGTCACAGCCCATGGGTGCTAGGAGGTGATATCTAAGATCTACTGCTGGTGTTTTCCATCTGGCCAGGGCTCCTCTAGTGTTCTGACTATGTCTCACATCTGGCCCCCTCTGCTCGGTCCTTACCCCAGCAGTCCATCCTCAGTCTTAGAGATGTCTGTGCACCGCTGTCTTACCTCGCAGCTCTGTTTGTGTGATCCCTGGTGAGGGAATGCCCTTTCCTGTGCATTCCAACCACAAGTCTTTTCTCACCAATCTTGGAAATTCAACATGCATTTGTCCTGCTGTTTACTTTTGCTAGGTGCTAAACAACAGTCCTGCTGTTTACTTTTGCTGGGTGCTAAACAACAGTCCTGCTGTTTACTTTTGCTGGGTGCTAAACAACAGTCCTGCTGTTTACTTTTGCTGGGTGCTAAACAACAGTCCTGCTGTTTACTTTTGCTAGGTGCTAAAGATAAGGCAGCATATTTTCCCTTTGACCCGTAATGTCAGGTTCACTTTGTTAATTCCTGTATCAGCATTCAGAGTCCTAAGTTTTTTACTGAGCCCCTTTGGATTATTTTCTCTCGTGAATTACTGGGTAACTCTCACTTTGTTTTGTCATAGCTGATATTCTTCAGAGCAAGGACTCTTACACTTTTGGACAGCAAGGGGGTTTCACAGATGTTGGGTGAAATGATCAAGGCTAAATGCTATTTCGTGTTATTGCATAGATTTGTGTGGGGTTAAAGCCGAACTGTAAACAAAAGCAACATCCTCACCATTGAAGGCTAGCTTTGTGAACTCAGTAGACAGAAAGTACCCTTAGACAAACCATTTATTTATATTACAGTAAATTCTTATTAGGGATCATATCTGTGCCCAAGATACAGTAAGTTAGGTTCTATTTAATTACTTAATTATTATTATTATTTTGCAATACTGAGGATTGAACCCAGGGCCTCAAACAATAAGCCACATTCCCTTCCCTTTTTAAAAATTTGAGACAGGACCTAGTTAAATTACCCAGGCTGGCCTTGAACTTGTGATCCTCCTCCCTCAGCCTCCTGAGTAGCTGGAATTATAGGCACCTGTCACCGTGCTCTGCTAGAATAGATTTTAAAAAGTTAATTTCCATTTTGATATGGTCTGAATGTGTTCCCCAAATTAATATACTGGAAACCTGATCCCCGATGCAACAGTACTGGGAGGTGGGGCCCAAGGGGAGGTGGACTAATGGGAGGTGCTATGGTTTTGATTTGGTAGTATCTTGCGGGTTTTGGCTGTTAGTATACCTGAGCATGTAGTTTAGGGAGGTGTTTAGGCCGTGAGGCTCTGCCCTCATAGATACAGTAATGCCAACGGCTCTTCCAACATTTGAGGAGCGAGTTCTTCTCTTGCCCTTCTGCCTCCCACTATGTGGGGACGCAGTAAGAAGGTCCACACCAGATGCCAGTGCCTTGCCCTTGGACTTCCCCTCCAGAACTCTAGAAATAAATTTCTCTTATCTAGGAATCACCCAGTCATTGGTATTCTTTATAGCAGCATAACGTGAACTAAAAAGCCTTTATTACATTTTAAAAATTCAGTGTTATGATTTAGACTAAAATAGCCCCCAAATGTCATGTGTAGAGATTTGGTTATCAGACAGCAGCACTATTGGGAGTGGTGGAAACTGGTAGGAGGGCCTGGTTGCAGAAGTGTCACTGGAGTGTGTCCTAGAAGTGTTACGGCCCAAATTACATATGCCTTCACAGCAAACTCCATTTGCCCTGAGACTCTATTTCATATAAGAAATGCTTCTCCCAGGAGAAAACCCTGCCTCTGCCACCCTGCCTAGCACACCCTGTTTAGCAACGTGTAGCAGCTGAAAAAATATTTCTTTATTCTTTTTTTTTTTTTTAAAATTCTGATGCAATGTAAGATGTTTTCTTTTAGTTCCCATTTTTCTTGGGCAGTGTACTGTACCCTGAACTGGGTCATTCTGACTCATTTCCTATGTTGCCATGGCTTTTACTTAGGGGTATCTTGCGGTTTTTGCTCTAAGCGAGATACTCTACCTTCTGCAGGGGGTAGAGGTGTGCCGAGGAAACTTGATGGCTGCCCCTTGACCTGCTGCTGAATATAGTTTCATGTCCTGCTTCAAGACTGACCCGGTGATTTATTTCAAATGTGCCACAACAGAGGGGTCTCTCTTATCCCTGTCCCCTTTATTTCTCTCTGTTTCCCGGGCGCCATGAAGTGAGCTGCTTTGCCTCCCCACACCCTTCCTTCATGATGAAGGGCTGTTTTATCACCATCCCAGAAACAATGGAATCAGCTGACAGTGGACCAAAATAAAACCATGAGCCCAACTAAACATTTTCCCCTTTAATCTGTTTTCCTCAGGTGTTTCGTCAGAGTGATGGAAAGCTGATTAACACAGAAAATTGGTACCTGAAAGTGGCTGTTAGTATACCTGGGATGTAGTTGAGGAGCCTTTGGGACTGATTTGTGGGGACAGTTTGGGAAGTCTTGGAAACGTAGGCTGGAGAGGCCCTAGAGTGTCATAAGCAGGGTTTAATGGACGATTTTAGTGTGAACTTGGAAAAGCAGCATATTGACGATAGTGTGGGCAGTAAAGATGGTGCTCATGAGGTTTTCCAGTTGGGAATGAGGACTCCATCAGAACTGAAGTAGAGGCCTTTTGTGTTACATTCTGGCAAAGAACTGGCCTATATGTTGTCCAAGTCCTGAGACTTTGATTAAGAAAGTTTAAAGGCGATGGACTAATTAATATATTGGAGGAGATTTCCAAGCAGCGCAGCATTCAGGCAGCAAGCATGGGCATCGCGGGCTCCTTTTAGCCAGGTTCACAGTGAGAATCGGGAGCAAGAAGCAGAGCAGTAAGATTTGAAAAAACGTGCAGTTTGTCCAGGAAAGAAGCTCATGGGCAGTTGAAGCCAAGGACAGTGTAGTTGCTGAATATATTAGTACCTTTAAAAAGAATCCAAGGACCTGGTACCAAGGCAATAAGGAGGATGCTTGGAAGGCGTCGGAGGAATGGGCTGGGCCCCACCCATGCTGGCTCAGAGACTCTGATCGGAGAGAGCCAGCTGGAGCAGCCTGCTCCCACAGCTGTTTGGAGGCCGTTTCCCCAGGACTCATTTCCCCGTTGGGCTCTCCAGGCATGCAGAGTCCACAGCGGCTCTGGTCCCAGAGGCCTGGTTACTGTTGCTGCTGGAGGCAGACCTTGGCATCTTCCATGTCCTGCTCATTTTGTAGGCATTCAAGGATGCAAGAGTTACAGTCATGGAGGGAGGCTTCCACTGAGATTCTGAAGAAAGACCCAGGAGACCAGGCCATGTGTGGCAGAGTCAGAGTCCCTAGGGTGGCCCCTGAGAGGGTGATTCATGAGTGAAGCCAAACTTTTTTTTTTTGGTACCGGAGAGTGAACTCAGGGATACTCGACCACTGAGCCACACCCCCAGCCCTATTTTGTATTCTATTTAGAGTCAGGGTCTCACTGAGTTGCTTAGCACCTCGCTGTTGCTGAGGCTGGCTTTGAACTCGTAATTCTCCTGTCTCGGCCTCCCAAGGCGCTGGGTGGACTTGGACTTTTGAGCAATGCTGGAACTGTTAAGACCATGGGACTCTTGGAAATGGTCTAAATGTACTTTGTATTATGAGATGGACATGAGCCTTGGGGGGTCAGTGGTACAATGTTATGATTCGGATCTGAAATATCTACAGACATTCATGTGTTGAAGGCTTGGATCCAATGATCATGAGGGCTCAGACTGCATCAGTGGATTAATCCATTGATGGATTTGTAGCTGAATGGATTATTGGGAGGTGGTGAAAACTATTTGGGAGAGAAAGGTCACTGGAGGTCACTGGAGGCATGCCTTTGAAGGGTATATTTTTGTCTCTGGCTCTCTCTCTCTCTCTCTCTCTGCTTCCTTACAATCATAAGCTGAGTGGCTTTGTTTTGCCACACCCTCTCTATCATGATGTTCTGCCTCTCTACGTGCCTATGAGTGATGGGACCAAGCAACTAAGGACTGAAACCTCTGAAACTGTGAGCTAAAAATAATTCTTTCCTTCTTTAAGTTGATTTTATCTGGTATTTTGTCACAATGTCAGAAAATTGACTAACGCCTTCAGTCTTTATTTATTGAGAACCTACTTTTGCCAGACCCTCTTCTTAGAAGCAGGGATTAAAAACAAAGCCCTAGATCTCATGAAGATCACATTATACACAGGTAATTGTGTAAATGCTGCAACCTGTAGAAAATGGAGAAAGGCAAAGATAACTAACTAAAGCAAGCATCCACATTTTCATCATAGGTGAGTGTGTCTCTGTGTGCGTGTGTGTGTTTTAAGATTTGCAGATCTCGGGCAGAGCTTCACCTTGCCTCACACAGCCGTCTACCCCCCCCCCCCCCCCCCCCCGTGGACCTCTCCATTCTCTTCTCTATTCTTTCTTGGAGCAAGCCAGATTCCTCTGCCCATGATTAGCAGTTTATTAATCATCTTTTACCACTGTGTGCATCCTCTGGTTCTCACCCTCCACCCTAAATTCAAGTCAAGACATTTTTCTTGGCAGCCCCACTTCAAAGAGATGAGATATTTTGTTATCATATTAAAATTTCCTCCTTTCTCATGTACGTGCCTGAACCCATACCTGTGGCTAAAAGTGCATTGAGGAAGGACACTTAATTGTGGTTCCATGGTTACCACTCAGTAAGCAGCGAATGGAAATTGGTAGCCATGGTTACCACTCAGCAAATGATAGGTGGGAATTGGTAGCCAATTCTCAGTCTACAATATTGGTCATTACAACTCTATACCCTGGCTGTTAATGAATGGCCACAACTCTGCTATAGAATCATGGATGCTGAAATAAACAAGTAGACTGATAGACACTGACTTCCTGTCTAAGATATTTAGTAAATGAAATCTTCATTTGAATGCCTGTTATTTACATGTTTTAATAGTCATGAAATCTAGATGTATTTTTTATTTGCATTTATTTTATGCTATTTTTTTTTCTTGCATCATGTGTTCGTTTCTTCAGTTCCTTCTGGGATGCCTTTTTCTTGCAAAAATTCAGCACTCTTTTTCGGCCACTAACCCTGTGTACTGTCCCAATTTGGCCTGGACTCACCGAACGCTCCTACCATTGTAATTCTGGAATGGCACATATTGCTTCTTTAAAGTGACAGTTTTCAGATAGCTGGTAACTTTTCTGATATGCGCACTCCTAATGTCCTGGACACTTTCATGGGTGTTCTTAAAGTGAACATGAATCTCTTGATTTGCATGATTTTGTGAAGGTTTCTGGATCAAGAGAGTAGTGAACCATTTTTAGAGATCACCCCAGTCTGCTTAACGAAAGAGCCCAAATGTATCTTAAAATTGAAATTTACACTTAATGTAATACAAAGCCCTTGCCCCTAAATGCCCCTTTTAAATTGATGATGCCTTTTATAATTCGGTATCCTAGAAGGAAGGAAACAGAATACCACCACCTATCTCCAAAGAATCTGCGCTTAGGAACAGTGCAGCACTTTTTGCTTTACAATATAAATCACAGAAGAATGTGATACGGGGGTCTCCTGTCCATCTGAATTTCCAAGAAGAAACACCAGATGCAAGGCCTCCCTGTCAGGCAGGACCAGGGTGGTGAAATGAGGTCCTCTCCATTCCCCCCTTCCCAGTGAAGGGTCTACGCAGGACATCGCAGTCAGTCACCACAAGGTGGTGCACAAGCCCTGGTCATGATGTGTGATGCCCACGCACTTCAGGGTTCTGTCCTTTCTGGATGGCATTAGTGGATAGTGGAGCAGCTCAATGCACTGTGGGTGAGCTGGCTGAGTCTGTTGAGGACGGACCCTGTAAAGCAGCTGGACAGACAGGGAGAGAAGTCAGATGTCATTCATTAGAGTTGTGTCTATTGAATGAATGCCTGCAACTGGCTAAAGTTAGGCAACACAGTTCAGAATAAGATAGCGCTAGAAGGGTCTTTATTTAATGTGATTCAATCAGTGTCTATGGATTATTATAGCAACAGGGACAGAATAGATTCTTGCAATAGATTCTTGTAAGAGCTGCTTGGCTTCATGCAGTGCAATTGGATCTCTTGTGTCTTAGTCACACATGTGAACTGGAAGGGCACCAGAAAGTCTGGGACTAAGCCTAGTTCTTGCCGGTAACATGACAGGGCTGAGAGTAGGGAATGAAGCTGCATCTAGTTGGGTTTAGGTCTCAGGTGACCTGTTCCCCTGACCCCCCATCTCATTGTTCAGTGTTACCTACTGCTCTCGTCTTAAGGATGGACTTATTTCTTGTTTTTTGCTTTTGCTTTTGTTTTGCACTGGGGATTGAACCCAGGGGTGCTTTGCCACTGAACCACATCCCCATTCCTGGTCCATTAAATTTTTTTTTTTTTTTTTTAAAGTTGTAGGTAGACACATACCTTTATTTTATTTATTTATTTTTATGTGGTGCTGAGGATCGAACCCAGTGCCTCAGACATTCTAGACCAGTTCTTTACCATTGGGCTACAGCTCCAAATCCCCAGATTTTTTTTTTTTTTTGAGATGGTCTAAGTTACTTAGGGCCTCTGTAAGTTGTTGAGGCTGGCTTTGAACTCAAGATCTGCCTCAGCCTATTGAGATGCTGGGATTAGAGTTCTGGCTCGTCTCTTGTACCCTGGAGAAAACGGAGCTGCTAGGCACAGACAGACTCCTTCAACTCTCCCCTGCCCCAGCCCCACACTGATCCAGCCTGACCTGCATCTTAATCATTGGCACTTCCTTACCTCTAGGGGTCCCTGTGCCCTGGACCCCCTACTGCCCGTCTGTCTCCTCCGTCTTCAGCTCATCAGTTCTTCCTCCCTTTCCTGCATTTTCCACCTTCTACTCTTGAGTATCTTCTTCTCACCAAATAAACACTCTTAAACCAAGTGGCCTCCAGTCCTCCGACTCCCATCTGTTTTGCATCTCATTTCCCTTCTTTCTGAGGCCAGCTCCTGGAAGGAATGAGCATCCAGATTTTAAATCATCCTCCTCATAAAATACCAAATACAGTTATACTTGGATACGTTTCCAGACTTTTCATTATGTTCAGTTGGCTTTTCCCTCCTTTTTAATACCAGCACCATCAGGGTGTTTTAAAGATTTTTAGCTTAGGATCCTTTTAATATACAATCAGGTAATTCTTCTGTTAATGATGCTTTTTGCCAATTTTTTTTTTCCTGGCTACTCTTGCGTGTGTAGTCTTCCTGAAAGTATTTAGTCATTTTTATACAGCTCCAAGAACTGTATCATTTCTATACATTTCCTGTTCAAGGTGTGGACTAATAAAGGGGATAATTAACGTCCTCGTAATAGTGAGTCCTCCTGCACAACAAGATGCAGCTGT
Organism: Callospermophilus lateralis; assembly: GCF_048772815.1. Taxonomy (NCBI): domain Eukaryota; kingdom Metazoa; phylum Chordata; class Mammalia; order Rodentia; family Sciuridae; genus Callospermophilus; species Callospermophilus lateralis. The sequence goes on from NC_135311.1 coordinate 3,957,168, forward strand.
GTATTGGAGTTTCTTTCATGTTTTTGAGGTCACTTTTACATTATGAGCACATTTCACATAAATCATTCCTAGGTACATTATGTTGTTATTATTCTCAAAAGCAGACTCTCCCACTATATTATTTAATAGAAACTCACTGTTTTTTTTGGGGGGGGTATGTTTATTCTATAACTACATGTTATTAAGCTGTCTTTACCTGGGTCAAGTAATTCTTCTGTTAATGATGTAAATAACTTTTTAGTGACTTTCTTAGATGTCCTAAGTAGGAACACTGGTGTCTTGAATGATGATCATTTTGCCTCTTTTTTTCCCCCCGGTTTGGGTACGTTTTCACTCTGCATTGGCGCACAATCCCGTGTGCATGGAACACACCTTTGTTCCCGGGTCACTTCCTCGGTGGCTTTCTTTTACTCCCTTTCTGCCTTTTTCACTCCTGGGGTGCATTTTGTTCTCTCTCTTTTCTTTTTTTTATAATGCCCACTCTTTTCTGCATAGATCTTTATTAATACTTTATAGTTTTAATGGTAGTGGGCTCTGAGCTGCAAACGTGTTTTCCCACTGTGTAGGCTGTGCCCCGCCACCTGTCACATAGTAGGTGCTGTGTAAACATAGGTGCAATAGGGAAATTTCCTTATTCTAAAAGCAGTTCTATGTTTTATGCTTAAACATGATACTGGCTTATTGATATTAGATAGGTCTTCTTTTTCACAATTTTGTATTAAAAATATAACATGGATAAAAATATTCCACACCTCCATGGAGATGGTGACCCAGGCTTTGTCTTCTGTGAGGTTTAGGAGGAGCTGCATGAACAGATCTCCTTAGTGAAGTGAGCTTCAGATGTCTCGATGGCTCCGAAATGAGAAGAAAAACTGCGTTTGGCTACTGCTTTGTTTGGGGATTTTCATCTACATTTGTATAAGGATTGTGTTAGCTTTTCATCGCTGTGTTCAAAATACCTGACATGGATAAAGGGATCAGATGGATCGATTAACTCATGAGGTCAGAGGTCAGATCCAACCGTTGTCTAAAGCTCTGCCTCTGAACCTTGCTTCATGAGGGACCCCACATCTAACATAAAACTTGGGGGGCATTTCAGATCCAAACCACAAGAAGATTGATCTGTAGTTCTGAGGAACTTTGGGGTTTCTTTTTAAATTCTGATTTGTTATCTATGACAGCAGGATGCATCACAATTCATATTTCATGTATAGAGCACAGTTGTTCATGTCTCTGGCTGTACACAAAGTAGAGTCCCACCATTGGTGTCTTCATACGTGTACTTAGGGTCATGATTCCATCCCATTCCACCATCCTTCCTACCCCCATGACCCCTCCCTTCCCCTCCCACTCCTCTGTCCTGTCTAGGGTTGGTCTGTTCCTCCCTTGCTTCCCCTGCAGCTTTGGGATTTTGATATTGGTGTTATGTTACCTTTGAAAAGAAACTTGTAGAGCCTTCTTCCTATTCTCTGATATGGTTTCAATTGCTTAGGACTGAGTTGTTCCAGGAATGATTGAAAACATTCATCTGTGAAACAGACTTACCTAAAGCTTTGACAAGGTAGTTATTTGATGATCTTCTTGTTTTTTCCTTTATGGTTATGGCCATATCCTTCTTGGAAGCAGTTCTCTAGAAAAATCTTTTTTTTAATTTATTTTTTAAATTTAAGCCCAGACTTCCCCTGCTCTTCTTTTCTGTCTATGTTTCTAATAATAGAATTATTGCCACTCTATTTTTCTGTTTCTGTAGCTAAATATTTATGGTATCTATCATCTCTCTATCTATCTAAATATTTATCCTTGTGTTTTTTCTCTTTTAATTATTTACCAAATGTCTTGAATTCTTTGGTTTTTTTAAACCGATTCCATGGCTATTCATGGAATTCATGAATCTCTACTTTAAAAAATATTTACTGTTTTCCTTTTTTTATTGATTAACTATTTTAATTTGGCACAAATGACCGCAGAATGCATTTTGATTCATTGTGCACAATTGCAGCAAAACTTTTCATTTTTCTGGTTGTAGCGTTGCACCATATGTGCAGTCATACATGTACCTAGGGTAATTATGTCCATGCATTCCACCATCTTTCCTGACCAGATACCCCTCCCCTCTCCCCTCCCTCCACTTTGCCCAAAGTTCTTCCATTTAAAAATTTTTTAAATTGTTGATAGACCTTTATTTTTTTTAAATTTTTATTTATATGTGGTGCTGAGAATAGAACCCCAGTGCATCACATATGCTAGGCAAGTGCACTACCACTGAGCCACAGCCCAAGCCCCAGAGTTCCTCCATTTTTCCCATGTCCTCCCCCTCCCCCCTGCCATTTTGGATCAGCATCCACTTATCAGAGAAAACATTTGGCCTTTGGTTTTTTGGAATTGGCTTACTTTGCTTACCATGATATTTTTCCAACTCCATCTATCTATCTATCTCAGTAAAAAAATTTACTGATATACCAAATTGTACACATTACTAAACACATCTTGATGAGTGTGGGCATCTACGTACACTTGATACCATCACCACAACCAGGGTCCCTTGTGTTCTTTTGTGATTTATTTGTTACATGAACACTAACATGAAGTCTATTCTTTTAACATATTTTAAGGTGTTTCATCACTGTCGTTAACCGTAGATCTTATATTGTACCCAGAGCTCTAGAATTCACATAACAGAAACATTATACTCTTTGAAAACAATTCCCCCCTCTCTCTCTGCTGCTAGCTGTTGGCAACCACCACTCTGTTCTCTCTTCTGAGTGTCTGGCTTCCTGTACGTGGAATGCGCTCTTGGTTCTTTTGTAATCGGCTCATGTCACTTGCTCAACGCAACTTGGTGTTGCAAATGGCAACATTTCCTTTATCTAGGGCTGAAAGTTACTCTACTTTTCTGCTCTTTCTAGGTCTGTTTTGTGTCTTATGTTTCTACCTTACTGGATCAAATGCTTTGTTTGTTCCTCAGTTACTGTTTCTTGGCTTATTTTAAGGCTGCAACTAGAGATTTTAATATTTAGTGACTTTTTATTGTTATTTTTAAAATGCTATCTTCCCCCCCCCCCCCCCGGTGTAATTTTAATTTTTTCTTACGGATGTGCGTAACGGTAGGACTTGCTGCCACATATTCATACATGTACACAATACAACAGCATGATTTGGCCAATCCCCAGCATCTCCCTTTCCTCCACTCTCTTTTCCCCCATGGTCCCTTCCTGCTACTGCAGTGATTTGATTTTCCTGAGAGCCCCCCGCCCCCACGGACCTTTCTTTCCCTTTGTCCTCTCTAGCTTTCATATACAAGAGAATAATATGTGACCCTTGACCTTCTGGGTTTGGCTTATTCTTTTTAAAAAATTTGTTCTATTTAGTTATACATTGATGTATGAGGAGTCAAAATGCATTCCACTGTCATGATTTATGTCTCACACATTAAATGGAGTGTAACTTCTCATTCTCCTGGTTGTACATCCCGTAGGATCACCCAGGTCGTGTAGTCGTATATGTATATTAATGTCCGACTCACACCCTGTCCTTCTTACCCCCATGCCCCCTCCCCTCCCTTCTCTCCCATCTGCCTAATCCAAAGTATCTCTATTCTTTCCTAGCCCCCACCCCCTGATTGTGAATCAGCATCATATCAGACAAAACATTCGGCCTTCAGTTTTTTGGGATTGGTTTATTTCACTTACCATGTGATATTCTCCAGCTCCTAAAAATGCCCTCTTAATTGCAGTCTTGCTTACTTAGCCTGTTTTTGTTCTCTCTCTCTCTCTTTTTTTCTTTGTTTGCAGTACTGGGCACTGAACCCAGGCCTGTACCTGCTAGGCGGGTGCTTTTCCACTGAGTTATCTCCCAGCCCTTTTAATTTCATTTTGAGACATGGTCTTGCTGAGTTGTCCAGGGTGGCCTGGAACTACCTCGCCATCCTCCTGCCCCAACATCCCAGGTAGCAGGGATCACAGTGATGTGCCACCACCGCTAAATCACCCTCAGGTGTTTTGTTTTTTCTTTTTCTTTTTTAGAGAAGTGCTTTTAAAATTTTAAGTGTTTTAAAATATATTTATTATTGATTTCTAGTTTGATTGCATTATCTATCAAAATGGCCTACATTATTTATACTTTATGTTATTTATCGAAGCTTTAATTGTATTCTGATTAGTTTTTATAAATCTTTCATGGTACTTAGAATATGTGTGTCTTCTAAATTATATAGAATTCATTTATATATTTATTAGAAAATAATAGTCAAGTAAAGGTATTAATTAGCATATATGAAACATTTCTATATGTCAGATACTGTATGAATAATTTTAATATAATCAATTTAAGATAGTTTTTTGGTTCCAGGGATTGAACTTAGGGGCACTATACCACTGAGCCACACCCCCAGCTCGTTTTTGTATTTTATTTAGACACAGGGTCTCTCTGAGTTGCTTAAGGCCTCACTAACTTGCTGAGGCTGGCTTTGATTGTGCATAGCCTAGCCTGCCTAGCTTCCCCAGCTGCTGGGATTACAGGTATGTGCCACTGCTCCTGACTATAATATTATTTTTATCATTTCCATTTTACAGCTAAGGACACTAAGATTTAAAGAGGTTTCAGTGCCCAACATCATAAAGGTAGTATAATGGAGTCACACATCTAAACTGGGTTGGCTTGCCCACAAAGCCCATGCTCTTCACTAAAATTTTCTATGAACTTATTTTTTATTTTTCTGCTAAAGAAGCATGTTCATACTTTGATAATTTCTTAGTCAATTTTACCTTATATCTCTAGCTTATTTTTCTTTGTACTGGATGCCACATTGATGGGAACATCTGATACATGACTTTTCCCACTCGCTGTAAGCTCCATGGTGGGAGGGTTTGTCCCATTTGCAGCTTATCTTGAATATCTAGGACAGTGGCAAGTACACAGTGGTTGTTTAATAAACAACCACTAGCTGGTGGATGATTGAATAACAGTTGTGTCCTCATGGTGGATTGTATCCTTCAATGGTAAAAACGGATTCATGTTTTTTACGTCGAATTGTACTGATCTAAGCAAGCACTTTAACACTGTGCTATAATCCCAGCCCCTCTAGAAGTTGTTTCTTTTTTTTTAGTTGTAGTTGACAAAATACGTTTATTTTATTTTATTTATTTATTTTTATGTGGTGCTGAGGATCGAACCCAGGACCCCACACTTGCTAGGCGAGTGCTCTACCACTGAGCTACAGCCCCAGCCCCTAGGGGTATTTTTAATAGCAGCATAAAACAAGATTTGTTTTTTGTTTTGGACTTCAATAGGGGAATGAGAATATGAATATTATAATTAATACAATGGATAAAAGAATATTTGATTTATGAATGAAAAAAGGAGCTCTGATCTACAGGTAATAACTATGATGCTTCACCTCAGTTTTCAATATGAGCATAGAAGAAACCCAAAGAGAAATCTAAAGAGAAAGCTTGCCAATTATTTATTGTTAATTTTATAAGGTTTATAATTTGAGCATTGCAAGTCCTGCAGATTAGCCTTGAGAGAATCATAATGTTAAGATCATGAGGTTATTGGATGATACCACACAACATTCGATTCTTCTTTTCACTGTAACATTCCTAAAACGTATTTGAGGCCCCAAAAGAAAAAGTTGAAGAATTGTGCTGATTTTAGATCAGAGCTAAATAGCTGAGGGTTATGGAGAGGGGGAAAAAGCCAGGAGTGCCTAAACCAACCATGCCCATCAGCCAGGGAGGAAGAATTTCCTGGGACATTGGCAGTGACTTCAGAACTCGTCCTCAGAAGAGCTGGGGTGACTGCCACATTTCCAAACGTGACAGAAACTGTCCTGCTGGTCGTCAGCAGCATGCTTCCATCCTTCCTCCTCATCCTGGCGCAGATACTCTTCTCCTGGAGCCCCGGTTGGGTGGTAGCGGTGACTCCCTCTACTCTTGTGATTCCTTAACGTCCCCAAACCTCTTGTGCTCGCTGGTTCCAACAGGTCGCATAACCAATGACCTTTCTGTTTGGGGGAAAAGTAGAGCTCACAGGTTATTGGCCCAATCTTCCCGGTGGATGCCGGTTCCTGGGGGTCCCGCTCCCTTGGTACGGCTCCCTCCTGACGGGGGAGATCTCCTGCTGTCCTGCCCCCGGCCACTCGCGTGTTTCAGGTCCTCTCAGGGATGCACCTCTCCCAGAGTTTGTCCCGTGGTGGCCCCTAGGATGACCCTCGCCCTTTCTTGAAGGCGGCCTTTGCTCTCTGACTTCCTGTCCCCTACTGGGTGTCTTCCAAAGCTCTGGTTTCCCTTCCTCCTGGATTCCGGGCTCAGGCCTCCTTCTTGGTTTCTTCTATCAATCCTTCGTTGTGGGCTCGAGTCGGTCACTGGGCTTCTCTCGCCCTCCTCCTGGGTGGGGACCTGGTCTCCAGGTTGGAGTCCCTCATGGTGTCTTAGAGCGGGTCTGTAATCTGTGCTGCAGAATCTCTCATCCCCGCTGGGCTCCGGGCTCAGGCCTCCCTGTTGGCTCCTCTCCCCATCCCTCCCTGCGGAGATCTGGACACTGCGTTGGCATCCTTCGTGCTGACCTTGAGCTGCTCTCTGCTCCCTAACACGAGTCCTGCGGTCACTCTCGCGTTCTGATCTCACGTTTCTCACTTGGTACCTTCCATCGTGGCTGAATTCGGTGCTTAGCTCTCCCTCGTGGATTCTCTCATTGTCCCTTGGTGCGGGGATAATGAGATGCCCTCTGTTCCCTAACTGGGTATCTCTTATCTGCTCTCTCTGTTGGAGTCCTTCGTAATGTCGTGGAGCTGGTTTCTGATCCCCGACTGGGTGTCTCCCACCGTTTCTGGGTGCAGGACTCAGGTCTCTCACTTGGCTGCTCCCACCATCCCTTGATGCTGGGTTTTCATCTCTCACACGATGGCTCTCGTTTTCTGTAGGAGTTTGTCTCAGCTCTCCGTCTAGCTGTCTTTCCTTGTTTCTGGGTTCTGGTCTCTGCTCCCTAACTTGGTGTTCCCCATCAAGGATCAGGTGTCCCATTTGGCTTCTCCCATCCTCCTCTGTTGCAGAACTGGTTTCTATGTTTGAAGCTGTCACACTGTCTCGAGGCTGGTCTTGGCTGTCTTACTTGGCGTCCTCCATCATCCTGAGGCTCAGGGCTCAGGTCTCTCTGTTGATGTCTTCCGGCATCTTGGGCTGGGTTCATTTCTCTCACATGTCGTCTCTGAATTTCTGTCGGAGCCGATCTCTTGTCCAGAAAACAGTGTTCACTGTCACTACTAAGTTCTTGGTCTTGGTCTCCCACATGGCGTCTCTCATCATTCTTGGGTCCAGAGTTCAGGCTTCCCCTTTGGCTTCTCTTACCTTCTCTTTGTGTGGATGGATATATGGTCTCTGGGTTGCGATCTTTCATATAGCCTTGGGGCTGGTCTCTGTTTTCTAACTTGACTCTCCCCATTACCCTTGGAGGCTAGATGTTCTTCAGTTCCTTGGTGTCTCTCACTTTCTACTGGATCTGATCTCTGTTCTCTAGCATGGTGTCTCTGTTCATTCCTGGGCTTTGGTCTGAGGTCTCTTGCTTGCTATCTCCCCTCATCCCTGGATGCTGAGGTTTTATCTCTTACTTGGTGTCTCTCGTCTTCTGATGAAGATGCTCTCTGTTCCCTAACTTGGTATCTCTTATCATTCATGGGTTGTGGGTTCAAGCCTCTCACTTGGTGTTTTCCATCATCCTTTGGTGTCAGGGTCAGATCGCTATCTTGGACTCTTTCTTGATGCTTTGAAGCTGGTCTCTGCTCCCCAAATCGGTGTCGCCCAGCATCCCTGTGTTCTGGGCTTAGGTCTCTCACTCGGTCTCTCCCATCATTTCTGGGTTCTGGTGTCTGACTCCTAGCGCGGTGTCTCCCGCAATGCCTGGGCTCTGGGCTCGGGTCTCTCTCTCGGTATTTCTCACCGTTCTTGGTTACTAGAGTCTGAGTCATCACCTTGTATTTCCTGTTTCCTCGTGGTTTTGGGGTCTCATCACTAACTCCCAGGATTTCATCTTGGAGATGATCTCTGCTCTCTGATTTGCTTCTCTCACTATTTGCAATTTCTGAATCCAGCTTTCTCACTGGATGCTTCTCTTCATCTGTTGGGGCTGAGGTCTCAGCACACTTCCGTCGTTTCTCCTCCTCCTTCACTTCTGGTCTTTGCTTTATAATTTGTCGTGCTTCATCACCGTTGGGCTGCAGACTCATTGGGTATCTTCTGTCATCATTTCTTGGTGATGTGGTCTGATACTAACTTGCTGTACCTCATTCTTTCTTGGTAACAGTCTCTGTTCCCCATTTTGTTGCCTTGTCTTATACTTAAACTCTGGGCTCTGGTGTCTCTGGTGATATCTTCCATCATCCTTTGGTGTTGTCAATTGGCCCCTCCTTTGATAGATGACCTCATTCACTGATGTTGGGGTCTGATTTCCCCCTTGGTTACCCTCAGCGACCCGTGGTTGTATTGTCTGTGCACCACCTTGTAGCTTTACCTGATCCTGTGGTCCTGGTCTGTGATCTGGTCCTTGATGTTTCCCATAATTGCTTGAAGCTGAAACCAGTTTTCTCCCTTGTTGACTCCCAACATCCTGAGATACTGGAGTCTTGTCTTCTCTCACCTGGGACCTCCCAATATCCTTTGCTGTTGAGATATGGATCCTCACTTGGGGACGCTCATCAACTCTTGGTTCCAAGATCTGCTCCCTGCCAGGTTGTCTTGGGTAATCTTGGCCTTCTAGACTCTGGTCTCTTATTTGAAGACTTTGATATTCACCTTGTGGTGGGGTCTGGTCTCTGTCTCGGCGTCTCTCAGAGTCCTGGAACTCTGGACTTGGATCCCTTACTTGTTGCTCATCATCACTTGCTCTTAACATTTGGTTTCTCGGTAGGCATTCTTGCATATCCTGGGAATCTTGCCTTTGATCTCCCACTCGAAGATCGCCTTCATTCCTTGGTGTTGGGATCTGGTTTCCCACTTGGTTTAGGTCTCTGGCTTGGTGTTTCCCAAGATCCTGAGATTTAGGTCTCCTGTCTCTTACTTGGGGTTCTTACCCACCCTGGTGTTCCACACGAGAGTCTCTCACTTGAGGTCTCCTGTCATGCTTTGGTATTGGGGTCAATCCTGCCATTTGATGTTCTTCGCCAGGATTCAGATTTCTTGCTTCATGTTGTGGAACCTTCTGTGATTCTTGCCTGTGATCTCTGACTTGATGACTCTCATTAGTTGTCCATGTGGTGACCTCATCTTTCTCTTGGTGCCTCCTAACATCCCGGGAGTCTAAGCGCTGCTCTTGCACTCCATGACTTCCATCACCCTTCAGCATTGGCATCTGGCCTCTCACTTGGGGACTCCCAGCATCCTGGTATCTTAGGCTCTGGTGACTCTCTTGGTACCTCCTATTACCTGTTTGTCTTTGAGTTTGGTCTTTCAGATGGTGTCTTCTAATATCTTGAGGTTCAGGGCTCAGGTCTTGGTGACTCCTAACAGGCTGTGATTCTAGGTTCTCATGTCTCACTCCTTCACGCTCCTCCTGGGCTGTTGGGATCTGGTCTCTTACTTTCTGAACATCTTGGGGATCTTGGTTCTGGACTTTCTCTTGGAGTTTTTCTTCTTCCAGTTGCTTGCTGTTTGGCTCTGTAGCTTGTTGTCCTTGAACTTCATATCTTCTCTCCCTTACTTTTAATTCAGGGTGGAGAAGAGGTTTTATGCAGGCATAATAGGCTTTTGTCACTCTGAAAACCAGCAAAACGAATTCGCTAAAATCAACTGTTTCATCACCATCTTGATCCAGTTGTTGGAGGATTTTTTTTATTGTCTCAGAATTATTTGTTTTCTATGAGGAAAAAAAAATCAAGAAAAGAAATAGTGTGAAAATCATTTTTTTTCCTTCTCTTATGTCTTCTTTGTTTCCTAGAAAATTCGTAGGGGACATTTAAGAGTTCTATTTTTAGTTCTTATTTTTAGTTACCTCATTGGATAATATTTTCTATGGTGATATTATTTATATTTTCATACTTTGAGATTACAGTGAATGAAATGCTTATTCCTAACAAGTACTACTAAAATAGAGTATTGTTTCATTAAATATTTATGAATCATTAATACCCCTTCTTCTTGTCCTACTCTCATTGATGACTATTTCATGTTTCAAAAATAAACTATAAACCACTAGAACTCTTTCATCTATCCATGCAAAGAAATGAACCTTCCTTGTATTCTTCTTTCTGAGACAATAGAGGAAATTCATCTATTTCTATCAAAGGAAAATCTATCTCTCTGTGCTCTAAATTTCATTTCTCTTTACTTTAAGTTGCTTCTGATAATCCCTCTGTTTCTGGATTTTTGGATATTTTAATTCCCACTGGCTCAATCCTAACAGAGTAGTAGTATACTTTATCAGTTATTATATTTAAAAAATCTTCCTCTTCATCACATGGTCACATCTTACCTCTCCTTCTTTATACCTACTCTCTCTCTCACCCTTTAATGCCAAGATTCTTGGAAGAGTGAAAGAATTGGAAATGTCTTCATGTGTGCACCCCTCATCGTCCTGTTGATGTTGTTTCTCTGGCATCCCTATTCACCTCCACTGGCTTCCTTCATGCCAAATGCAATGGGCATAGTCCCCCTTTCTTCTACGTTTCGGCTTCAATTGACACAATTGAGTAATAATTGACACAACTGAGCAATCATTCTTTCGGAATCATTTTCTTCTCTTGGATCCGATGACATTCCATTCTGCTGGTTTTCTTCTTTTATCTCTGGCTCCATTTTTCCATGTTTGATTCTCCTTTCTCCTCTTCTACCCGACCTCTAAATATTAGAGTTGCTCAGGACTTGGTCTTGGACACCATTCTTGTTCTATAGTTTTACTTTTTGTTCATCCTCATGGCTTCATACGATCCATTATCAGATGGTAATCACATCTTTGTCTTCGGGCCAGATCTCTCTTTTGAGTTCCACGCCTGTATGTTCAGCTGCGTTGGAGGTCTTCTCTGTGACATCTCACAAGTAAAGGAAGCCAGAGACGTTCATTCTAGGGCTTCTCCTTACTTTGTTTCATTAATGGCTCACCTTCCAGTTTCTCAAGCCAGAAGCTTCGCAGCTATTTTTGACTTCTAGCACTAATTTACTCCCCAGTACAGTCCCTAGTAAAGCAGTTTGTTTCTGCCTCGGAAACATGGCATATTATGAATCCATCCACTTATTTTCTTCTTCATTGCTTAGACCCTGTGGTGAGCCGCTTCTGCAGATTATGGTCGCCATTGCAGGATGGCGCTGGCTCCACTGTGGTCTGTAACAAACAACTCCTTGTTTGGGAGAGTTGGTGCATGGTTTTTCAGCACCCTGTGAGAAAGTTCCACGTGGCAGCTTCGCATTGGGGCTTGGGATGCTTTATTAAGGCTGGGAGGGGCATCCGACAAGGAATTAGAAGAAATATCAAGGGCCTGAATAAACTGCTGAAAGAAGATTCCTGAGTTGCGTCTTCCTTGCGGGCAAGGGGTCGCGACAAGACCCCGCTGTAAGCCATTGCCATTTTTCTTTTCTTACTTTCTTTCTTTCTTTTGGTACTGGGGTTTGAAACCAGATGCGCTTTATCACTGAGCCACATCCCCAGTCCTTTTTATTTTTTATTTTGAGACAGGGTCTCACTAAGTTGCTTAGAGCCTTGCTAAACTGCCGAGGCTGGCCTTGAACTTGTGATCCTCCTGCCTTCGTTCCCTAGGTGGCTGAGATGACAGGAGTGAGCCAGCCAGCTGGGCCAGTGTCATCTTCTGTCTGTTGTGATCCTAGTCTTCTAATTGGTGTCTTTGTTTATTCCTTTGTTCCCTTACAATCTGTTCTCCTCTCTGACATCAGGGGATTTTAAAAACTGTAAAATAGATCTTGTAATTCCTCTGCTTAGAGTGCTTTACTGGCTTCTGTTATCTTTGGGGAAAGTGTCTAAATTCCTTTGCGTGGTCTAAAAAGCTCTGCCTGACTTAGTCCCTGCCCGGCTCTCCACTCTCACCGCCTGCCTTTCTCCCTGTCCATCCAGCCTTCGTCCAGTCCCTTGAGCCACAGAAGCTATTTCCAACTCAGGGACATTACTCATACTCTTCTCCCCTCCTGTCCTTCTTCCTATGTCACCCGGCCAACTTCTGGTATCATCCAAGTCTTGGCTTCAATGTCTCTTCCTCAGAGAACCTTCTTTGACTCCCTGCTAGAGCGTAACGTTTTCATCATATTTAACTCCATGTGGTAATGAATGCGTCTGTTTTGCCTACAAATATTCCCCAAAGCCTAGAAGTTATCTGGCACGTGACTGAGGCTAAGTAAATATAGATTAAATAAGTGACTGGACGACCGACATGGTCACTGCACTCCTAGACAGTAAACAGGAAATCTTAACAGACCGTGATAGCCGGGCGCGGTGGCGCACACCTGTAAACCCAGACACCTGGGAGCCAGAGGCAGGAGGATTGCAAGTTCAAGCCAGCCTCAGCAATTTAGCGAGACCCTAAGCAACTTGGTGACACTCTGTCTCAAAACATAAAAAAAGGGCTGGGGGTGTGGCTCAGCGTCTCTTGGGTTCAATCCCCAGGACTCAAACCAAACCAAAACCAAAAAAAAAAAAAAAACAACCCTCCCCTCAATAACACACTGAGATAAGTGAAATGGGAACTGGTGGGACAAACACCTAAACAAGATGGCTTTGCCTGCAGTTAGGTAATAGACTATGGTAGTGGTCATAGTGAGGGGCAAAATAGAGATGGAGAGACCAATTGGGAGGCTGTGGTTGGTGTCCTGGACCTGTGCAGGGGCAGTGGTCAGGAGAAGTCTGAGAGATGTTTATTTAGAGGTCCGAATCAGCAGGACTTGGTGACTGAATTAGATGTGAGAGGTAACAGAGATGGAAGGGTCAAGACTGGTGCCCAAGTTGGTGGCGTAGACACATGAGTGGCCAATGCTGCTGTATTGTCTGAGATATAGGATGCAGAAGGAGGATCAGGTCTAGTGGACAGTTTTGCCCGGGTTGAAGCTGAGACGCGGTGTGATGTCTAATTGAGGTGCTCCGTGTGTCTGAAGTCCAAAGCAGTGATCTGGCCGACGAGGGGACTCTGATAGCTTTAGCCTCCAGAGTGGTTGCAGCCAAGAGTGTCGGTGAAGTCACCAGGGGACGTGCATAGAGTGGGGACAGGGTTCCAGAGGTCGATCCTTAAGTGATGGACAGAAGAAGAGGAGCCTGAAGAGACCCTCAGAGAAAGCAGGTAGGAGCTAGGAAGAGAACCAGGAGTGCGGAGTGTCACTGGAGCCAGGAAGACAGACCTAAGCAACCCAGTAAATGGGCCGGGAGGGAATGGGCCCCGACCTCCATACCTCCAGGGTCACTTGCAGCTCTTGTTTGAGGAGCGTCTTGAGTCCTGTCTTGCTCATCCTCTGGCCGCCATGGCTCTTGGCGTGCTTGTGGAATACATCAGTGATACTGATGGCCCTCCTCCGGAGACAGCGGCGCATCTTGTCCTTCCAACTAGACCAATTCCTGGAAGCCAACAAAGCACATCCAGCTGGCTTCATTTTCCTGCATTTCTATCATTCTTTCTTCTTCGGTCTCTTAGAGGACTCAGGCTACGTCCTCCATTCTCTCAGCCAGCTCGGCAAGTTCTTCAAGAAGCTGTCCCTTCATTTTCAAGAAAAGCGGCACCTGAAGAACACTTCCTGCCTCGGTCCCCAGCCACTGCTAGGTGGGACATCGTGGAGCTCACACTGTAATGTAAGGATCTGACTTATTTGAAATGCTGGATGTCCAGATGGCATCTGTGAAATCTGGCCTCCCTTTTTGCGTCCCATGATAGCGCTCTGACTGCCATCCCTCCAGAGCAAAGGGCATGAGCCAAACAGGCCTTGTGGCCACGAGCGCGCCAGGCCGAATTCACTCTGGAACCTTCTCCCGCGGTGAGGACGGTGGGGCCTCTTCTTCTGCATCACAAACGTCCCGAGTGGACCCTGCTGATGGGAGACTCCTGAAGGCTGCCTGCGCTAGGTGAGGAGTGGGTTTGGAGAATCATCTACGTCAGATCACTTTCCCCTCACTCTTTCCCCTGTTAGGATAAAAGTCACCTTGTGTATTAGTTGCTCCTTTTTTTTATCTGACCTCTTTAGAGTATTAGGACCATTTCCTACCCACCCCCCCCCCCACCCCGCTTTTTTTTATTCTAGTGCCTAGAACATAGTAGAAGACTCCAGGCCCTACCTCCAGAGATCGTGATTCCGTGGTTTCTTGGAGGAACCCTGGACTCTGCTTTTAGAAAGTTCCTGCCTGATCCTGACGCAGGATCCACCGGCACCATCGGCCACCTGACTTTGAGGTCCTCTGCCACTCTCACTGTGATGGCAGTTCTAATGAATCAACTGAACACTTTGATAATGATTTCCTTCGTGCGAGTGCTTTGATGGGTCCTGGGAGCGGGAGATGAACAAAAATGAGTTCTTCTTAAAGAACTAACAGCCTGAAGGAAGAGATGCTGAATTCTCTCCGTGCAGTCCCCTGAGGGACACTTGGCAGTGGCTGGGACTGAAACGCAACGTGTTCTTCAGATGGGGCTCTTCTTAACGATGACAGAGGAGTACTTTGGAAATCTTAGCATTTGAGCAGTATCCACTAGGATTTTGCTCCTCTCATTCTAAAAAGAACTTGTCAGTGTGGGAAAGGTCATAGAATTCTCCAGAAAGTCAAAAACACATCTGCCTAGTCTATTTGCCTATGTAAAAATACCAAGAAAGAGAAACATTTATAAAAACAAGGATAGAATTTTTTTTTTCTCCGGGACTTACCTAAGTTGCAAAGAGAAAGGCAGGATTCAGAGCTGAGAGCTCATGAAATTCTGCGTGTGGAGATCCTGGCACTTGTATAGGGATTATAATTACACCCTTTAACCAGACATCTTTACAGACAACACCCCTGGTGTATAATGGGCTGATTCATTGCCAACTCCACCTCATTCCACCCATTTCTTCTCCAGTGGGATTTTAAACTCAGCCTTTCCTTGACAGCTGCTCCTGTTTGGCATTCATCCTGAACATCCCCATTGCATCAGGAGGTTTATTTTCACAGAATTCACAAAGTATATTATTTATTCAAAACAAAACATAAATAACTTTTGTAAGGACTCATTCTGGATACGTAATAGTATTGCGTTATTTTTGAGTTTGCATAGGAAACTCTTTCCTGCCCATACTGAACGGCCCCAGGTTTGGGCTGAAATGTTTTCTGCTACTGAAGGAAGAGGGGAAGGCCTGGCTCCCCACCCCACGTCACTCTGGAGGAGACTGGGGCCAAGGGAGGGACCTCTATGGTACTTAGTGGCCATTGTTGGGGTAAGATTAATCACAGTAGTACAAGTAATTATAATTCTTGCTTTGAAAAATCTTTCTTTTGACAGGAATTATCCATGTGCAAACATCTCCCCACCCTTGGTAAGTCGGTCATGGGCAGCTGGAC
Source organism: Callospermophilus lateralis (assembly GCF_048772815.1). Lineage (NCBI taxonomy): Eukaryota > Metazoa > Chordata > Mammalia > Rodentia > Sciuridae > Callospermophilus > Callospermophilus lateralis. Next base: position 3,972,663 of record NC_135311.1, read on the forward strand.
CTGCCATCTCTGGGTTTTGCACGTAGTTGCTGGCAGCTGACACTGTGGACTTTTTTTTTTGGTACTGGGGATTGAACCTGGGGATGCTCTACCTTCGAGCTATAGGCCCAGCCCTTTATATTTTATTTTAAGTCAGGGTCTCCCTAACTTGCCCAGGCTGGCCTTAAATTTGCGACCCTCCTGCCTCAGCCTCCCGGTCACTGGGATTACAGGCCACCACACCTGGTGTGTCTGCTGCTTGGAGTTGGCTTCTCTAATCCCTGGGATCTTCTTGCTTTCCTCCTCTCACTCTTTCTCGTTTTCTTATCGTTTTGATCTGCTCTCTCGACTCTCTTCCTTCTGTCTTCCTCTCCTTCCAATCTCCGAATCTCTTTCTGTTTCTCCTTTCTCTTTCCTTCCTGTGGGTTTTTTTAACCTGTCTGTTCTACCCGGGCTCCAGCCTGCCCACTCTGACGCTGTTCATTCTAGAATATCTGGGATCTCCATTTGTCTGGGTCTTCTCTTTCTTTCTCTTGATTCAAAATTTGTCATTTTCTCTGAGGGAAGACAAGCAAAGCACTGGAAATGTCCATGTTCAGTTCTTGCCATGAAAAGAGCAAGGGACATGTACCAGGTGTCCCTCTGCTTCTTCCAGGGGACGGAGAGGCTGCCAGCTGCTCAGTGGGGACAAGGACATCAACGCAGGTGCATTTCATGCTTTTCCCAGTGTCCCACCCACCTGCTTGTAGGAAGAGGATATTCGAGGGACCAAATGCCATTAGAGGGACTTCTACTGTGACAACCTTCTGGTGATGTTGCTTTCAGCACCGAGGTCTGTCCTTAGCCCTCCGGAGGGAGTGTCCACAGTCATGGTCACAGATGAGAGGGGACTGCCAGGATCACTTGAGTGCTTTAAATCATCTGTGGGAGAAGCTTGGTGATTGGGGGTCACTAACGGGTGTGGCCATCCTACTTGCCCTTGGACTCCGCTGCTGTGCAGCCTCAGGCACTTAGGAAATCTCTCTGAGCCTCAGCAGCGAGACTGGGTGTGTGCACCTCCTGGGTGTCTCACCAGGACACTGAGCGGCTCAGGAAGCATTGCATTTTGGTGTTTTAGGCTCATCCACACACAGCCCAGTTGTTACAGTAATCATGGGATTCAGTGTGGTCAAATGTGAAGCTCTTGTTCTATCTGAATGAGGCTCCTTAAATATGCTCAGTAATTACAGACCCGGTCACCGTCAGGCAAGGGCGTGACTGAATGGGGGCAGGGGGGTGGGCAGCCCCCAGGTTCTTGACAGCTCTTCCTCTACTTGGTCAAGCTTTTTGTGATAAAAAAAAAATGGAACCCCTTTGTGCCCTGAGACTCTTATCCCTTCTGACTTCTTGGAAGAAGATCTTAAACTGCGTGGCCAAGGAATAGGGACATTGAACCAACTTTCTTAATCTATCAGAACTTATTTCTTAAACTATGACCGTCAAGGATTTTAAATAAGACCCAAATCAGGGTGGGGTAGGCTTACTTTTTTGTGATTGAAAATTTTATTTGCGTGAAATTTAGGTTACACATAAATAGTCCATAAGTTTCCACTCCTTAAAAATATCAGAACATTGCAGTTAAAATCTGGCTTCTTTACTACAGTCCCCTCCAGTTCCCACTCTCTCTCTTTAAACAGGGAAAAGAACACACAGAATTTATTGCCTGCCCAAGGCCTGGGGCTATTAGATTCTCCCTTTTCTCTTCTCAGAGGGCAATGACCATTAGCAGTAGGTGTTTTTTCCCCAGATCTCTTCTTTGTCTTTTGATTTCTGTAGAGAAAATCAAGGTGGCCATGGGATACAAGTCCCCGTGAATTCCCCTAGCCTTGTCTTGGCTAAGAAGAGTTCTGACTTCTGTGTTTCAGAGCCACTCTGCCCTACTCAGCGGCAGCCGGAACATTCTCTGTGGGTTCCTCGCCAGGCCGAGAGCTTTACACTCCACACAGGGGCTCAGCATTCCTCTGGGCTCTCTTCGCAGAGCTGCGGCCTTGCTGAGGGGGTCTGTTGAGTCCTGGTCGCCTCAGGCCTCAGGATTCTGGCCTCCCAGGTGTCGTCCTCATGTTCTGCGTCACCAGAAGCAGATCTGAAAGAAGACACTAGTGCTTGGTTGTCATGGAGACCGCTCCCTGGGGGCTGGCCATCAGCTAACCTCAGGGTTGGCTCTGCGACCTTCCCTGATTTCTCCTTCAGGGGTTCACAGAGGGCAGGAAGAACCGTTTGTGATGTCCTGGAGGCTCTTAGAGCACCTTTAAAGTGCTCGAGAGCTGTGACTGTCCCTCCAGGCTACATGTGCCCCAGCCACCTGTCAATCATGGTGGACGGATGGTCAGGGGCCAGCTCGGACGTTCACAGGGACCAAACCTGTCTGTTCTTTCCACGCTGCTCACAAGCTCCACCACTTTCAGCAGGCGCTGTTCACTGAGTACGTGCTGCTCGCCCGGCCGACATAAGCTGGGCCATCGCCTCCAGACGTTAATTTCTAGCATCTGCCACGCTCCAGTTACACATCACACCTCACACAGTGGTACATGAAGGTCACCAAAAGGCCGAGGGGCTTGCGCGGCTGAACGGAGAGCGAAGGCAGAGTCACTCCAAGGGTCAGATAAGATTATGAACCAGGGTAAGAACCAGTTCAGGGCATGGAGCTGTCAGAGTGAGGACTTATTCTAGGCCACGGTCCAAATGGCAGGCGATTTCAAGGTGTCAGCTTGGAGTGGGCCTTGTGTCATTATTCCCGTGCTGAGTTGAAGCCCAGTGACACAGAAGTGGAGGTTCATCACTGTGACAATTTTCCTGTCACCACCACCCAAGTGATTTCTGAGAGGACCTGGAGAAATAAGGTGTCCCAATGAGACTGAGTCAGACGCAGTAGAGGACCCTCCTCACCACCCAGCCTTCTTTTGTGTTCGCCCACATCTGGGATCGGATGGGTTTCTACTCCAGGCTCTTAGGCACAGTGCCCTTCCTGTGCCCTTCCCTGCCTCCGTCCAGAGTTCACAGCATCCCCTTTGGCCTGAGAGGAACCAGCCACATTCCTTCCTAACAAAGCCCCATCTTCTCCTGCAAGCCTTTCCTACTTATTAGTCTTTTCTGTTCCTATATCAAAATACCTGAGGCTGTATACTTTATACAGAAAAAAGATTTATTTAGCTTATGATTCTGGAAATTTAAGAGCATGGTGCCAGCCTCTGTTCAGTTCTGGTGAGGGCCTTGTGGTGGGGTATTTATGAGAGGGAGAGATCACAAGGCCAGGCAGGGAGCAAGTGGGAGTCAGGGGCCAGGCTTATTCTCTTTATAACAACCCACTCTCAACAGGAACTCGCCCGGTCCAGCCAGAACTGTACTAATCTCTTCCAAGGGTGATGCCCCCCGTGACTTTGCACGAGGCCCCCCTTTCATAGGGTTTACCTCCTCTCAACACCACCCCCCGGGGCACAAAGCTTCCAGGTGAAGTTTGCGGCACTCAGACCACATCCAAACCGTTCGGCCTGGTGACTTGGCTGGGTCCTCCCTGCCCCTGACCTCATCTTCCATGTCCCCAACTCGGCTCAGTGTGTTCCTCATTGCTCCTTGGACCTGCCAGGCCTGCTGACCTCAAGACCTCAGCACCTGCTGTCCCCTCTGCAGGCAGGGCTCCTTCCTCACCTCCTGGGGCTCCGCTCAGCTGTCATCAACGTCCCTCTCCTAAACATTCTCAAGTCCCCTGCCTCCCTCCCTCTCGCTCTCACCCGCTTTGCCCTCTCTAGTTTGGATTCCATTGGACACATTACATAGTTGTTTTCCTGTTTATTTTCTATTTTCTCTCTAGACTGTAGCTCCAGGAAGACAGGGATAGGTCTCTTGTGTTCACTACTTTATTCCCAACACCTAGAAAATACCTACTGGGTAGTGGCCATATTATAGCAGACATTTGTTCAGCAAACAAATCAATGACTCTTGTTTTCTTAATCTTGCCCTTTTTAGCAGTTCCCACCTGATTGTCCCGCCCAGCACCTGCACCGAGGCGCTTGGCACCTGCTATGCCTCCATCGCTGACCAGCTGGACCTTCAGCTGCCCACGAGTACACCCCAGCACCTCCGTCATGTTGTCAGCTGCCCGGGGATGAGAGCAGATTTTATCCTTCTACTACTCAGCACTTGAAGTGGTGCTGGTTTCCATTAGTAACTGTCGGGGCATATACTGTCACGCCCCCCACACACCAAAAACAGAAAGAAAAGGTTGCCGATGGTGGTCACTAACTCATTGTTGACTGATTGATCAGGGAGGACAACTTCTGTTGGAGTCAAATTGACCCTAAGGACAGAGTGGATTAGGTGGTTGGAAGTTGCATTTGATCCTTTATATGAAATCCAGGGTCCTTGCTTGCAGGGGTGTGAGGTTCTGATTGGTGTCTGAACATCCTTGGCTCTTCTGACACCTTGATCTGGTGTCTGATACTATTCCTGTCATTAAGAGTAAGTTCAAACTCTTATGTGTACATCTATCACTGTACACAAATCAAAGTATGTCTTTACCTGCTGTTTACAAAGTATTCTTTGACGGAATTGATATATACTTTTTTTGAAAAAAATACATTTTTTTAGTTGCCAATGATCTTTATTTTATTTATTTATATGTGGTGCCAAGAATCGAACCCCGTGCCTCACACATTCTAGGCGAGTGCTCTACCACTGAGCCACAACCCCAGCTGATATGTCCTTTTTAAATTTTTTTTTTTTTAGCTGTAGAAGAACACAATATCTTTATTTATTTATTTTTATGTGTTGCTGAGGATGGAACCCAGTGCCCCACAAGTGTGACGCAAGCACTGTGCCACTGAGCGACAGCCCCAGCTGATATGTCCTTTTTAATGTATTTATTTCTAGTCTTTTCAAAGAGATTTGAGGCTGAATCACCATAAAATATACAGACAATAAAACAGTACAATAAAAAAAGAATTAGAAAAGGCAGAACTAGGAAAAGGAAAATGCAAATTCGTCCACCGTGAGGGTCAACATGGTTTGTGTTCTTGCACTTTGATCTTGGCTCCTAGTTGTGTGACAGTATTCCCCAGAGAAAACCCCGTCAAGTTATATGGCCTCCGTGGTCAGAAAGCAAGCGAACTGTGTTTTCCTGGGGAAAGGGAGTGTTTCTGAGAATTGGATTCTAAAAAAAATACCTTTTGAGCAACTTCATAAAAGCAGGTACCTCAGGATACAATGGGCAGAGTCCTCCACGGTGTCTGGCCAGAGCAGGGGTGAATTCCACGTCTGTTTCTGGTGGTTTTGACAAATATCGAGGATGCAGATGGGGAAGTGCTGTTCGATGGGTGTAAAAGACGGAGGATGTGACTGTAATAGGCAACTCCAAAATGTAGAGGAACAGGCTTTCTCTCTCTGGCTTCCTCCAGATGGCGCTCCAGCCAGGGACAGAGGCCCCTGGAGAAGCCAGGGGGGTTGTGAGTGTCCATAAACGCCACGTCCCCAGCAGGGGCGTGGGGTGGGCGTCTTGGGTGGGAGCACCGTGCTGGTCCTCCCTCAGCACTGCGGCGGGGGGCGGGCCCTGAGGCTGGAAAACCACAAGAAGAAGAGGTGTCAGGCAGGAGGCGAGGAAGACGGTGCCCCAGCGTCTCCTGTGCGGGCGAGACGCGGCCGCATTTCTGCAGGGAGCTGGGCTCCCAGGGCGCTTTCCGCAGCCTCCCGGGCTAACCCGCACTCGGTGAGCCACCGGCAGCAGGAGTGCGGCGGGCGGCGGGTGCGCCCTGTGGATCAGCAAGTCGAACGGGTCTCAGGTTGAATCACAGGGGACTCCGATGGACTCTGGGAAACGGGCCTCCACCTGCCCTCTTCGGAGGCTTTGATCCGGGGGCACTGTCCAGGGCACTGACATGGGTCGGTCACCGACTCAGCGTGACGCCTCCCGAGGAGGCTGGGCTGGGAGGAATGTGGATTTGTGAAGCTGCGTTCTCCACACCCTTCTTGTCTTTTGGGCTGTGTGACACTTAGATTTATGGACCCAGAATCGGTTCCTGATGTTGGAATCAGCTGAGGCACCCTGTGCTCAGGGAGCCAGCCTGGCGCTGCCTCTAGAGGGCAAGGTGACCAGGAGCCAGTTGTTTCCCTTCTCTGGATCCCACTCGGGCTCTCTGCAGGCACGGAGTTGACCTTCTGTTCTGAAGCTCAGGAATTCTTAAAGAGGGGGTTCTAACTGATGTTTGGGACTGGCTGGTGAACTTGAGATTTAGTGCAATTTTTTTTGTGGGGGGGGGGGTGGCACAGAGGATTGAACTCAGGGGCACTCGGTCACTGAGCCACATCCCCAGCCCTATTTTGTATTTTATTTAGAGACAGGGTCTCACTGAGTTGCTTAGCACCTCGCTGTTGCTGAGGCTGGCTTTGAACCCATGATCCTCCTGCCCCAGCCTCCTGAGCCTCTGGGATTACAGGCGTGAGCCACTGTGCCCAGCAGGCCAACATTATTAACAAATGCAAAAAGTGAAGCACAGAGGGAACTTGCCCAGTGACACACTCCAACGGGTCAGGGCACAGTCAGACTCTCAAGCCTGAGCCTGTTTTTTTTTTTTTTTCCTGTAAGTTAAGGGGATTGAACCCAGAAGCACTTTACCACTAGGTACAACTCCAGTCCTTTTAATTTTTTTGAGACTGGGACTCACTACATTGCTGAGGCACTAGAATCACAGGCATGTGTCACCATGCCTGGTGCTGAACCTGTGTTCTTAATTCTTAATTTGTGTTCCCCATTCTGCCTTTGTTCCTCATTCCCTCACTTCTCAGATACTTCCCTCCGACAGTTTTGAGGAGGGATCATGCATTTTTGATTCACCATTGCCATAGAGAACTGGTAGGAGCCACGCACCTTGGATGGTCTAGACCATCGTGGTAGATACTGAGAACTTCGGGGGCCATTGATCTCCTAGGATTGAGGCTCCTGACCTTGCAATCGTAGGATTCCGTAATCAATCATGAAAACAGGCCACCGTCTCTCAGAGAAGTCTTTTATGACCCTGAGTTTAAATTTGGTCTTCAGATTTATTTTTTCCTCATTGTATTTATGGAAGTTTGTAATTATGTATTGTTTTTGTGCTGATTTTTAAAATGACTCTCTTTTCTCATCCACCTGTGTGCTTTAGGGGTCGAGTTGTGTCTGTTTTGTTCACACTGTGTACCCTGTATATACACTTCAGTGGGTGATCATTTGTTTAGTTAATAGATAAATAAAGGGCCTCTTGTATTTGATACTAAGTCCAGTGTTAAATAGTAACACACATTTACTTATTTTGCATGATAGGTAGAATCGCTTTGGGGAAACACCTGTTAAAATTCTTGGAAGAGAAGAGCTCCGACTCCAAACATAAAGAAATAATGAGAGAGAAACACTCATTACCCTGATTTGATCACTGCTTTCTCACACTGCGCCCTATTAATGCGTACAGTTATTACATGTTAATAAATTTTAGAAGAAAATAAATAAGTAGTTAGCACACATGTATTGAGCACTTATTAATGCCAAGCAGTTTGCTGGGAAGTTTCATATACTTTAATCTATTTGTTCTTTTTAAATAAACTTTCTTATTGAGGTATAATATTCAAATCATAAGTGTACAACTTGATGAATTATCATAAAGTAGACTCTCCCAAATCAAGAAGCAGAATATTAACTAATCCCCTAGAAGTCCCTGTCTGGCCCACCCTCTACCCCTCTCTCCTCCCTAGTGGTAACCACTATCCTGACCTCTAATACCATGGGTTAATGTTTTCTTTTTGAACTTTATGGAAAGGCGGCCATTCAGAATGAAGGCTTGTGTGTCTGGCTTTACGTGTTCAGCACTGTGCCGTGTCCCTTCTACATCTGGCATGTGCCTTTAATTCCTTTATTTTCATTGCTCACTATTTGAATATAGCACAACTTACAGTTCATTTCCAGTTATTGGACCTTTGTTTTGTCTTCTTTTGGGGGCTCTTATAAACCATGCTGCTGTATTTTGGAACACGTCTTGTGACACATTCCTGTTGCCTTATAACCTGGGGTGGGACTAGTCACAGGAGTTGCATATGTTCAGTTGTAGTAGATATGGCCCTGTGATTCTCCAAGGTAATATAATAATAAGATATTATTATATTAATTTATGCTCCTAGTACCAGAATGAGAGTTCTAGTTGCTCTGTATCAATGCACACACTTGATGTTATCACTTTTTAATTTCAGACATTTGGCAAATATGAGTTTCTGATTATGATATAATTTGCATTTACTTGATATCTAATGAGGTTGAACACCTTTTTACTGGCTTTTTCAAAAAATATTTATTTAGTTTTAGTTGGACCCAATACCTTTATTTTATTCACTTATTTTTATGTGGTGCTGAGGATCGAACTCAGGGCCCTGAGCATGCTAGGAAAACGCTCTACCACTGAGCCACAATCCCAGCCCCTTTACTGGATTTTTGATATTCTATTTTATCTCTTTTAGGTTTTTTTTTCTTTTAGAAATTAGGTTGCCTTTTACTAAAATTTAAAAACTATTCTGAATACTAGCTCTATTTAAAAAAATAAAATCTTCGCAATAGCCCCGTGAGTTAGACGACATTTTACACAGGTAGATATTGGGCTCAGAGAAGTTAATAACTTGCTCAGGGACATTAGGGTATTGAAATTATCCTTTTTTTCCCCAGTGGCTTACAACCTATTTAGTTAGGGAAATAACATTCAGATAACAATTAGTAAGTAATATTAGCCAGTATTATTAATCTGGGTGGCGCAGGTTATGAACGGCATGATAGTTAAAGGATCAAAGTAAGCTTCCTAGCAGAGTTAGGACTTAGTTAGGACAGGTGTGACTGCGGAAGTAGAGAGGAGTGGAAAAGCATTTCAGGGGTGTGAGCCGCAAGAGCAGAGGCATGCAGATGGGCGTAATAATAGTACTAACTTCTGAATAGCCCTCTGCAGGAATTTCCAGTTGTCTTATGCACCTCACGAGGGTGGGAACCCTGACTATTCCATTCACCGTGCCCACCATAGTGTCTGGAACATAGCTAGTGCCTAATAAATATGTTGAAATAAGTGAATGGATTCAATCTCAACTACCTTCCTGTCAACTTAGCAGGATAAGATTTAAATGATCAAGATGAGGGTTAAAGACAATTAGAAGATCCATCTCAGACCTTCAGAAAGAGCTCTATAGAAACTCATAGTAAATTGCAATTAGAGAGAGAGATTACAGGGAGTTCAGTCAGTGTAGACTGGAAGTGGTGCATGGGAAAGCAGAAGTTTTGAAAGCTCTTGAACAGAGGAAGGTGAAGAGATCAAAACAAGGTTCTCCAAATTCAAGAGTGATTGAATGCAGAAGGGACGGAGAAGGGGACCAGATGAGTGGATATAGGCATAGGTTGCTTACTCCACATTTATTAAAATCATAGTACCCATCTAAAGTTAGATTTATGCTAATGAAGGATAGTGAGGTGTCTAAGTTGTGAATCTTACCATCAAGGAGTCTATATCTGAGAGGAGAACTAAGGAGAGCTCACAAATGATTATAATTCAATAAAGAGAATTTTTAAAAAGTCACAAGTAAAAAGTCCCGACTTCAGGAGGGTAAGGTCTGTTCTGCTGGGGGCATCAGGAAGGGTCATTGCAGGATTCTAGAGTAGTGCTTCTACCTGCCTCTACCTCCCCACTCCCTGGTCTCCTCTCTGTCATGTTACTTTACTTAGTGATCGGGCATCCTCTTGTCTATTTCTTGTTTTTTTGTCTTGCTCTTCCTTTAGTAGAATGGAGGATCCAAGATGAAGAATACTTGTTTGTTCTGGTTGCTGTCTTATCCCTAAAACTGTGCTCACTACCAGTTTTTTTCAGTACACATTTTTAAATGAATGAATGAATGAATAAAGTGTCATTGGAGTTTGATACTATAGAGTGGGCAGGATTTGGATATTCATTAAAAGTGGAGCGAGAGGCAGCTGGGGTTGTTGCTCCGTGTTAGAGTGCGTGCTTGTCTAGTACGTATGAGGCACTGGGTTTAATCCTCAGCACCACATAAAAATAAATAAATAAAATTAAGGTATTTTTTTTTAAAAGTGGAAGGAGAGACATTTTAGGTGGAGTGTATATGAAGTCCTATAAGGAGTAGAGAATAAAAGATGCATTTGGACAGTGGATTTAAGGAAAACTATTGAGATACTATGGTGGATTAGACATGAAGAACAAAAGAGAGGCAGCAAATGACAATTCCAAAGTTTGTGTCTTTGAAGCCTGATGGAGATTGAGCGAATGAAGGATAAAAGAAGGGAAATCGAGAGGACAAGCCATTTTATCAGGCAGTGGTTAAAAACCTCAAGGGTGACATCTGTGAGCATTTGTAGAGACTGGATCAAGGTGCATAGTCAGGTCTGAACATGGTGGATTGAGACTCACTAGTTTGGAAGAGATACTAGTAATTTGAACCAAGGATGGGTGCTCAAAGGGAGATAGCCCAGAAAAAGGAGAACCCTTGGGAACAGGGGCACTGGGCAAGATGGATCAGCAAGGGAGGCGGGGTAAGACTTGCAAAAGGGCATTTCAGGAGAGATGGTCAGTCAGATGTCAAAGATAGGTCCCCAAATACGGAAGTCAAGGTATTTAGGTTTGAGAGAGGGGAATGTCACCTTCAATAAAAAGATTTTTATACAATGGTGGCAAAAATTACATATTATATGTGTATATGATATAATAAATATTCCTTGGTCCCAGCAACATACATATTTGGTAATGATTTTATATATATATATATATATATACATATATATATATATATATATATATATATATATATATCTCCTCCTCTTTTAACTAAATAACATCTTACCTCATAATTTCTAGTGTTTTTTGTCATTTCACAATGTCTGGGAACAATAAATAGCCATTTTCATAATGCAGGGCATTTATGTTATTTTTGGTTTTTGCTCTTTTTGATGTGCTCTGACTATGCTATGCTATGACTTTGTGGATGAACCTAATATGCATCCCTGATTATTTTCTTATAATTCTATCTGAAAAACATTTTCCATTTTTTTTGATGCAACATAGAGTTTGTTGGTGCTATTTCTGATCATTGTCTCCAAGGCAAGAAGGAAAATTAAGAAAAAAAATGAGCCAACAAAAGAAATTGATCAGCATTGATAATATTAAATCGATCATATTATTTTGATGCCTTACTGGAAAATTGCACTAATTTATTCTCCTATCTATGGTCTTTGAGGGTTCATGTTTCCTCACACTGTTGACTTCATTGCATGGCTATTAAAAACAAAACAAAACTCAAAACTTGTACTAATTTGTCATTTGCATTTCTTTGAAGACTGGCAAAGATTTCATGTATGTTACTATAACTAATACCAGAGATAAATTAACTTATAAAGAGGAAAGATTTATTTGGACTCCTTGTTTTGGGAGTTTCTGTCTATGATGGTTTGGAATCATTGCTTTTGGGCCTGCGGCAAGGCAGCCCCTGTGGCAGGAATGCATGGCTGGGCAATGTGCTCACCTCATGGCATCCAGGAAACACAGGAAGGAAGAGGAAGAGACAAGAATCCCATAATTCCCTTCAAGGACATGACCCCAGTGACCTAGGACCTTCCACTAGGCCACAGCTTTTCAATGTTCCACCACCTCCCCATAGCACCAGACAGGGGACCAAGTCTTCAACATGTGGAGCTTTGGGGGACATTTCAGATCCACACTGTAGCAACACGCTTATTGGCCATCAGGCTAACTTCCATTGTGAATTCATTATTGATAAACTTTGTGATTTTTTGGATGCAGATACACATTGCCAAGTTGCTTGCCAAAATGGCTGATTGATTTATGTTGCAGGATACATTTTGTGTTTTGCGAATTGTCTGTCTCTTGCTCATTTAAGATAACATTTGTCAGATAAGATGAACATCTGTGTTTCAAGGTGGAATAAAAAGAGCTAAAAATGATGCAGGAAGAGGGTATATACTTGGGTTTTGAGTTTTGGAAGAGGTGTTTTTGAAGTGGAACAATATTGAGCATCAAGGACAGGATCAAGAGGAAGGGTGTCTATTGGGTTGGTTTTTGGCTTCAGAAAACGTTATATGATAACTACCTCTAAGCTTAGAGAGCATTATCTTTTAATTACAGTCTTTTGAGAAAACACAAATAGCTAAGATTGTGTGTGTGTGTTTGTTGTTGCTATTTCTGATTATTGTCTCCAAGGCAAGAAGGAAAATAAAGAAAAAAAAAATGAGCCAACAAAAGAAACTGATGAGCAGGTTATTTAATTATCAATTTTAATTCAGTAGCCCCAGTAAACCATAGGGGTAAAAGTTTAGTAGACTCATTGGGTGATTGGCTCTAAGAACTTCTTGTGGAATCAAGTGTGCCTTAGATCTGTTTACTCTTTCTTTTTCTCTCATATTTATTCAGATTGAATATTTGAAGCAGAAGCTATGAAAGGATTATATAAGGAGTGGCATTTAATGAAAGTTTGTTCGATGGTAAATCCAGACATAGATTTAGCTCTACCTGAATCAAAAAATAAATAAGTTTCTTGAATCAGGTGCTATAAAATTACAATTACTTTAAGTCATGGTCATATCTGAAGTGATTTTGAGGAACAAAATTTCAGGATAGACTTGAAATTCCTCTAGGAAATGTCACAAAGCAGAACGACCTATGAATTAATATTTTATATGATAAAATAGTATTACAGAGCTTCATAACTTTCTACTACTATGTTTTTAAAAGCCAATGAATGAAAGTAGTGGCACCCACTAAAGATGTGGAAGGAATTTTCCTATTTGTAGTGACAGATAAATGATGATCAATTTTGTCATGAGAAAGTTCATTGGGACACTTGGGAGTAGTGAGGTAGGGTAGAATTTTTACAGATTATTGTTTGTTTGATCAGGTGTTTCTTTGGTGGTGATTCCCATGGCTCATGACTTTGTTGTTTGCTCTTTTAGAAAATTAAGAAGGGAATTTAAAGAATCATTAATCTGCACCTGAATGTATGCATGTGAATGTTGAGGGGGATCCGGAGGGAAGAAGTCTGGGGCACAGTGAGAAGTGTGAAGCTCTTTTTAACTTCTGTGATGGGGACTCATTGCTCCGTGGTGTTCACCTCCACCTGTGGTACCCTTCTTGTCTTCCAGGGTTTGGGGTGCTGATATTTGCTGTGGATCGGCAGGATCCTCACCAGGCAGAAGTTCCCTGGTGGACGGCTGTGACTTGTGGCTGCTGGTGAGGGATGACCTGGACTGATTGCTGCAAAGCTCTGGCCCTGATGCTCTGACTGCCTGGGCTGGATTCGGATTCTCCTCTTGATTTATGTTCGTTTGCTTCCATATATTCTCTTGCAGGTAGTGGTAGAGTGTGCTGGATTGGACGGCACCTCTCTGCACAGAGTAGGGCTCCTGGTCTCTCTGCCTCCTTTCTTCAAAGCCTGATTCAGTCTTGGCTGGGCTTGGCTGGTCATCACCTTCTCCTTCCTGCTTTTGAGGACTTCCATCCTCTTCCTCCAGTGCTGCCTGCTCCCCTGCTTCAAGGTGTGTCTCAGGGGAGACGGGGTCATCCTCATCCTGACTTTTTAGTCGGGTCTCGTGGGCCTCCGGGGCTCCACTTTTCTCTTCTTTGGTCTTCGCGTCCTGGACCTTTACCCCTTTTCTGCTGTTTTCGTTTTTAGGGAGCTGCATTACAGAAATCGGGTCAGTGAGATCTGCCTCCTGGAACTCTCTGTCTGCACCCCCTGCTGTGGTCTCCTGTGCCTCCGGGGGTCCCTGGCGCTCCACAGCCACACCTGGGTCCTTTGTCCCCGAGCCTGGACTCCTGTGCTCCCCCCGGGCAGGCTGTCCCTGCTCCTCTGGGAGCTGACCATCCTCTCCTCTGACTGACAGCACCGCTGCCTCCCGCACTCCGTTGTCACCTGGTGGTCCCTTCTTCTGGGGATCTGGGTTATCCCCGCGAGCTCCCGGCCCGGACCCTCGGTGTGGGGCCACGTGACCCGGGGACCGCCCGCGCACGCGCAGTTCCCTCCTCTCTGAGCTGCGGTTCCCTTCCTGTGGAGCCAGGCCGTCGGGGGTCTCACGGGACCCCTCGGCATTCGGTGGCAGCTCGGGGTCCTCCCTGACTGGCTTGTCCCCGATCCCCGCGGCCCTGCGGGTTTCTCCTCTGCCGTCGGGTCCCGCGGACGGGGGCTCGGGACGCCCCGGGGGGGCCGACTCCCGGGTTCCTCCTGGGGCTCCGGGTGTCCCCTTCGCGGCGGGGCCGTCTTCGGCACCCTTGGCCTCTTCGCCTGGGACCGGTGCCTTCTCCGTCTCAGGACGACTCCGATTCCTTCCTTCCGATCCCGGGAACCGGGTTTCAGACCGGGTTTCGGCATCTCTCTCCCTCGACGGTTCCTGGCGTCGCTGCCGCTGCCCGTCCTGCGAGTGGGCTTCCAGGACTGGCGCCTGGGCCACCCTGCCACGACCCTTCTGCCCTGCTGTTGGGTGTCCTCCTTCTCCTTGGGCTCCAACATCGGGGGGTTCTGAAACAGTTCTGCTGCCGCCTTGGGCCGGTGGGGCCTTTGATTCGCGCCCCCTTCCTTGTGCAGGGGCTTCTGGGGTCTTGGAGGGTCTGCCGCAGGCCTCACTTGTCTCAGGGAGGCTCCCAGCAGCATCCTTTTCTGGCTCTTGTTCCACAGACGTCCCACTCTCGTCCTCCGTGTCAGTGGATTTCTGTGTCTCTGGTGGGTTCCTGGCAGCAGCTGGTTCGGGCAGGTCAGCAAGCCCTTCGTCTGGGTTCTTCTCTGACTTAGACACCTGCCTCGGTTCTGCACTCAGTAATGACTGTATGTCAACATAACAGAGGTTCAATAGACTGAAGATCGCAAGAACAAATTCATCAAAACTGATGGTGCCATCTCTGTCACTATCCAGAAGATTCAGGTTTCTCTCCACAGCACGCATAACATGGGGCTGCATGAAAACACAGGGAGAATTCAGCTTGTTCATATTTGACCCAGTGTCCAGAATATCTGTTTCTCTCTTAAGAATCCTTATTGGTGGGGGATATAGCTCAGTTGGTACAGTGCTTGCCTCCCATGTACAAGGCCCTGGCCCTGGATTACTCCCCAGCACCCCCACCCACACACAAAAAATATATATTTTATATATATATAACCTTATTTATTTATTTATTCGCCTTATTCCTCAAGAGTGAGCAACACTTCCCCAAGAATCCAGTGGCTGTGGCTGTCACTTTTCACTAGAGAGCTATGACTAGGGAGCATTTACATCCCTTGTGAGTTTTCGTTAGACTCATCATGGTTTGTGACTCCGCTCAGAAGTCTACTTTGCTGAAGCAATAGTCCCAGTCATGAAACCCTCATTTTCTCTGTAGGACTGACTAAGCAAGTGCATACGATAGGCGACTTAGACCACAAATAATTGTTCAAAAGTCAGTGAGTGCTGAGAACTGATGTCCTAATTGTAAAATGTGCAGAGATTACCTAAGCTCACCTTGCTTGGATTAGGGTGAATTGGAAAGTGGATAAGAATTGTCACAGCTCTGTGAGCACCTCACCTGAAGAAAGTCCCCAAACTCGCCCTGAAGGAGCCGTTTCAACTCTCTGCAGGTCAGCCTTGCCTTGTCACCATCCTCTCTGGAATACTTGTGGAAGGTCTCGATTACGCAGAGGACACTTCTCAGGAGCCGAGGCATCTTTACAAATTCAGGAGAGACTGTGAGAAAGAACAAACAAAACCCATTTCCCAGGATAGTCTTCCAGGAAGGGGACACCAAGATGGTCCTTTCTGCCCCTTCTCCAGCTCTTCCATCAACAGCTCTATTCTGGATCTTGAATATGATATCCAAATTCTAGGAGTGATTTAGTTCTGCCATGGACATTGTGATGAGGTCAGATCTAGCACAGATTATTAGGAGAGGCACTTTACCCCACCCTGCAGTACGCAGCAGTATTCACGTGTCCGGAGAATGTTTGATGGTAAGAGGATGGTGAAATGAGAACTCAAATATAAGTTATTGAGATGCACAGATAAAGCCAGCAGAGGGAATCAGTCTTTTGAGCCTCTCATCTGAGAATATCCACTTGCTTTCCTCCCACCTTGCCTCTGCCCAGCCTCCTCTGCTTAGGAAAGACCTTATAACTTTTAATTAGTAAAGCTTCTAGAAGAAAGGGAAATAATGCCAAGGGAATAAACTGCTGCATTTGCAGTTGGAAGTGGCACGTTTTTTAACAAGAAGACACAGTTCCATGTGAACTCACTGGTAAAACAGAAACTTGCTCTATTTAGTGATGTGACCATCCATCATTAAAACAAGTCTACATTTTCATTTTAATATAGATCTGAGTCCTGAGTCTTACTAAGTAACATTCATACCCATGTCACCCAAACAGTTAATATTTTGTAAAAAAGAAAATGATCAAAGAGGTTCCGTAAGCACAGAATACATTTTAGATAGCAGGACTCCCCGTTTAATATTATCAGTAGAGGTTAGCTTACGGTATATTTCCTCTGAAGTCTTAACACAATCTCACATATAAGCAAAGCTTCCCCCGAGGTTCTTAATGCTCTAGCAAAAGTCTGTGGCTTACCTGGTTCAGGAGTGAGAGCAAGCGGAACGGGAGGCAGCGGGCTCTCGCTGGCAGCAGAGCAGAGACCTTTTATTGCGTCTCTAATTGCACAGCTAGGAGGGAGACACCCTCTGGGTCTAATGACCTGATTCATCTCCACCAAACCCAGGCTCCCCT
This sequence comes from Callospermophilus lateralis, assembly GCF_048772815.1. NCBI lineage: Eukaryota > Metazoa > Chordata > Mammalia > Rodentia > Sciuridae > Callospermophilus > Callospermophilus lateralis. The sequence goes on from NC_135311.1 coordinate 3,989,430, forward strand.
CCTTCTCCGCCCTCAGCTTGTCTTATTTTTATTTCCTTCTTTCGGTCTTAATTTCAGACTCATGCAAAGCCATGGGGAAGCGGTTTCTTTTTTATTTATGGACTTTTGCAGGTTATTTTGAGGGATCCTCAGGGTTTCAGGATAGTGTTTTTTCTTTTTTTTTTTAACCTGAGGACACAATTACGTTTCTGTTCGACAAATCATAGGGCTCAGAAGTCATCTGATTCCTCTCTCTGAATGCCGGATGGCCTGTATTTGACCTAACCCTGAGAGATTAATGTCCATCATGTGTTTAAAAATAAAGGCTCTATTTAGTCATGTGACAAAAGTGGAGACACCAGTTGATTCAGCTGTTTTAATGCTTTGTTCTTCTTGCCCAGAGGCAGTTAGGAGAATAAAAAAATCTCTTGCTGGGTGTGCAGAACCTTACCCTTACCCAAGATGTGCTATTTTAAGAATGTGATTGACATCTACTTTTAAAAGACATTTTTGTAATTCAGGGAACTTAGAAATTACATCCATATCACCATGTTCTCTTTGTGATGAGAAAAGGGGTACATGAGGCTAAAGAGAGGACCAAAATGAGTCTGAGATGCTAAATGGGAAAATGCATTTATTACCTCATAGGTTTGGTCCCTCGTACTAAAGAATATTTCATTAACAGGAGAATTAGATCTCGTAGTTTTCTTAGATGTTCAAAATGAGAGTAGAGTATGTTTTATATCTTGTCTCCTTTTCAATGGACCTAAGAAATAGAAACAAAGCCATCAGAACAAGTGTAAAAGACAAAGAGCAAGTTAACCAAGGGGTGGAGATGGGGGTAATTAAATGAGAAACCAAGGCTAAAGGCTGCATTGCTGTTGAACAAAAACCTTGTTCTGAGTTTCCGGATCTGAAGACAAGTACAGGGCGATTGGACTTTGGGGAGAAATTCATTCTGAGAGTTGACATCTAAGAACAATTTCTCAGCATCAACCCCAAAGGGAGGTGACGTCTACTGAGAATTGGGATTGGCCCATGAATGTCACCTTAATTCTGATTAGTTAATATTCCCTGGGTACCAACCATTTCTCAGATACCATGCCAGGCATTAAGGTATTTAAATTTCAGTAAATATGTCTCCCTGCCCTGGAGCTCACTGGCCAGTATCGTGACAAGAGGTTAAGGGAAACTGGTATGTTCAGGCTGAATTGGAAAGAAATAACAAGGGAAGACATAAATAACTGTCTTCAAGGATCTGCAGGGCTTTCAAGGGTGTGGGAGAGAAAGGAATTAATGTTCATTGAACACTCCTGACATGTCAGGTGCTTTACACAGGCTGTCTTAATCCCCACAGCCTGTATAGGTAGTTATTATTCTCTTTTAGCAGATAAGGAAGTTAAGACTCTGAGATGTTGAGCAAGTTGCCTATGGGCATGTATCTAGTAAATGGCAGAGCCAGGATTCAGAATTAAAACGTCTCAGCCTATGTTTCTGAGCCCATGGTCTTTCCGTGAAGTTGAGTTCTTTATTCTGTGCAATGCCAGAGAATATAGGCGTAATCAATGGCTGAAACTCTCTAGAAAGTAGACTCTAGTTCTTAGAACTCGTAATGGGTAGAGTGGTCTGATAATGATTTATGCTGCTCATAAAACAATGGGATCTCTGTCACCAGAACTGTTCCTGTAGAGGCTGAACCATTCCCTGTTGGCTAGTTATGGAACAAATCCTGCCACGGGAAGAGGGGAGACAAGTGGCTCACAGTGAGGGGCACAGAATCCTTCCAACTTTAAATGTCGGTGGTTTTACATTATAGTTCCCTTTTCAAAAGCAAAGTAGGATCTTGTCTGGCTTCTCAACGATATACGTGCTCCCAAGCCCTTTCTCAAGGACTCCTACCTTTTCAGTGGTTACTCAAGATCATTTAATTAATACTCATGCTCTGGGTGAGTGGTGACTCAGAGGGAAAGACAGGAGGAAGAGGCTGCTCTCTATCTGGTGTTTTAAAAAAGTAGACTGCAGTACAATAAGACCCCGATTGCCCATTCTACAAAATGAGGTGTGGGGGGGAATGTAATTAATATAAAACCATCTTTATGGTCACACTGAAGTCCTGAATGGCAAATCTGACCGTCACAACCTGGAGATGTGCTGGACACAGAATGGATAGGAATGGCAGAGGTGAATGAGAAGTGGGGCTGTCAGCGGGAACAGAGACTGAATTGTGTATAAGTGACATGCCTCTGCGGTCATTTCCTTCTTCCTCTTCCACTTTAGAGCACAGAGCCTAAGCTTCCTAGCCAAATCCCCAAATTTCTCCTCTAAAGAAATTCAGCAACCTTTTGTGCTGGGGACATAGCTCAGTTGGTAGAGTGTTTGCCTCTCATGCACAAGACCCTGGATTCAAACCCCAGCACCACAAAAAAAAAAAAAAAAAAAAAAGAAAAGAAAGAAATGTAACAATCTAGAAATGCTAAATGTAAGCTTCTTGAGGGCAGGTAGGAGAGAACCTGGACTATGGTAGGAGCTCTATCAATATCTGTTGGCCTATAGAGTGAGAGCTAAGGCCTCTAACCCAGACATTGGTTCTCGAGAAAACCTACTCCATTATGGTATTTGGGAGTATGGGGGTCTGCAGCCTGTCAGCCATTTACTCACAAATCCACAGAATTCTCAACTCTTCCACAATTTTCCTACTTAGTGTGAAAACAAACCTATTTATGCAAATCAAGAGAAACTCAGATCTTTTCATTGGTAGAAATGGGCAACCAAGAATACTTATATGTATAATTCAGTAGCATTAAAGATTAGTAGAAAAACTGGTCACAGAAAAACAGATATGATTCAGAAAATAGAAGATGAAGGTGTCTGTATTTTTAATTTTTTGAGGAACCATCCTACTGTCTTTCACGTGACCATACTAATTCACATTCCCATCAACAGTGTCCAGAGGTTCCCTTTATTCCAGATCCTCACTTTTTATCTCTTTGATAATAGACATTCTAACAGGTATGAGGTGACGATTGTGGTTTTAGTTTGCGTTTTCCTGGTGATTAGTGATATTGAACATTTTTCGTATTCCTGTTGGCTATTTGTATGTCTTCTTTTGAGAAATGACTATTCAGGTCCCTGGTCTATATTTATTTATTTATTTTTGTGGTTCTGGAGATAGAATCTGGGGCCTCATTTATGCCAAGCCTGTGCTCTGCCACTGGGCTACACGCCTACCCCCTTTGCTTCTTGTAAATTGGTTTTGTTCTTTTGTGGTTTTTGTTTGTTTGTTTTGCTATGGAGTTGCCTGAGTTCCTTACATATTTTGAATATTAACTCTTAGCCTTCAACTTCATGGTATTTGTTCTAAGGAAATGTAATTACTGTGTCAAAGAGGTATCTGGTTCCCATGTCCCACTGAAGCATTATTCTCAATAGCCGTCGTACAGAAACAACGTGGGTGTTCATCGGAGAATGAACAAAGAAAATGTGGTATATTTACACAACGGGATACCATTGGCCTTAAAGGAAAAAAATCCCATCATTTGGACAACATGGATGAACCCAGGGGACATTATGTTAAGTGAAATAAGCTGGCCACAAATACTAAATGATTTCACTTATACTTGGAACCTAAAAAAGTCAACATCATAGAAGCAGAACTCTGAAAAATAGTTCAGAGTTCCAGCTCCAAACTCTAGTAATTATCTGACCTTAGACAAATTTCTAAACTGTTCTGAGTTCATTTCCTTATCTAGTGGTTACCAGAGGGTGAGTGGGGAGAGAAAATAGGGAAATGTCAAAGGGTACAAGGTTTCAGTTAGACAAGAGGAATATTTCTGGAGATCCATTACACAGCATTGGAGACTATAGTTAATAATAATGTATTATATACTTGAATGTTGCTAAGAGAGGAGATTTCAAATATTCTCAACACAAAAAGATCTGCATGTGTTAACTAGCTTTATTTAATCCTTCCACAATTTATACAAAGCATCACATCATATTCCATAAATATACACAACTAATATTTGTCAATTAAAAATAACTCTAATTAATATAATCAAATAAATTAAATGAGACAAGGCCAAGCTTGTCTGGGGCAGTTAGAGAATTAAAATGTACTTCTAGATTAAAAGTAATTTAAGAAATAAAAAAATTAATAATAAAACCCCCAATGTCTACAAAATCTTCTGAAGTAGTATTAGCCAATGGAACTATATGTATCTATCAAGTACTTGAAATGTGACTAGTGTGACTGAGGAACTAGATTTTAAATTTTACTTAGTTTTAATTAATGTCAATTTAAATCACCACATGTAGCTAGTGATTACCTTATTGGGACACAGGGTTTTAGAATAGAAAACACAAAGAGAAAGAAGTTCAAGAGGTGGGAAGAAGGATAAGAAACATATAATCAACTTAGGAGGTCCTACTTTCAATTAATGAGGATTCCAGGATAAAATAAGAAAAAAATAGATTTATCAAAGAATTCATGAAGATTTCCTTCAGGGCTTCTGACTTTTTTTAATAATTATTTTTTAGTTTTCAGTAGACACAACATCTTTATTTTTATGTGGTGCTGAGGATCGAACCCAGCGCCCCGTGCATGCCAGGCGAGCGCACTACCGCTCGAGCCATATCCCCAGCCCGGGGCTGCTGAGATTTAAAGGCCCAAAAAATGTTCACTTAGATATATGCTTGGAAATCTTAGAACATCAAAGACAAGGAAAAGAAGGTCAAATATCTTGCTTGAAGCTACAAATCTAATAAATGGTGAACTTGGTTTTGGCCTTAAGCAATCTTACTTTTGTGCCTATATGTTTGATACAACAAAACAGACATTTTTTTTTGCCTCCAAGAGTCTCTCCAGGGTAAATGCATGGCATATTTGGTATGCTGGAGATGACCAAGTTGAACAATGCTATCAAAAGTCTAAAAGCATTAAAATTAAAACAACAACAACAGCATCTTTGAGAAAGGGAGAGAAGAGAGGTAGTGTAAGTGGTTTAAATCATCACCTGTCATGGTGGAGACATAATTTAAAATTTGATAAATTCTACTACCTGAGGTTATTACTTGAAAAATAAAAACAAAATAATTAGAATTAGGAATGGGAGTTGAAAAGATGTGGGGCAGGACATTTATTTATTGATTCATTTTTGTAATAAGCTTTTCTGCACTACTTGATATATTATCATTTATATTCTAAATTCCTTGATAAAGTAATTTTCAATATTATGAACATTAATTATAGAATATACAGAGGAGAAATGAACACTTATCAACTATCCTTACTTAGTAGGCATTTTATGTGTATAAACTGTACCTTTCCAACAACATTTTAATTACCTGACAGGAGAGACAGAATCATGGATTCTTTATGATTAGCTTTTCTAGGAGAAATTAAGTGGAAAAAATCCACTTGAGTTAGAATTAGACAATCAGGTTGAAAACCCACCTTTATCACTTAGCGTTCATATATTACCAGTGTTTACATCTTGTTCTACATATTTTTCTCATTTCTTCTTTGCATTATTTTATATGATGACAGCTTTGCAGCTCACTCAACATGTTTCTATTTGTCTCAATATGTTCACAGCATTCTGTCCCATGAACAGTGCTCTAGTACACATAATCATCTGTTTTGGGATACCTTAATTGTTCCCAGTTTGTCATTATTGTGAGCCATAATGTGATGAACATTCTGTAGCTAAATCTTTGTGCACATGATGCTCAAACTGTTAGAGACACCGACTCCTCCAAATCACCCTTTCTTAATAAGCTGTTCTTATCAAGCACAATTGTATAAATGAAATGGCTGATGTTTGTTACAGCTAACACATCATTTTGTATTTAAACAGAAAGATGTTTTCATGGGTTATGCAAGCACTTAATAGCGAGTGCATGGAGGCCCGGGTATGATCAGCGTGTGCAGTGTGTTTATGCTCACACTACAGGGGTTCCTTTCCATGACCATTAGGTGACCGAGAAATAGCTGCTGAATAAACAAATGGCGGTGAGAACTCTGGAAAAAGCTCAGAGTTCCAGCTCCAAACTCCAGTAACTATCTCACCTTAGACAAATTTCTAAACTGTTCTGAGTTCATTTCCTTATCTAGAAATGGAGAAGGTAGGGTAATATCATCTAGAATCCCAGAACTCCAGTGCTGAATAAGTGAATTAACATGTAAAAACTTGTAGCAAAAACATTTGGCTCATAGGATTTTCTGCTGAACTAACAACTCTGAGAAGTCTGCCTTGGTCATTGCCACATCACCGGGCCAGCACAGTGCCTGGAACACAGGAGGTGCTCAATAAATATTCATTAAGTAAAAGAGATTAAGAGAAGTCAATTAAAATGGGAGGCCAGAATTAAAAGAATTGGGCTTATTCTTATCTCTAGTTATGGACTTTAGGTCTTTATTTCTGTGGATTTAGTATCTTTATGAAAATTGAAGTATATGAACTAGACCATAGAGGTCTCTCTGATTTATTGACTGTTAACCTTATATTTTTGCACACATTATTTCTATTCTTCATAATCCTGCAGGGTAAGGAGAATCATAAAGAAATTGAAGCTTAAAGATATTATGTAAATTGCCTCACATTGGACTTGCAAACCAAGGTCTTCATTATTCCCCAAATCTGAGTTCTTTCTGCTACACTATGTTGCTTCCCTGCTAATGGCTAGTTTAGTTAGATAAGGCAGTTACAATGAAGCATCGTAGATTGGTGGTTTATAAATGACAAATGCATTTCTCATAGTTTGGGAAGTTGGCAGTCCTAAAATCAGATGTTGGATGGTCAGGTTTGGTGAGGGCTTGCTTCGTGGTTCACAGATGGCCATCTTTCCCCTATACTTCCCTTGGTGGAATGGTGGTGAGACTACTCCTGGTCTCTATTATGATGGCATGGATTCTATTCACGAGTGCTCTACTCTCAGGACTTAATCACCTCCCAAAGGCTTCACCTTCTAATATCACATTGAGAATTAGGGATAAAATTTTAAGAGACTCGAACATTCAATCTATACAAGTTTTCCCCCAAGCTCTATGAGCTCATAAATCTATTCTACTCCACATTTGTCACAAAATATTTTAAACTTCTAGGAACAGTGGTAGATAAATATTGGCCTAAGAATTTTATAGAGGAGGATTATTTTATTACATATTGCCTTGGAACTTATTACTACTAGAACCACTTTTACTCTGGAATAATAAATTCATGATTTCAACTCCTCTATTAAGTTTCTTATCTTTGTCATTTTTTACTTTCCTTATTTCATTTGATTGTTTCTCTATTTCCTTGAGGTTCACTGAGCCTCCTTGTAATAGTTATTTTGAACTCTGTCCGTTCATACATCTCCATTGCTTCAGGGATGGTCACTGGCACTTTATTTTGTTCCATTGGTGATGTCATGTTTCCCTGATTGACCTTGTGGCCGTGTCTTGGTGTCTGTACATTTGAAGAAATAGGTACTTATTCTGGTTTTTGTAGACTGGCATTGCCTGGGAAAGAACTTCACCAGTCAGCTGGTCCATCCAGAGATTATGGGCAGAACTTCTGGTGAAATAATAAATTCAGTTTTCATGTGTTCCTGTCCACAGCCTCCACTCCTTAAAGCTCTCCCATTGGCTGACTCCCAAGGTATTAGATTTCTATCTACTTTCTGATTAGATTCTGTGGATGGTCAACTTTATATGCCAACTTGGCTGAGTCATGATGCCTGGATATATGGGCTAACATTATTCTGGAGGTGAGGATATTTATTGATGAGATTAATATTTAAATGGGGTCTGATTCAGGAAGTTGAAGGCCTAAATTGGAAAAAAAGGAAAAAAAAATGACCCCACCTTGAGCAGGAGGAAATTCTACCAGCAAATGACACTCAGATCTGAACTGCACCGTCAGTTCCCTCCCTGGGTCTCCCGAAGATTTTGGGCTTCAGGATTATTGAATGAATCATTTCCTTAAAATAAACTCTCTCTCTATACTCTCTGAATAAAATAATTTCCGTTTCTCTGGAGAACACTGACTGATACAGATTTCAGGGTCCATTATTTCAACCACCCTGATGATTGCTGGTGTCAGCCACATGTGCAAAGACAAATTTCAGCCTTGGGTCCAACCTTGTCTTTTGCATTTGTGCTACAGAGCCTGGCTGGAGAAATTCTCATGGCTAAGCACATTGGTGCCATGATAAATTCATGATCTCTAACTTCAACTGGAAGCTCAGCACTTTTTTTGTGTGTGATTGTACAGCTTCTGTGGTTGGTTTTCTCTTCTGTGTTCTACAATAGCAGCTATGATATTTTCAACCATCTCTCTTCTCTTTAACGGGTAGACACCCCCCTCCTCTCATTCTCAGAAGATGATCTTACCTCTTTACTGCACAAAGAAAATTAAAAAATTATCAAATCCAAATTCCTAAATGTCCTTCTGCCAAACTACAAACAGGCATCCATTGACACATTTTCTTTCTGTCCCACCAGAAAAGGTATTCATCGGAGCTGTTTTTTCCCTCTGGATATCTTATGCCTTCTCGAGAACCTTGCTATGTTGGTCATTCCTTCCTTTTCTAGACTTCAGCTTCTCTTTTCTGGTTCCTTCTCATCGGTACCTTTCTGAGAGTACTAGGATTGAACCCAGAACCTCAAGCACTCCACCACTGAGGTATAACCCAGCTCTTCTCATTAGTGTGACAGCAGAATGCAAAGCTGAACTCATCATCTCCTCTCACATCACGGATACTCCTTTATGCTTTCATCTCAATACTGGAACCACTACCCACAAGGCTTCCTCAACTATAAACCACCTCCTCGCCTGCCGCAGTCCGGCTGCAGCAGAATAATCGGGGGGTGACAAATAACTTGTGTACGTTGATGCAGCAGGAATAGGAGCCGTTTATTGTAGAATAAGAGCGGTATTTATACATTTTACACAGCTTATCTAATTAGCATAAAATAGATACAGCAGTCAACCAATAAGGAATCTCCACACTTAATGGCTCGCTTTTGTTACTTCACAAACCACTCCCTCTGGCATTTGGCCAGGCGCCATCCAGACTTGTTTACAGACTCTAACATTTCTCTGGCAAAATAACAGGTGCCAATCTGACTTGTTTACAGACCTTAACACTCGCCGTCGTTCCTTCTGTTGATCTTAATTCTCGAATACCTCTCAAATAGAACCATTTCTCTCTCCACTCCCGTTATCCTAGCTGGGCCACCACTGTCTCTCAGAGAGACTTCTGTAATGTCCTCCTATGTTCTTGCTCTCATAGCGACCCTTTCCAGCCAGTTCTCCACATTGCAGTCAGTGGTCTTCATGACTGCCAACCTAATCAATTCCCTGCTTTAAACAACAATTCTTTTTTAATATTTATTTTTTAGTTGTAGCTGGGCACAATACCTTTATTTCACTTATTTATTTTTATGTGGTGCTGAGGATCGAACCCAGGGTCTCGCAAGTGAGAGGCGATCGCTCATCCACTGAGCCACAACCCCAGTCCAAACAACAGTGATTCTTTAATTTTTTTTTTTGTAGATGAATAACATGACTTTATTTTATTTGTTTATTTTTATGCAGTGCTAAGGATAGAACCCAGTGCCTCATGTACTAGGGTACTAGGACAAGCACTCTGCCACTGAGTTTCAGCACCAGCCCCAGCCCCACAGTGATTCTTTATAACCCTCAAGATAAACTTAATAGGACATGTAATACTTTCCCAAACCCTTCTATTCTCATCTTTTGCCATTTATTTCCTGGAATTCTAGGCTCTAGTTAAATCTAATTTTAATTTTCTTGAATCCACTAAGTTTTCTCTTGCCTCCTACCTTTAATGATGAGTGCAATTTGCCTAGAAAGATTTTTTTCCCTCTTCACTAAGTGAACTTCTCTACCATTCTTTGATTATAGTTTAAACATCAGATTATAGTTTAAACATCAGTTTCCACAGGAGAAATCTTTCATGACCCTGCTAAACAGAGACGTTTCTTTTCTTTTTTTAAAAAATATTTATTTTTTAGTTATAGGTGGACACAATTTTTTATTTTATATTTATGTGGTGCTGAGAATTGAACCTAGGGCCCGCACATGCTAGGCAAGCGCTCTACCTCTGAGCCACAACCCCAGCCTCCCAAGATGTTTCTTTTCTTATAAACTCAATGCTTCTCTGACTGTGGTACTTGTGGTGAGATAGTGTGAAACTTGTCTTCTTCTCCCACTTTTACTCACCCGCCTCCCCACATGGTCAGGTTTGAAACCTGGGGATTGACTTGGCTGTGGTTCACATAAGAAAGCTAATGTGAGGACATTAATGTGGTTCTCTAGGGGAAAGGGAGGCACAGAAACTCTTGGCATTAACAGCAGGGTCATTACTTCATAAGAAATAGGGTCTAGGGCTGGGGATATAGCGCAGTTGGTAGAGTGCTTGCCTTGCATGCACAAGGCCCTGGGTTCAATCCCTAGTACCACCACCAAAAACAAAAACAAAAAAGAAATAGGGTCAAAATAATTCTAATAGATGAATAAAATTGACTCACATATACCAGAACAGAAGGAAAATACTTCTCATGGTTATACTGAAGCCCGGCTCAAGGAGTTGTGAGAATTAGATGCATAATGTAGCCCTTTGTTGTATTTAAATTCAAATGCATATGAGAAAACTAGCCCATCTGGTATTGAAATCTCACTTCTGCTTCTCACTGCATTTACCCCTTCACAATAATATGTGGGATCAGAATTCCACCTTTCTCTTGACCCACCGCTGGAATTTTTTTTTTGTTTTGTTTTTTGTACTAGGGGTTGAACCCAGGGTATTTTAGCACCAAACTACAACCCCCATCTCCCATCCCTCTTTTAAAATTTGAGACAGGGTCTTGCTAAGTTGCTGAGGTTGTCCTCAAACTTGCAATTCTTCTCCCTCAGCCTCCCAAATCACTGGGATTATAGGCACGCACAACATCGCCCAGCTCCTATCCCAGCTTCTTAGCTCACCAAGGGATACAGGTGCTAAGACCAGAGCTCACTGTGATGATACTCAGGAAAAACATAGCCTGTCTTTCTTACTTTGAGGCAAATATAAGATACCCACCAAAGACAAAACCAAGGAATTCCTGACACTCTTAGAATTTTGAGTCTTTCAAACGACTTATGAGTACAAAGCTATTTTTCTTCTAAATTAAGTGTATACTCTTTCCTCAAAGTCTTCACAGAAACCATGTAAAAGCTTCACTAGTTTTCCCAATAGCCTCCTAAGGAGCACTAGTTGGAGTGCTTCCTTATGAATGCCCAGCCCAGGATAATACTGAAATATGCATTAAACAGAGCCCTTCCAACTTCTTACAGCACTTTACAAGATGAGAAAGACATTTTATTACAGTTTTAATAACAGTTTTTAAAAAACTGTAACACCCAAACCATGCCCTCTAGCTGCTCCTTTAGCACATTGGCAGGAAAACTTGGAGGACAACGGGCTCCACCTGAGTAATAAACAGGTGGGCAGGACCTTCAGACTGCTGGGCAATTACCCTCTTAATTACAAACTGGGAGCTCTCTTAACGTGTTGGCTACTGCTAGGGTGTTGTGTGGAGGGTTTACTATGCTGTGATGACAAGCCATCTCCCTGTGTGGTGAACTGACTTGTGCCCCTGCACCCCCACCCCTGGCTTATATGTGGAAGCCCTAACCCTCAGTAACTCAGAATGTACCCAAATTTGTAGATACAGCATATGAAGAGGTAATTAAATGAGGTTGTTAGGTTATATCCTAATCCAATATAACTGCTACTCTTACATTAGGAGGAAATTTGAATACAGACAAAGGGATAATGTGAAGACAAAGGGAGAAGATGGCCACCTAAAGCCAAGAATAAGAACCGATCCTTTCCTTACACCGTCCTCAGGAGAAACCTGTTAAGGTCTGTAAACAAGTCAGGATGGTACCTGGTATTTTGCCAGAGAAATGTTAGAGTCTGTAAACAAGTCTACATGGTGCCTGGCCAAATGCCAGAGGGAGTGGTTTGTGAAGTAACAAAAGCGAGCCATTAAGTGTGGAGATTCCTTATTGGTTGACTGCTGTATCTATTTTATGCTAATTAGATAAGCTGTGTAAAATGTATAAATACCACTCCTGTCCTACAAAAACGGCTCCTATTCCTGCTGCATCAACGCACACAAGTAGTTCGCCCCCGCCCCCCGCCCCCCGGTTATTTTGCCCAGCCAGCTGGGCTGCGGCAGAAACCAACCTGGCTGACTCCTGGATCTTAGACTTCAAGTTCCCAGAACTGTGAGAAAATAAGTTTCTCTTGTTAAAGGCACTACTTTGTTATAACAGGCCTGGCAATCTAATACGTCATGTAAGGTGGTGTGGTGGTGCTAGGCACGCCTAGCTGTACAGGGATGATACTTATCCTTTGCCCTTGTGCAAGTAGGTCCTGGTTGTTTAAAGACACTCTTTTATTTAACCTTCCACAGTTTCTATGGTTCAATGGAAAGAATGCTAAAAGAAAAGTTCAAAACTTGGTATTTGATCATTCATTTATTCCTTCAAGAAATATTCACTGTGCTCCTGCTATTGCCAGACATTGCTCCAGGAAGTATCTAGGTAGTGTGAAGGTGGGGTGCTGGCCTTTCCCTGCACTGCCTGTGTGGCCTTCTTGAGGCCCTTTGGCTTTCTAGGTCTCCATTGCTGTTTCATTTATGAAGCTGAAATAGTTATCATCAAGGTTATTCCCACGACTGGAAAAAAATCAATTCAATATTCAGCTTATTCAACTGAAACTCTCAAAACAACTGGAATAATTTTCATGCCAACTTCTAGCTTTAGCTAACCCTAACTGCCCCCCCCCCCCCGCCCCATCAGAATGGTACTTAGGAGCTATATGCTTAGCTTCCTTGTCTATACCACTGACCAAAATGTTGATGGACTATAACTTAGGGCATCTTCTTATCCATGACCCTCATAATTACAAATGATGTTGTTTCCAAGTGATGAGTACTAACATAGATTCCAGGTGGCTGATGCAGTTTAATACTTTGGCCTGATTACTGTTTAGCATCTTCTGGCTCAATTGTCTCATGGATTATGTACTTAAATCAAAAGGTCATCTTTGATCTATAGCGCTGATCTGAAGTTTCATGCCATGTTTTACTATTGGCTTGTCAGACATCAGAGACCAAGAACCCGCTGCATTCTCAGAAGGAAACATTGACAAACAGTGGGAGCACCAGTATTTTCCATGACCAGAGTGAGTCACTATATTAAGGGGCACAGAAAGCTGTATGGTTAACAACAACAACAACACACACACACACACACACACACACACAGCACACACTTGCAAAGAGAACCCCAGTGGGGTTAGCCATAATATAGGGTTCACTCTAACTGGAAAAAACGGAGCAAAGGTGGTTTTCCTCTCCCCTTTTCATATTTGTACATAGATGATAGTAACATTGTTGTGATTGGGAACTTACGCATTTCTAGGTTATTGGACAGTGAGGGACAACAGAGTGAAAACAGACAAAAATAAGTATTTGCCAAACATTTATTAAATTTTTATACAGTCCAATTATTTCAACAGAATGTCTCCAAGGTAGTATCAGGCCTCAAAGGATTGGGGATAAGCCTTCTCAAAGGGCCTCTAGAAATTTGCCTCTCTATTCACACACTTCCCTCTTTGCTTTCCCAACATGCTCTCTGTCATCTATTGGCCCTAGAGCAAGACAAACTTACAGGATCCTGAGTAGGTTTCCTCTAAGCTAACATTAACAGAAGTAGCAATACTCTCAAATTCATCATTGGGGGAACAGAACTGAGCACTACAAACTACAGCAGATACAGTTTCAAAATCAGAGCTATGAAGTTTGATAAACACATTGCTTTTGCTTCCTGAGGTTTTAAGTGGCATTAAGTATATTTAAAAAAAAAATCTAATTCCAAATTCTACACTTAAATTCTTAATTGATATTTCTTTTAGTTACAGCTGCTGATTTCACAGGGAGTTTTTCTGCCAAAAGTTCCTCTCCCTGATTTATTTGAGGGTGGCAGAAATTCAGGCAACTTGTGGAATATGTGTTAATTATGCCAAAATCAAAATCAAAACCCAGTAAGTTATTTGGCAGTAGATCAATGAAATTTAGGCACAAGAAAAAATATATCAACCTTAAAAACATGTAAACCACTCAGAGGTAATCAGCCATTAAAACTACACTCAATTATTTTGAGTCTCAACTTGTTGTATTGTTACTTTAAAAGGCAACAAATCAATGTGTTCTTCAAACAAAACTCTGTGAACAATTTAAATGACATGTTTTTAAAAATGTACGCCATACCTGCACCAAAGAACAAAGACATCTTGCAGTAAAGAACTACCTGAGACAGAATTAAAGATAGGAGTACAAAGTAATGAAATGAGCATAGCTCGAGATTTTGGAAGAACAGGCGCATTCGAACATCAGAGAGCTTCCCCACAACCGGAAACACTGAGCCATTCCTTGGCACCCAGTGTTTCCCATTCTCTTTGGCTGGAAGCTTTGGCAGGGATGCCGGCGGCCTGGCTCAGGCGCGGTACTGAGCTCTCTGCTCCTGGATGTACTCGTAGAGGGGGCTGGAGCGCGCGGGAGCGCCGACCGACGGGCGCGAGGCTGGCTCCTGGCGGCGGACCTGGCGGCGCCTCAGCTCCTCCTCCTGCTGGCGGCGGAGCTGCTCTTCTCGGAGTTTCCTCTCCCGCTCCTGGCGACGTCTCTGCTCGGGTTGCCCCAATTCCGGCACCTGACGACGCTTCTCCCTGGCAAACTGTTCCTCCGCCCGATACTGACGGTCGCGCTCCTGACGGCGCAGCTGCTCCTCCTCCCGTTCCTGGCGGAGCTCTTCCTCCTCCCGGAATCTTCGGTCGCGCTCCTGACGGCGCAGCTGCTCCTCCTCCCGTTCCTGGCGGAGCTCTTGTTCCGGGCGGAATTTCCGGTCGCGCTCCTGGCGCAGCTGCTGTACCTCACGGCGCAGCTGCTCCTCCTCCCGTTCCTGGCGCAGCTGTTCTTCCTCCCGGAATCTTCGGTCGCGCTCCTGGCGCAGCTGCTCCTCCTCCCGTTCCTGGCGCAGCTCTTCCTCCTCCCGGAATCTTCGGTCGCGCTCCTGGCGCAGCTGCTCCTCCTCCCGTTCCTGGCGGAGCTCTTGTTCCGGGCGGAATTTCCGGTCGCGCTCCTGGCGCACCTGCTGTACTTCACGGCGCAGCTGCTCCTCCTCCCGTTCCTGGCGCAGCTGCTCCTCCTCCCGTTCCTGGCGGAACCTACGGTCGCGCTCCTGGCGGCGCAGTTGCTCCTCCTCTCTTTCCTGGCGAAGCTCTTCTTCTTCGCGGAATTTCCGGTCGCGCTCCTGGCGCAGCTGCTGTACCTCACGGCGCAGCTGCTCCTCCTCCCTTTCCTCGCGGAGCTCTTGTTCCTGGCGGAACCTACGGTCGCGCTCCTGTCTCAGCTGCTCCTCTTCCCGTTCCTGGCGGAGCTCTTCTTCCCGACGGAGCTTTCTAGCTCGCTCCCTGCGCAGCTGCTGCTCCTCCTGCTCCTGGCGCAGCTGCTGCTCCTCCTGCTCCTGGCGCAGCTGCTCCTCCTCTCTTTCCTGGCGGGACCTACGGTCGCGCTCCCGGCGCAGCTGCTCCTCCTCCCGCTCCTGGCGGAGCTCAGGTTCCCGGCGGAATCTTCGGTCGCGCTCCTGGCGGCGCAGCTGCTCCTCTTCTCTTTCCTGGCGGAGCTCTCTTTCCTCTCGGAATTTTCTGTCGCGGTCCCGGCGCAGCTGCTGCTCGCGTTCCTGGCCGCGCAGCTGCCGTTCCTCCCTTTCCTGGCGGAGCTCTTGGCGGAATTTTCTGTCGCGCTCCTGGCGGCGCAGCTGCTCCTCCCGCTCCTGTCTCAGCTGCTCCTCCTCCCGTTCCTGGCGGAGCTCTTCTTCCTCCCGGAATTTTCTGTCGCGGTCCCGGCGAAGCTGCTGCTCCTCCCGTTCCTGGCGGAGCTCTTCTTCCCGGCGGAGCTTTCTAGCTCGCTCCCGGCGCAGCTGCTGCTCCTCTTCCCTTTCTTGGCGGAGCTCTTCTTCCCGATGGAACTTTCCAGAACGCTCCCGGCGCAGCTGCTCCTCCTCCTGTCTCAGCTGCTCCTCTTCCCGTTCCTGGCGGAGCTCTTCTTCCCGACGGAGCTTTCTAGCACGCTCCCGGCGCAGCTGCTGCTCCTCCTCCTGTCTCAGCTGCTCCTCTTCCCTTTCTTGGCGGAGCTCTTCTTCCCGACGGAGCTTTCTAGCTCGCTCCCGGCGCAGCTGCTCCTCCTCCTGTCTCAGCTGCTCCTCTTCCCTTTCTTGGCGGAGCTCTTCTTCCCGACGGAGCTTTCTAGCACGCTCCCTGCGCAGCTGCTCCTCCTCCTGTCTCAGCTGCTCCTCTTCCCTTTCCTGGCGGAGCTCTTCTTCCTGACGGAGCTTTCTAGCTCGCTCCCGGCGCAGCTGCTCCTCCTCCTGTCTCAGCTGCTCCTCTTCCCTTTCTTGGCGGAGCTCTTCTTCCCGACGGAGCTTTCTAGCACGCTCCCTGCGCAGCTGCTCCTCCTCCTGTTTCAGCTGCTCCTCTTCCCTTTCTTGGCGGAGCTCTTCTTCCCGGCGGAGCTTTCTAGCTCGCTCCCGGCGCAGCTCCTCCTCCTCCTCCTGTCTCAGCTGCTCCTCTTCCCGTTCCTGGCGGAGCTCTTCTTCCCGGCGGAGCTTTCTAGAACGCTCCCTGCGCAGCTGCTGCTCCTCCTGTCTCAGCTGCTCCTCTTCCCTTTCCTGGCGGAGCTCTTCTTCCTGACGGAGCTTTCTAGCTCGCTCCCGGCGCAGCTGCTCCTCCTCCTGTCTCAGCTGCTCCTCTTCCCTTTCTTGACCGAGCTCTTCCCGACGGAGCTTTCTAGCACGCTCCCGGCGCAGCTGCTCCTCCTCCTGTCTCAGCTGCTCCTCCTCCCTTTCCTGGCGGAGCTCTCCTTGGCGGAATTTTCTGTCGGGCTCCTGGCGGCGCAGCTGCGCCTCCTCCCGCTCCCGCCTCAGCTGCTCCTCCTCCGCACGGAACTTGCGGTCTCTCTGTTGCCTGATCTCTCTCTCTTCCCTCAGTAGCTGCTCCTCCTCTTGGGACTTCGCATCTTGCCTTTTCTCCGCTCTTCGCTCCTCTCGCTCCAGCGGCTCTTCGGCAGGGAATTCCCGGTCGCGCTGCAGCCGGCGCCTTCTCTCTCGCTCTAGCTCTCTCTTTTCCTCTTCTTCCTCTTGCAGGAAAGGCCTGTCCAACGCCTGAGCATCGTCCAGCCGTCGGGTCTTCTCTTCGTTCTCTCTGCGTTTGGAGAAAACCCTGTTATTACGCACTTCCCTTTCTCTTTCTGGTTGCCATTGCCATTTCAGATCGCGGCGCTCATCTGCCCCCCGGAACCGCTGCTGCTCGTCCTCCTGCTCTTCCTCCTGATATTGCCTCTCCCTCTGCAGTTGCCCCTCTTCCTGCTGCAGCTGCTCTTCCTCCCGATATTGCCTCGCCCGCTGCTGGCGCCTCCTTTCCCTCTGCAGCTGCTCTTCCTCCCGCTGCTCCTCCTTCCTGAGCTGCTCCCGCGGGCCGTGTTTGACGGTCAGCGTGTGCTGGCGCCTCTGACTTTCTTCCTCTAGTTGCAGCCTCAAGTCTTGGTCGCGGCGTTGCTCCTCCTCCTCCAGCTCCCTCCGCTGCAGCTCTGGCTCCCGGGGCCGCCTCTCCTCCTCCTGCTCCCTGCGGCGTTTCTGCTCCTCCTGTCGGCGGGGCCTGGAGTAGACTTTGCTCTGACGTGCTTCAGCCTCGCCGTCCAGCTGCCACTGCAACCTCTCCCGGGCCTGTGCCTCCGCCTCCTCTTCAGACACCAGCTCCTGCTCGCGCCTCTGCTGCAGCTGTCTCTCTTGCGTCCGCTCGCGTCGCACTTCTGGCTCTCTCCTTTGCAGTTGCTCTTCCGGACGTTCGCGCTGCGCCCGCCTCTCTCGACTTGGTTCTTCTTCTAGATACTCCTCGGCGTCTCGACCCTGGCGTCCCCGCAGCTGCTCTTCCTCTGCGCGGCGCTCTTCGATTTCTTGCCTTTGCCACTCGCGCTGCTCTCGTCTCTCTGGCTTCTTCCTTTGCTCCTCTTGCTCCGCGCGCTCCCGCTCCTGTACCTGCCTCCTCTGCCGGCGTTGGTGTGCAGGTTCCTCGTCCAGCTGCCTGTCCCGGGACTCGAATCTCCTTTGGTCTTCTTGCCTACGATCTTGTATCAGGTTCCCCTTCCTTTCACTCTGGACTCTCCTCTCCTCCTCCTCTAGCCCTGCGGCCTGGCCAAGAGCATAATAACAAGCCTGAGCCACCTTGAAAACCAGCAGGAGGAATTCATTGAAATCGACGTGCCCGTTACAGTCGCGATCCAGAAGTTCCAGGATCACATCTACCGTCTCAGGGTCATGTGGTCTCTACGAAAAAATCAAACAAACAAAACTTTTAGCATGTATTGTTTACAGGCAGTAAAAATCTTATTCACACTTGTATTATACTGTCAAGAGATATTCAGAGCAATTAGAAAGAATGTGCAGTGTGTGTCAAGTCATTTCCCCACGTAAAAGGTGAACACCTCATTTCAAAGCGTACCTCTGTTGGCACTTTTCGTGCTTTATAACCCAACTTCTCTTTAGCTGTTTGAATAAGAATGTGCTTATCCTCAAGAGAGAGAGAGCATGGAAATTTATGAAGATTCTAGCAGCCATTTCTGTCTGAAGCAGCCAGTACTTCTCATCTGATTTCTTTTTCCCTTTTTCTGTGTTGCTGGGCCTTGTGAATGCAAGGGACACCCTCTACCAACTGAGCTATGTTCCCAGCCCTTCTCATCTGGTTTCTATTCCATGTTTGGAAGCAAACTTGGCGCTGTGGGCACAGTCCTATAATCCCAAGTACTTGGCAGGCTGCAGCAAGAGGATCACAAGTTCAGGGCCAGTCTGGTTAACTTGGCAAAAGCCTGTCTCAAAAAAGCTGAAAAGATCTGGGGATGCAGCTAGGTGTGAAGCATTTGCCTAGCTTGCACAAGGCTCTGGGTTCAATCTCCAGTATCAAGACAAACAAAAAAACTTAAAATATTTATGACCATACCATTTTAGTAGAAAATAGGCTGATTTTAGCTCTTGAAGCTTGGAGGCACATTTAAATCCTTCCAAATCTAGTTTGGTTTGCCATCTTTGGTGGCAGTGTCCCAGGACCAGCTCATTCTTGCTGACAGTGCCATCAAGTAGATGAACTTGTTACCAACTTTTTAAATACTCAGGCTCAATGTCAGCTAAATACCTTCAGACTTTGCAAAGAATGAGGGATGTAGTGTAGACTTGGCCTGGTGTAAAGTGCATATAAGGTGTCATTCCTTGCTCTCTCTCTCCTGAAGAAAACTCATAGTCCTAAACTAATGGAGCGGTTTCCTTTTCTTGTTAGTTCTTACCCGAAGGACATCTCCAAATTCTCTTTCAAGGAGACTCTTTAGGTCTTTCTTGCTTAGTGCTGCACCTTCACAACCATGGGAAGCATACTGATTGAAAATTTCGGTGATATCGAAGACGCTTTTCAGAAGTGGAGACATTTTTTTCCTTGCTTCAAGTTCAAGTAAACCTAGAGTAATAAAATAGAATCCAGAATCAAAACTCTGTTTCTGCTTTTGGGAGGCTTCATTCTCACTGTCTGAGGCAGAGCTCTAAATAATTTTACTTTAAGTACTAATTATTTCCAATCTGAGCTTTCAGAGCATTTTATCCTTGAATATGGTATTCAAAAGGAGGAAGAGAGATACTGAGAAATTTCAAGCCAGGAAATCAATTTCAGATAATTTTATGACAGACTTCTCATTGTCTATCCATTCTGGATTGTCCATATCCTTTCCTTCTCTCATTCAGCTCCCCAGCATATTTCAGAGCAGATAGTGAAGAGTGCAGGAATTTAAAACTGGTATATTGCTACTCATAAGGACTTACAAAGTTGAACAAAGAGGATAGATGAAACCCAAAAGATGAAGGAAGGCTTTAGTATATCTTCAAGTGGTTAGAGCCATGTACAGTTTATTTGCTGTTAAGTGTCAGCAAACACTTAGTAGCAAATGAAACAGTGAAAGAAGAATTGAAATTAGTCCCCAACATTATAGTCCAGAAGAGAACAAGAAGTATAATTCATAAGTCACCAGTTCTAAGATTAAACTGTACTTCAAAAGATGACATTGCAACATTCAGATACACTAATGGAGAAAACATAGGATGCATGTTAGATATATTAAGGATATTCACATATGCACTTATAGAAAGATTATGAGAGGTCCTTCCTGATTGGTAGAGTCAATGGGCCAAATTGAGCCTGGAAAACTGGATGATATTGATCTTATGGTAAACCCCTGTTAAACCCAAATAAGCCATTCAAATCTTGGCATTTTAAAAAACCTTAGGGGCTGGGGTATGTATAATAGCTCACCATGCATGCCTAGCATGCACAAGGCCCAAGGTTTGATTCCCCAGCTCTGCACAAAAAAAAAAAAAAAAAAAAAAAAAAAAAAAAAAAAAAAAAAATTAGCCCCAGCAGACCAATGTTAAAAGAACACACAGATGGTTTTGCTGGCTGTGTGTGCATAGTGGTTCATCTTGGCAATTTTTTACCAAGATGCCTTAACTCTATGAAGCACCTTAGACGCCATAACTATATGAAGATGGTCCATATGAGGTAAGACAGATATGAAAAGAGACTAGAGGTTTGGTACACTTTTGAGATGGTGATTTTTAGGAAGATAAACCCCCTCAGAGCCACATGTTATCATTCCCTGATGTGCCAAAGTATTGGGTTGAAAGCCTGGAGCCAAGGGCCAAGTATGGGTCCAACCAAACCAAGATGGGATGGAGTTCATGAGAACTAGCCACCACTGAAAGAGCCCCCTGGCCCAGAGAACCTGCCCAGCACATAGAACTTGCCCTCGTTCCCCAACATCCACAATGGCTAGACGACTGAAGAAGGACACAGAAGAGCATGATCCCACAGCATGGGACTTACCACTGTACCAGAGGAGGAGGTTGAGTGCTCGCTGACACCGCTGGCAAGTGTACTGGGTAACTGGGAGCTGCGCCTTTTATAGGGGTTTGAATTGTGCCCTGGAGAGCAACTTGGGAAGGAGACACCCACTCTGTGGGCTGGCCTGATTCATCCCAAGCCTAGCTCCACCTTTGTCTCTACCAATGGCTTGTTTATCTCGCTGTTTGCTCATGTAGCTATTTGGCACGAGGTTCACAGACCTTGCCTCCTGAAATGCTGGGGTACCGGCCCCACCTAACATGAAAGGGTAGAATATTTGGCTGAATTTCTAGCTCTCTCTAGTTGTTAAAACTAAATTAAACAATAAAACAAAGGTATTAAATGTTCCAAATCTTTATTGATTATGACTTCACGACAAAGAAGCAAACTCTGAGCCATTTACTTTATAAAAGATTTAAGTTCTAGGTTAGAATTAAACAGAATCTTTGAAATAAATTGATGAGAACCAATTAATTTCTCCGTGGCATCCTCATAAGCCCTGCCTGAAACAATTCTCGGACAATGGGAAAGAGATAAGGAATAGTTGTGTGTGTGTGTGTGTGTGTGTGTGTGTGTGTGTTTAACATTTAGTTTTTAGTTTTAGATGGACACAGTATCTTTTATTTCACATTTATGTGGTGCTGAGGATGGAACCCAGTGCCACAAGCATACTAGGTGAGCACTGTATCACTGAGCCACAACCCCAGCCCCAAGAGATAAGGAATTGTTAAACTGCTTCTCTAAAACATGCAAGTGGCAAGACATTTTACATTTGTCTTCTTAGGTTTTATGACAATGGTTTCCCTACAGATTGGGGGTGGCCTCTGTAGTGGACAATTTTGGAGTGTACCTTAAAATGGGTTTTTGTTAAACTGTTATAAGCAAACATGAAAGTGTGAAATTTCATTCTTAGAGATATTAGTTTCTAAATGAAGTTTGTTCATCTTATGCTTATTAGCATATTGATGTCCCCAGAGTAAAAGAGCTAATGTAATGCGTTATTGTAGATATAATCATCCTTCTCAGCCCAAGTTCCTAATGATTATGACATCTAAACACTTGACTTTGCTTCTCCTGGAAGCGCATTAAGCTAATCGGTCATTCTAGCCCATTATAGCCATCAGGGCTTTCTCAACCTTGGTGACCATTGGTGAATCTTAGTGCTGTTTTATTGTAAGGAACTAGGTTTTATCCCTGGTTGTCAGCAACTCCCACCCTTACGTTTCAGACTACTTGAGACTTTGGTTCATAATAGGTTTATGGCGACTATTAAATGATTCAGTGGCTTCTCTGCATTTCTGTCTCATCCTTTGTTCAACAGAGGCAAGTATTGGTTTTCTGAATTTCAAAGAGACTTCAGGTGGCAAGTGAAAAATACAGAACCTTGATGAATAGATTCTTTTAACGTGAAGCCTGTTCTGAATGATAGCGAAGTTGAATTTTATTTGCCCCCTTAGACGCTGCTCTCCCGGATGTGGGGTGAAGAGGAAGGTGGAAGTGATAGGAGACGGGAAAAACAACTGTAAACCTGGCTCCCTTCCGCCCGCCTCCTTAAGGGCTTCATTACTGAAGTCTGTGATTTAGAAGTTTTCTTTGAACTGTCAGAACTGTCAGTATTTGATAGCTTAGTAAGTCAGTTTGATGGGACAGCTCTTAGTGAGGCTTGAAGACATCTTTTGTTCTTCTATTTAGGGTTTTATACCATTCCCTGAGTCTTTGGGTTTTAGGTACATAATGAGCAGCGCAACCGAGACATGGCAGAGCCCCTTTATCTTCCAGAGGGCCAGAGCCCTTGAAGAGATCACCTGCCCAAGGCTTGCCTTAATCCGCTTCTGTTTGTGTCTGCTTCTGCGTGACCTTTGGGGGAACTTCAGCACAGGTCCCCACTGTGAGTGAAGCTAGCTCTTAAATCCAGTAATGGCTTTCTTAGAGATTCTTGTTTAAAGTCAGGACAGGATAAGAGAGACTATTTTAAAACCTGCCAAAAACCTCAGGAAATTTACCTCTCTTCCTTTCTGAATCTTGGCCCATTAGTAAACAGGTTCAAATGATAAATCCTATCATCAGATTTGATACCCTTCTGATAAAGTGGCCTTCATTGCTATATAATGTTCTTTTATTTTACACTGGGTCATTATTTAAGAATATCATTTTACTAGGAGTTCTTCACATGATGTTTGGACAGGGAAAAAAATAAATTGTTTTCTAATTTCTTAAAAGGTTATAAAATATCAGAGATTATAGGAAAACTTCAAGTCCTTACAAATTGTTTTGGTCTACTTTTTAAAAAATATTTTTTCAGTTGTAGATGGACACAATACCTTTGTTTTATTTATTTATTTTTATGTGGTGCTGAGGATCGAACTCCGGGCCTCACAGGTGCTAGGCAGGTGCTCTACCACTGAGCCACAACCCCAGCCCTGGTCCACTTTTTTTAAAGGTCAACTGGAAATTCTTGAAATGTGCTGGTGTCCAGCCATTGTGGAGATATAAAAAAATAATGGTATTTTTATAATTTGAAGACCTCTATATTTTTATAGACAAAAAGTTTTTCCTTTCTAAGACTTAGTATTAGGTCAAAGGACATTATTAACTGGCCCAGGAAGGGATATTCTGCAAGTGTCCTTCTTTATCAGTGGGTCTGGAATACCTTCAGAATCATACTAGTAACTGACTTTGAGACTTGGACTCTTTATACTAGAAGAATTGAAAAGAGAAAAAAAATATTTGGATCACCCAAACGCTTTAACATCACAATAATCATGGCCCCCTCCGTGCCAAGATCTTTGGATGTGAGGTTTTGATGGATTAACAAACAAAGAATTAAGGAAGCATTTGTTCTTCTGATTTTTATTTCATTCAAGGACTCTTTTCCAATTTCCTCCTCTTAGAACCCAGAAAAGGAAGATAATAGATTTGACATTATGAGGCATTTTTTAGGACCAGGTTCTGCCTGTGATTAGATGGCTCCAAATTGAAAATGTAAATAAAGTGAAGAAGGTTGCAGGGTCATATTTGGGGCTGGAGATATAGCTCAGTTGGTAGAGGGCTTGCCTCGCATGCACATGGCCCTGGGTTCAATCTCCAGTACACGTACACATGTGCAAAAAAAAAAAAAAAAAAAAAAAACCAACAACTTATAGACCAGGATCATATTTGCCTCATGAATTTCTTGAGAACCAAATATAAACCATGATATCCACAGTCTGGGAAAATGTCCAAAATAGGATGATATTAGATGACTTTGAAAGAAGTGACATTCTTTTGTCAGTTCTTTAAACACCTCTTTGGTAGGGACTTTTTCTTTGACATGATGTGACATTTCTTTCAATTCTTCCCACTGTTTTCTCTTAGTTATTGGCCTACTTGGGATCTCATCTCAGCCAAAACCTAACACAGTTTACTTTGAAGTCACTCAAATTCCATCTCCTCCCCCAAACCTTTCTTGACTTTTACCTACCACAATCTTCCCCAGCCAGGGTCATAAACCTAGTGCTAGTTAGTGTCAGATGATGTATAATTTTGTGTTCTTCTCTAATTTAATGGATGCTTACTTTGTCTTCTCAATTAGGTTTTATGTCACTTGAAAGTGGTGCTGTACCTTTTCTTTCTACCAGGTGTTAATAAAATCCTTGCTGATATGTTATGATTTTATTGCATTGTGGCAGTCTAAGTGGCCAGCCGGGCAGCGTGAGATGGGTGGCTTACTCTGGAGTGGGTCATCCATTTAGGCCATGGCTTGAGGGTGAGGGTACTCACTATAATGGGAGTCAGCCCTGCTGGGGCCTCTTTCTGATTTCGCCACTTACGAGGCAGATGACCGAGGAGGCAGTACTCCACCCCTCTCGGCCTTCCCCTATGTCCATCGCTTCACCCCCCTGTAAATTGAGGAGCTGTAAGATATGAATCCCTTCCTCATAGGGGAGCTGTGATAATTACAGCTTGTAAAGCATTTTGTGATTCTTAGATATAAAGGGCTAATTATTGTGATCATTAATAATTCTTAATTTTTATCTTCTTTAAGGTAAATTATCCTTACTTTAATTACACCCCCACCCTGCTAGTAATTACACCTCTGAGAGTCAGCAGATGCTTTCCTCTTACGTCATGCTGTGCCAGGTGACTGGCACCTGGGCCTAGGGAGAGCACGTCCACCTTCCGTCCATTCCCACTGTCCCCTGGAGTAGCAGAGGGCTCCTAGATTTCTGTCATTAAACTCGTCATGGATTTCAAGTTATTTGTTTTCTCTGCTCTATAATTGAATCTGTATCCTAGCCAATGGCTCCTCAGTTTCACAGAGCTTTGGGATATGTCAAAAGACACCCTGCATGGGACAGATGAATTTAATTTTTATAATTTACTGGGAATGATGGAAGCAGGCGTCTTTGACTAAACCATCAAGATTTTTATGGAATTTATTATTATAAAAAAGGTCCCTGCCACCATATGAAAGAAGGATCAGAGTTTCTCAAGGGTAGAAGTGTTCTAGAACATTCTATATTCTTAAACTTAGCTCTGTTTCTAGTAGAATGATAAGCCATTCTTTGAAATGAGAGAATGCGTACCTAAAGAATAAAGAAAAACTTTTGAGAGAGGTTTTGTGCCTGAAAAAAAGGGTATAGCATAAAGGGGTTGAAGCTAAAGCAAAGCATAATCAGTGTTTGAATTGTTGGAGTAGAGGCCGTGGCCTCCCGGTGTGGACAGGGGCACGGGTAGGCGTGTGCCAGCTAGCTTAGAGTGTTTGCTCAAGGCCCAGGCATGCAGTCGCTACCTCACGTCGTGATACAGTTACGGGTTCGAATCTTGGGTGTTTCAGCACTTTGAATACCATCCTAGGTCCAAAGTAAGGACGGGAAGAACAGAGCAGTCAGCTGTGTGACAGCCAGGGCTCCGCGTGGCATTCACCTGACCCTTCCTCTCCAGAAGGGGCCGTGCTTCTTTGGAGCTCCACTTTCTCCCTGTCCCCAGCTTCCTCCCTCTTTGATCATCTCTTCTGTGGAGTTCCACACGACAGCGGCCCCTTGCTGTCCCCTCCCTGGGCTTTCTTTCTTCTCCTTTTAAATCCCCTCCTCGCCCTCCACCTTCAACACCACCCTGAACTCAGGTGGGGAATCGGATCGGCTGAAGGAACTTCGGGGGACCAGTCGGGGCCCTTCTTTCTTTGCCTCCAGCGAGGATCTGACTGAGTCACAAGTGTGGGTGAAGACGGGGGAGACGGGGGCTGGGTGCTGATTGGTTCCTCCCACAGGAAGTGTGCAAGCACGGACTGCACCCTCTGTTGCACACCAGGCGTGTTCTGCCTTACAACAAACCATTCCCCCACCTCTTCGTGGTTTGGAGTGGGGTGTGTGCAATAAGAAAGGCTGAATTCTGAAAAGAGGACTATGTAGTAGTGATTAATTTGTCCAGTTGTCCCTTGGAACTCAAGGGAGGAGGCTGGTTCCAAGATCCCTATGAATAGCCAGATCCAAAGATGCTCAAGTCCTTTATATGAAGTTGTAGAGTCTCTGCATAGAATCACGCAGACCTCCCATGTACTTTAATTCATTTCTAGATTACTTATAATACCTAGTGTAATACAAATGTATGCAAATAGTTGTTTTTCTGATTGTTTATGGTATAATATGGTACAGTGCCTGGTACCAAGCCTGGAGTAGAATAGAGAACTTAATAAATCTTTATTGGACCCAAAGGGACTTACTGTGGGAAGAATCAAGACTTTTTTTCTTATTATTATTTCCAAAAAACAGAGTATATTATTTTTAATTAAATAATTTCAAGCCTTAAAGCCCACTAAAATGATTGTCCAATAAACATTCATGTTAGCCTTTGGGCTTTTCTGTCAGATGTACAGTTGGAGTTTTTCAGGTATTTTTCTTTGACCCCTTTTCTGCAGATGAGAAGAGCTGGCATGCTGCCATCTTGGGTGTCACCAAGCCTGTCCCGCTCTGGGCTCTTTGCTGGCTAACGTCAGGCCTGGGCCGAGGGTGAATCAGTAAAGGCTCATCTATAACCACATCTTTTGAAAGTATTTCCCAAATTACAAAAGAAAAAAAAAGGCTTTCAGCAGCATAAACTGGATCTTTGAAGCAAATTATAATCTACGTGTTACAAATGGAGATTAATTATAACATGCCATAGGGGGGAAAATCAGATTTTTTGATATTAACATAATCGTTTCTCTCAGGGCCAGCACATTTCAAAATCAGAGTCCCTTTCTTTATGCTTTTCAAGTTAACAGCTCTTTGAAAATCCCTGAATATAGGCCCTAGAATATTGGTTTAAACACCCTCATGTGGTCCACGGTACCTTGCTACCCAGCAAATCAAAACCAAATTAGGAACTGCACTTGGTAAAAGGGAGTAAACATTGAAAGACATGACCCTAAGCCTTCAGTGAGGATGTGGTGGAGAGCTGTTATAATCTACAAGTGTTCTACAAGTTAAAGGAGGAAGGGAGTACTGCCGAGTGAGGTGGTTTGGGAAGGCTTCAGTGAGGAGATGGGCTTGTTCTGGACAGAGTGAGCCCGCAGCCCAAGGAGAACGGACCGGAGAACAGAGGTTTGTGATCATCGACAGGAGGCTGGATCATTGTCTTGCTTCCAGCGAAACATGGTGGTGATTAGACCCAGCTGCAATGTTTTCCCCTCGACAACGTGATGTGCAGAAATCAGAGTTGGTCAAGACCAGTTTGTGCAGCTGATGAAGGAGGCATGGGGCAGAGAGTGTCCTGTTATCAGATACCAGGGCAGTGACTGCTGAGAGTCATGGGTGAACTTAGAAGTAGGAAGAAAGATGAGGTGAAGGAACAGTCTGACTAGTCAGACTTCGGAGGAGCTGTCTGGTTGACAAAGGGCTGTATTTCCTTGGTCCTTTCAAAGGTTGACCGTACAGAAGAGAATGTTCATTTCAACCATTGTCCATTCATTTAGGAAGCAATTGAGTAGAGTAAGGTCCAGCTTCCAGGAAAGCAGGTTCTGTTTGTGGATTGATTCCCAGTGCTTGCCATTAGGGTACTCAGGAAACATTGATTGAAAGAAGGAATGAATGGCATTCATGTGTCATATATAAAACCATATACAAATGCCATGACCAGAAAGTAACCCATGGGAGTTCAGAAGCCACTTTTTTGATGGGGAGATTCAGAGGAAGAAGAAGGGTGGAAAAAAACATCGAAGGTAAGGCACAATGGACCATAAGAAGGTGAGAGGTCACAGGTTAGCCTTTTTAAATCCTCCTGGGAGTACTGAAAGGGTGACTAGATTGTCAGAACACAGCAGATGGGAGGGCGAGAGTAGTGACATTAACATTAATAGCCTAGTTCTTGCTACGCTGGCCTTATTTGGGAGATTAATAGCAAAGGTTGGGGAAAAGAAATTATTTTTGCCGTGGGGCTCCTTTCATATCTGTATCTTAAAAGCAATTCCAGAGAGTATCACCTGAGCCAGTCTGGGCTTCTTCTGCTATTATTATTCAAATGAGGACTTTGAATAAGCAGAATTTGTCTCAGGAAAACTGCCAGGGGCACCAGCTTAGGTGAGGGTAAGGTGCACTGCTTTTGCCCACGTTGGCTCATGGAGAAGGACTTGTGTGCCCAATTCAAGCATCTGCTATTTCCATCCTGATTCTCTACATTCAGCAAAATTGGATCAATTCCTTCTAATCACATTTAAAAAGTGCTGGCCCATGGACTGAGAACTCAGACATGGACCAGACAGGTCTCTGTCCTGCACCTTCAGTCCAGTCGGAGGAGCTTTGGCCTTTAAAGCATAATGGTGGGAGTCTATTTTTTGTTGTGGTCATCATCATTGTTGTGGTCATCATCATCCTTGTTAGCAAGTCCAATAGTAAACGTTGTTTCAGGTAATCTGCACCAACCCTGTATGGTAAGCACAATTATTCTCACTGTGTAGACGGGGGAAATTGAGGCTTTGAGATATGAAGTGACTTACCTAAGGTCAAAGAAGTTGGCGAACAGCAGAACTGCAATATGAAGGCTTAGATTTTTTTATTGTCATTTGACGTCACTCTCTTAATTCTTTGCTGCCTGTGTTGAGATTGTAGTACTGTGATATGGAAAGCGTCAGTTGAGAGGTGTCTTCTTTACCAAATACCTCTGCCCCTCTAATGTGGTTAGAAGGACTCCCTGCTGTCCAGGGGTGCAGCCCTCTGCAGCAGGTGCCCTCATAAGAAGGAGATCAGAGGTTTGTGATCATCGACAGGAGGCTGGATCATTGCCTTGCTTCCAGCGAAACATGGTGGTGATTAGACCCAGCTGCAATGTTTTCCCCTCGACAACGTGATGTGCAGAAATCAGAGTTGGTCAAGACCAGTTTGTGCAGCTGATGAAGACATGGGGCAGACAGTGTCCTGTTATCAGATACCAAGGCAGTGACTGCTGAGAGTCATGTGTGAACTTTGACGACGACTGGCTACAGCTTGATTATAATCATTAAGCTTTTACAGGACACTGAATGTATCGCAAAGGGTTTTTACAATCTTTTTATTAGTTCTTCCCCATCCTGCCCAGCCTGAAAGAAGGGCTGCCACCTCCGCTCTGCAGGGGTGGAAACAGGGACATGGTGGATTAAGTTGCCTGCCGGAGGTCATGCAGCGGCTGAGCTGGGGTTCCATCTTGTTGGATTGGCCAGATAGAGCCTGTTCCTTTGGGCCAATGGATTGATGGAGGGACCAGGAAGATTAAAAGCAATGAAGTAACACCTGGGGATATGGAAGGAAGCAGAATATTTTGAACTTTGTATTTTACTTTCTGATGTGAATTTTGTTTGGGTGTCGAGAATTTGCTGAATCAAAAGTCAAAGGCCAGGCATTTCTCACTCTCTTCTGATTCTCCCTTTCTCCTGTACCATTTATTCCCCTTATTCTCTAAAGGAAGAGGTTGGTCCTGGACCAGTGACTCCAGGTTCCAGGCATTTAGAGAAGGCACAGATGGGTAGTTCTGATAATGCTGAGTAGAGGTCTAAAGAGAAGGTCAAGGTAATTCTCTTTTTCTTGGAGATGGCATTATGCCACCCTCTTACTCTTCTTACAGGGTTTTTAGTTAGAGTGTTGGTCATGAGATCTTCCAGGTACTTCAGAAGCTAATGTCACCTAAATTTAGGAACTGGGTGGTTAAGCAAATTGAAATAGGTTCTTTGTTCTTTATTCTTGTGACACAGGACTTTTCAAGCCCTCTAATCTGCACTGTGAGTTTCCAAAGGGGGACTGTGGCCTAAGCATTGCTGAAACGCGCGGGCTGCAGACTGCTTTCCCTCGCTCTGTCTGCTGGTGGGGACAATTTATACCCTGAGAAAATGTGACCAAGCGTATCCCACTCAGACGGGGCAGCACACAGCCCCCTCCCTCTTTCCGTGGCTCCTCACTGGGCTTCTTTTTGCTATTATGGGAGGCACAGGCAAAATATCTTACTTACTGTCTAAACCATTTAAGCATGAGCCGGTAACCAAAGCCAGAAAATGAGCCAGACATCCTTTGAACTGAACTTCTATTTTAAGTCTTGGCTTATTACACCAACTGTAATGTAATAAGTGAGTTTGGTTATAGAGTATGTGTTAGGACATAAGTTACTATAGAGACTTTTTTTTTTTTTTTTTTTTTGTACAAGGTAGCGTCAGGGTGCAAGAATGTGTCTTTAGGATCTGTTAATATTTTTAATAGATTCTGACTGTCCATGTGGTAAATTGGGAGCCTGGGGGTCTGTGTTATGGGACAAGCTCAGAATTGGTATTCTCTGTGACCTTAGGTGAGTCACTTAAACTCTCTGGGCCCTCTGTGTCTACCTATAAAATTATAATGACTCCTGCTTCCTCTCTGGGTTGGGAGTGAGGGGTGTGCTGGAACAAACCAGATCATAAGTTGTGAGGAGTACTTTTAGCTTATAGGGAAAAAAAGAACAGGAAGAGAATTTTCAGTTTCTATATGCTCTCTTCTTCCCATAACATCTGAATATGAAATCTTGGGAAGAGATCTACGAAGAGACAGGTGAGGTCAGGTAGAGATGCCTATGAATGGGACTGGCCCGGTGCTTTGCAAGACCCCTGCTTTCACAAAACCTTATATGGAACACTGCCCTCCTTGGAACCCCCATGAGCCACCATGAATGCTGAATTCTGTCTTTCTTTCCTTTTTCGGTTGACAGTTTCTGTTATTGGGTGTGCAGTCTGATTCTTTTATATTTCTGCATTAAGTCTTTTCTCTACTAGGTGTCAGGACTCAGAATAGTCTCTTCATCAAATCTTATGGAATACCCATTTGCTGAAACTCAGGCCCATTTGCTGGACATTTGTTCTCCACTGGCCTCCTCTCACCATCTGCCCAGGAAGTCCAGGTGTCTCAGGCTGTTCTTTATATCAGATCCTTAGGATCTGACGTCTCGGCAGTTTTCTGTTGTCAGGAGCCCACACCTCCAGTTTTCTGCTGTGCTTATATTATCATGATACCCATTTTCAGAGGAGGAGATGGAGGCAGAGTTGGAAGGATTTGCCGGAGGCCTCAGGGTGACTCATGAACACAAGGGTGGAGGGGTGAGGCTGAGAGATTCTTACCCCCTGACCTCACGCCCAGATCATGTACTGTACAGTCCCTTTCCTCTCATGGACCTGCCTGCTTGGAAATTGGATTCCAAAACTTTTTGGGTACCCTTTCCCATTCATTGTCAATCTTTGCCGGAATTCACTTGTCTAATGCGTCATTTAGCATATTATCTCTCGGTGGTTCTCAGATCATTGCCTGGAGTCTCTCACCTATCTTTCTACTTTTAAGATTTAGCCCAAGCTGCAGGAAGTGCAACCCTTCACTTACTCCAGATTCTCTGGGTTCTGGTCCCTGTGTCAGAGGTTTGGAATAATTATCTTACAGGGATAAATGTAGAGTGGTTGCTCAGGAGGGGTGGGAGACTATAATTTGTTAAGTACATTCCGTTGTCATGCTCTATATGAGATACAAAAACAACATAATAAACCTATGAGTGTGGTGTTCATATTTTGCTGATGAGGAAGTTGAGGCATAGAAAGGCCAAGTGATCTGCTGCTGAAAGTCACATGATGGTGAAGCCAGGGAGCTGACATGTGGCCTATGGTCTTTTCCACAAGGTCCTGCTGCCTGGGGTTTCACTGACTACTCCTTTGGTAGCCACACCTTTCATTATTTGCATAATTATCATTTATTACATTCATGTAATGATTTATGGCTTCAGAAAGTCCTCAAAATTCTTATGTTATTTTTTGTTTGCAACAGACATGAAGTAGGCACTTCCTATAACCATATCTACCACTTCTTTTTTTTTAGATGAAGAAACTGATGAGAGTATTTTGAGAGTATTTGGCTTAGTGTCCCTCATCTGGTGACCAACTATATCATATAATCTATTATCAAATTATTCTTTCTCAAATACTATTTTCACTTATGTCACTCCTCTGATTAGGAAGCTTACCCCCTGACCTACCTATTGCTGAATATAAAATTGTTAGCCAGTTGTTCAACCCTTTTTGACAGCTGGTCCACCCCAGCGACCATTCATTCATTCATTCATTCATTCATCCAACAAACCTTAACCAAACACTTGTGATCTGCGAAGAAGCAGGGGTATAAAGAGAAATAGTGCATGATCCTAACCTGAAGGAGATTACAGTTGTGGTCAGGGAGTCGCCCAGATCAACCCATTACTGTAATCCAGGATAATAAAGGCCATGACAGAGGGTATTAAGGGAGCCCATTGAAGGGGCACTTCACTTATAAAGTGGGCTCAAGGAGGGTAGCTTAGAGGTGAGGCTTATGCCAAATCCTGTGGACAAGTTGAGTGCAGGGTGTGGAGCAGGGAGTGTTGAGAGGTGAGGTCGGGAGAGCTAAGCAGGGGCAATCATGAAAGATTTTGTGGGCGAAAGTAAGGAGTATAGATTTTATCCTACAGACTATGGACAGCCACAATAGGATCTTAGGCAGGAGATGTTGACATAATCAGATTTGCATTTTAGAAAGGTTTGCTGGGGCCTTAGCATGGGAATGGATTGGAGGAGGGCAAGATTGGAAACAGTGAAGACTTGATAAAATAGATAAGAAATGAGGGTCTGAACTAATGTGTTTGTATTGGGGCTGGAGAAAATATTTTAAATTGTAAAGAAGTAGAGTATTTTAAATTTAAGAAGTAGAAACACACAGGTCTTGCAGACATATTGGATGTAGAAGGTGAGGAAGAGGAAGGTATTAGACAGATTTAGCTTTTGGCTTGAGTAGCAAGGAAGATGGTAGGACTGTTTACATGGCATCTGTTGCTAGAATAGTATAGCTGAGATTGGGTAACGTAAACAAGGCAGGTTTATTTTGGCTCATGGTTCTGAAGGACAAAAAGTTTAAGATTGGGTGACTGCATCTAATGAAGGCCTCATGTGTCTTCAACTCAAGCCAGAAGATGGAAGGGCAGGGGGGCATGTGCAAAAGAGAGGAGAGGAAAAAGATTGTTTATACCAACCTATCCTCACAATAACTAACCAACTCTTCTGGAAACTAGATTAGTCCTTGCATGAACATACCCTCCCCATGACCCAAGTACCATTTAAAAGCCCTAGAACCTCTCAACACCATTGCACTGGTAACTAAACTCCAGCATGAGTTATGGTGGAGACAAACCACATTCTAACCATTGCACAGGGAGAGGGACATGGAGAGAGAACACCCGCTTTAAGCATGTTGAGTCTGAGATGTCTGTGAGACACCTGGGTAAGGTGGTTCAGAGGGTAGTAGGGCACATAGGTCTGGAACTCAGAGGAGAAATCTTGGATAATGATGTAATTAGAATCCATCTGGAAGAATTTGATGGTTGAAATCTCAACCAAAGGTAAGATTTCCCCAGGGAAAGGGTGCACTGCAGGGGGTTGTGCATTAGAACCACTTGGGGGAATTAAGAATGCAGGGAGCCAAAGTCACACTACAGACATATAAAATTAGAAATCCTAGAAACAGGACTTCGGTCCCAGTGTTTTACGACTCTGTAGATGACAAAATGGCAGCCAATGTTGAGAAGGCTCTAGTTGAGAGAAACTGAAAGGGCCTCATTAAAGGTGATAAAATAGGAGAGAAGCCAAAGAAGTTTCCAAAAGAGTGGGAGAACCAGAGAGGGGGTATTATGGACACTAAGAATCTATAAGGTTGGGCCCACTTTTCTACATAATCTTTGGTTTCTCCCTAACACAGCCTCTCTCATAGGGACCTAGTCTGTTTGCTCTTCCCTGCATGTTATCTGGTAGATGCTCATCTGTGTCCCTGCTGAGGCTAATCCTGATGCCCAGCATTAGAGTTCTTCAGGATGCCAGTCTGTGTTCATTTCATTCTAAAGGTTTAGTTCAAAGCTGCTTCTCCAAGGATATCTGACTAATTTTTGTCAGATTCTGATTATTCCTTTTTCTGTGCTCTCTTATGCATTTATTTCTATGCCAAAGACAGCCTAGTTGTGAGACACTGGCAAGAGTCCTGGGTTTTGACTCCGAGGATCTAGGTTCAAGTTTCAGCTGTGCTGCATGTTAATTAGCTTGACCATCTTGGGAAAGTTACTTAAGTTCATCAGTTTACCTGTAAGGTATTCATAATAATAATGCTTTTGAAGGGTTGATATAAGATTTACATGTGAGGATGTAAAAAGCTATATATATATATATATATATATATACATATGAAGGCAATATCAACAAAATGTCAGAATAGAAGTTTCTAGCACTAGTCTCTGTGCTGGTTAATTTTGGGTATCAGTTTGACTGGAATGAAAGATACCTAGAAACTTGATAAAGCATTACTTCTGGATACATCTGGACTGATGCATGCTACCAATTTCTGATTCTTCAGCTTGCATATGGCCATGATGGAATATGCATTTTGGGAGTCTCAGAAGGAGATGTGAAAGAGAATGAGAGAAGAAATCTTATTTAAAGAAATAATGACAGAAAACTAGGTAGGGAAATGGCCATCTAAATCCATGAAGTTCAAATCATTCCACGTGGTAAAGAGATTTTTACTAAGGCACATTATAATCAATTTCGAAAAGTTAGACAAAGAGAATTTTGAAAGCAGCTAGAGAAAGCAAATTGTTATGTTTACAAGCAAACTTCTCCAAGACTGTCAGCAGATTTCTCAGCCGACACTTCGCAGGCTAGGAGAGAATGGGGTGATGTATTCAAAGTACTGTGAAAGGAAAACTGTCAACCCCAAATACTAACCTTGGCAAGCCTGTTCTTCAGAAAGAGAAGGACAGGTAAAGACTTTCCTAGACAAAAGTTGAGGGAGTTCATCACTACAAACATTTCCTTCAAGAAATTTAAAAAGGAGTTCTGAAAATTGAAATGAAAGGTCATCGACTAGCAACGTGAAACATGTCAGTATTAAGAAACTCACGGTAAAGGCAAGAATATAGTCAAATTCAGATTATTTAAATACTGTCAGGATGCTGCATACATCATTTTTAACTTAAGTGTAAAAGTTAAAGGACAAAGTATTAAAAATTATAGCTACAGGGGCTGGAGTTGTGGCTCAGTGCTAGAGTGCCTAGCTTGTGTGAGGCACTGGGTTTGATCCTCAGAACCACATAAAAATAAATAAATAAACAAAATAAAGATATTGTGTCCATGTATAACTAAACAAATATAAAAAATTATAGCTACAAAAATGTGCTGATGAATATGTAATAAAAAAGATGTCAATTGTGGGCCCCAGGATGGAGAGGGGGTGATGCCTGACAATGCATCTGACATAGAATTGGGTGGGAAAGAGAGTAGTTGGGGATGGTGAGAGAGGGATGAGGCGGTGACTCACATATCATGGTGCCCAAGTAGGGCCCAGATCCTAAATTCCAGCACGGTGGGGGAATGCTGTATTCCATGGACCTCTTTATGAAGCAAAGTATGTAATGGTTGCCATAAATGACAAACAAGTGAAATGCCAAATACATGACAATATTTCAAATGAAATTGGGACAAGTGGTTTTCAAGAGAGCAGAATGCTCCAGTATGTGAACACCAATCTGCAGAAACAGTGAGAACTTCAAAAAGCCAACCAGGACACGAAATGCAGAAGGGAAGATCAGAGGCACTGCCCCAGGACAGGAGTCATTCTGTGGAAGTAAAAATGAAAACCAACCAACAGAACACCTGGCAAGGGAGATGGCAGTAGTACCCATCAGTGAGACGCCGCAGTCTCAGAAGAGAAGACTCGGCAGATCCTCCTGTTGAAATGAGGAAACATTGATGAGCAGAGTTGAAGTCAAGATTCCTGAATAGCTGAAACCATGGCTTGTTGGTGACTAAGATTTAATTACAAGGCAAAAACGACTCTTTTATCTTCCTGCCAGGGAGAATGTGGATTTCATTCTACAGGATTATGCCAAGTACAAGAAATCTCTAGGAAATACCAGGAGTGTGCTGTTAATGAGGTAGTGGCGGGGATAAAAGAACCTGCCAACGTGATGATGAGCAATCAAGCTCCAGTCTGCAGGTGCTCTTGCAGGATGTCCCCGTGTCCCCGGTACATGGAGCCTCAGATCTACTGAGATTATTTGTGCAAATTAAATTGATGTAGGCTGATACATTTCTGGATGAGAAGGAACTAGCTTTATTACTGAATCATCTTTATGATTTCCTAAAGCACCAGACAAAGACTTTGCCGACAACTTTGCTTAGTTCCAGAGATTATGAAATGTTTCATAAGAAAGCTTCATGAGGTATTCTCAGGCACGTATGTTTGAATCTCTGTAAACACATTCCATCCCTTTCTTGTACAAATGAGGTACTTTGAAGCTGTCAGTATATAAAAGAATTAATGTTTGTTTTCTGTTTGATTTTAAACAGAAATTAAAGGAGGTTATAACCCGTCTTTCTTTCTTTCTTTCTTCCTTCCTTCCTTCCTTCCTTCCTTTCTAACTTTCTTTCTTTCTTTTCATTTTAAAGATGCTACCAGTGTATTCAATGCAGACAGAAGACAGGCATGCTGTCGAGGGTTTCATTGCTTAGTTGACAAAGCTACTTTGGAATGCTGGTGGTTCTATTCTTTTGATACTCTACACTTTTATGATATATATTAGTACTATATGACAAAATGCTCTGATACCTAGTGCCAACGGTTCTATCTAGCATAGTTAACTGAACATATTTATCCATTTGTGCTCCTTTTAAAAAATAGTGCTTATAATAAAAAGCCTACTCTTTTAAAGTCATCCGTGTTGTTCTTTGCTCAAATTGTTGAAAAACGATGGCACCTTGTTTCCTGGTTTTTGTATTTGTGTTTAGTGCCTGTTTTAACAAGATAGACACAATGCATTGTGTAGCTATAGTTTTCTGGACAAGTCAATCTTTTAGAAACTGTTTTTCAGGTCTTCAGTGAATTTTTTCTTTAAATTTCAAAGAAAAGAGATGTATATGGTGACATGAGTAACACAATATTGAGGAAGGATAAAAACTCTTTGTATGCAGTTAAATTAAATTGTAGTAAGTGGATATAATCACTAGAAGATGTTTCAAGTAAGCCTTGTGGTAATCACAAAGAAAAAACCTGTAGTAGATAGCAAAAAAAAAAAAAAAAAAAAAGAGACAGAAAAGAATCAAAGCATATCACTACAGCAAACAAACATAAAACCACAAAGACAAGTAGAAGAGAGAAACCAGAACTATGAAAGAAAATGACCAACAAGTGAAAAGAGGAAATCCTTGCCTACCAATAATTACTCTAAGTGTAGATGGCTTAACTTTTCTATCAAGAGTCAAGGACAGTGTAAAAAAAGAAAATTACAGGTTGATAACCCTGATGAATAGAGACATAAAAATTCTCAGCAAAATACTAGCAAATCAAATTCAACAGTTCATTAAAAGACATCCAAAGTGTAAAGGAAGAAGTAAAATCATCTTTGCAGATGATATGATTTTATATATAGAAAACCCTAAAAACTCTATCAAAAAATTGAACAAATATAAGTGAAATTGGTAAAATTGCACAGTACAGAACCTACATACAAAAATCAGTTGAATTTCTATATACCAACAATGAACTATGAGAAATGGGGAGGTATTGGTCAAAGGGTCCAAAGTTTTAGTTATTCAGGATGGATCCATTCTGGGAATCTAATGTATATACAGTTAACACTACTGTACTGTATTTTTGAAATTTGCTAAAAGAGTAGATCTTAAATGTTCTTACTATAAAAACGTAATTGTGAGGTGATGGATATATTAATTAGCTTGATAGTAGTAATTATTTAACAATGTATACATATATTAAAAAATCAGGGCTGGGATTGGGGCTCAGTGGCAGAGCACTTGCCTGACACATGTAAGGCCCTGGGTTCAATCCTCAGCACCACATAAATAATAAATAAATAAAATAAAGGTATTGTCCATCTACAACTTAAAAAAATCTTAAATCATATTGTACATCTTGAATAGTACAATGAACTTGTCAATGATATCTCAATAAAGGGGACCAAAATCTATATGTAGAGTGATATTACTGA
Organism: Callospermophilus lateralis; assembly: GCF_048772815.1. Classification (NCBI taxonomy): domain Eukaryota; kingdom Metazoa; phylum Chordata; class Mammalia; order Rodentia; family Sciuridae; genus Callospermophilus; species Callospermophilus lateralis. Next base: position 4,027,959 of record NC_135311.1, read on the forward strand.
ATTTTATACTTGTGGTTGGTTGCCTTGCAGTGGTTCCATTGTGTGTGTGTGTGCGTGTGTGTGTGTGTGTGTGCGTGTGCGTGTGTGTGTGCGTGTGCGTGTGTGTGTGTGTGTGCGTGTGTGTGTGAACTTTTTGAAGACAGAACCTATACTGCGTCTCTCTTGTGATCCCATTTAGCTTCGTGGGCTGCTGCGAGTCTTCGGCAGCCACATACCTTGGTTCCCTCAGTTGTCTTAACTGAGTGCAGCTTCCCTGTCAAGGCGGGTCTCAGGCGACAGGACTTCTGGACCTTTGAGCAGGACTAAGGATCGGATGACAACCTGCAGATCCTGGGATGTCATTTGAGCCAGGATCACCTCGTCCAGAACTGCGGGCTCTGAAGATGGAGGAGAAAACTCTAGATGTGTGCGGACAGTGGGAAGGGATTAAAGCCAAACTCTCCAAGGAGCTCTTCACGTCACTGAGGGGAATCTAAAGTCCTTGAGCCCACGGGCCCTGCCTGGGGAGTGGGTCTGGAGTTACTTCATTTACCTTGGCTCCTAGGACTCACGCCGTGTTCACTTTTGTCCCCTGCCTCTGTGACTCTTCCCTGAACACACCCGGCTTTGTAGCTGCTGTTCTTTCTGTTGGGATGTTCTCTCAGATATCACTTGGCTCTTTCCCGTACCTCCTTCAAGTCTTTGCTCTAATGTTACTGCCTCAGGAGACGGGCCCTTACCTCCGTATTTAAAACTGGGCCCCCAACGTTCCGTATCATTTTTCATTGCATTATTGCTCTTCTCCGTAGCCCTTGGTGTTATCTGATGTCATATATATTTTACTTATTTATTTCCTACTTTTTTTGGGGGGGTGGCGCTTAACCACAGAGCCACACCTCCAGCCCCTTTTCATATTTTATTTTTTATTTATTAGTTAACTTATTTTTTGTGGTGCTGGAGATTAAACCCAGGATCTTGTGCATGTGAGGCAAGCACTCTACCAACAGTGCTACATCCCCAGCCCTTATATTTTATTTGGAGACAGAGTCTTGCCAAGTTTCTCAGGACCTCATGAAATTGCTGAGGCTGGCTTTAAACTCGTGATTGTATTGCCTCAGATTCCCCGCCTGCTGGGATTGCGGGTGTGCTCCACCACACCCAGCCCTACTACCTTGTAATGAGGGTCTAGTCCATGAGAACCACATCTGTACATTTTTTTTAAAATTGCTCCAAACCTGGTACCTTGATGGTTTGGGGAACACAGTGGGCACTCAATATTTGCTGAATGAATAAATGAGTAAATGTGAAATGAATAAAGTTTACTCATTAATGACCACAGTATTTGGAGCTGACCCAATAGGCCAAGAAATCTAACTCTCCTATCTCCAGAACGTGGCTTCCAGTCCTCTGGAAATTCCTACTTTACTTGGGAGGACATTTTCTAAAAATTAAGAGCCCTTCTTTTGACCTTGAAGACACATGGAGAGAAGAATCAGGTCATGTTGGTTTGTAAATTTGTGGTTAAAATTCTCTGAGGAGACTGATAACGTTGTAAGTATAGGTATTTCATGATTCAGCTTGACTGAATTCACAGACTCTAGACCTACAGAGAGTTGCTGGAGTAGGGGCACCTGAGTGTGTGTGGACGCTCCTCTCTGCCTCTGCTCTTTTTCACAGTGAGCCCAGGAGCAGCGGCTGCATAGACCAGTGGTCCTGCCTGGAGAACAACTGTGCCATGATTCACAAGCTCTTCAGGGCTCTGCTTGGACATAGTGAGGGACTGAATCCAAGTGTGGCTGCACCAAAGGTGGGGGTAAGGCACATGAGCTTTGTTATTTTAAACTCAGACTCTGGCAGGGGCTTGGAGCCCGGTCAGTTGGTAAAGATGTCCAGGTAGAGATTTCTGGGTTCTGTGGGAGGTGGTACTGGATGATCCCTTTAAGTCATAGGATCACGGAGGTGGATCACCCAGTCAACTCGGAAATCATTTATTAATCCATTGCAAAGTCCCTCTGGGGTAAACCTGACTGGTGGTCACGCAGCCTCTTCTTAAGCAGGGTTTGCAAAGAGAAAATCTCTCCCTCCTGGAACAGTGGACTTTGTTTGGGGGCTGTTACGATATAAATGTTTCTCCTGAAGTTGGGAAAACCTTCTTTTAGCTTGGACTCCTTGTCTGTAGTCGACTCTCTGGAGCAATTTAGAATGGCTCTTCATTCTCTGTAGTAGCCTTCATGCACTTGCCAACACCTCTGACCCGTACGTCTCCCCTAGGAGAGGAGTCTTTATGACGCGCTTCTGGAAGACCCTTAGGCTGCAATGCCCCCGGCCCTCGCAATGTCTGGGCTGAGCAGTGGCAAAGCAGAGAGTTTTATTTCCTGCCTGACTGGACACAGCTTCTGTTAATTTGAACTGAAATTATCAGCCTGCTTTATTTCTTCTTCAAGCAACCAGTATGCTGCTATTGTATTATAATCGCAGTCAATGAAAAGCCTTATCAGATCTCTCAGACCTACTTGGGTTGAACCTGGTGACCTTCATTCCACCTCCTCACATTTGCCGTTTTAAGATGACTCATCTCTAAAGGCCCAGGCTGAATGCTTCTTTCAGCAGGAATCTTACTAGTATCCCCCATCAGATGTAACTTTTTCTTCCCCTGGACCTTGGGTTTGATTATAGACCTAGTACAGTATTAGATAGGTTGTGCCACCTCTCAGTAGGTGTGGACTGACCCAGAGCAGGGATGGTTTGATTCATGTTTGTGCATCTGTCACTTCTAGCAAAGACACGGCTTGATTCAGGTATTGGGTCCATGGATTGCAATGCCCACCAGGCAGGCTGTACTCACCGGGAGGCAATAAACTGATTTGAAAACACAGACTCCTGGAGTCAGACACAGATTTGAACTTTGCTTCTGCTCCTTACAAGACATATGACTTTGGGTAGATTATTTAATCTCCCTGTCCCCCCTCATCTCCCATATGAAATGGGAGATGATTAAAAAAAAAAAACAACCCACCATAGCTTATGAGGGTTGATGAGGTTCACATGGAGTAAGGCAGCATCATGGGACTGTTTAATACTGTACCTGGCTCACACATGGTGCTCAGGGGAAGTTAGCATTGGTTATTTTTTACTCCTATGTGCAAACACTTTTTTTTCTTCTTTTAGACTGATCACATGGGGTTGGGATTGTTTTCTTGCTCATGGCTGGTGAGTCTCTGATGGTGGCCACCTGCCTCTGTACCCCCAGTGCCCAGCAAAGTAACCAGAAAATTACCATCAGTGTGTGTTGAATGAATGAATGAATCTGAGACCTTTTAACTGCAGCCCCGTGTCGTTCTCCGTCTGTAAGGTGCTGCTGCTGTTGGCAGGCATTGCACTGCTGGGCTTTAAACATGAGTAAGATCAATGACTTGCTTGGCTTTAGAGAGTGTGAACCAGTATGAAAGACATACTTTCAACTCATGAATTTTAAAATACACAGAATGAATTGCAATGTCCCAGTAAAGGATTGAGGAGGGTAGAAGCAAAGAGGTGGAGAGAGAACATAAGTGACCAAGGCAGGCGTGGGGGATGGCTTTACGGAGACAAAAACTCAAGATCACATTTAGGATGAACACAATACTGACGGAAGAGCCTCATCTGCCATTTAAATTCTTATCATTCAGTAATGTCCAGGACGGTTGCCTCCTTTACTATGAAGACACTTACCTCGCCCCACACAATGTGATCCACCCTTCCTTGAACCTCCACGTACATTCTTTTTAGGGCCTTAATACCTTCTGTTACAGCCCTTTATAGCCCTCAGCGTTCAGGGCTGATCAACAAATATTGTCATATCGAATCACCGTTACACGCACAGTTTAGCCCCTGCCACTACCCCTGACAGGCTCTTTTAGGGCATGAGTTGTGTCTCTGCAGTTCTGTAGCACACAGAATGCACCAGGCACCATGCCCGGCATCCCACAAATCCTTACAGACACCCGAGGAAGAAGATATTATGTATAATTTAAAAAAAAAAATCTGAATTTTATTTTTAAAAATTTTTATTTTTTTTAAAAAAAATCTAAAATTATCTAAATTTTAAAATAAGGAATCCAAGGCTCAAGTTGTGCAGGAAATTGGGCAGATTGGAACTCATTTCTTTTTTTTTTTTAGTTGTAGTTGGACACAATACCTTTATTTTATTTATTGATTTTTATGTGGTGCTGAGGATCGACCCCAGGGCCTCGCAAGTGCTAGGCAAGTGCTCTCCCACTGAGCCCCAGCCCAGCCCTGGAACTCATTTCTGTCATATTCCAATCTGCTGCTCCTAACTCCACAGCATACTCCACAGGGAATCTAGTGCAAGGCTTAGCAACTATTAAAGAAACTGGATTTACTGAGCAAACTTGAATGTCTCATTCAGGGGCAATCAAGGCTAGAGCAAGGTTCAGCCGTATTGGTTTGGGGACAGTGATATAGAACAAAAACTAAAACCAAAGCAAAAAATCACACACACACACAAAAGCAGTCACTTTTTCAGTTTCTGCTGAAACTGGTGACACTCCGTAGGACAGAAGTCTTGCTTATTCACTGGGCAGAGAGCGCCATACTGTGACCAACCCTTTCCCAGCCTGCTTGTCCTTTTGTCTAGGCATTTCTTAAGGACATTAGGACTCTGGTGACCAGCAGGTGGCACTAGAACCCCACGGGATACTTTTCTCCAGTTTGCATTCATGGTGTTTTTCAGCCTCCAGAATATTTACGTTTCCAAACGTTGTACATTGTATTATGCCAACTCCTCATTTTAAGGTTGAGAAAACTGGAGCACAGTCTGAGGACATAGATGATCCAAGGTCAAATGTGGCATTAGTAACAGCAACAGGAATGAATCTCAAGTTTTCTTGAGGTTCTAGTCTAGTGCTTGAGTTCTCTCTCTCTCTCTCTCTCTGACTGTTGCTACTTGGTTTTTATTTATTTTATTTTAATAAAATTTTCTTTATTAAAGTATATGGACAAATAAACTCATAAAAACTTGAGGTGTGCTCTGTGATGACTTGACATACAGGTGTGTTATAAAACGCCTCTCACTACAAAGCTGGTTAGCACATTTATCACCTCACAGAGTTACCATTTTTTTTTTTTTTGTGATGAAGACATTTAAGATCTATACCATTAGCAAATTTCAAGTATACAATTGAGTACCATGAATTATCATAACCCTGCTGTGCGTCAGCTCTCCATAACTTATCCATATATTACTGGAAGTTTTTGCCCTTCTATCATCATCTCCTCTTTCCCTAAGCCCTCAGCCTCTGGCAGCCGCAATTCTATCCTCTGCTTCTATGAGTTCAACTTTTTAGAAGTGAGCTCATACAGTCTTTCTCCGTCTGAATTCTTTCCCTTAGCTGTTTCATCCACATTGTCAAGAGTGACAGTGTAATGCCAGATTTGTGGGACCCCCAGTAAACCTCCAGGAGCTGAATCCGATGCAATCACACAGAGTCTTTATTGCAAGCTGGAGCCTGGACTCTCAACCATTCCCTACGCAGCAGTCCCAGGGAGTGAGTCCTGGTCCTTTGTTCAGTGAGATTTTATAGGTTTTGGGGGGATACTCCATGCATCACAACATCACACAGCAAATCATTTCACACTGAGGGAAAATCAAACAACAACTCTTAACATTGATCAGCACATTCACTGGCGGGAGCAAGTTGGGTAAGGGTGATTGGCTAGTACAAGAGGGGGATTCGTTTGAACTGATTGGTTTAGGCCACGAGGGGTGTACGTGCTGAACTACATGGTTTCCCAACATGTTATCAACCACCATAAACTACTTGGGGGTCATCTGGCATCCCAGGTATTTCCCTGTCTCATGCTGATTGGTGGTTGCTAGGGGGTTGCTCCATAGGCTGGTTATACCGATTTACATTTCCACCAACAGCGCACAGGGGCTCTCTTTTCTCTACTTATTCGCCAACACTTGTTCTCTCTGGTCTTTTTGAGAATGGCCATTCCAACAGGTGTGGGTGGTAGTTCAGTCTGATTTTGACTTGCATTTCCTTGATGGTTACAACGTCGCCACCTTCGCAGCACCTGTTGGCCGTTCATATATCCCCTTTTGAAGAAATGACTATTCAGGTTCTTCCCCATCTTTCAGTCGGGCTGTTTTATTGCTGAAAATTGAGTTGTTCACAATCTTATGTATTTTGGATATTAATCCTCTATAAGATACATGGTTCACAAATATTTTCTCCCCGTCTACAGGTGGCCTAGTCGTGGTTTCCTTTGCTATGCATGAGTTTTTTAGTTTGATGTAGTCCCATTTCTTCATTTTTGCTTTTGTTGTTTTACTCTTGGCATCATATCCCAAAATCACCCTGCAGTCAATGACAATCATCCTGCAATCAATGGGCGCGGTGGCACACACCTAATCCTAGCAGTTTGGGAGGTTGAGGCTGGGCCTGGGTAAGGATTCCAAGTTAGAGGCCAGCCTGGGCAATTCAGTGATACTCCTCCCCCTCAAAAACAGTAAGGGGAGGATGTAGTTCAGTGGTAGGCACCCTTGGGCTCAATTCCCAGTAGAAGGAGGAAGAGGAGGAGTTTTTCCCCCAAGTTTTTTTTTGGGGAGGAGGGGTACCAGGGATTAAGCCCAGGGGTGCTCAACCACTGAGCTACATCCCCAGCCCTTTTTCATATTTTATTTAGAGACAGGGTCTCACTGAATTGTTTGTGGCCTTGCTAAGTTTCTGAGGCTGGGTTTAAAGTCTTTAACCCATTTTGAGTTAATTTTTGTGAGTGGTCTTAACCCAAATGATGCACACAGGATGAGGTGGATGTCGGATCAGGCGAGGCGGACAGCAACCAAAGGAGGCAGATTCTAAAAGGCCGCCAAATGAGGCTTTATTGAGATATCACTCCTCCCGGGCAGAACTCACAGATCAGACCCACAGAGGGGACAGGAGAAGGGTCTGAGGAGAAACCGCGGGGAAGCTTGACTGGACTGGACTTTTATGGGGCCTACAGCAGGAAGGGAAGGGCTTGGGACAGGAAAAGGGGTTTTTAGGGTCCCTTGTCCTGTTGGAGTTGGTCAGGGGAGTTGGCTGAACTCCAGGATTGGCCAGGGGGTCATCTGGCTGATTGACAGGTGTTTCTGCTAGCGCCTGGTTGACGTTCCTTTCCCCCATGGGCTGCTTTGTTGCAGTTGCTACCAAGTCGCCACCAGGGACCTAACCATGGAGACTGGGAAGCAACCTTCAGATTAGCTCAGCTGCTGAGAACACCTGGCATGGCTCATTTCCGGGCAGAACATGGGGGCGGCTAAACAAGGGTCTGGGGTATATAGGCTTCCTTGTATTGGGGTCTGCTGATTCATTAGGGTGGGACAGGAATGTGAACGTGGGGGGTCCAGCTGACCCATTAGGGTGGGGGTGGGGTGCAGGTCAGGTGCAAGTTCCTTTTGTGTTCCTTCACTCTGGCTGAGGCCTGGGATTTTAAATGGCAAAAGCTTAGGGAAAATGTCCTTGGACTTTTCTTTCCCTGTCCTTCCAGTAGCGGGCATGGAGCAGGAAGTCTCTTTCCAAGGCTACATTCCAGGTGTGCCCAAGGGTGGGGGGTCCCAGGGCGCCCCGGTGGTGGTGTTAGAATTCACTTGTTATTTGGGAGTCCTTCACTTCCTAGATCCTCTTGGCAGACCTCTCCATCCTGTGGAGCTCGCATAACTCAAGGGAATCTTGTTCCCTGCCTCCAGGTTAGGGAGGAGAAGGAGAATAGGAAAAAGAAACGGTTCCTTTACAAAAAAACAAGCCTCAGAGCCACATTCAAAAGGAGAGGTGCCCGTTGACACAAAGAAGGGTCTGTCGCTGACTGAGGATTGGAGGAGACGAGACACATGGTGAACGGGGATTTCAAGGAATTAAGAGATAGGAAATGTCGGGTTTGAACTCCCAGGGAGAAGAAGGAGGAAAGTATCTAAAGACCAAGAAAACAGAAAGCTCACAACCTGGGGTCCTGCCAGTCAAGAAGTTGTTTGGGGGAATTGACCACACCTCCGGGGTCCTATTTAAATGAGGTTTGTAGGGAGTGGTTATATTCAACACCAGCTTTCAGAAAAACAGAGGAGAATTTCTGTTTCAAATCTTCATCTTGGTGGGGAGGTGTCTGGGGCCTGGAAAGCCTTGATGAGAGGCCTGAGGTGGTCCTGCAGGCAGCAAGTGCGCATGTGCAGCCTTGGGTAGCCAGAGGCCCTGTGGCCAGCTTCCTGGGTATCTGTCCTCACAGGAGGGCATTTCTTGCTCTCAGAGTGAAGAAGTTCAGCAGTGTTTTAGTGGGGCACAGGACATCTGAAGAGGGCGGCAGAAGAAGGTGGGGTGGGTGGAAGCAAAGTGAAAGGGAGAACAGACCACGGGTACTGACTGTTGGTGCAGGGTGGAGGAAGGAGGGGTGAGGGGATGGAGAGTCCGTTCAGTTGAAATTTTTTTCAGGTGGTGGTTTGAAGTTGGGTGGGATGGGAGCATCCACTACAATTGGGACCACTCTCCTGCCCCTTTTTATTTGGGTACTGGGAATTGAATCCAGGGGTGCTTTACCGCTGAGATGCATCCCTAGCCGTTTTTCTTTGGAGACAGGGTCTCACTAAGTTGCTTAGGGACTTGCTAAATTGCTGAGATTGGCCTTGAATCTGCAATCTTCCTGCCTCAGCCTCAGGAGTCTTTGGGATTACAGGTGTGAGCCAGTGTGCCCAATGTCCTGGACATTTTTACTTTTTGCTTTTATTAGTCATACATAATATAGTCAAAATAATATTCATTTGGCATAATCATACATGCATGGGATTTAATTTAGTCCATTTCAGTTCCCAGTGCCCACCCCCTATCCTTCCCCTCCTCACTCTTCCTATTCTCCTTCCTCTGCTCTACCCGTGTTCCTTCCACTCATTTAATTATTTTTAATTGGTGATATCCATAAAGGTGGCATTCGCTGTGATGTATTCATACATGCACATATGGTAATTTTGTCAAATTCATTCCACATTTGCTCCCCTTTACTGTCTCTCTTTTCTTGCCCCTCAATCTCCTTCTTCCACTCCACTGATCTCCCCTCTATCTTCATGATATCTAACCTCCCCTGTCCCCCGCCCCTTACTTTGCTCAGCTTCCGCATATGAAAGAAAACATTCAATCCTTGACTTTCTGAGTTTGGCTTATTTCACTTGGCATGGTGTTCTCTGGTTCTATCCACCTACTGGCAATGCGTAATTTTATTCTTCTCTATGGCTGAATAAAACTTCATTGTGCAGGGGCTGGGGATATAGCTTAGTGGGTAGAGTGCTTCCCTCACGTGCACAAAGTACCAATCCCCGGCACCTCAAAAAACAAACAAACAAACAAACAAACAAAAACCCCCAGCTCCATTGGGCATATATATATATACTACATTTTCTTAATACATTCATCTGGGAAGGGCACCTGGGCTGGTTCCATATCTTGACTATTGTAAATTGTGTTACTATAAACATTGATGAGCCTATATCACTACTGTATGCTGGTTTTGTTTCTTCTGGATAATGATGAACCCAGCCTAATTCCATCTGAAGATTGGGAGCCATCTCGCCACATAGTCATAAAAAGTCAATTTCTGTTTTACTATAAATTACTGAGATTTCTAAGCTTGTTTGGAGTTCCTGCCCGAGCTCTGAACTCACCCATGCCTGGCTCTCCTTGAAGATAACAACCCTCTCTGAAACCTCAGCGGTGCCTCATAAATTCTGATGTCAAGATCTGAATTTACTCCCTACCTTAAAATATCATTCCATGTAGATCATTACCCCGCTGTCTGCCTTCGTATTACGCTTGTCAAAATCCTTTCAGCTGTAAGTTCTCAAGATACTCCTCTTTGCAACTTTTTGTGCTAGAAAACCTTGTTCCTGGTGAGCTGGGGTGCTGTTCTCTGGCCTGGGTTTTGGGTGAGACAGTTGCTGGCTGTCTCAATACAAGCTTGCCTTAATTTGATTTAAAATTGAAGTCGGGGGTCTTTTCTTGCATTGTGGTTCGACAATAAATACCAAGGAGTGGGATAAATGAGTCATATAACGGTTCCTGTTTTAGTCAGATTTTTTTTTACTTCTGTGACCAATATATCTGACAAGAACAATTTTTAAAGAGAAAAGGTTTATTTGGGGGCTCCCAGTTTCAGGGCTCTCAATCCAGAGATGGCTCACCCCATTCCTCAGGACCTGAGGTGAGCCAGGACGTCAGGGCAGAAGAGGGAGGTGGAAGAAACCATCTGGGAACATGGCACCCAAAGCCTGCCCCCAGTGACCCACCTCCTCCAGTCACACCCTACTTGCTACAGCTACCACCCAATCAATCCCATTGGGAGCTTAATTAGGTTAAGGCTCCCATAACCCAATAATTTCACTTCTAAACTTTCTTGCATTGTCTCACACATGAGCTTTTGGGGGACACCTCACACCTAAACCTTAACAGTTCTCCTCCCAGACTGCTTTCTACAGTGGTTGTGCTCACGTGCAGTCCCACCAACGGTGTGTGAATATCTCTTTCTCCCACAAGCTTGCCAGCACTTATTATTATTTTTATTCTCGATCATCGTCATCCTGGCTGGAGTGAGATGAGGTCTCAGTGTAGTTTTGATCTGCATTTCCCTGGTGGCTAGGGATGTCAAACACTTTTTCATATATGTGTTGGCCATTTGTGTTTCTTCTTCTGAGAAGTCTCTGTAGTTCTTTTGCCCATTTATTGACTGGGTTATTTGGCTTTTTGGTGTTCAGCTTTTTGAGTTCCTTATAGATTCTGGATATTAATCCCTGCCACAGGAATAGCTGGCAAAGATTGTATCCCATTCTGTGGGCTCTCTTTTCATGCTCTTTATTATTTTCTTTGCTGTGCAGAAGCCTTTTAATTTGCTGGCATCTCACTTATTGATTCTTGGTTTTATTTCTTGAGCTTTGGAAGTAGGTGCTGAGCCAACATGTTGAAGTATTGACAAGCTATGTTTTCTACTGGCAGTTGATACATTTTGGGTCTAATTTCTAAGTCTTGGATCCACTTTAAATGGCTTTTGTGCAGGGTAAGAGATTGCTTTGGCTATTCCCCCAGTCCTTTTTATTTTTTATTTGGAGATAGTGTCTTGCTAAATTGCGATGGCTGGCCTCAAACTTGCCATCCTCCTGTTTTAGCCTCCCTAGTCACTGGGATTACAAAATAGCTGGGATTATAAGTATGTACTGCCAGCCTGGCCCATGCCCCTGAATTTGATTCCTTGAAGAGCTTCCTGATTAAGTTCCTATTAAAAATATGTAAAGAAGAAACAAATTCTTTGTACAGATAAATAAGCAAAAGCTATCAGATCATAAATCATTTTTGTATTTATTATCTCAAAATACATATTGAGATAATTTTTTCTAAGATCATAACATTGGTAAGTGATAGAGCAAGGTCTTAAATATATACAGGTCTTTTTATTTAAGTCCCAGTCTCTTCCCATATAATTGGCCAGTCACAGTGCTTGGTACCAAAGATACAGCGGTGAATAAGATGCAATCTCTGTTTTCTAGGATCTCACAGTTTGGTCAGAAACAGATGGGTTTAGACTTGACTTTGGCGCAACGTGATGAACTCTATACTGGTGATAGACCTGGAAGGTATGCCAATCAGTGCAATGGGTAGGATTTTAGCAGGGTAGGATTTAGAAGATCAGGAGACCATTTGAGTGGAGGAAATGGTACAAGCGAAGGTATGGAAGCTGGGAAGTTGTCTGATTAAGTGGGATTCTCTGGACGTTGTGGGAAACTGAGTTGCAAGCGTACACTGAAGCCAGAACGTGGAGGGCTTCTATGAGCATTCCCTCAACATGTATTTACTGGACATGCATCATGGCAAGATGCTGTCATGGATGCAGGGCTACAGTAGCAAACAAGACAAGATCCTTATGCTTATGGGCTCTGTATTCTAGATGGGGGAAAAGACAACAGATGAGTGACACAAAAGCAAGACATAAGCCATGGAAAAGGCTAAGGACAAAAACATCAGGAAAGAGGGTTATGAAATAAAGAGTAATGGGGGGATGATCTTTTAGATCAAGTATCAGAAAAAGTTCCTTGGATGAGGTGACTTTTTAGTTAAGGTCTGAATAAAATGAGGAGCCAAACACATATGGTCATGGAGAGGACTCTTCTGAACAAAGAAATACCTGGTTCAAAGGCTTCCAAATAAGAACTAGCATGTCTTGCTAGAATCATGGGAAAAGGCCAGTATCTGTAAAAGAGTGGTGAAAGGTGAGGTCTGGTAGGGCCCCTTCCTGTAGGAAGATATACTGGACTGATACTGGATTTTATCCTCACTAGAGAGGGAAACTTTTCAGAATTTTTAGCAGGGAGGCATGTGATGTGGTTTACATTTTTTATTTTTTCCTGGTTTTTATTGGTGCATTATAATTCCACATTACAGTGAGATTCATTCTGAGAGATTCGTACATGTACAAACCATAATTTAATCAATCTAGTTCCCCATACTTTCCCTTTCCTTCTCCTCCTCTTTTCCCTGATCTTCTTCCTCTACTCTATTGGTTTCCTTCTATTATTTTTTTTTTAAATAGTGCCTGATAATTATCTATCAAAGTGGGATTCATTGTGGTATAGTCATACGGGGACAAAACATAATTTGGAGGTTTGATTCCCCAGAACCTCCCTTTGCCCTCCCCCTTCCTTTACTCTGTTGGTCTTCCTTCTGATTTCATGAGACCCCACTTTCTTTTTTTCCTCTCTAGATACCACATATGAGATGAGACATTCTTTCTGAGTCTGCCTTATTTCTCTGATCATGATGTTCTCCAGTTCCACCCATTTAGCAGCAAAGGACATAATTTTATTCTTCTTTAGGACTGAGTACAACTCCATTGTGTGTGTGTGTGTGTGTGTGTGTGTGTGTGTGACATTTTCTTTAACTATTTGAGTATTAATGAACACCTAGGTCGGTTCCCATAACTTGGCTATTGTGAATTGCACTGCATTGGTATGAATATATCCTTACAGTGTGCTGATTTTAGTTCTTTTGGACAAATGCCAAGGAGTAAAATAATTGGGTCATAGATAGTGAACTAGGGTCCACTCCTAATCTTTTTTTTTTTTGGACCAGGAATTGAATCCAGGGACACTGAATCACTGAGCCACGTACTTAGCCCTGATGAGTTTGATTTGAGGGCAAGGAATGGTTACAGGAAAGGATATCTCCTGGGCGTTTGCTTGAGCTCTGTGGTAACCCACCAAGTGCCTTCCTGAGCCCTGAGCAACTGCCAGATTTTGAGGCCTTTCACTGTATTTTCCACCCTTTGGTTTAGCTTGCTGGGGAGGTTTAAACTGTAGAGAACATTCTAGAGGAAGACTTATCTTACTCCTTAACAAATGTGCCCTTGAAGCAGCAGCCGACACAGGAATTCCCATTGATCTGCTCTCCAGGATCCTGGTCCTTCTCCTGTGACTGCCCTTCTCAATCCTTCCAGGGATAGCTGCTTCCTTTCTTCCTGGTGTGATTTCCTGTACCTAGGATGCTGTGCCTTGCACAAAGGTTGTTTTCTATGCATGTAGGTCTTACTATATTTTGATTTCCTGGAGGGCAGGGACTGTTGTGATGGATTGTTATATTCTCTCTGTAGAGATATGACCCAGTGGCTCTCAGCATCTCCTTTCTCCTTCCAAATTTCCTAGGCTTCTTCACAACTCAAGTTGTGTGCTGCAGTCTGGCTGGGCACAATTCACGAGCCACTTCTCAAGCAGAAACGAACTTTATTTTTAGAACACACACCGCACCACGCGAGCTCTTCAGGAATTCCCTCAGAGCCCAACTGCCACCACCAGCTTCCCACAAGCCTCTCAACCCCCCCTCCTCCTTTTCTTGAGGCCTATTGGCTGGGTCGCGTGGGCGGAGCCAAAAGAATCCCCCAGTGAGCAGCTTCGTGGTCTGAAAGAGCGGGGAAACAGCCCAATGAGCATCACCGCAGAGGAGCCAATCAGCTGGCAGCTGGAAGTTTGCTGGGGCCTCTTCGGCTGTGGCTCTCAACATCTCCCCCCATCTCTGTTTAATTAAACAACAAGCATGTGGCTCAGGGACTATGCCTGCCTTAGATTGTCCAATACTACATAAGTTCCTTACCCATCATCAGATGAGCTGACCTCAAGGCGTCAGCCTCCTGTCTTAGGTTGGTACCATTGCAATTGGATCTTACCCGTCATTGACTACCGGTACAGCATACAGCCACACCTGTGGATAGGCCTATGCACCAGTGGGGGGGTGAGGTTCTTTACCTCACCTCTGTTGGCCCCCAAATTTTAGCTGAACGACCATCACAAGCAGAAGGGAGGAGGATATACCAAGCCAATTGAAGGCTCCTTTTGGAAAAATTGTACCACCGATGACACCATCAGCAAAAATACCCCGGCACTACCACAAGTCACTGCACCAACAGTTGTGGATGCAAATTAGTGTTTTTTTCCAATTAGATGTGCTTGCATGAGATTTGAAAGGTAAGAGTGAGTCAGAGGTCATCATTCTATGATTTTGGTTGTTTGTTTTGGAAAGCAATTTTATAGAGGTGTGGTTGTTGGCAGGCAATTTTGGTAGCAATGCCAGCAGCTTTAGGATCCTAGGTTTCTGAAACCTGAATTATAGCTCAGGTGATATATTGAACTCAATAGTTCCAGGAGTTTCTTGCAGATTTCTAATAATCCAGCCCTTTTTATTCTAGGCATAATATTCTTTTTGTTGAAATTAGTTAAAAAGGTTACTGTTTTATTTATAGAGCTCTAATTTTGTAAGAGGTTCATTTAGTCTCTCTTGTCTGATCCTGGGTTTTATGTACAGAGGATGCTCAATAAATGTCCAGTTCAATTTATTCTGAGGCCAGAATCATTTTCTCTATTTCTAAACAATTACTGAGTGCCACCGAACATCAGTGGCTACACTAAGAGCTGAGCAGTACCACGCTGAGCTGATGTGGTCTTATCCCCAGTTTGGCAGGGAGGATAATTTACAGATGGGCCAAACAATATAACAGAAGTGAGTGGGAATTAGGAGAAATCACTGCTTGGAGTGTCTAAGAAGGCTGCTCAAAAGAGGGACCCAAGGAATGTCTGGGTTTTGACCAGACAGAAAACAGGGAGGGATTTTTCAGGATGATGAAATGTTGCATTTAAAGATATGGATTCATGAAAGACCCCAGTGAACTAAGAAAAGGCCAGGTCCTTGGCATGACGGGAGCACTGGGTACTCCTGGGAATGGCCTCTCATGAGACTGGGCTGAGTAAGGTCATCTTGGGTCAGAGAGTAAAGGGTCCATGAGCCATGCTAATAAGTTAATAAAGTCACCAGGGAAAAGAAAATTAAGGCAAGAGGAGATGGAGATGTGGGAAGATACTCAGAAGTTATGGAGGATGCAGAATTGGCAAGAATCAGTGACCATTTGAATGTGGCCGTGAATGAGGGGTAAGAGTCAAATGTAACTCCTTGGTGGGGGAGGGATCCAAAAGCTGTGTTTAGATAAGTTCCATTTTGACTCTTTTTTTATTTGTTTCATGTTGATTCTTATTTTTATCACAGCCCAGAAAGTCAGAAGTCAGGAAATGAGGTCTTATTCTTGGAAAAGGGCCCAAATTAAAGATAACATGGTTCCACAGAGAAGAAGAAAAAGCTATCAAAGTCATTGCTCACCAATCATTTATTGAGTATTTGAATTCAAGTCTGTGGTCTGCACATCGATTTTGTTGGGAAGGGTTTTCAGGACTTGGAAGCTATGGATCATGGGGATCCACAGCCTTTGGGGATCTGCAAACAGATGACATATGCTTTCTATTTTTATGTGACTGGAAACTAGAAAGGCATTGAGTTGGAATGGGTTCAGTCAGTTCTTGTGACAGGCACTTGATGGATACTCCCTCTGGTGAGGGGTAGGGCCTGGGCGTGGGGGATGTCAGTGACTTTGGATGGTCTCCTGGCAGCCCCTCATGGTGTTCATTCCAGTCTAGATTGCGATGCTTGCAGTTCCTGATGTTTTATGCACCAGAGCCAAAACCCTCCCAAGCCCAAGTTTCTTCTCTTTAGTTGTAATGTAAATCTTTGGCATAGTTTTCCTGTTTCTGAACTTTAAGGAGAAGTGTTCTATCTTTCAGTGATCCAACCAAGTCTCACTTGTTCAGAGGGCAAACCAAGAAATGATTTAAATCCCTAAATTGATCAAAATTAAGATTTGATTCTTTCACCCCATTTACTACTTAGATTTCACCCAACCAGAAAATCCTAGGATTGCTGCTTGAAAGCCTGAAATGCCCTAAAAGTGAATCCTAGTTCTCAAAAGCATCCCTGCAGGTAGATAGAAGGAAGATAAACTTTTTCAACTTTTAAACAGATTAAAGATGACCTTCCTGGGGGTGCCTTCTTTGACTTCGCACATAGCCTAGTAGTTATGTCGTTTCAGCTCTTGAACGTAGGCGTAGAAGGGGTTGGGGACATTAGCAGTCTTGGTGGGGTCTCCTCCACCCTGTTCACTTTTCTGGAGCCTTCCACGGCTTTGGGTTGGATGGAATCGTCCCCCTTGGGAGCTTTGGCTGTGGTGGAATTTCTCTCTGTTGGGAAAGCCTTGCTGGGGTCCTTGGGATTGTTGACCCGGGGACCCCTTGTACCTGTCTGTCTTCTCACGGTTCTGTTTATCCTGCTGTTGGTGGTGGTGACCCTCCTTGTGAGTTGGTCGACTTTGTCTCTGGTGCTTCTGTTCATCTGCAGAGGTCTGTCTGTCCTCTGTCTGATGGCGCTTTCCCTCTTCGTGGCTTCCTCTGTCCTGGGCCTCACATGGGCCCTCCTGACCCTCACGGCTGTGTCTATCCCAGCTTTGATGGCGCTTTTCCTCTGCTTTGTGGCTCTGCTCCTTGTCCTGGCTTCGCCTGGTCTGGACCTGCCTGTGGCTCTGCTCACTCCTGCCTGATTGTCCTTCATGACAAAACGGCCTTTCTTGCTGGATTTGCCCTAGGAGTTTGTGTTGGTGATGTTGGCCGTCTGCCTCAGGCTTCCAAGGCTGCAAGTTCTGCTTTTGCTCCTCCTTGGGCTGGAACTCCTGTCTCTGGTTCTGCCTCAGTTCCTGTCCTGGAGTCTGTGCATTGCCTCTCCCTGACTTTCCTGACTGTTCACCATCTGAGCTTCTTCCTGTTCCCTGAGTCCCTTGGGAGCATCTATTTTGTCCTAGTATTTCAGTTTCCCCAGTCTGTGACTGACCATAGTGGGAACCTTGACCCTGTCTGTCTGTCTGACCATAGTGGGAATCCAGTCCCTGTCTGTCTGTCTGACCATAGTGGGAACTCTGTCCTTGTCTGTCTGTCTGACCATAGTGGGTACCCTGACCCTGTCTGTCTGTCTGACCATAGTGGGAACCCTGACCCTGTCTGTCTGTCTGACCATAGTGAGAACTCTGTCCTTGTCTGTCTGTCTGACCATAGTGGGTACCCTGACCCTGTCTGTCTGTCTGACCATAGTGAGAACTCTGTCCTTGTCTGTCTGTCTGACCATAGTGAGAACTCTGTCCTTGTCTGTCTGTCTGACCATAGTGGGTACCCTGACCCTGTCTGTCTGTCTGACCATAGTGGGAACTCTGTCCTTGTCTGTCTGTCTGACCATAGTGGGTACCCTGACCCTGTCTGTCTGTCTGACCATAGTGGGTACCCTGACCCTGTCTGTCTGTCTGACTATAGTGAGAACTCTGTCCTTGTCTGTCTGTCTGACCATAGTGAGAACTCTGTCCTTGTCTGTCTGTCTGGCCATAGTGGGAACTCTGTCCTTGTCTGTCTGTCTGACCATAGTGGGAACTCTGTCCTTGTCTGTCTGTCTGACCATAGTGGGTACCCTGACCCTGTCTGTCTGTCTGACCATAGTGAGAACTCTGTCCTTGTCTGTCTGTCTGGCCATAGTGGGAACTCTGTCCTTGTCTGTCTGTCTGACCATAGTGGGAACTCTGTCCTTGTCTGTCTGTCTGACCATAGTGGGTACCCTGACCCTGTCTGTCTGTCTGACCATAGTGAGAACTCTGTCCTTGTCTGTCTGTCTGGCCATAGTGGGAACTCTGTCCTTGTCTGTCTGTCTGACCATAGTGGGAACTCTGTCCTTGTCTGTCTGTCTGACCATAGTGGGTACCCTGACCCTGTCTGTCTGTCTGACCATAGTGAGAACTCTGTCCTTGTCTGTCTGTCTGGCCATAGTGGGAACTCTGTCCTTGTCTGTCTGTCTGACCATAGTGGGAACTCTGTCCTTGTCTGTCTGTCTGACCATAGTGGGTACCCTGACCCTGTCTGTCTGTCTGACCATAGTGAGAACTCTGTCCTTGTCTGTCTGTCTGGCCATAGTGGGAACTCTGTCCTTGTCTGTCTGTCTGACCATAGTGGGTACCCTGACCCTGTCTGTCTGTCTGACCATAGTGAGAACTCTGTCCTTGTCTGTCTGTCTGACCATAGTGGGAACTCTGTCCTTGTCTGTCTGTCTGACCATAGTGGGTACCCTGACCCTGTCTGTCTGTCTGACCATAGTGGGAACTCTGTCCTTGTCTGTCTGTCTGACCATAGTGGGTACCCTGACCCTGTCTGTCTGTCTGACCATAGTGAGAACTCTGTCCTTGTCTGTCTGTCTGGCCATAGTGGGAACTCTGTCCTTGTCTGTCTGTCTGACCATAGTGGGTACCCTGACCCTGTCTGTCTGTCTGACCATAGTGAGAACTCTGTCCTTGTCTGTCTGTCTGGCCATAGTGGGAACTCTGTCCTTGTCTGTCTGTCTGACCATAGTGGGTACCCTGACCCTGTCTGTCTGTCTGACCATAGTGAGAACTCTGTCCTTGTCTGTCTGTCTGACCATAGTGGGAACTCTGTCCTTGTCTGTCTGTCTGACCATAGTGGGTACCCTGACCCTGTCTGTCTGTCTGACCATAGTGAGAACTCTGTCCTTGTCTGTCTGTCTGACCATAGTGGGTACCCTGACCCTGTCTGTCTGTCTGACTATAGTGAGAACTCTGTCCTTGTCTGTCTGTCTGACCATAGTGGGTACCCTGACCCTGTCTGTCTGTCTGACTATAGTGAGAACTCTGTCCTTGTCTGTCTGTCTGACCATAGTGGGAACTCTGTCCTTGTCTGTCTGTCTGGCCATAGTGGGTACCCTGACCCTGTCTGTCTGTCTGACTATAGTGAGAACTCTGTCCTTGTCTGTCTGTCTGGCCATAGTGGGAACTCTGTCCTTGTCTGTCTGTCTGACCATAGTGGGTACCCTGACCCTGTCTGTCTGTCTGACCATAGTGAGAACTCTGTCCTTGTCTGTCTGTCTGACCATAGTGGGAACTCTGTCCTTGTCTGTCTGTCTGACCATAGTGGGTACCCTGACCCTGTCTGTCTGTCTGACTATAGTGAGAACTCTGTCCTTGTCTGTCTGTCTGACCATAGTGGGTACCCTGACCCTGTCTGTCTGTCTGACTATAGTGAGAACTCTGTCCTTGTCTGTCTGTCTGACCATAGTGGGTACCCTGACCCTGTCTGTCTGTCTGACTATAGTGAGAACTCTGTCCTTGTCTGTCTGTCTGACCATAGTGGGAACTCTGTCCTTGTCTGTCTGTCTGGCCATAGTGGGAACTCTGTCCTTGTCTGTCTGTCTGACCATAGTGGGTACCCTGACCCTGTCTGTCTGTCTGACTATAGTGAGAACTCTGTCCTTGTCTGTCTGTCTGACCATAGTGGGAACTCTGTCCTTGTCTGTCTGTCTGACCATAGTGGGAACTCTGTCCTTGTCTGTCTGTCTGACCATAGTGGGAACCCTGACCCTGTCTGTCTGTCTGGCCATAGTGGGTACCCTGACCCTGTCTGTCTGTCTGACCATAGTGAGAACTCTGTCCTTGTCTGTCTGTCTGACCATAGTGGGTACCCTGACCCTGTCTGTCTGTCTGACCATAGTGAGAACTCTGTCCTTGTCTGTCTGTCTGGCCATAGTGGGAACTCTGTCCTTGTCTGTCTGTCTGACCATAGTGGGTACCCTGACCCTGTCTGTCTGTCTGACCATAGTGAGAACTCTGTCCTTGTCTGTCTGTCTGGCCATAGTGGGAACTCTGTCCTTGTCTGTCTGTCTGACCATAGTGGGTACCCTGACCCTGTCTGTCTGTCTGGCCATAGTGGGAACTCTGTCCTTGTCTGTCTGTCTGACCATAGTGAGAACTCTGTCCTTGTCTGTCTGTCTGGCCATAGTGGGAACTCTGTCCTTGTCTGTCTGTCTGACCATAGTGGGTACCCTGACCCTGTCTGTCTGTCTGGCCATAGTGGGAACTCTGTCCTTGTCTGTCTGTCTGGCCATAGTGGGAACCCTGACCCTGTCTGTCTGTCTGGCCATAGTGGGTACCCTGACCCTGTCTGTCTGTCTGACCATAGTGAGAACTCTGTCCTTGTCTGTCTGTCTGGCCATAGTGGGAACTCTGTCCTTGTCTGTCTGTCTGACCATAGTGGGTACCCTGACCCTGTCTGTCTGTCTGACCATAGTGAGAACTCTGTCCTTGTCTGTCTGTCTGACCATAGTGGGAACTCTGTCCTTGTCTGTCTGTCTGGCCATAGTGGGAACTCTGTCCTTGTCTGTCTGTCTGACCATAGTGAGAACTCTGTCCTTGTCTGTCTGTCTGACCGTAGCTCGATTCCTCGGTCAGCTCCCCAGATTGTCCATTTTGAGAATCGGATTCCTGTTGGTTGTTCTGGCTAGAGTGAGAGTCTTGTCTGAGTCTCCCAGACTGGCCACAGCTTGATTGTTGTTCATGCCTTTCAGACTGACCATAGTGAGAATACTGAACTGGTTTCTCAGACAGATTGCAAGCAAAAATGTATCCTTGCTCTTTTGGCAGGCCAGTGCTAGACTCATGACTCAGTGTTTGACCACAGTCAGAATCTTGACCTTGTCTTTCATATTGATCTGACTGGCCATGATAGGAATCCCTGTCTTGTCTCTCTGACTGACCATGGTGCGAATCTCTATTTTGTTTCTCTGACTGATCATAGCTGAAGTCCTGGCCCTGTCTCTCGGTTGAACCATGATGGAAATCCCTATCTTTTCTCTCAGACTGACGGTGGAAGGAGTTCTGCCTCTCTCCCTCATGCTTCTGCCTGTGCGGTCTGCCTGTGTCTTGGGTTACTTCCTGCCCCTCTTCCTGCTGGGAGGTTCTGTGTCCACATGACTTCTTACCTAGCTTTCGATGGCAGGCTTGGACCAACTGGAACACCAACAAGAGGTATTCTTGAAAATCAACCTGTCCATCTAAGTCTTGGTCTAAGAGGGTCAGTATGTTTTCCACAGTCTTTGGGTCATTTGGTCTCTGTGAGAAGATAAAAAAACAACAACAACAAAGAACCAAATCAGACATTCTCTTATGGATACTGAGATGCATATCAATGCTCACATCCTAATCCATTCATTTCACACAAGGGCTTTTGCTTATTGACAAATGGATTAATCTGAAGTAGCTTGGGCTTTGTTCTAGTCTATGATCAGTTGGTTCTCAGAACCTCATCTCTTGCTGGACTAGCAGGAAAATGACTCTAGGGAGTAGAAAGACTTATTTAAAATCAGTTCTATTAATAATTAATTAGCATCACTTGAGGAAGTTATTCCATCCCTTAATGTTCCATATCCTGAATGTTTGTTCACCAATTTCTTTCTCACCACACTGTAAGATCCTGCAAGGAGGAGAAGCTAGTTTTATTCATGTTCATATCCCTAGTGACTAGGCTTGTGCTGGCATAGAGTAGGTATGCAATAATCTTTACCAAAAGAAAGAAACAATACTTGAGAACATGTATGGACAGCATTAAATATAGAAATCAAAACATGAATCTCAGACTTTCTTCCGAATAGATATTACTTTGAAGTTGTACTGTCTCTCATTCAAGCTCAGACACAAGGAGGGAGGTGTGTGCATGTATGTGTGTGTGTGTGTGTGTGTGTGTGTGTGTGTGTGTGGTGTTTGCTGGGAGAAAACTACTAAGGCGCTGCCTGAATTCTTTCTGTTCCAGGGTGGAGCATGAAATAAAATGAAATAAAACATTAAACTCTGGTTGCAAACGTCAGAATCATTCACACTTGACTCTGTGTGGCCAAGTGTCTATGTATTTTACCTGGAGGATGTCTCCAAATTCAGTTAAGAGCAGCTGTTTCAACTCCTCCTTGGATAGTAAAGTGCAGTTCTCTTTGGCATACATATGGAAAGCTTTGATCACATTGCGTATGCTGTTCAGGAGTTCAGCCATTTTGGAAAATGCAGGTTAACCTAAAAGAAAAAGGAAAAAAAAAAAAGATTTTGTCTGTGTTTGAGATAAAGACCAGGGGATACCATTTCCAGAGAGAATGTAACTGCTTTTGATTTGGAAAAGAAGCTTAAGAAATAATGGAGCCCCCTTTTAGCCATACCCACCGTCAAGCTCCAAATATCATGTGCTAAGGTAGAAGTGGTACAAACTGGTTTTCCCGCTAGAAAAGAGAAAACTTACTAAAAAACAACAACAAAAAAATGTATGGTAGGTGCTTTACATGCTGTACCCTGGGCAGGACTTGCAAGCTTAAACTTTCAAATCAGAACAAAAAGGAAGGCAGTCGGGAAGCCCATAGAGGCATGGCCCGAAGCAGCGTAGTAGAATATTGTTTTCTACCAACAGTTAGCATCCTGGAGGGGACACTGATTAGACCCCACCGAACAGGTCTCAGTCTTCTAATGGACTTTTATTAAGCAAGGGGGAAGGCTAAGGGTCTCTCGCAACGATCTAAGTAAGCTCTCTGGAAGGCTAAATTCCAGCAAGTGCTTCTGGCCTGAATAGTCATCTGGGGACCTGTGTATAAAACGGAATCAGTAAATACAGGTCTGTCATAGATAAAAACACCAAGTGGGTACGTAGCCAGATTCACTGCATAGACGACAGGAAGTATATATCGCCAGTTAAGTCCGTCCTGGCTATGCTGGGAGGTCGGGTCTTTTGGGATCTGTAGGTCTATGACATTTCCTCTTGTGGTATAAAAATTCCAGTTATTGGGTTTATGGGCTTCCAAACTAAAGCCCTGACTGCAGAACACATTATACTTCCAACAGCGGACAGTGAAGCCTATGAGGATGAGTAGTAAATAATGAATTGCACGGGACAAACGGAGTCCTTTGTAGAGATTTGTTGCAATGACCCTTGAGTATTGTTAAGGCTCCATGGTCCAGGGGCTTGACCTTCAGGAACCCCAAACTCTTGGGTCTTGCCTAACGGGCACAGAAGGTAAATGCTCCACTGTGGGAGACTCAGCTATCCATGAATAATCTTAACCCTTAGTTCTGGGATGCCTAGTGTATATTGAAGTCATGGCCCATGTATTTTACAAGCTCAGATATAGGCCACCCTAGCTATCATCATGTTCTTAGAGCCCAGAAATGGAAGGTACCCCTGGCTATCACCCACAGGGAATAGTCTCAGGCCTCCCCAGCCCAGCGTCTTACAGCAAGAACATTGCAGACACTGCCATTGCTCCCCCGTGAATGTCCTACCTTCTTGAAGAGGAGTGAGCAGAAGATTCAGAAGTCAGGAAGCCTACTGGAGACCCACAAACTCGACTTATTTATAAGGGGTTCTAATTGTCCTGCTAGGTCGTCATAGGAGACACCCTTCTGTGGTAAAGCCTGAATCACTCTGGGTTCAACCCAGCTCAACCCAGCTTAACCTCTCTCTGTAAACTGTTTGATTTATTTACTTCCCCCAGTTGCTCATGAACCTGTTTGTCATTGCAGAAGATGACACTCTTCAAGTCTCAGCCCTACTTAATTAGGGGAGTGTGCATCCATGTATGCTGTAGGGGTCCCAAAAGACAGGTGCATGCTGAGTTCATCCTTAATAAATGTCAGTTGTCAAGACTAATGGGAGGCAACAGTCCAATCATAACAGAGAAGGGTATCTACCTGGTTACATGATGAAAACCTGTCAAAGCAAGGATTAGGAGGTTTTATGTGTTTGGCCAAGATATAGTTCTTGGAAGAGATTTATCTTAGACTATTCTATTTCAAATAAGCAGATATTTGTTTTTACCATATTGATCTATTTTGAGTTGCTATTTTTTTTAAAAAAAATATTGTTTTGTTGTCAATGGATCTTTATTTATTTATATGTGGTGCTGAGAATTGAACCCAGTGCCTCACACATGCTAGGCACACTGAGTTACAGCCCCAGCCCTTGAATTGCTATTTTTTTTTTTTCATTTAACAGCCCCACTGTTAATAAGCTAGGGGAGAAGTAGATACATGATCAATTTGGGGACACGTTATGGGGGATTATGATGGTGAAACGGCCACCACTTGAGACTTTTAAGTCTTACTAAAGTAAGAGGTGAGGGACGTGTTGCAAGCTTGTAGTATCTGTGAGGTAGACACTGTCAGAGACCTAGGTCTCCAGTTATTCCTCGTCTCTACATCTGTGTTTGCCAGCAGAGTGTCTTAAGTGCAGATTCTTAGTAAATGTTCTTGGGGTAAATTAATTATTGCATTGCAGAGTTTTGTGTAAGGTACAAAGAATTCTAGAGTTATCTGTATTTCGGTTTTTGTCTCACATCTAGGTCTCTGGTTGTACCTTTCCTATATATCTATCAACCAATCAGTTATTAGTAGAAGTCACTTGTCATTATTTATGATGTGTTCAGAATTCTGCAAAGGAATCACAAAATTACACGAAGATTTTCATCCACCTGGAATAATGAGGCTTCACATTGAAAACAAAAATTGAACAACAGGGGCGGGACATGGTCAGTGTTGAGTATTGGAAAACCTAGGTGTGTATGGTGTTCTGATGGCCTGAGCTTGGGCTTCAGGTAGGCAGAAAAGAAAGCAAAGAAATTCTGGGTGGGGAGAAGGGAAAGACCAAAGGCATAAAGGTGAGAATACACCTTTGTGTTTGAATTAGGATGAACTAAGTCTGAACAAAGAGAGGGTACATAGAAAGGTAGAGTTAGAGAATTTTGGAGCTGAAAAGGAAATCTAGTCTTAGACTCCTTATTTACAGATCAGGAAGTTGAGTTCAGTTGGACTGAGTGATATTCCAAGGGGCCCCCAGGACTGTGACAGAAGCCAGGCCTAGCACATTTGTTTTCTAACCCCAGCCCAATCTGCTTTCTTATACACTCTCTGGTATAGACCTGGGACTGACTCTAGGGTTTATTTTAATGAGAAATGTGAATCAGGGACCATTTTGATCAGAAAAGTGACATGATCCAGGCATTGTTGGGGGAAGATTTTGATCTGACCGCAGTAGGTAGCCAGCTGTCTCAGTTTGACTGGGACTAAGAGATTTCCCAGCACGTGAGATTTTCAGTGTTAAAATTGGGAGAGTTCTGGGAAGCCTGGGATGAGTTTGTCACCTTAGACTGGGATGCATAGGAGAGATTGGAAAGAGGAATTTCAGAATAGGGATACCAGTTAGAAGTGGGTGAGAAATGAAATGAGGGCTTTGACCTGGATTCAGCAGGTCAAAACTTTCGGGAGGTGGATAGATGATAGGAGGAAAAAAAAAGACGGTTTGGGGGCAGATTAGATGAGGGGCAGAGAATGTGTCGATGTCAGGAGTAACTCAAAGTCTTCAAGTTTTGATAACCGCAGAAGCTGTGGCATACTGAGGAAACCTGTGATTTCTACATGGCACCTGATAGCACCGAATGCTCGGCGCCCCTCCTGGCCGACGTTCCACAGGATTTCTGCTTTTCAGAGTCTGGTTCTGCTCCCTGTAGGAGGCTACGTCTTCTGTTCTTGGAAGTCTTCCAGTACCGGTCAGGACTTGCTTAAAACTGTTTATAAATCTTGAGAACTAGGTCACATGAAGATTCTCTTTATGCTTTTGTATCTCTCCTTAGTGTTCTTCTTTATTTCTCTTGTGAAGATTTGAATAATCCTAGAGGCAAATAAGGGGTGTGGAGGCAGGGCAGGTAGGGGCTAAAGACAATACCATCCTGTGTTGGGTTAAACAATAATCAGGGCCGAGGGAAGCTGGCAGTGAGAAAACAAGGTCTCTAAAAATGTGATAATGAAGACAATGAAGAGGGGGAACTGGCAAGTTTCCTTATCTCCAGTCTTTAGGAGAGGATCCAAACAGAGTGACCTGATCGCAAGGCAAAGGAATGTCCTCATAAAGCATCTAAGGGAATCCTCCTGCACGGATTTAGTGGGCATGCAGTCTACCCTATACTGTGCCCCTGCTTGTACGTGTGGGGCACCCCTCCATGGTGTCTCAGCCTGCAGCCACCAAAGAGTAAGTAATGAAATGTCTCCAAGTTCTTTCTTTGAAATTGGTGGACAGTATGTTTGGGGTGTGTGCGTCATGAGAGAGAGCAGCAATGCTCCTTTATGTTGGTATGTTCCAGGGCTCCCTAGCAACTATTTCTTTTGGTTAGACGGGCAGCTGTCTTTGCCTGATGCTGCAGTGGAGAGAGAGAGAGAGAGGGGAGGGGGGGGAGAGAATGTTCTTAACCATAGGATTTTCTGTGTATACAGTCATTTAACACTTAATAAGTTCTTAAGGATGGGCAGAGAACTGTGTTGAGCAGCCAATCAGTTAATAATTGGGTATTTGTGAGCAGATGAGAGGCCCTTTTGTAGGCCCTGAGATAAGAGACAAACTTTGGTCTTAAAGAGTTTTCAGTCTCACTGGGTGATTGAATACACACAAGATCATTGTCTGTGGTTCAAATTGCTTCCCAAATCTGATTGTCATTGTTAGGGTAGGGGGACATTTATTACAAGGAAGAAGGAGAAGCTGCAAAGGCTAGAAATAATGTACATTTTTCTTATAGGTATTGTATTGAAGGAATTAGGGAATGAGCCGGATGATTTGGGGCAAATCACCCCCTGGCCTTGAATTTCTTCATCTGTAAAAGGAGAGGTTTGGAGCTTTCTTTTGGCGATAACATTCTAAGATTCTGGGATTCCAATCAAGGTTAGTTGGGGCCTTAGGTGTAATATTTTGATTTTGCTCAATCCACAAATTTGATGGAGGCCTCAGGACTTTGTGCTTCTCTATCTTTCTCTGTGGGAAATGGAGAAAGCCAATATGGATGCTGTGTTACCTCATTAGCATCTGTAAACCCACACTCTTTTTCTTCATTGTTTTTCAGTGTGCTTTGATACTTTACCGTCATGTTGGAGTGTGGTCTTTTGATCTCCGAGGCAGGAGGTTTCTAAGCCACATTTTATTGAAGTCTTGTGTGCAAGGCTCTATGTTTTTTATATGTCAAGTGTTTTATATCTATGTCATCCTATTTAATTTGCAGAACAACCCATGAAGAAGAAAGCATTAACTTTGTTTTCCAAACAAGGAAACTGAGGGTCAGATAGATAATTTATTCAAGGTCACACAGCTTTACAACTGCCCGATGAGGTTTGGATCCATCTTTTCCTCATTCCAAAGCCCTTATTCACAGTCCCTGTGTTACACGGCCTCTTTTGGAACACAACTGGTAATTGCCTATTCCTCAACTGGAGAAATAGCTTTCCACATAGACAGAAGTGATCTCCTCATGACATGCTATGAAGGAATCCATCCTGGAAACGAGGATTTCCTGCACTTAGCTAGTCAGACATTTATTATTTTCCTAGGCATCTCCATACCTCAACGGTCCCAATACTGACAAACCTTGTGATCTATTCATTCGGTGAGACAGGACAGATGCTTTTATTTATTAAAAAAAAAAACTACATAGAAAATGTACCCCTCTGTTTTTACTATTGATGGCTCTGGAGATTGGTTTGGAGCGAGACTGAAGATGCACTGCTTAGTCCCTATAGTTTGTTCTCCATTGCAGGCCTTGGTGACAGGTGCAATTTTGAGCTTATAGAGGTTGCAGAATGCTTCCTTGTTGTAGTTTGGTCCAATCATTATGAATAATTATCATGGAACTCTCAGACTTCCTTTTTCCTTCTACTGGGGTATCCAGTGCCTCTTCAGTGCAAAGAAACCCACAGGGTCCAGCAGATGGCTGTTTGTGCTACAAGGGAAGCCCGCCCCCCCCTCCGCCGGGTCGTGCTGGGGCAGACACTTCATTTCTGCTAGCCCTTTGGAATTCAGCAGGTGGATAAATTGCAGATCAGGCAAATGAACAACACCTTCCCCTGGAGAGGAGTGGGACTAATTAATAGACATAAAAACTCCCTCAGATTTCTGGATATTGAAAGGTCATTTATTATCATCTGCATAAATGACTTCTCACTTTAAAATCTTTCCTTGCAGGTCAATTTCCCTCCTCTTAATTACAGGCCATTTCTCTATTAATGACATCTGTAGGCGTCAGTGGTTTTTGGAGGTAACACCGGCCTCAGCGATATTTTAGCCTTGTCAGAGAAAGTGTTCTGAGCCAAATGAAGAAGGCCTAGGGTTTTTTGTTGGGGAGTGGGGTGTCTAGTGCATGGTTTTTAGTCTGGGTTTGTGGCCCTGGAGTCCACTACATGACCAAGTCTCTTCTGCCATGGGATTCTGTTTTTGGATACAGGAGTCCACTATCTCTCCCTTCCTAATGTCTCAGTCCACATCCTTCTCCCAAATAAAATGAGTTAAAAAGTCGGAAGTCATTGCTGACGGGATTTTAGGTAATTCCTAGAGCACGGCTAATAGTACCACAGACCAATAAGAGACGTCTTTAAAGGGGGTGAGGGCTGGGATGTGGCTTATTGGTGGAACACTTACCTAGCACACCCCAGACCCTGGGTTTAATCCCCAGCACCAGTAAATAAATAAAGTAAGAAAGAAAGAAAGTGGCAGATTTGAATCATTCTGATCAGGTTTATGAGTTTTTTTTCACTTCCTTTTTGCTAAAGGGCTTTATTGAGATGATTCACACACTGTATGATTCACCCTTGTAAAGTGTGAGATTTAACACTTTTAGCATTGTGCAACCATCACCAAAATCTATTTTAGGACACTTTTGTCCTTCTAAAAGGGATCCTGTGCCCATTAGAAGTCATCCCCCACCCTGCCCTCTTTCAGTACCTGTCAAACACTAGTCTACTTTTGGTCTCTGTGGAGTCACCTATTCTGGTCATTTCACAGGAATGGAATCACATAATTTGTGGTGCTTTTGACAGACTTCTTTTACTCCAGATAATGTTTTGGAGGTTCAGATAATGTTTTGTAGCATGTATTAGTACTTCATTCCTTTTTATGTCTACATAGTGTTTTATTGTATGAATACACCCCATTTTGCTTATCCATTCATCCATTGATGGGCATTTGTCATGTTCTTTTTTTTTTTTTTTTTTGGTACTGGACATTGAACCCACAAACACCTAATCACTGAGCCACATCCCCAGACCTTTTTATTTATGTATGTATTTTGAGACAGGGTCTTGCTAAATTGCTGAGGGCCTTGCTAGGTTGACAAGACTGGCCTTGAACTTCCAGATCCTCCTGCCTCAGCCTCCCAAATCACTGGGATTACAGAGGTGCCCAGATCCACCTTTTGACTATTATGATAATGATGCTATGAACATTGTTGTACAAGTTTTTTTGAGTGGTTTTCAGTTCTCTTCACTTAGAAATGGAGTTGCTGGGTCACATGGGAACTCTAACTTTTTGAAGAACTGCCAAACTGTTTTTTTTTTTAATTCTTTTTTTGATGTTGATGAACATTTGTTTTATTCATTTATTCATATGTGGTCCTGAGACTCTAACTCGGTGCCTCACACAGGCTAGGCAAGTGTTCTATCCCTGAGCCACAATCCCAGCCCTGCCACATTGTTTTGAGTTAAGATGGAGAGGGGTCAGGCATGGTAATCCCAGCAGCTTGGGAGGCTGAGGCAGGAGGACTGCAAGTTCAAAGCTAGCAAAAGTGAGGCATTAAGCAACTCAGTGAGACCCCTGTCTCTAAATAAAATATAAAATAGGACTTGGGATGGGGCTCAGTGGTTGAATGCCCCTGAAGTTTAATCCCCAGTACCACACCCCCCCAAAAAAATAAAAATAAAAAACAATGGCGAGGAACAGGCACTGACTTGAGAATGACAGCAGGCTCAGTCTGCCTGGCTAAGATGCAGCTAGGCAGAGGTAAGAGATATGGAGTTAGAGCTGCTGTTCTGCACCTTCCAGAGGTCTTGCACAATCTCCTAATCCAGAAGCTACCAAAGCACTGCAGTAGTAGGCAACTGATGAAGATTTGTTGACCCGAGGAATGACTATGTCCTGAGGGAGAGTGGGAGTGGGGAAAATGGGGTGGTGGAGATAGGTAAATATGCCTGGAATCTGTGAAGTTTTCATTGCATTTAGGTATTATTTGCTGATTCATTAGCTGTCCCACTCCCACCTGCCACCCCTGGGTCAACTACATCAGGATGGGAACAGGTGAATTTGGAAAATCTAGCATGTGGAAGCATGTTCAGGCGTGTGCCTGCTTCCCTTCAAGAACGGTCAAGTGTCCCGATTTTCCTCTCACCTTTCCTGGACCCCCAGCCTGTTGCACCAGAGAGCACTTGGATTGAGAATTGGAATCCCTGGTTCTCATCAGAGCCCTAGGCTCACTTTCATTGTGAACTTTGGAAAGAGATTTCAGCTTTGTGACTTGATTTCCCTCCTTATCTATAAAATGAGGGACAGCTGGCTGAACTGGATGATTCCCTCCCCTTCAAGTCTGTGCTCCTGAGGTCCCTCTGGATGCAGAGATTCTGTATGGACTTGTTTCTTGTCTCTCTCTTCTTTCTGTTTCTGCTACTGCTCAGAAGAGGGTCTCATTCCTGTTTGCTAGGACTACTGTGTAACTATCAAGAGGTCTTTCTGTCTGCAATCTTCCTTTCAAATTTATTTATTTTTTTTTTTACACTAGCAGAACAATTCTCTTTTCTCAAGAAGTGCTACCATTTTTTAATATGAATAGAAAGTTATTGTTTTCCAGAAGTCCAAAATTCTTAACATACTATTCAAAACCTTTCATGAAAAGCAGATCTATTCAGTATGATGTATTCTTACTTCTTCCAAACACGTGGGACTTGTTTATGTTCTTTAACAAAACCCTGTATTGCCCCTTTCTATTTTTTTTTCCTTTTTGCAGTACTGGGGATTGAACCCAGGGATGCTCCACTACTGAGCCCATTCCAACTCTTTTTATTTTTTATTTTGAGACAGAGTCTCACTAAGTTGCCAAGGTGGGTCTTGAACTTGCGATCCTCTTGCTTCAGGTAACTGGAATCACAGGTGTGCACACTACCCCTAGCTCCTTTCTTTCTTTTTATTCATACTGCTTTTTCCTCCTGGACCCTATACTCCTGATCTTAGTCTACTAAAATTCCCCCATTTGAAATACATTTAGATACTTTCCTATGCAAAAATTTCCATGTCTTGGCCGGAACTCTCCTCTTTGTTCTCTGTCCTCTGCACTCTGTGTCCTCTCTCCATGTTGATAAGGTTCTCTTTACTATTGCACAGGTGTCTGTTACTGTCTGCCTGTCTCACTAGACCTTGAGCTCTATGAAGGGAGATTTCTCCTAATATTGCTGTCTCCTACATTCTCTCTTCATCATCCACAGGTGAGTGATTTAAATGTGAGATCAGCTGACTTTCTCCAGCTCTTGCAACTCTAGAAGAGTTAGGGTTCTAACATGCAAGCTCTTATTTCATGTGTCTTTAGCACTGTATGTTGTTCCCCAGGTGTAATTCTTGCCTCTGAATAAAAGGATGAATTCCCCGGAGGGCAGAAACCTCAATTCCCCTTCTTTGGATTCTCCCCTGAACCCTGTTGGTAGGGGGCTGAACGGGATTGACTTTCTGCCTCTGCAGAAGAACCCCAAATAAGAACTCCTCCCTGAGGAGTTCTTATTTGGGGTTTATAACTTGTTTATAATTTGTTGATTCTTGGGAATAAAGAGAATAATGTGTGAACATTGAAAAATCTTATATAGCATGTGAAAGAAAGGTAGGGTTGGAAGTTGAACCGATGCTAGGCCATCCTAATTTCAAAAGCTCTAAGAAATGAGTAGTAAACGGTTTATACACAGGAAGAATTTAGTTTTCTCAGAAATAGCTGGATGCTGATGTTTCCGGGCCCAACTGAGAGGTAGGACCCGAGTCACAGCCCAGGAGCCACATAGCTCTGGGCAGTAGGGCGCTGAATGCTTCTGTGGTGCTGGCTGGTCTGTGTACAGGCAGTTTTTGGAGTGGACAAGCTGAATTTAGTGTGTATGAGAAACTGACTCATCAGGGCCTCCAGACACCCTCTTGCCCTGCGTCTCACCCAGGTAGGTTGATGCCCAGGCCATTCTTGACAGCTGTCAATTCTAAGACTGCCCAGAGGGACAGATGTCCGCTGTCCCTGAGAAGCTAATGCCTGTGTCCCATTCCCTGTGTCTCATTTAGGCACAGGAGGATGCTTGATTCAGGGTGAATGCAGGGACCTATTGCAAAGCTTCCATTGCTGAGTCAGGGTATTAATCCTTCTGAAGTCTTTGCCAGAAAAACTCCACTAGAGCGTTAGAGGCCCCAGGGATGGCCTAGGGGCTTTGGTGGAGATTATCTGGAACTGAGGAGGAATGCTGTCGCCAATCCTCCGTGATTTGTTGCCTGGTCCCCTACATGAGGGCAGTTAGTGCTTGAATGATATGCCTCCTTGTCATGTCCTCCTAACAGACTCTTGGCCCAGGTGAGAAATAAGAAGGGAGGAGTGAAGAATTAGAGGACAGGCAGAGCTTTCTTCATCGGTTGTCTGGTTCCTTCCTTCATCGATTCTCTTAACAAATGTTTGGTGAGGAAGACAGACCTTTTAGCAAAGGATTTTTTTTTTTTTTTTGTACTGGGGACTGGACTTTGGGGCACCCGACCACTGAGCCACACCCCCAGCCCTATTTTGTATTTTATTTAGAGACAGGGTCTCACTGAGTTGCTTAGTGCCTTGCTTTTGCTGAGGCTGGCTTTGAACTCCTGATCCTCCTGCCTCAGCCTCCCGAGATGCTAGAATTACAGGCATGTGCCACCGTGCTGGGCTGCAAAGGATTTCAGGAGAGGTTATGGCAGAGTTGGGGGTCAGGTTTGGGGTAAAAGCAAAATTGCATCATCACTCATTTTTCCCCCGTCAGTGAGACTAGCCCAGACATGCACTTTCTCTCCCGAAGCTCCTAGCCCCAGTGCCTGGGCTCCAGCAGCCTCACACCTTTCTGTGTGCCTCCATCATGACTTGGCTTAATTACTGAACCACTTGGCCTTGGGGTCCTGCCTACGCATCCTCCTTTAATCTTCATCCTCTTTGTTGTGGTCACAAATGCTCCACATGACCCCAGTCACCTTGCAAGAAAGAAATCATGCTTCTTGCAGCAGAAACAGCAGCACGTTCCAGTTCCAAGAGCAGAGGGGAGATGGCCATAGTTCTGAGTTTCACAAGGGATAAGGAAGGAGAAGTGGCAGCAGAGGGGACACCCAGGTAGGCTTCTGTTACCAAGGCAGGTCAAACTCAGCAGGAGGCCGGCTCTCTATCTGAGCACCTGTGTGCTGGTGTGGAAAGGGAGAGGCACACCTTAGCAGGCCTCTCAGAGCCCATGTAGGCTATGGAAGGTGAGTGCAAGGAGGTTCCCTGTCATCTTGAGGGACCAGAGACTCTGCCCCTTAAAACTTTCCAAACAACATTTTCAAGTACTCTCAGTTTTCTTGCCTTTGAAAAGGAAAACATTTAATCTCAGGAGAGAAGATGGGATTTTTACAGGGTATACAGGATCACACAAGAAGTGAATCATAAACTTAGAGTTAGAATTCAGATTTTCTAACATGTGTTGTGGGCTCTTTTTTGTCCTGAGAGTTTACGTTCTGCTTTTTTTGTGTGGTTACATTTACTAATCCAATGCAAGGCAGACAGAACACAGGTTCGAGGGTCAGGCAGATTTGTGTGGAAATCCTAGGTGCCCAGGATTGTGGTAGAGGTTCAACAGGTTTGTGTATGGAGAGTTTGGCCTAGTGTTTGGCACAGGATGCTCTCCTTCCTTCCAGAGGTGGCTTGGCCATTGTCACCTTTCTAGATACTCTCTGGGCGTCAGAGCTGACCCCCTAGGGCACACCGCTGCATTCATTAGGCCTCCCTTTATACAGTGTGTTAGGAATTCAAGTACTTTATGAGCAGAGCTTACTATTTTTATTCAATACATTAATCACCCACAGTGTTGAGATGCTGCCTTGCACCACCCTATCTGAGAAGCTGTGGAGGAAATTTGAGAGGCTAACAAGATCTGTGCCTTTAATTTGAGAGAATACCATTTTATAGAATTTGTTGCCCTCTCACTTTTGTTATCACCTGGCCCTTCCCAATCCATTCCCGTGGCCACCTAACGTCATGGGTAAGGCTGTCACCAAAGGCTTGTCAGACAGGAGTGCATCTTACAGAAGGGGGCGGGGGGGATGCTCACAAAGGAAGGACCACTAATAGGATGAGGAGAAGACAGGGAAGAAATTCAGATTGTTTCCATCCTTTGTTCCATGGTGACTAAGGTTTGGGGCCACCATCTCTTTGGTTCAGAAAGTCAGGAGGAAAGTGACATGAATTTTGATTGTGGCCAAATATAAAGTAGGACATTTAGTGAGGAATATTTCTTGTGTGGAACTGCACCGTGGGGGAGAAAAGTTAGACCTGGAGTCTCAAGAGTTGATCTCCGTTCCTGGCTCCGCGAACTCTCACTAAACTTGAGGGACTCATTCGGAGATGGGGAGGGAGGACCGAGGGGAGTTCTGCAGATGTGGTGTGCTGGAGTAGATGTTTGCCAACGCTGCAAGCTGCATTTGCCGACTCAGCTGTCATTTCCCCCTGTCTCCAAGCAGTGCCTTCCTGCATGGGTGGCTCAGTCCCAGACACCAGATCAGCAGCTTCAGCTTCCGGTGGTGTCCTTCCTTGGAAAAGCCAGCTTTGGCTTGATTTTGTTATAGGACCTTGTTCTCAGGTTGGTGTCCCTCTGCCTCAGTCTTTTCAGAATGCATGAAGGAATGCAGGTCAGGATGGCAGGCCAGTCTTTTTGCTTTAGGCTGATCTCAATAGACGCAGTATCTTCCTGTCACTTAGCAGATACCACCTCTAGATGGCGAACATACAAGATGCTGGCCTCTGCAGAGTCTCTTATCCTTACGGCATCATGGAGCTGTCATGACAACAAAGTTGCTTAGAACTCTGCTGGCACCTAGAAGGCACTTGAGCATATTAGGTGCTCTTAGTATTATTGCTGTATATCAGGTCTTAGCATGCCTCTTGACGTGTGGTTGCTTACTGCATAGTGGCTATTGTAGTTACCATTACTAACACCAACCAAATCATCCGTATGGAATGGCAGTCTCTGAGTTATGCTTCATGACCCAGGAAAGGGACCCCAGGAATCTGCACTGCCTCTCGAGGACGTGGCTGTGTGCGGGCATGTGTCTGCCCGCCTCCTAGCTGTGTCTTCTGACGCTGTGTTGCGACCTTCCTTCACCACGTTTTCTGGGCTCTGTCTTCTGGCCTGACAACCCTCCTCGCCAGACTGTGAGTTTCCTAAGGGCTTCATCTCCACATCCTTCAGTAAAACATGATCAGAAAGTTTCAGGTAAAGGCGAGTAGGAGGCGGTGATAAGGGATCTCCTACCTCCAGGCCTGGGTACTTACAGTTCCCACTGCGTGGAAGGCTGTCACCTCAGAGTCCCACGGTTCAATTCCTCATTTCCGTCAGCTCTCTACTAAACGTTTTCGTATCAGAAAAGGCTTCCCTGGGCACTCAGTAGAGAGAACCGAAGCTCTCCCACCCGTCACCACTTTCTAACGCTCTCTTCCCTCCTCTGCTTTGCTTCTCTTTTAGCACTTCCCACCATCACCTGGTGGAGTCCACGTTTGCTCATTTATCATTCCCCTCTAGGGTAAGAACTTGCAGCCTCAGTGCCTAGAACAGGGCCTGCCCGGGTGGGTAAAAGCTTGTTGAATGGACTGGGAGGCAAAATTGTGTCTTCATTTGGGGAGGGTGACACCAGGGAAGGGGTACAGAGGAAGACTGTGAGATAGGAAAGGCTTATGGGATGTGCTATGCTCGCAAGCACTGAAACACTAGAATGAGAAAGCCCCTATCCTTGAAGGTGAGACAGGGAAGTTTAGGACAAACAAAATGAAGTTTCATTTTAAAAAACAGGTCATAATTTGGTGGAACTCCCTTCTCCAAGATGTGGGACCAGCTGAACAGTAAGAATCCATTCCCAGCACAAAGAGATGATCAGCATTGGGGGTGATGGGCGTCCCAGTCACCCTGATCTGCCATTACATTACTGCATGTGTGTGCTGAAATGCCACACCACACTCCAGAAATGTGTATGATTACCATATGTCCACAAAAATAAAATGCATACGTGTAAAAAATAATATACAGAATAATACAATATATTTATATGATATAATACAATATCAATTTGTATAACCTCTTTAAAAAAGAATCTGTTGATAGCCCGGGTGCCTTTCCTGGCTGTCTGGCTGTCTGTCTGTCTCCATAGTGCCCTGGCCTTTGTTACAGGCGAACTCTCGGATCAATGCACAAAGGGCTGGCTTCCAGTTGGCCATTTCAGATGTAATGAGAAAAAGAAGGAAGAAGGCAAAGAGTAAGGGTTGTTCAGAGCAAGCAGGAGGGAGGGGTGTTGGGAAGAGGAAGAGTGGGGAACAAGGGGTCTACATCTCACTTGGGTGTTCACGAGTGGGAGACGCAGGGAAGAAACGCAGAAGGGAATGTTTACATTTGAAAAATTGGGAGACTCTCATAGGCCTTGGGTTGAAGAGGCTCATTCATCTCACAGTTCATTCAGTCAACAGTGTTTATTAGTATCTACTTGGCATCAGGCACTGCTTTGAAATGCCCTCATCCAGCTTTCATATTCTAGGGCAGGGAGACACGTCACTTATGTGCCTGATATGTCAGTGCCATGTGCTTTGGAGAGAAATATAGAAGGTCGGAGATGAGAGGGGCTGGGCGGTTGGAACTGGGGGGCAGGGACGGACTGTGACTGTAACTGGGCGGCCAGGGAAGGTGAGATTCAACAATGGCCTGAAGGGGTGAAGTTCTCTCTCTGGCCCCAACCAGAGGCCCTGTGGGTTTGACAGTTAGCCTGGTGTCGACATTTAGCGAGTGCTTCTGATCCTCATTTTCTTTCCTGTCCCAGCTCTCTCATTTACTGAGTAAACATGAGCGGACACACTATGAACAAGACAGACAAGGACCCATACCTCTGTGGACCTTCCAAGGTGAGAAAGGAGATAGGTAAGTGGAAACCCACCGGACGTGGAACGCTGTGCTGGGACGGTTAGGTGGGTGGCGGTTCAGAACCGGGTGCCATCCTACCTAGAGGGGCTCCCGGCGTCTTGCTGGCTGGGAAGGAAGCCTGAGCTTGTGGCTGTCTTCCTTTTAAGTCCTTTGCTGTTTGGCTTCTATGCATTCCTTCCTTGGTTGAGTGTCTCTCCAAGTCTCAACTCCTTCCTCATCTCACGTTTCTGGTTGCGTTAGGCATCGTGACGGAGTCCTCCTTGGCCTTCACTTCCCAGTTTAATGAGGATAATAGCTGCTGCCACCCACACGTTCTCAAGAATGCCGGAATGTTACACAGGATTAGTGACGTTTTGGAATGAAGGATAGGATGTAGTTTAAAGGCTTTTAGCTCCTCCTAAATTACCCGACACAATGCATTGCCAAGCCTCCGATTTCCCTGTGGCAATGGCTCTGTTTCTCCTTGGGCCTGCGAACAATTTTTGGAGCCCACCTCTCTCCCTCATGGGGCCTCCCGACAACAGAGCTCAGGCATCTGGCACCTGATGAACTTGTAAGGGGTATCCCAGGTGTCAAGAAAGTTTGCTGATGACCATCCCCAGCCAGAGACTCTTCAAGAT
Source organism: Callospermophilus lateralis (assembly GCF_048772815.1). Taxonomy (NCBI): domain Eukaryota; kingdom Metazoa; phylum Chordata; class Mammalia; order Rodentia; family Sciuridae; genus Callospermophilus; species Callospermophilus lateralis. The sequence continues at coordinate 4,065,821 of NC_135311.1, forward strand.
CTCTCTGGTTCCTTGTCACAAAAGAGCCTGCACCACCTCACTGATCCGGGTGGGCACCAGGGGCCTGGGCTTGACTGAGTCTTCATCATCTAATTCCACCTTCCCTCCCAGACTCCCAGTTCTAGTTAAAATGGCCTCTAGGCTGAGCCCTGGGACCACTTCCATACCTCTACTCCGGTGATAGTCGTCTCTCAAATGTTCCATTCTCCTCCATGTTTCTTTAAATCTACCCACCCCTCAGTGTCTACAACAACCACATGTCTGCAGCTATTCTTTGATCTCTCCCAAGACTGAACTTGGGGGTGAGTTGAAGATGGGCCATCTTATAAGGTGGGACATTACTCATTGGGGTGTTGATGTCTTCGTTATTTTAATCACTTGAGGGGCTTCAGAAAAGGCCATTTGACCTGTATTTCCCGACATGCAGCAAACCATAAAGATTCTTTGGGAAGGGATGTTCAGTGCATGTCAAAGCCCGGTAACAGCCTTGACCACCAGACACTGGTAATTCGGGCTGCAACAAACCTGAGTAAATAAACTTTTTGAAGTGACCTTTATCTTCCACTAGTTTCTACTCCATTCCCATCCTCTCAGTAACATCCCTACAATTTACTGTCCTAGTCTAGAAGTCTACAGGCCCTGTCATTCTTTCACAACAGTATTGTCTTTGTTTTTGTACTGGGGACTGGGGGCACTTAACCACTGACCCCCACCCCCAGCCCCCAGCCACATCCCCAGCCCCCAGTTTTTTAATTTTGAGACAGGTCTAAGTTGCCTAGGGCCTTGCTCAGTTGCTGAGGCCCTTGAACTTGTGATTCTCCTGTCTCAGCCTCCTGAGTCCCTGGGATCACAGGAATGAGCTACCATGCCAGGCTAAAAGTATATAGATATATATTTTAATGTAAAAAGTATAAAAGCATTATGCCTTAAACACCTCTTGGGACTTTCACAACATTGTAAAGACAGCTTGTACATGTAAAATTAATACCATTTTAATGCTTTTCTCTTGTTAATCAGCTCGTACATTAATTTGATTCCTAGATCCACTTGAAGAACCCACATAAGAACTAAGGAACTGGTTACGGTGGTGCACACCTATAATCCCAGTGGCTTTGGAGGCTGAGGCAGGAGGATCATAAGTTCAAAGCCAGCCTCAGCAATGGCGAGGCATTAAGCAACTCAGTGAGACCCTGTCTCTAAATAAAATACAAATAGGGCTGGGGATGTGGCTCAGTGGTTGAATGACCCTAAATTCCATCCCCGGTACCAAAAAAAGAAAAAAAGAAAAGAATGAACTAAGGGGAAAGTAGTGATGTAGAGGTGATTTCTCTCCCTTACAGGGCACATCCTATCTTTCATAGGCTTCTTTGGTTTAGAGAAATATTTACCTCTGTAGAGAATCCTCAAGCTGGGACAGACCATACTGCCTATCTCTAACCAAATGGTTTTCAAACTATGTTCCTTGGCAACTGGCAGGGACTGAGGGAAAGGACCTGGTGGTAGAACTCTGCTGCTTATACCCATTCAACTATTGTTTTTTTTATCTGTAAAACATTTTAAGCTTGGCTTTGAGGAAAGATTTCTGCAGTTAAACCGCTTGAAAATAACAGTATCAAATTTGATTTGTTTGTAACACGGAAATGGAGGCCCACAGTGTATATGACACATGGCTAGGCAGTGTTGAGATCAGAATCCCAGTCCCCTGAGACCTATGGAGTTGTGTATGTTGCATAATTTACTATCTAAAGTAAACTGTGGCACGATGCCCTGCTCAATATACGTTGGCCGCTGCCACCGATGGCAATGATAAGGGTGACTTGTACATCTAGCTAAGCCCCCCAGAGGCCTCCAGGGTTGTCTCCTTGGTTCTGTGGCCCTCCGTGGACATGCCCATGGCAGTAGCTGGGCCATCAGTTTAGAGGGTTCCTTTTGGTTTCCTGCAAGGTTACCATGAACCAGCCCTTCCCTTACTCCCTAGTCTCTCCAGCATTGGTCTCGAAGCTGGTTCACCGGGAAACCTAATCCCCTCTAACAAAATTCCCACATTTGTGTCTGATCTGCTGCCTGCACTCTCCTTTCTATTCTTCCTTACCCATGTTCTCTGAAGATCTAGTTCCTCCATGAAATCTTCTCCAATTCCTTGGGATCCCACAGATCTCCCTTTCTTTAATAACAATACTTTCAGTTAATGTTTACGGAGCTTTTTAGACTCTATGCTTATTGCTTTACACCTATTATCTCATCTGATGCCTATAAAGTGCTTATGAGATGGATATTATTCATTCATAATTTATAGATGAGAAAATTAAGGCTAAAAGTTATAAAATAATTTGTCATAAAGACAATAAATAACAGTAGTAAGATTTGAGTCAGGCAGTCAGAGCCCAGAAAATAGGGGCTTAATTGTTGCTGCCATACTGAGCTTCTATTACATTTAGAAAGAGAGACATTTTTTAAAATTATTTACTTGCTGCTTCCTTCATTGAATATTGATTTGCTGCCAACTATATTCAGTAGACATTAGACAATGTTAAAGGTGTGTTTTAAAACTGCCTATTCTCTTAATGTCACCACATGGAAGTCTCATCTTCTAATCTTGAACGCAAGCTCCTGGAGGGCAGATCCTTTGTTTTCTTTCTTGCATCTACCAGCTCCTGCCCTCCTGCGCTACCCCAGCACGCTGGATACCAGTGCTCAGCCAGTGACGGTCTTGATTGCCTCACTGTGCCCATGGTCTGTGACACCTGCAACAGATTCTCTGATCAGTGGGGAAGTTAGAAGTCATCTGGCCCATTTCCCTGACTCCAAGTCTCAACTACAACTAAGACATTTAAGGAAACGCAACCATCTAATTCAGAGGTTGGGAAACTATGGCCTGTGGACACTATCAAGCCCATTGACCACTTTGTAAAAAAATTTAACTTCAGTTTTTATTTAAAAAAAAAATTTAAATATTTTCCCCACATTTTTGCTGACTGCTTTTATAAAGTCTACAAGCTAAGAATGATTTTACATTTTTTACTGTTTGTCGGAAAATCAAAAGAAAAACGTTATTCTGTGGCTCATAAAAGTCTTATGAAATTCAAATTTTAGTGTGCATTAAAAACATTTTACTGGGACATAGCCATGCTCATTCATTATGTACCCTATAGCCTATGGCAGGCCGCCTGTGACAACGGCTTCACATGGCTGTGGGATGTGATATAAACTGCAATGCTGAGGTTATAGCTTGATATTTTGAGCGTCACATTTATTGCTGTACCATACCATTTTTTTTTATTACCAGTGTATGCCCATCACGTCAAAACAAAAAAGAAGAAAGTGGACTTTAAATGTCATACTTTTTTTTTTTTTAAGAGAATGAGAGGAGAGAGAGAGAGAGAGAGAGATTGATTTTTTTAATATTTATTTTTTAGTTATCGGCAGACACAACATCTTTGTACGTGGTGCTGAGAATCGAACCCGGGCCGCACGCATGCCAGGTGAGCGCGCTACCACTTGAGCCACATCCCCAGCCCCAAATGTGTCATACTTTTAAGACACAGAAAAGTACTTCTGTTGTTACTGATTAGATGGAAGAGCGTTATGTTTATTATGCAATGATACTAAAGGTGTGCTAAAGCAATGTATACTACAATATAATATTCTGACATCACCAGACCAGTGTAAGCCCTTGTTACAAAGTTCCCAGTTCACAGGAAACAATGATCAGAAAAAGTAAGAATGAAATCACAGCAGAATTTCTTTATACAAAAAAGTCAAAACAAGACTGCAATCAATCAAAATAAGTTTCTGGTTGGTTCATTTGTTAGCCAAGCAAAGAAAGCTGTTTGCCAAAGGTGAATTTATTAAATCATATTCTATTGCAGCCACTGAAGAAGTGGGTTCACAGAAAATAAACTTGTTTTTGACTACTAACAAAGAGTAAGAAGGGACATTGGAAGCACCATCAATTGTCAATTGATTAATAAGGCAAATGGTTTTGGGTGATTTTATTTTCTTCTTGGCAAGTTTACAGATGTTTCTGATGCTACTCAATGTTTTTTTCAGGTAGTTAATGCTAAATTTGAAGTGACCAAAGAAATAGCTTCTATAGATAGTCGGTGTGGAACAACTACATGCAAAAATATTTTCAAAGTAGAGAAAATGCTACTTTTCTGAAGTAAGATCCATTAAGATCTATTACTAAAATACACATGAAAAAGAAAAAGTCTAAATGGAAAAATTTTCAAAGCTTGTGAAATGTATTGTTTAAAGCCTCTGATTCTTCGTTGCGTTATTCTCTAGTAGGTGGTTATCAGAGTCCTAGGTAGACCAGAGGCCTGGCTCTGGGAGTCCCGGTAAACTAGGTCTGACCACCAGGGCTTACCAAACTGAAAATGAAATAGAGCAAAGCAGAAGAGAAACTTATAATCAAGATGGCCATATGAGGAAGACAAAGTGAGACCCAGAATCTCAGCCCTGTTTCAGGGATGCTCAAATGAGCTTTAGGTTTAAACAGAAGTAAAACTGGGGGAAGGAGGAATGCATAATTAAGCAGTCTAGGTCAAATTGTGATCTGGGATGATCATTTTCTCAATTCTGATTCTGTGATGTAGCTCTGGAGAAGTCCTTATCCCTTTTTATTTTTGACAGAGAAGCAAGGGCTATATATCTAAAGCATAAAGGGAACCACTGTCATATTTCCCCACTTTCCACACACTTTGAACGTTGGGTGTCTATCTATGAGAATGTGACCTTGGAAGGGGGCAATTAGGTTTCCGTGAGCTGGTGGCTCCTTCTTAGGGGCAGTACCTCTGTGGGATGATGTGCCTGCCTCTCACTCTTCCCGTAAGGTATAGGACAACAACGGAACCCTTTCCAAGGGGGTCTGACACAGGATGCTGCAAATCTTGCCTCAGTCTTGAAGGCGGGTGAGATGGGTAAAGTAAATTCAGGACCAATAAACTGGTACCATCTGTTTTTAGGTGAACGCTCCTTGAATGATTAACACACCTACATGTTTAGCTAGCAGGTTGCGGAATTTAAGGTAAAAGCAAGGACAGATCTAAAACAAAGACAGATAAGCCAAGCTTTATCCTGCTTGCAGTATCTGCAGGCCAAACTGAAGAGTCACTGCTCTCAGCCAAAGTAGCCAAGTACTTTGAAGAAAACAATTAGATCTTTCATGTTATTGAATCAGTGGTGGTAATGTTGAACTTCTTTGGTTCTTGTGATTTTATGAGTGTCAGTTTTATGACTTTTTAGTCCAATCAGAACTAGAAGTTATATATCTTCACTTCCTTTTCCACACCATGGCTTAATGGCTTACCGTGGTAAAGTTTTATTGTTATTGTTTGGAGCTCATGGTTGAGATTGAACGTTTTTTTTTTTTTTTTTTTTTAAATAAGATGAATCACCCCCATTGACTATGTTTGAACACTGAATGGCTTTGGAAGTTAATTTTTTGTGGCCGACTTGACAGTGTTTAATGAATTTAATCTATAATTACAAGGCATAACAGTGCCTAAATGTGAAGCTCATGTTGTTTCAAGGATGACTAATATTGTTTAAATCACAAGCAATGTCAAAACTCCTGTGCTGTCAAAAGTTATATTAGTAGGAAGCGGAATATATATTCCCACACATATTTGTAATTCATGTATTTTCTGAAATCAAACTACAGTTACAACAGCATTATTTGGATAACTGTACAAGTACAGAGGAAATTTCCATATTCCAAAATCTATTTAACCATGGAATTAAAGAGTTTTCCCCCTAACCTTCCACTGGGAATGATTAGTCTTTAATGTAATGTTATAAGGCAAGCATCAAGAAGTGTAGAATTTAGTAGAATTCTATTCAGTATCTTCCACATGATGAACATGTTCAATTAAAATCATGTCTTGGATATCAGTATTTAGCAGTATCTGTGTGAAAATGCATTTAAGAAAAGGAATGTACAAAATCTCATTATACATCAGCATCAATAGATGAATATTTGTAAAATAGATTTTCTAATACTTATTTTTTGGTTATAGGTGGACACAATGTCTTTATTTTACTTTATGTGGTGCTGAGGATCAAAACCAGTGCCTCATACGCGTGCTAGGCAACCTCTCTACCTCTGAGCCACAACCCCAGCCCTTGTAATAGATTTTTGTGATAGAGGATAACATTGGACTCCAATTAGTTGAAATGTTACCCTCCCCTTCAAAAAAATTCTATTTTTCTTATTGTTAGATCTGTATTACAATAATAATAATTAAATTTTATTTGATTATTACAATAATAATCAAATAAATAATAATAATTTGATTATTATTATCTGTATATTTTGGATTTTGTCAAATATATAATTTCCTGTTATATATAAGTGCCTATGTGATATCCTTGACTCACAAATACCTCAGATTTTCATTAGCTGTTTTTTTACAACAAGTTTGCCTGATTTAATCTATACCAGAACAACAAACAAATAAGTATGCAGACAGACATACAGACAGTCAGTCAATAACTATTGGATTCCACTTTTTATGTATTTATTTTTATCAGGAAATGTAATTTTGAATCTCAGCTAAACCCTTAGTCCCACAGTTCAGCTGATTTCCTTTTGTACTGCCTCGTTACTAGGGAAGAGTGAGGTCACCAGGTCATTGTGAAAATCAGTTTTAAATTGCTCTGAGTCAGTTTTATGCAATATGATTATGAGACACTGTACTTGTAATAAAGAAACTCCAGAGGTCAGCTTCCTGAATTGGTCCAGTGGTGGTTGTGTTTCCCTGGGAGCTGTCCGTCTCTGAAGCAGGGATGGAGAGAGCAGAAGCAGAGGACAAGCTCTGTTCCTGAAATGGTTATGCAGAGTAGTGAGTTCAAAGGATGTGGGTTGTCTGGAGCCTAGGGTCAAGGAGACAATAGCCTCCCGGCACCCAGAGGGAAGATGGAGCTCTGGGCAGGGATCGGCATGACCAGACTTGGCAGGTTCCTTTCTCTGAGTCAGAGCTCCGTGTGTCTCCTTCTCTCTCCCACTCCTGCCCTTCTATGGTAGTTTCCAAAAAGGAGAGCAAGGAATAAGAGTAGCTGAGTTAGGTCTGCCGTGTGAGGAGCTATCTAAAGACAGAAAGGTTAGTTTATACTGCTTTGTATTCCCACGGAGGTCTAATAGTAATCCTCACAATAATGCTACCTACATAGAACTTTGCATTTTTATAAAGCACTTTCCTACGTAGTATCTCATTCGATGCTGTGAGATACATATTATGAGTAACTCTATTTTACAAATGAAGATAATGGGGTTCAGAGAAGGCAAGTAACTGATCAAGATCACGTAGTATAAGTTAAGTCAGGACTTGAACCCGGGATTTCTCTCTCTGAATCCACTGCGCTTTCCCTCTGCCTAACACTACGATGAACACAGGGTAAGTTCCGGGCCCTTGGGGTTGATCAACTGATGTCTAAGGAGATTTTCCCATTCTAATGCCTCTGTGTTGCGAGCCCTGCCATAAGACTTGCCTATGGCTTTCCTGATGCACCCTCTTTCAAAATGTATATTGACACGTCAAGGCATTAACGTCCTTGAGTGAGTTCTTAGTTTTCTTGTATCCAAGATAAGCATTAGCATTAGGAATCTTGCAAGTAGAGGGAATAAATCTTCTGAAAAGGCTAGCGAAGGAGGCTAAAGTTAGATTTTCCCTCTCTTTTCTTCTTAGAGGTTTCATTAATGAAAAGTATCGTGACGAAGATGTTCCCTTTCTCATAATTTGGGTTGGGGTCTCACATCACAGGAAACTTGTCCTTTTGTTCTCCTGGGCACAGGAAAAATAAACTTGGAATAATCTCAGTGGTCAGCCTTTTACAAGGAGGAGGCCCATCCTTGCCCCCACCACATACCAAGGGAAGCATCCAGCCTCTGCCTGGACATTCCCTCTGGTGGACAAGGCCCTCCTCAGCAGGATCTTGACCCACCCCCGGGTAGTCCGGGCTATGGGGAATATTCATCTTCGTGGAGCTACAATCTGCCTGAGCTCTCTGCTCCTGGAGGTCCACTTGGCCTTCTGGAACCATGTGAATGGAGGCTTAGAGAGCCTTCGTCCACGTGCCATAAGCAGACAGCTGGCCAGGCTTTCCTCTCTGCTCGTCTCTGTGGCTTCTGTTCTTTCAACTTTTTTCCTAGGACAAGATCTCCTGGACGTTCACAATCCTGGCTGCCACCTCTGGATATGCTGTGTGTCAACTCCTCTTCTAAAACGTAGCCCTCAGAGCTGCACTGGCTCATTCCTGTGTTTGTTTACGCAACAAATATTTATGTGAACTTACTCTCTGCCAAGGACCTGGGGGATACATGGTCAGGTTCTGTTCCTGACTCTGTGTTGTTTGATTAATTTAATAATCAAAATCACCACACACACACACACACACACAATAATCACAAGTTGTGATAAGTGATGTGAAGAAGAGTGGCGCATTGTGAGAAGGTTCTTCTTCTCTTGTTATTAGCTTTGGCCTAAAAACAGAGATAGACCCAGAACCTCACAGGCCCTTCAGGAGACTTAGGGTGGCAAATCCTGGGCTTTCCAGTGGGACTTAAGCATACTTTTTAGACTACTTTCTTCCAAAGAGGGAAGAGTTTCAGTTACTTCTGATCTGGTGGACTGAAGTCAGATACTCTATCTCATCTCTTGTCTGTCTGTCTGATCCTACTTTGTTCTTCTGGGGAAGACACAGACAGAGATGGGCCAAAGTTGCACAAAAAAGAGCCCTGGGAAGGGCTCTGGAGTTTTGCCAGAGTTTTGAGCGCGCCCCCCCCCTCCCCAGGCTCAGTCAGTTCTGGGGAGCACTGTATCTGGGAAGGCCTTTGTTCTGTATAGATTTCAAGGGCCACCACTCAGCACAGGTTACAGTTCATTCTGTTGTCTTTCCTGGCTCTGGAAATCCAGTTTGGGCCCAGTATGGCTCAGCTGTACCTGGCAGGCCCTCTGGCTGTGCCTCAGAGCTCTTGATGTCTACTCTGGGTATAGTTAACAGAGGTCACTATGGCTCTTCCTGCTACCCTCAGTGCAGCAAAACCCTTAGGCACAGAGAGCCTGCTCTGAAGAAGGCTTGTCTCCTCCCCTTGGCTCATAAATGACAAGAGACCATCCAGTAGTACTCTTGTTGCTACCTTTTGTTTACAGTATCATTACGGTTATTACCGTGCACTGTTTGTTCTGGTCCCTGCAAAACCTGAAGAGGAGCTTTATCTTACCCAGGTGTCCTTGATAGTTTACCCAGAGGGCATTGCTAAAAGGTTCTGGAGAGTAAGGCGGGTCTCAGGTGACAGAGCTGGAGCCAGTGGCAAAATTGAGACACTTTGGGATGAGAAGGCTGAATGGCTTCAGGCAGGTATTTGAACGGAGCTGGATCTTAACTTTGGTGGGGGGTCAGGGAGCAAGGGGGCCCCTCAATGTTCAGTCCCTCTCTAGGCACTAAAGAACTGGGTCCCAAAAGCTCAAGATCTAGGGTAAAAATAATAGAGGAAAAAGTGTGGAAGAGAACACAAGACCCACAGGACTCTTCTTTAAGGCTAATGAAAAGTCACATATTTTGGAGGAGGATCAGCTGCTTGACTTATGGAGAAGCCTTCTCAGAGGGAATTTATTGAGCTATGCTTTGGGGTCAGTTGGGTGAGTTCACAGTGGCTCTGTAAGGAAACACCTAGAAACAGTCCTCCTGATCTGAAATCAGGGTAGACCAGTCTGCAGGCTTGGAAACTGTTGTATAGAATCTTGTTAACGTGGTTTGGGGAATGTTGGGGTGAAAAGGGCCAACAGACTTGATGTCTTAACGTGTGGTTAAGGAGAGTGAGCTGAAGGTGTGGCTCACACCTGTAGTACAGGGACCCGGAAGGCTGAGGCAGGAGGACTGCCAAATTTGAGACCATCCTGGGCAACTTAATGAGACCATGTCTGGAAATTAAAAATAAACAAACAAACAAACAAACAAACAAATAAATAAATGAAATTTAAAAAGGGCTGGGGATGTAGCTCAGTGGGAGAGTGTCCTTGGGTTCAACCCAAGTACTATAAGTGGGGGGAAAAGAGTGAGAGAAGTTTGGGTTTAAAATTTCCATTAGTAATAATGAGGGAAAAGACATTCTGATTCATTATTTTAAAATATCTCTCAAAGTGAAAAATACTACCTGTCCCGACTCTCTGTTCCCCCTATAAACTTCTGATACATGGTGTGGGCGTCAGAGTGATCTTTTGCACCACGACAGACACGTCCCAGTGTCCCGGCCTGGTGATGAGACCTAAAGTCTTTATACATGAATGTTAGCGTCTGGCTTACCAGTCTGGGAATATTGATCGTGGCTAGTGCGAATCGGCTCCCTGGAGCCTCAGGACCCCTGGGTGAACCCATGAACTGACTTCTTAGCAATCAGCTTACCAGTGGAGTATTTCAGTCAGATTATTTCCTGGGGCTAGATGCCACTTGGTATGCTAGTTTTGCAGCTTTCTCTCTGAAGCCATCCCTGGCTGAAATCTCACAAGTGTCTTTGGCCTCGGAGCCTCTCTAAGACACTAGGCACTTGTGGAAACGCCTTGTACTGAGAGTCAGAAAAACTGGGCTCACATCCCAGTTCTTTCATTGGTCAGCCATGTGACGTTGGGAAGATGTCTTTCCCTCTCTGCCTTTCGCTTTTATCATGTGCAAAATGGGCTGAAAGCGGGAAGGAGACAAAGGGTATTGGTCCCATCCGATGCTATCATCTTGGATCTAAGATACTCCAGGCATGATCTTGGCAGAATATCGGGAGCCGCGGTGGATTACCCATGTCTCTACATTAATCATTGGTACCAGCTTATGGAGTTGCCCCGAAATTTGGCATTTTTATGTGTTTTTGTTCTGGACCCCTCCTCTATGGTCTTTCTTTTCTGCTATTATGATCAAGAGTGTAAATGAAAACTCACCAGGTTCTAAAGAGATCTCTTTTCAGCTACCATACTGCTGCAGAACACACAGAACACGTATGGAGCAGGCACTTATTAGCTTCTAAAGTGGTCCTGGGTCCTGACACTATTCTGACTGCCCTCCATAGAAGTGGGGGCTTCAGGATTTGGCATACTGGCCTGACGAGGTGGGCTCCCATGGAACAAGATGGGATGGCTTTATTTTGGGAGACTTGGTGCAGAGAACAATGAACACCAGAATCTAGGTGGCAAGTGACTGATTGGATAACATGACAAGGGCAGCTTTTGACATTCCTGGGGACCACTGTAGGGACTCAGGGGATGTTCAAGCTCTAGAAGTTTCTGTGCCCATGTCTCCCTTTGTTTCTTCAGATTTGTTCAGCCTGATATTGACCCAGTATCTAGGGTCCTGTGCCATGCATCATACTGCTGACATGCCTACAGCCAGGGAGACATGCCATTTCCCAGAAAGTAGTTTTGTAGGTAGAGAGGAAACATGGACAGAAACCCCATCATCCAGAATGCACACAAACTTCTGATGTTTGTCACCACTGAGGTCAATGCGTTAAGCATTCCTTGTGTAAGCTGCCCCAGGTAGCGCTAGGAGGAATAGAGAGCAGAATCCCTTTCCTCAAGGAACTTACCACCCAATAGTGGTGGTGGAGTGTATTCATAGAAGCAAGACAAACACATACGCAGTGCAGTGGTAGGGCAAACCAAAGCATGATTGGTAGCTAATGGTGGAGCCTGAGCTACAAGAACAGTGTGCTTATGGGGAAAAAAGGTGCATGTAGTTACCTTTAGGTTTGTCGACAGCTAGAACTAAGAAGGGGGAGAGAGGTGAATGCTTGCAGTTGGTGACATGACACCTCTGGTCACACTGAACAGTGCTAAGGTGCTTCTGCATTCACAGGGAGAGGGACATCGAAGGCACAAGGAAGAAATGTTATCTGGGCTTGTAATAGAAGCTGAGAATTTCAGCACTGACATCTGAAGACATAGTCACACATGACTTTTCAACAGTGAAAAGTGTCAGACCTTGGGGAGGAGGCTCAGGAGACTGAGTCGGGATTTAAATCCCTCTACTGGTGGAATAGAAGATTCCCCTTTAGCTGTAATGGGCCAAGGGTCCTTCTTTGAAGGAGGTATTAAGGGAGGCTTTGGCTCCTCCTGGTGTTGAACGTTGACATCTGTTTCTTCTCCTCGACCTAGACTCTGGGGCTGAGTACTCACCAGTCACCTGAACTTGGTGCCAGGGCAGAGTCCATCACTAACAAACTGCGGCCAGTTACTTTTTTCTCAGTTCAGCTCCCATATTTGTTGCTTATAGTATTAGAGGGGAAGTGAGTGTCTATAGACACCTGGTGGCAGGGTGGAGGAATTGTGTTCAGTATTATTGTTTACCTTGTTTTAGGTGTCCAAAAAACTTCCTCGGTTTGGAGGTTGTTAGTCAAACTGGTGTCAATCTTAGGCATTCATCCTGGGAAGAGGATCTTGATCCTGTTTTCTAGGTCAGGTTTGTCCAGGAATTTATCCTTGTTACTGGACCAAATGTTCACATTTGATTTAATTTTACTATTTCCACAAATTCTTCAATCAATTTTCTTTCAGATCTAGGACTAACACAGTGCCTGACACATAACAGAAGTTACGGTGCTTACCAAGGTTTTTCAAGTTCTTACTATTACCTTTATTTTGTAGATGGAAAAACTGAAAACCACTCAAGGTCACTCAGCTAGTAAGGGACATGGACAGGATTTGAATCCAGACAGTTCAACTTCATAATCTATGTTTTTAACTTTTTAAAAAACTGTTGACTGACTGACAGACGTGTGTTACTTGAGGCATCTTTAAAAAGGTCTTCAAAATATACTTTCCATTGGGGAGTTTAGTTGTATGATGTTTACCATAAAACATTGCCATTTTTCATTTTCTCAGAGCAGTTATAGTGTTTTTTTTTTTCTTCTTTTCTTTTTTAAGTTCTGGGGACCAAACCCAGTGGCTTGCACATGCTAGGCAACCACTCTAGAACTAAGCTATATCCCCAGCCTTACAGTGTTCCTAAGATGTACATATCCTACAAAGAGTTAAATTGGCCCATTAATATGTATTTATTCATTATGTTTTCATCATCTTATTTAATGTAAGAATTAAAAGGTGCTAGAAAAGGAGCTCAATAAAAAGCATTACTTTATTTTCCTGCTTTTGTTCTGAACAAATTTAAACATAAAACAGAAAATATGGTAGCCAAAATGCCATCTTTTTCACAATAGTGGTTAAATAACAGGCAGTGCATCTAGGCCTATTAGCTAGAGCTTGCTCACTTTAGACCCTAGAATCATGGGGACTTACCCACCCAATCACGGTAGGCCTGGGCTGAGGCATGCTCCCTGGGGAAGGTTCAGTGAATAGGGATAGGCCCCTATCAAGGCACAGATCATCTCTGCAGTTCTCAAGTAGAAGCAGGGCAGGGCCTAGCCAATTATTTTTACAAAATCAGTTAAGTCATCCTACCATTTCAGGGGCAAAATGAAGAAAATGGCAGAGAGAGATCAGGAATGAGGAAAAGATGCTCACCTCCAAAAAAGATTTTTGATTCCATCTATGAACACTTTCATCACATAGACGTAACAGAATTTGAGAGTGGGGAGGAACTTTGAAAACTAATGTTGCAAACTGTGAGGAGACTGAACCAGGACACTAGATATCCTGATTTAGGTCCAGAGCTCCATCTATATAACATCACACTGTTCCCGTCCAGGAAAAGTGAGCAGCTGTTAGGACCTGGAATCCAAGGGACCTGGTGGGAAGGGGAAGGAAGAGATGAGCACCCAAGCTAGGGTGAGTTTGCCCAGTGGACAGGTGATGGGGTAACACCTTCAGCACTTCAGAGCTTCGTGTTTTAGTCAAGTCTTCTCCTAAACACTTAATGTCAAACAAAGGACTCTTTGAAATCACCCTTTGTATTCAGGCCAGTATTTCCCTCAGAAACCAAATCAATAGGATGTGTATATCTACAAAGAGATTTATTAAAAGGAACTGGCTCATGTGATAATGGAAACTGGTGTGTCCAAAATCTGCACTGGAGACCAGCAGGCTAGAGAAGTAGGAGAAATAATGGTGCAGATGAAATCCGAGGGGAGTGTGTGGGAGATTCTCCTATTGTCCAGGGAGGCTAGTCTTTTTGCTCTATTCAGGCTTTCAACTAAGTGAATGAGGGCCATCCACACTGAGGGCAATCTGCTTTCACCTATTTCACAAATTCAAATATTAATCTCATTCAAAAACGTTTGGGCTGGGGGTGTGGCTCAAGTGGTAGCGTGCTCGCCTGGCATACGTGCGGCCTGGGTTCGATCCTCAGCACTACATACAAACAAAGATGTTGTGTCCGCCGAAAACTAAAAAATAAATATTAAAGATTCTCTCTCTCTCTCTTAAAAAAATAAATAAATCTTCTGTTAAAAAAAAAAGTTTAACAGTTCACATACAAAAATCAACCATCATGTCCACCTATTCCTTCTATTGACTTTATGAGACTGTCAGTTTTGTTTGCTGTTATTCCTTTTTGTTTTTTTTAAAAATTTTATCGATTTTATTTTTTTAAATACACGACAGCGGAATGCATTACAATTCTTATTACACATATAGAGTACAATTTTTTATATCTTTGTATAAAGTATGTTCATGCCAATTCATGCCTTTATACATGTACTTTTTTTGCATTACAATTCTTATTACACAAATATACCACAGTTTTTCATATCTCTGTTTATATATAAAGTATGTTGACACCTAATTTGATTCTTCATACAGGAACTTTGGATAATGACGACCATCACATTCCACCATCCTTGCTAATCCCCTGCCCCCTCCCTTTCCCTCCCACCCTTCTTCCCTATCTAGAATTCATCTAATCCTCCCATACTCTCCCTCCCAATCCCACTATGAGTCATCCTCCTTATATCAGAGAAAACATTAGGCATTTGTTTTTTTTTTTTTTTTGGTTATTGGCTAACTTCACTTAGCATTACCTTCTCCAACGCCATCCATTTACCTGCAAATGTCATGATTTTATTCTCTTTTAATGCTGAGTAAAATTCCATTGTGTATATATGCCACATTTTTTAAAAATCCATTCATCCACTGAAGGGCATCTAGGTTGGCTCCACAGTTTGAATGGAACCATCATTTGACCCAGCTATCCCTCTCTCAGACTATACCCAAAGGACTTAAAAACAGCATACTACAGCACACAGCCACATCAATGTTTACAGCAGCACAATTCACAATAGCTAAACTGTTTGCTGTTATTCCTTTGAGTACCACCTACATAAATTTTGCAATATCTTTGTATTCTGAATTTAACATTTTCTTTAAACCCATGTCAACTGCTCAAAAACTTAGCCTTGTATTCAAATAATATTAGAGATTATGGGTTTGTTTTGTTTGCTGTAGTTTTTTTTTTTTTAAAAAAACAGACATAAGAATAGATCATTCCTAGCCAGGCATTGTGGCACTGCGCCTATAATCCCAGAAGGACTGCAAGCTCAAAGCCAGCCTAAGCAATTTATGGGGACCCTGTCTGTAAATAAAATATAAAAAAGGGCTGCAGATGACTCAGTAGTTAAGCGCCCCTGGGTTCAATGGGAAGGAAGGAAAGAAAAAAAGAAAAGAAACGAAGAAAGAACAAAGAATTCTTGACCATTTTTACAAAGCGCATCCAGCACCTGAACCCGTTTGGGGACTCCATTCATCAAGGCTGTCCAGAGCACCAAGGCGCCTGAGGCGCCACCTGGCCACCGGGGGGCGCAGTCGCCCGTGGCCTGGAGAGGACGTATGGACACGTGGAGCGCGAGGGAAGACCTTTTCTATGCCTAACCCCGGCAAAGGCCGGAGAAGGGCCTCCAGGGTGCTGGCCCACCAAGAAAGGTCCGCGCAGGGCCAGTGTCGCATTCTCCGTTAGCCGCACTGGACTGCCGCCCGGTCGGGGCCACGCAGCATGCGAGCATCTTCCCTCAGCACCAAGGCTCGTCCGTAGAGGCTTTCCGTGGAAGCGGCGGAGGCCGTGAGGCTGTGGGAAGGTAGAAAGGATCCGCCCGGCAGTCTTCCTCTCATCCCCTGGGCCCCTCGAGGCAGTGCGCACGGGACACGTGAGCAGGAGGTTCCCAGGCTTCCCGCCGGGCCGCAGGCCGCGGTGCACGTTCTCGCGTCGTGCTGGAGGAAGTAGAGAGAGCTACTTCCGGGACGCGCGCTGCCCGCAGACGGACTCCCACTGGAGCGGCCTTGAGCGAGGCGCTTCTCACTGGGCTCACTGGTGGCTTTCGGTGGGGTCATCCAAATGAGACGGGGTGGACTTCGGGACCCAGAGCCCAGGAGCGAGGTCGTTCCTGGCTGGAGGGGAGGTCAGTAGGCTGAAGCCTGGCGGAGTCTCCTGAGTGGGGTTTCGGGGGTCTCCCCGCGCCAGGCCCGGGCTGCCCGGACAGCGTTCCCACCGCGCCTCGAGGATTCTTGTGAACATTTTGGTTAAGATTGCCTCAATGATTTGTTTATTTAAATAAGTTATTTCCAAAGAAGTGTCGGAAGGTAATAGGGTGGTGTGGGAGCTTCTCCATCCGTCGGAGGTGAGGGGTGCAGCGAGCGCGACCTGTGGCCGGGTTGGGGCCCCCTCACGCGGTGAGGGCAGCAGGGCCCCACGTTCAAGGCCAGCTTGCACAATTTAGCGCGAGATCTTGTCTCAAAAAAAAAAAAAAAAAAAAAAAAAAGATAAAAAGGGCTGGGGATACATAGTTTAGTGGTGACACCCCCCCCCCCCCCGTTCAGACCCCAGTACCGCAAAACAAGGACACCCACCATGAAATTGCTTAAAATGATATTTGATGCCCGCGCGGTGGCACACCTGTCAGGTCAGCGGCTAGGGAGGCAGAGGCAATTTAGGGAGCCTCAGCAATTTAGGGAGGTGCTAAGCACTTCAGTGAGACCCTGTCTAAAAAAACAAAATAGGGCTGAGGATGTGGCTCAGGGGTCGAGTGTCCCTGAGTTCAATTCCCAGTGAGCCCCCCCGCCCCCCCCCCCCAAATAGTATCTGACCCATGAAAAGAGCTCATGAGGTGCATATGCTTAACTTATGGTAAGTGGACAGTAAGTTCTAGGAAACACTAGCTGTATGGTCCTTCAGAAGAGGTTAGTGCTTCTAGCTGTCTCTTCCAGGAAAGTTTAGAAATTTCCAGGAACTTTCTTCCTTCCTTTTTTTTTTTTTTTTTTTTTAAATCTTTAGCCTTAATGTCCTCATTGGGTGAAGGTGGATATTCTTTATAATCCCTTTCACCTATGAAAAGTCCTGTCAGTTTAATTGCTTGGGTAGTGACTAAGAGTTGTCAGCAGGGGGCCCCAGAGCACTGTGATTGTACTTGCCCTTTGGTTCCTCTAATTTTGAACACCACATTTTTACATGATGCCATATTAGTGACTGTTGTATTCTGCAAATGTGGATGTGTAACCGATGTGATTCTGCAATCTGTATTTGGGGTAAAAATGGGAGTTCATAACCCACTTGAATCTAATGTATGAAATATGATATGTCAAGAGCTTTGTAATGTTTTGAACAACTAATAAAAAAATTTTTTTTGAACACCAATCCCACATTATGGTACAGGGTACCCAGAGATATTTGAATGGTTGATGGTGTGAGCAGGAAATCTTGGCCTCAAGGAGAATTTAAGTGGTTTATTATCCTAATCTTTCTTTCATAAGATTTTACCCGTTATTAGATTAATTTGTATATTCAACAAATATTTATTGGTTGTTCATTCTGTTTGAGACATCATTCAGAGATTTGAAGTACATCAGCAAATAGGACAGAGGTCTTTGCCTTTATGGAGCTTACATTCTAGCAAGCATAAATAAAGATAACAAATTAGGTAGTATGTCATAAGTGTTAAGAAAAAAGATCAGAGTGGGTTGGTGGGCATATTGAGATGGGCAGGTTACAGTTTTAGATAGGTTAGTTAGGATAGGCCTCAGTAGGAAGGCAAGATTTAAACTAGGATTCAAAAAAGGAATGAAGTTGGTTAAGCAGAAATCTAGAGGAAAAGTGTTCCAAATACTTTGAAAAAGTTGGAGCAGTTATATTTACCTCTTTATAGATGAAGTAATTGAAGCTCAGGGAAGTGAAGGGACTTGTTTAAGGTCTTTTAAGAGGTTGTTAATAAAGCTGGTCTAGTTTTATGTTTTCATTTTCAATCCTGTGTTCATTCACCAGATAATACTACCACTCTGATTGCCAAAGAGATAGAACTTTCTCGTAAACCTACACAATGCATGCCTGCTAAGTGATAACTCATGTTATCTTGGCATACTTACCCTCCATTGGGTAATACACAAACTGTGATCTTTTTTTTTAATGTAATCAGCAAATATTTATTTTGCTAAGTGCTATGGAGGGTGCAAGTGAGGCATAAGACATGGCCAGTTCCCTTAAAGGTCTAATGATCTGTACATAAACATTTTTGACCTTCATCTCTTTTCTTTCATCTATTCTTCTCACTTTTCTCAAAATAAGTCCAAAAGTTAACTTAGAATTAAGGCATGTTCTTAAGCTTGGTCATCCATTCTTGGTTCCTAAATTCCTGAATTTTTTCCCAGGTTCCTGTTGCTTTCAATATCTGGTCCAAAAAGTTATCCCCAAGTCACAAGTCTCTATTACCTGTACTCTGTCTCGGACCAGTTTACCCTGTCTTGGACCAGTTTATGAGACTGGCCTTGTGCTTTTCTCTCTACTCCTCAATTAGCAATCTCACCTGGATTCTTAGTTCCCTTCTTAAGCTGTATTGTCACCTGTATTCTCCATTGTTGGGGTCTTTTTACTTGATTGGAGACTCTGTACTTCTCTACTTGGGATTTGTGTCCCTTACCCTCAAGCTGCCTCTTTGAGCCTGTGTAATTTCTCTCCACCTTTGTCTCTGAGGATTCTGGAATTGTGCCATATCCCTTTCTCTTACTGCCCCCGGGTGCTGTGATATTATGATGCCATGTGTTAAAGTCTTGGGTTATTGCACAGGTAAAATGGCAGCAAAGGTCAGAATACTTTATTTTTAGGTAATTTATTATCTGGGAACTAGTAGTTTAGAGGAGAGGGAAGCTTGGTAATTCTCAGTAGAAGAGAATGAGGAAGGTGGGGACTACTTGGTCTGGAAGGATAAGTAGAAGGAAAGATAGGTGTAAGGGAGAGAAAAGGGTGGGAGTAAACTTAATATGGGTCAATGAGAAAATTAGCCTACATGAAATGGAGAGGATGTTTTTGGGAATGGCAGTGGTAAGAGAATAGAGGGGCAGGGCTCGCTGGAGCAGGGCCTGGAGCATCAGGTTGAGAAGTTTGCATTGTAGCATCATGAGATATTTTTAACTGGGTGTTCCTGGGAATCTGACACAAGGCATAATGACAGCGTGTCATTAGGACCTGTATATGCACCTGCATATCTTTGAGCATCTCAAATTTATTATATCCCAAAATGTCCCACAAAAAAGAGATTCCCTTGGTAATTTTGTCACAGCATCCTGTTTCTGGATATAGCCAATGTGAAAGGATATGAGCTTCTACCTGTATCCTCCCTACTCTAGTCTCTGAGGTGGAAACCAGGTGCCTGTACAGTTGTTGTTTTGCGTTGATAGCTACACCCCCCAAAAGCTTGTGGGAAATATTTTGAGTTGTTGCAGCTAAGGGTGGGGGAGTTGGAAACCGGGTACCTGGATCAGCCACAGAACCATGCTGGTAGCCACTCCCCCTTTGATGGGTTTTAGGGGTTGATGGGCTTCCTCCGGACTAGTGCGCGTGGCTGGGTCGAGCTTCCTCCTCCAGTCTGGCTTGGCGCTGGGCTTCCTCCTCCGGTCTCAGAATCCTGTTTCTTACTTATTGTTTATCTTTTTATTCTCAGTCTTCTCTAGCATGAATATTGCCAGAGGGCAACAACTTAGACTGGTTCTCTATTGAATGCCCAGAATCCAGCACAGTATCAAGTAGGTATCTAATGCTCTAAAAGTGTTTGAGAATGAATGAATGAATGCCCTAAACTAAGTTTATTTCTCCAAACCTGCTTTATTCTACCTTCCAAGTGCTTGAATTCTGTTAGTGCTAATGTCACTGGAAACTTGGAAGCAAACCTTGATGATGGTATGAGCGTAGGACCTGCCTCTTTCTGAATTTTACGTGAAGATTATATTCCTGCTGAAGATTTGTTCTGTATTCCATTATGTCAAGAGAACACAATGTACCCTGTTGCATTTTAGATGTAAAGACTGAAAACAGCTAATATAAACAGTGAGATTTAGGGAGTAAAAAGTCGTTGGGAGGCAAGGCCATAGGCAAATTGTAAATTATATATTTTTAAATGATACCATCATATTAGGTCTCTTTCTAAGGGGGAGAGTCACATAATGGTTAAGAGGATAGGCCCCTGGAGTTAAGACTACTAGGGTTCAAATCCTGGCTTTGTCACTTACTAGCTATATATCTTTGGGAAAGCTGCTAACTTCTCTGGTTTTCAGTTTTTTCATCTGAAATAAAAGGGTAGGAACAATACCTCACAGGCTTGTGTGGGGATTAATACACAGGAAGTCCATAGAGCAATGCTAATACATAGTATTTGCTTAATAAATGTTATTAACTATTAGTACTTAATAGTTGCCATTTTAGGCTGCTAATCAGATAGGCAACCATGTTTCATTAGGGAATGACCTTTGCAAGGTGTGATTTGAGGATATTGGTTTGAAGGGAAGTTCAAATTTGTTGAGTGAGGACTGACTTCCTTGCAGGAGGTGTCAGTTTCTACAGAGGGAGGTGCCAGGTGCAGGTGGGATTATTTTTGGTAGAATATACATGTGAATTCCCTGATTCAGTAAGGAAGTGTCAGTGTTTTCAGGCCTGCACAGAAATCTGAAAGAATTCTGCTTCTACCTTTTTATAGGAGAGGATAACCAAGTCTGAAGCCTGGAAAAATTATGAATGTTGCTATTGCCTTAACAAAGCCCTCTTCTTTCCCATCCTCTTCTTACTCTCTGTTTCTCTCTCACTCTCTGAACACAGTGGGACTTTCATTCTAAGAGTAGTGTGTTATTGAGGTAGAACACGAATATTTGGTGATTTTATCAACTGGTTAATCATAAAGAGTTACTTTTTACTCCCGTGTCCCTTTGTCATTTCAGTCAGTTGGCATTCTTGCTATCTCTTTCCTGCCAACAGAACAAAGATGAATTTGATGGCAATTATTTTATACTTTAGAATGATTTTATTTTACTGAATATTGAGATACTTGGAAGTGAAATATTTTAGAGCTACAAAAACAACTGTGGCCAGATTTGTGTACTATGAATAAAGTCCTACTATGAATGAAGTCCTTCCCAGCCTCTATCTGGGCTTACAGGGTATACTTTGAGGGTCTCAGTCCAAAGTGGGTGACCCAAGAACAAAGATGTCAGCATTCTTCTTTTTAAATTCAAAAGGCAAAGTGCAGGTGCGAGACATTAAAATTTGAAAAAAGATGCTATTGGGCATAACATTTTTTTTTCTATTCCACATCTATCCAGAATAGGAAAAATATCACTTAAATGGGAGTGGAGGGGAGTTTAGAGAAAAAGTGGAGTGGGATGTTTGTGTGGCTGTCCTACCCCAGACTAAGGTGAAGAGTGGTGAATGGGTACATAGCAAACCTCTTTGTAATTGTGGAGATCTCAGAACTGAGAGGATATGTGCCTCTTTTTCCTAGTGTCACCAAGATGACCGCAGGCTTTGTAGAGAGGACCTTCAGTGGTATGGAGTAGAAAATGTGGTCTTGTCATGAGTGTTAGAGAAAATTCAAAGGGCTGAGTTTCTCCCAGCCTT
The DNA here is from genome assembly GCF_048772815.1 of Callospermophilus lateralis. NCBI lineage: Eukaryota > Metazoa > Chordata > Mammalia > Rodentia > Sciuridae > Callospermophilus > Callospermophilus lateralis. The sequence continues at coordinate 4,087,622 of NC_135311.1, forward strand.
ACAGTTGGCTAAGAGAACGTCAGGAAGCACCAAAAATTATCCTTGTTCTCATCTTGGATTCTTGTGTTTCCTTTTTCACATTCTGATCTAGTCACTTTTCTAATCCTATCTTTATTTTTTTTTCTAATTCTATCTTTTTTTTAATATTTATTTTTTAGTTGTAGCTGGACACAATATCTTTTATTTTATTTAATTATTTTTATGTGGTGCTGAGGATCAAACCCAGGGCCTCAGATGTGCTAGGCAAGTGCTCTACTGCTGAGCCACAACCCCAGTGCCCCTAATTCTATCTTTAAAAGGAGTTAAGTCTCAGTATATTGTGTTTTCCTTGTTGCTTAGGTCCAGTTTGGATTCTATAAACTTCAGGTATCTTCCTATATGACTTGCTCTCTATTGATTCCTTCAGAGCTGTTTTCCAGAATCAAAACCATTTCCTGAATCATAGTCATCTCTTTATTTAAGATATTTGAAATTTCTTTTATCTGCTCCCTTAGGTCATTTTACTCAGTGCCAACTTGATTTCCCAAGATTGAATATTTTACTTATCATCTGAATTTTGGCATTGTGACGGTATCCTTCAGCATTCCCTCCTTTTTGGCACAATTGTCTGTTTTATTTCCAGTGTAATACGCCCTTGTTGGTTCTTCTTGTTCTTTTTCTTCCTCTTCTCCACTTTCTCTTCCTCCTCTTGCTTCTCTTCTTTTTTTGTGTGTTGCTAAATCATCTTCTCTTTTCTGATTGCACATGTAGTTTTATGTCAGTGAATTACAAAGAATTTCAATAGGATTTTTAATATAACTATCTCTTTATCTTAACTGAAATCATATTTTCCCTGAGTGATAATCCTTTCAGCAGTTTCAAGGGCAGAGTACTCATTCTTCCTCCATTGCGTTATAGCTTGGAAATGGGCTGAGCAAGCTTTTTTGCTTACCATTGTGATTTCTTTCAATGGCCACTCCTCCATTAATACACATACATTCCACCTTCTTTCCATCCTCATTTCCCTGCCTTGGTTAATCTCTTTGCTCTATAACTATATTCAGTGAGGACTTTGGCAATTCTCTTCCTTTCTACCCTGGCTATTGTTATCATCCTAGAAAACTGAGCAACCATGGTGATATATCTGTATCCTTACACTTAATTTCTTACACTTAATTGATTTCTTCCTCCATTCTACTTAGCTTAGGTATTATAAGTAACCTAGAGATTATTTAAAGTATACAGGAGGATGCATGTAGGTTATATACAAGTACTATACCATTTTATATAAGGGACTTGAACGTCTATGGATTTAGATACCTGTGATGGAGAGAGGGAATCCTGGAACTAATTCCTCAAGGATACCAAGGGATGACTATACTCAGGTGGATGTAGCTTTGAACTAGAGATGCATGGGTTATTAAGTGGATTTGATTTCTGCACCACTGGCTCCCTCTGAGCATTTCTGGACAGTGGACAAACCATAGCCATATGTGGTACCCTTAGTTATGAATAAAATCTTCGGAGTTATGCTCCTTGTTTTTAAATGCTAGCTATGTAACTATGGCAAATTGGTTAAGCTCTTGTCTCATTTCCTCATCAGTAAGATGGGGATATGGAATGATCTATCTCATAATCAAGAGGGTTTTATATATATAGTAGTGCTTGGCAACACAGTAAGCTTTATATAAATACAGATATTATAAATACTATTATCTTAAATGTACAAATTCCTCTAAGATATAAGATTAGGAATAGAACTGCTGTTAGGTAAGATATGCATTTTAAAAACAAACCTGTTCTTTATTTTGTCTCTATTTTCTTTAGTCTGTCAGTCTCCCCCACCCTCTGCTTCTTTCATATCTATCTAGGATTCTGTTAGCACATTTTTAATATTGTGGACCTCAGTTGTAGTGCTTTGTGATTGTTGTGTCAGTAATGGGTAAGCATGTCAAAGAAGAAGAGCAAATCCAGTTGTGTAGATCATTCATTCCCCAAGGCGGGCAGATTGGATTAAGGATGCAATGAGAGTAGCTTCTTTCTGCCAGGCACAAGGCTCTTTTTATCTAGGCACTACTTGTAAAGTGTTTTGCTTCCCACTCTGTCTCCTTTGGAGATGTCACAGACAATGAAGGTGAATGGGCTAATCTCATTTTCTTCTTACTTCCTTCTCCACCCAGCTCTTCCCTTCACCTGTACTATTCCCATGCACACATTCCTTTAACTGACAGACAAAATATTTATAGCTACTTATTGCTTACTATTTGCTGCCTTCTAACCACGTTATTTTTCTCTCATTCTTTTTAGTTCTGTTTCAAGAAATGTCCCTATGTCCTTTATTCTTTCTTAGCGTATTCCCTGCAACCCCTTGTTTTACTAGAAATCTGGTTTTCCTTGTATGATGCTGTTTTCCTTTTCTCTTTGTAGACTAGTTGTTCTGAATAGGTGAAGTCTGTGTGAGACAGTGAAATTAATTGAGAATGAGTTATTTATTTATTTATAGTTATTTATTTAATAAAAACGTTTATCTGCTCTTTTTAAAATATACATGACAATAGAGTTTATTTTGACATACACATACATGGAGTATAATTTCCCATTCTTGTGGTTGTACATGATGATGTGGAGTTACACATGGTGGTGTATTCATATATGAACATAGGAAAGTTATGTTTAATTCATTCTACTTCCTTTTCTTTCCCCATCCCCACTCCCTTCCTGCTTCCCTTCATTCCCCTTTTGTCTAATCCATTGAACTTCTGTTCTCTCCCACCCTTATTGTGTGTTAGCATTCTCATATCAAAGAGAACATTTGGCCTTTGTTTTTCTGGTCTTGGCTTATTTCACTTAGCATGATAGTGTCCAGTTCCATTCATTTACTGGCAAATGCCATAATTTTATTTTTCTTTATGGTTAGGTAATATTCCATTTTATGTGTGTGTGTGTGTGTGTGTGTGTGTGTGTGTGTTTGTGTGTATAATTTTCTTTACCCATTTATTTGTTGAAGGGCACCTATGTTGGTTTCATAGCTTTGCTGTTGTGAATTGAGCTGTTATTAAACATTGATGTAGCTGCATCTGTATGCTAATTTTAAATCCTCTGGGTATATACTGAGGAGTGAGATAACTGGGTCAAATGGAGGTTCCATTCCAAGTTTTCTGAGGAATCTGTATTTTGCTTTCCAGAGTGGTTGCACCAATTTTCAGTCCCACCAGCAATGTATGAGTTTGCCTTTCTCTCTACAACCTCATCAACATTTATTGTTACTTATATTGTTGATAACTGCCATTCTGACTGGAGTGAGATGGAATCTCAGTGTAGTTTTAATTTGCATTTCTCTAATTGCTAGAGATGTTGAACATTTTTTCATGTATTGGTCGATTGATTGTATTTTTCCTTCTGGAAGTGCCTGTTTAGTTCCTTTGTCCATTTATGGATTGGGTTATTTGTGTTTGTTTTTTTTTTTTTTTTTTTTGGTATTAAGTTTCTTGAGTTCTTTATACATGCTGGAGATTAATGCTGTATCTGAGGTGCAGGTGGCAAAGATTTTTCTCCCATTCTGTAGGCTCTGTCTTCACATTATTGATTGTTTCCTTTGCTGTGAAGAAGCTTTTTAGTTTGTTACCATCCCATTTACTGATTCTTGATTTTACTTGTGCTTTAGGAGTCTTGTTGCAAGTCAGTTCCTAAGCCAACCTGATGGAAAGTTAGGCCTACATTTTCTTCTATGAGGCACAGGGTCTCTGGTCTAATACCTAGGTCTTTGATCCACTTTGAGTTTCGTTTTGTGCAGGGTGAGAGATAGGAGTTTAACTTCATTTTGCTACATATGGGTTTTCTGTTTTCCCGGCACCATTTTGGGGGCTGTTATTATTAGAGCTGCTATTAATATTTATGTAAAAATCTTCATGTGGACATATGTTGTCATTTTATCTAGGAATAGAATTTCTAGGTCCTATAATAAACTGTCAACCTAAATAAAAGAGAGAAATTTTCCAAAGAATAATGTTATTTGTTTTGGGGATAGCAGAGCATTGTAATAGGAATATACACGCCATAGTAATCTATTGGTGTATTCAAGGAGACTGAGGCAAGGAGAATATTTTAGAGGCAAAAATGAGGAGGATTATGTAAGACATTTTGGAACAACCGTGTTTGGCCACAGGATTAATAATAAGAATGGTGCCAGTACAAGGTTGAACAGAAAGTTGCTGGGCAGATGTCCTTGTAGAAGTATTTTTTGTGGAAGGTTGTGGTCTTGGTGGAGTCTTTGTGATAGTTCCTATTAGACATTTGCCTGTGAAAACCCTTTCTTCATATCCTCCTGGTTTTTTAAAAAATGTTTTTCTTCACATTTTTTTGATCCGGAGCATTATTGTTGTACATAATGGTGGGATTTGTTGTTACATATTAGAACATGCATACAATATAACAATATAATTTGGCCAACATACCTCCCCAGTACTTTCTCCCCCCACTGGTTCCCTCCTCTATTCTATTGATCTCTCTTTGCTTTTCATGTGATTACCCTCCCCCTGCCCAACTGTTCTTTTCCTTTTTCCTTTCGAACTTGAGAGAAAAGACATGATCCTTGACCTTCTGAATTTGACTTATTTCACTTAACATAATGGTCTTAAGATCCACCCATTTTCCTGCAAATGACTTAATTTCATATTTCCTTATGATTGAGTAAACCTCCATTGTGTATATATACCACATTTTCTTTATCCATTCATCCGCTGATGTACAACTAGGCTGTTTCCATAGTTTGGCTGTTGTGAATTGTGCTGTTATACATAGTTATGCATGTATTGCTATAGTATGCTGACTTTAACTTTTTTAGGCTAAATACTGAAGGATGGTATAGATGGGTCATGTAGTGGTTCCATGCCTAGTCTTTTGAGGAAACTGCATACTGATTTCCATAGTGTTGAAATAATTCACAGTCCCACCAACAGTATAAAAGTGTTCCTTTTTCTCCACATCCTCTGTGGCATTTATTACTGTTTGTATTCTTAATGACTGCCATTCTGACTGGTATGAGATGAAATCTCAGTGTAGTTTTGATTTGCATTTCCCTAATTGCTAATAATGTTTACTATTTTTCTTTATATATTTGTTGGCTAGTTGTATTTCTTCTTCAGAGAAGTTTCTGTTCAATTCATTCACTCCTTTATTAATTGTTTTTATTTTGTGGTTCTAAGTTTTTTGAGTTCTTTATATATTATAGGTATTAATCTGTCAGAGGAGTAGCTAGCAAAGATTTTCTCCTGTTCTTTGGGTTTTCTCTTTACATTTTTGTTTCCTTTGCTTTGCAGAAGCGTTTTAATTTGATGTCACCCCATTTATTAACTTTTGGCATTATTTCCTAAGCTCTAGGGGTCCTATTGAGAAGGTCATTGCTTGTGCCCATATACCGGATTGTTGAGCCTACGTTTTCTTCTAAGAGTTGCATTGTTTCTGGTCTAATTTTTAGGTCTTTGATCCATTTTGAGTTGATTTTTTGTGCAGGGTGAGAGATAAGGGTATAGACTTATTCTTCCACCTATGGATAACCAATTTTCCTAGCACCATCTGTTCAAGAGGCTGTCTTTTCTCAAATGTATGTTTTTGGAACCTTTGTCAAGGGTCAGATGACTGGAGATGTGTGTGTTCCTCTCTGTGTATTCTATTTTTGTTTCATTGCTCTATGTGTCTGTTTTTATGCTAGTACCATGCAGTTTTGGTTACTATGTCTCCAGCATTGCTTTGTTTTTTTGGAATTGCTTTGGCTGTTCTGGGTCTTTTATTTTTCCAAGTGAATTTTAGGACTTTTTTTTCTAGTTATGTGATGAATATCATTGCTATTTTGATAGGGATTGCACCAAATCTGTATAGTGCCTTTGGTAGTATGGCCATTTAAACAATATTAATTCTGCTTATCCATGAGCATGGGAGGTCTTTCCATCTTCTTGTATCTTCTTCGATTTCTTTCTTCAATGTTCCATATATTGTAGAGTTCTTTTACCTCCTTGGTTAGATTTATTCCTAGGTATTTTTATTTTTCAAGCTATTATGAATGGAATTATAATGAGATTTCTTTCTCAGCAGATTCATTATTGGTATATAGGAAAGCTATTGTATGTTGATTTTGTAACCCTATATTGCTGAATTTTTATTAGCTCTAGCAGTCTTATGGTGGATTTTTTGGATTGTTCTCTGTTTAGGATAATGTCATCTACAAATAATGCTAATTTGACTTTTTCCTTTTCTATTTTTATCCCTTTTATTTACTTCTCTTACCTAATTGTTCTGGCTAGAATTTCTAGCACTGTATTAAATAGGAGTGTGAAAGTGGACATTTTTCCCATTTTCAAATTAAATTGTCTTATAAGATTTAAAAACTTTTCAGATATTCTGAGTTGTTTGTGAAGAATAGGACTTCAGGAAATAGGTTATTCTTGTTAGTTTTTAGTTTGACCACCTATGTGAGAGAAATGGAATGAAGCAGAGATGAGACAAAACTCAGTATTTGATCACCATTTATGTATTGTTAATTTTAATGTAATACAGTCATTTGAATCCAAAGACTTAAAACAAACACATTACAATCAAACCAAAGAACCATATATATAACTGTGACAGTCTTCCTTTCCAGTTGGGTATTGATGATATTTCCCTACATGGAAAGGATAGTAAATGACAGGAGGAATTATATTTCTATTTTATAGCAGCTCTACAGTTTTCCAGTTCAGAACAACTTCACAGAAATAGGAGCCAAGATCGTTCTTGCTGACCCAAACTAAAGCCCACATTTGGATCATTTGATCCTGAGCTGATCCATCTCTGCTCTTTAAAAAATAATCTTTCTGGGCACAGTGGCCCATGCCTGTAATTCCAGCTACTGGAGAGGCTGAGGCTGGAGAATCACAAGTTTGAGGCTGGCTTAGTGAAGACCCCGTCTCAAAATAAAATTTAAAAAGTTGGGGTGGGAGGGCATTTGGGGATGTAGTTCAGTGATAGAGTGCTTGCATTGCATGTGTGAATCCCTGTGTTCAATCCCTAGTATGTTAAAACAAAACAAAACAAAACAAATCATACTCTTGCTTGTTGGCTAGGGAGAAACATTTGGAGGAACTTTTTAATGCCACTGTTTAGTACCGGTATACCCCAAAATAGGGGTTTGGTGGTTTTGAGAAACAAAGAAGCTACCAAGGCTGCATCTTTGTTTTTGTGTTTCTGCTACTGTTTAGTGTAGGTCACACCAAAAATTAGAGTATGTATTGCTTTAATAGAAAGATTTGCTCTAGGACTAGCAGTGCTTTTATACTATATAGCATTATAAAGCTACAGGCTTTGTTTTTGAATCATCTCTAATTAAACAATGACCTCTCAAAGATACCTTAACTAAATCCCATACTCTTAAATACTTTTGCTTTATTCTGAATTTAACCTGCAACACTAATCATTTATTTAACCTAATATTTCCTAACAGAGTTAGCCTAAATATCCTACATTCTTTGGAAAGAATGCATAATAAGGAATAGAGTACATTATAGCTTTAAGAGAAAAGAATAGAAAAAGATATATCTACTTTGAGAAAGAAATTTCATGATGAATTGCTTATCTGCAAATTTTTCATTTCTTAAATTGCTATTTGAGTTATTTTAACTTCTGTTTATTATTCATTCTTAGAATTAGCACCTCTGCTCTTGGACATATTCATAAAGTGGAGTGCCACTATTAAAACTATGAGAATTTGAACCTAAACTTCCCCCTCCATAGTTACTTACTCTTCCTCTTTGATAGCAGTAGCCACCTTGTCTATTGTCCTCATTGTATAATGGCAGTGTATTGGTAGTATTGGATCTAGACTGTCCATAACAGGGTGTAAATTGTTCAAAGGTACAACCTGAGGAACTTTCTGCTGGTCTGTAACTGCTTCTTGATTGTCCTTCATTATAATTTGAATGGTTACAGTTTGATTCACACTGGTTTCCACATCTCCCTTGTGATTCATGTTGCTCATAACTAGAACACTGACTGGGTCCAGAGCTACATAATCCAGATCTAGATGAGTGACATGAACCATACTCATATTGTTGAGAGCTAGAGCACAGACCAGATCCAGAACGACATTGTCCAGAGATAGATGAGGGACAAGAACCAGACACATACGGTTTAGAACTAGAACACTGACCAGATCCAGAAAAAGGTTGTGCAGATATAGAGGAAGGACGTGAACCAGACCCGTATTGTTGAGAGCTACAACTCTGACCTGAGCCAGATCCAAATTGGCTGTGGCTAGAATAATGACTTGAGGCAGATCTCTGCTGGCCAGAGTTAGAAGACTGATTTGAACCATACCCATGTTGACCATAGTTGGAAGATTGACTTGAGCTGGACCAAGGTTGGTCATGGCATGATGACTGTCCTGATATTGAACCCTGTTGTCCATAGCCAGAAGTTTGATCTAAGCCAGATCTATTCTGACTAAAGCCGTAAGAACCTCCTGAACAAGATTCATGTTGACCAAAGCCAGAAAATTCTCCTGAGCCAGATCTTTGTTGCCCCAGACTGGAAGATTGACTTGATCCAGACCCATGCTGAAAGCTAGAAGACTGACCTGAGCCAGACCTGGGTTGACCAAAACCAGAAGACTCTATTGAACCAGGCCCATGTTGCCTATGAATAGAAGACTGGCCAGATCCAGCTGTGTGTTGTCCATAGCTAGAGGACTGACTTAAACCAGATCTATGCTGACCATAACTAGAAGACTGTCTTGAGTTGGACCCATGTTGGCCACAGCTGGGTGACTGTCCTGAGTGTGAGCCATGTTGTCCACTGCTAGAGGACTGGCCTAAGCCAGTTCCATGGTGACTAAAGCTAGAGGACTCTCCTGAACCAGACCCTTGTCCAACACTTGAAGACCCTCTTGAACCAGAACTGTGGTGCCTCTGCCTAGAAGACTGTCTTGATCCAGATGTGTGCTGGCCATAGCTGGGAGACTGACCTGAGCTGGACCCATGTTGGCCACAGCTGGATGACTGTCCTGAGTATGAGCCATGTTGTCCACTACTAGAGGACTGACCTAAGCCAGTTGCATGGTAACTAAAGCCAGAAGACTCTCCTGAGCCAGACCCTTGTCTAACACTTGAAGACCCTCCTGAACCAGAACTGTGGTAGCTCTGCCTAGAAGTTTGGCTTGATCCGGATCTGTGCTGGCCACAGCTGGAAGATTGACTTAACCTAGACCCATGGTGTCCATAGGTGGCAGACTGACCTGAGCTGGACCCATGTTGGCCACAGGTAGATGACTGTCCTGAGTATGAGCCATGTTGTCCACTGCTAGAGGACTGGCCTAAGCCAGTTCCTTGGTGACTAAAGCTAGAGGACTCTCCTGAACCAGTCCCTTGTCCAAAAATTGAAGACCCTCCTGAACCAGAACTGTGGTGCCTCTGCCTAGAAGTTTGACTTGATCCAGATCTGTGCTGGCCACAGCTGGAAGACTGACTTAACCCAGACCCATGCTGTCCATATGTGGCAGACTGACCTGAGCTGGACCCATGTTGGCCACAGGTGGATGACTGTCCTGAGTATGAGCCATGTTGTCCACTACTAGAGGACTGGCCTAAGCCAGTTCCATGGTGACTAAAGCTAGAGGATTCTCCTGAGCCAGTCCCTTGTCCAAAACTTGAAGACCGTCCTGAACCAGAACTGTGGTACCTCTGCCTAGAAGATTGTCTAGATCCAGATGTGTGCTGGCCATAGCTGGGAGACTGAGCTGAGCTGGACCCATGTTGTTCACAGCTTGATGACTGTCCTGAGTATGAGCCATGTTGTCCACTACTCGAGGATTGACTTGTGCCAGACCCATGTTGATTAAAGCCAGAAGACTCTTCTGAGCCAGAACCTTGTCCAAAACGTGAAGACCTTCCTGAACCAGAACTGTGGTGCCTCTGCCTAGAAGATTGTCTTGATCCAGATCTGTGCTGGCCAGAGCTGGAAGACTGACTTAACCCAGACCCATGCTGTCCATAGGTGGCAGACTGACCTGAGCTGGACCCATGTTGGCCACAGGTAGATGACTGTCCTGAGTATGAGCCATGTTGTCCACTACTAGAGGACTGGCCTAAGCCAGTTCCATGGTGACTAAAGCTAGAGGACTCTCCTGAACCAGTCCCTTGTCCAAAAATTGAAGACCCTCCTGTACCAGAACTGTGGTGCCTCTGCCTAGATGTTTGACTTGATCCAGATCTGTGCTGGCCACAGCTGGAAGATTGACTTAACCTAGACCCATGCTGTCCATAGGTGGCAGACTGACCTGAGCTGGACCCATGTTGGCCACAGGTAGATGACTGTCCTGAGTATGAGCCATGTTGTCCACTACTAGAGGACTGGCCTAAGCCAGTTCCTTGGTGACTAAAGCTACAGGACTCTCCTGAACCAGTCCCTTGTCCAAAAATTGAAGACCCTCCTGAACCAGAACTGTGGTGCCTCTGCCTAGAAGTTTGACTTGATCCAGATCTGTGCTGGCCACAGCTGGAAGACTGACTTAACCCAGACCCATGCTGTCCATATGTGGCAGACTGACCTGAGCTGGACCCATGTTGGCCACAGGTGGATGACTGTCCTGAGTATGAGCCATGTTGTCCACTACTAGAGGACTGGCCTAAGCCAGTTCCATGGTGACTAAAGCTAGAGGATTCTCCTGAGCCAGTCCCTTGTCCAAAACTTGAAGACCGTCCTGAACCAGAACTGTGGTACCTCTGCCTAGAAGATTGTCTAGATCCAGATGTGTGCTGGCCATAGCTGGGAGACTGAGCTGAGCTGGACCCATGTTGTTCACAGCTTGATGACTGTCCTGAGTATGAGCCATGTTGTCCACTACTCGAGGATTGACTTGTGCCAGACCCATGTTGATTAAAGCCAGAAGACTCTTCTGAGCCAGAACCTTGTCCAAAACGTGAAGACCTTCCTGAACCAGAACTGTGGTGCCTCTGCCTAGAAGATTGTCTTGATCCAGATCTGTGCTGGCCACAGCTGGAAGATTGACTTAACCTAGACCCATGCTGTCCATAGGTGGCAGACTGACCTGAGCTGGACCCATGTTGGCCACAGGTGGATGACTGTCCTGAGTATGAGCCATGTTGTCCACTGCTAGAGGACTGGCCTAAGCCAGTTCCATGGTGACTAAAGCTAGAGGACTCTCCTGAACCAGTCCCTTGTCCAAAAATTGAAGACCCTCCTGAACCAGAACTGTGGTGCCTCTGCCTAGAAGTTTGACTTGATCCAGATCTGTGCTGGCCACAGCTGGAAGACTGACTTAACCCAGACCCATGCTGTCCATATGTGGCAGACTGACCTGAGCTGGACCCATGTTGGCCACAGGTGGATGACTGTCCTGAGTATGAGCCATGTTGTCCACTACTAGAGGACTGGCCTAAGCCAGTTCCATGGTGACTAAAGCTAGAGGATTCTCCTGAGCCAGTCCCTTGTCCAAAACTTGAAGACCGTCCTGAACCAGAACTGTGGTACCTCTGCCTAGAAGATTGTCTAGATCCAGATGTGTGCTGGCCATAGCTGGGAGACTGAGCTGAGCTGGACCCATGTTGTTCACAGCTTGATGACTGTCCTGAGTATGAGCCATGTTGTCCACTACTCGAGGATTGACTTGTGCCAGACCCATGTTGATTAAAGCCAGAAGACTCTTCTGAGCCAGAACCTTGTCCAAAACGTGAAGACCTTCCTGAACCAGAACTGTGGTGCCTCTGCCTAGAAGATTGTCTTGATCCAGATCTGTGCTGGCCAGAGCTGGAAGATTGACTTAACCCAGACCCATGCTGTCCATAGTTGGCAGACTGACCTGAGCTGGACCCATGTTGGCCACAGGTAGATGACTGTCCTGAGTATGAGCCATGTTGTCCACTACTAGAGGACTGGCCTAAGCCAGTTCCATGGTGACTAAAGCTAGAGGACTCTCCTGAACCAGTCCCTTGTCCAAAACTTGAAGACCCTCCTGAACCAGAACTGTGGTGCCTCTGCCTAGATGTTTGACTTGATCCAGATCTGTGCTGGCCACAGCTGGAAGACTGACTTAACCCAAACCCATGCTGTCCATAGGTGGCAGTCTGAGCTGAGCTGGACCCATGTTGGCCACAGCTGGATGACTGTCCTGAGTATGAGCCATGCTGTCCACTACTAAAGGACTGGCCTAAGCCAGTTCCATGGTGACTAAAGCTAGAGGACTCTCCTGAACCAGACCCTTGTCCAAAATTTGAAGACCCTCCTGAACCAGAACTGTGGTACCTCTGCCTAGAAGTTTGACGTGATCCAGATCTATGCTGGCCACAGCTGGAAGACTGACTTAACCCAGACCCATGCTGTCCATAGGTGGCAGACTGACCAGAGTTGGACCCATGTTGGCCACAGCTGGGTGACTGTCCTGAGTGTGAGCCATGTTGTCCACTACTAGAGGACTGGCCTAAGCCAGTTCCATGGTGACTAAAGCTAGAGGACTCTCCTGAACCAGTCCCTTGTCCAAAACTTGAAGACCCTCCTGAACCAGAACTGTGGTGCCTCTGCCGAGAAGACTGTCTTGATCCAGATGTGTGCTGGCCATAGCTGGGAGACTGACCTGAGCTGGACCCATGTTGACCATAGCGGGATGACTGTCCTGAGTATGAGCCATGTTGTCCACTACTAGAGGATTGACCTAAGCCAGACCCATATTGATTAAAGCCAGAAGACTCTCCTGAGCCAGACCCTTGTCCAACACTTGAAGACCCTCCTGAACCAGAATTGTGGTAGCTCTGCCTAGAAGTTTGGCTTGATCCGGATCTGTGCTGGCCACAGCTGGAAGACTGACTTAACCCAGACCCATGCTGTCCATAGGTGGCAGACTGACCTGAGCTGGACCCATGTTGGCCACAGGTAGATGACTGTCCTGAGTATGAGCCATGTTGTCCACTACTAGAGGACTGGCCTAAGCCAGTTCCATGGTGACTAAAGCTAGAGGACTCTCCTGAACCAGTCCCTTGTCCAAAACTTGAAGACCCTCCTGAACTAGAACTGTGGTGCCTCTGCCTAGAAGTTTGACTTGATCCAGATCTGTGCTGGCCACAGCTGGAAGACTGACTTAACCCAGACCCATGCTGTCCATAGTTGGCAGACTGACCTGAGCTGGACCCATGTTGACCATAGCGGGATGACTGTCCTGAGTATGAGCCATGTTGTCCACTACTAGAGGATTGACCTAAGCCAGACCCATATTGATTAAAGCCAGAAGACTCTCCTGAGCCAGACCCTTGTCCAACACTTGAAGACCCTCCTGAACCAGAATTGTGGTAGCTCTGCCTAGAAGTTTGGCTTGATCCGGATCTGTGCTGGCCACAGCTGGAAGACTGACTTAACCCAGACCCATGCTGTCCATAGGTGGCAGACTGACCTGAGCTGGACCCATGTTGGCGACAGGTGGATGACTGTCCTGAGTATGAGCCATGTTGTCCACTACTTGAGGACTGGCCTAAGCCAGTTCCATGGTGACTAAAGCTAGAGGATTCTCCTGAGCCAGTCCCTTGTCCAAAACTTGAAGACCTTCCTGAACCAGAACTGTGGTACCTCTGCCTAGAAGATTGTCTAGATCCAGATGTGTGCTGGCCATAGCTGGGAGACTGAGCTGAGCTGGACCCATGTTGTTCACAGCTTGATGACTGTCCTGAGTATGAGCCATGTTGTCCACTACTCGAGGATTGACTTGTGCCAGACCCATGTTGATTAAAGCCAGAAGTCTCTTCTGAGCCAGAACCTTGTCCAAAACGTGAAGACCTTCCTGAACCAGAACTGTGGTGCCTCTGCCTAGAAGATTGTCTTGATCCAGATCTGTGCTGGCCACAGCTGGAAGACTGACTTAACCCAGACCCATGCTGTCCATAGTTGGCAGACTGACCTGAGCTGGACCCATGTTGGCCATAGCTGGATGACTGTCCTGAGTATGAGCCATGTTGTCCACTACTAGAGGACTGGCCTAAGCCAGTTCCATGGTGACTAAAGCTAGAGGACTCTCCTGAACCAGTCCCTTGTCCAAAAATTGAAGACCCTCCTGAACCAGAACTGTGGTGCCTCTGCCTAGAAGTTTGACTTGATCCAGATCTGTGCTGGCCACAGCTGGAAGACTGACTTAACCCAGACCCATGCTGTCCATAGGTGGCAGACTGACCTGAGCTGGACCCATGTTGGCCACAGGTGGATGACTGTCCTGAGTATGAGCCATGTTGTCCACTACTAGAGGACTGTCCTAAGCCAGTTCCATGGTGACTAAAGCTAGAAGACTCTCCTGAACCAGTCCCTTGTCCAAAACTTGAAGACCCTCCTGAACTAGAACTGTGGTGCCTCTGCCTAGAAGTTTGGCTTGATCCAGATCTGTGCTGGCCATAGCTGGGAGACTGACTTAACCCAGACCCATGCTGTCCATAGCTGGTAGACTGACCTGAACTGGACCCATGTTGGCCACAGCTGGATGACTGTCCTGAGTATGAGCCATGTTGTCCAGTACTGGAGGACTGCTCTAAGCCAGTTCCATGGTGACTGAAGCTAGAGGACTCTCCTGAACCGGATCCTTGTCCAAAACTTGAAGACCCTCCTGAGCCAGAACTTTGGTGCCTCTGCCTAGAGGATTGTCTTGATCCAGATGTGTGCTGGCCATAGCTGGGAGACTGAGCTGAGCTGGACCCATGTTGTTCACAACTTGATGACTCACCTGAGTATGAGCCATGTTGTCCACTACTAGAGGACTGGCCTAAGCCAGTTCCATGTTGATTAAATGGAAAAGACTCTCCAGATGCAGACTCTTGTTGAGCAGAACCAGAAGACTCACTTAACCCACATCCATGCTGACCGTAACTAGCAGATTGACCTGAGGTAGACTCATGGTGTTTCTGACTAGAACATAGGCTTGAGCCACTTCCATATTTTCCATAATTAGAGGATTGGCCTGATCCAGAGCTATGCGTTTGTCTTGTAGAACTCCCCGACTGACAGCCTGAATTGGATTCATGGTATTTTTCCTTGGAAGAAATGCTGGATCCATACCCACGTTGTTCATAGTCAGAAGACTCTCCAGATCCAGTCTCTAGGTGACCGTGGCTAGTATGCTTTCCCAAGCAAGACCTCTCGTGACCAAAGACAGAGGTCTGACCTGTGCCAGAGCCATGCTTTTGTCTTCTGTCACTTTCTGATGAATGAGTATAGCTGCTTCTGTGTTTTCTCTGAGTAGAGGACCGATAGGAGCTTGATCGATTTTTGTCACTGCTTATGGACTTGCCTGATGCAGACCTATATTCTTCATTGCTTGAGGACTGTCTTGATCCAGAACCATATTTTTGTTGTTGCCTGTATTCTGATATACCACTTGAGCTTGATCTAGGTTGCCTTTGACTAGAAGAATGACTAAAGCTAGAGCCCTGTTTTTCATATCGTGATGACTGATCTAAATCAGATCCATCTTGTTCACAACTTGATGATTTGCCTGAATTAGATCCCTGATTTTGTTTTTCCCAACTCCTTGACTCAGTTGAGTTGGATGTATGTCTTCTTTTACTAGGGGGATGACCTGAGCTTGACCTATATTTTCCATGACTGGAAGACTCACTTGAACTGGAATAGTATCCTTGTTCTTCACAGTTACCTGATTGAGATTCTACATTTGGTTCATGCCATCTCTGTTGAGAGAGCTGGCCTGAGCTAGACTCATTAGCATAATCAGAATGGTCATTTGAGTTTGACCCGTCGTCTTGTCCTTCATAACTCCCTGAGCTGAGTCCATGATGCTTCCTACCAGAGGACAGGCCTGATTTCTTATTATGTTGTTTATTCCCTAAAAATTCTTTTGGGTTGGCTCTTTCTTGCTGATGAGTACCATGCTTATTGTTTTCACTGTGCTCAAAGTGGCTTGAACTTGACTCTTTCCTTTCCCCAGAGCTTTGCCAGTGCCCAGAATTAGGCAAAATTCCTTGTTCCTTCAATTTTCTGGATGTGAACCTAGGCCTGTGTTTAATGTTTCCTCTGGAGCTCTTGGAATAGGAATCATTCTCTTCTGCACTTGAACTTGAATAATTGGAAGAGGATTCTTGCCATTTGTCTTTCTCTTCTTCTGTTTCACTCTGTTCCTCTTGGTGCTGGTGACTGTGATCTCTCTGCTTCGACCCTGAAGCTTGGCAGTAATCTTTGCCAATGATTTTATTACAAGCCTTAGTCAGCTTGAATATCATCAGAAGATATTCAGTAAAATCCACTTTGTTGTTGTGGTCTTGATCCAGACTTTGCATGATGATATCTACAGTGTCTGGATCATTTGGATTCTGTATAGGAACAAGGTACAGAGGGCAGCTCTGTCAGTATGGACTACACACTCAGTTAACCAATTGAAGGAAAACTGTAGAAATGTGAGTGGTTGGCATATTTAGGTGGAGCTCAATCATGTAGTCCTTTGGGCTAGATTACTCCCAAAGAGAAAGGAATATGCAATGAATAATGCAGAGAGAAATAGTTAGAAAGGGATACAACTGAAAGATGAAAGGAAACAATTATTGTTGGTAGAAGAATGGTCAAATAGGAACATTTTGGATTCCCATATTAATCATATGTGGCTTTTCTTTATATGTCAAATTTAATAGTTAACTAATTAATTTATTCATTCAATCTGCCTAGCATTGTTTTATATGAGGAAATAAAGCAGTGAACAAGCTTGGATCTGACAAAATGAAATTTAAAGTTAAGTGGGTCAGATACACCAACTTATAATTTATTGTAATAAAATTTCTATGAGTAGTATCAGAGGGTAACCACTCAGAATCCAAGAAAGGTTAAAGAGAGGATGTGTTGCCTTTTGAAGGAAGAATTAAAATAAGCCAAATGAAGGGATAGAAAGGAAAGAAGAGGGTGCAAAAGATTCTTCCAGGCAGAGGGAATGATTTGAACAAAGGGCTAGAGGTGAGAGAAGGTATGGCTCATTCAAGGAACTGAAAGGAAATCCAGATTGCTAGATTTAGAGTTTGAGGACTCAAGAGATGTGACTAGAGAGATATCAGGTCTAGTTTATAACTTTTAAGCCATGTTAAGAAGTTTAGGACTTTGATTATGAGCAGATGGGAGCTGTTGGAGGATTTTGAGTATCAAATGTTGAGATTGGAAGTAGGAAATGGCTTGAACTAGGGGACTAAGAATAGTGATGGAGAGAAATGGGCTGTTTTAAAATCTGTAGATGAACTAGATGGAGGATGGAAGGTGGTGCTGCCTGCTGAGGATGAGGAAATGAAGAATGGCACCAGGTTTCTACCTTGGGCAAAAAGAAGGAGGAATGAGTTTAGAACGGAAGACGATGAGATTCATATCTGACACCTGTAATTTAAAACATCTAAAGAATTCCAAATAACAATATTCAGTAGGCAGTTAAATTTAAGGAGCTGAAACTGAAGAGCTAAATTTAAATTCCCAACCAACTTATTTCTAAAACTGACAATTTTAAAGTGGTGCGCATTCTTTTTAGTGATTTAGGAGTACAAATGTTCTGAATTTAGAGGCCTTATGGTACCAGAATCTTAGAAATGAGCAGTGGTCTAGACATTTTAAAATGAAAAGACAAAGGGAAGGAGATGCATGTCAACTACTTTGCAATTTTTCTGAGAACCATAGGTAGGACATTTTAATATAGGATATTACACCATAGATAGGACATCTAAAAATCTATGTATGTTTTCTGTTGTTATGTTAAGGTCTGTAAACAAGTCAGATTGGCACCTGTTATTTTGCCAGAGAAATGTTAAAGTCTGTAAACAAGTCTGGATGGCGCCTGGCCAAATGCCAGAGGGAGTGGTTTGTAAAGTAACAAAAGCAAGCCATTAAGTGTGGAGATTCCTTATTGGTTGACTGCTGTATCTATTTTATGCTAATTAGATAAGCTATGTAAAATGTTTAAATACCACTCCTGTCCTACAATAAACGGCTTCCACTCCTCCTGCATCAACGTACACAAGTCACCCCCCCCCCATTATTAAGTGACTTTGGTCATGTTATGGAAAGCATATGGTTCAACTTTTGATGGTACCTCAATCCTACCAAACCTAGTTCATTATTACCACGTAGGGTGAATTCTCTAGGATGTTTGGCATATATGACAAAAAGGCAGGAAGTGATGAAGAAGAGAACTGCTAGAAAATTCAGTCCTAGCATGGAGTTCTTACCTTCAGAATTTGGTGAAACTCATTTTCCAAGAGTTCTTTCAGCTCTGCCTTGTTTAACGTGTCACAGTCCCCATGTTGGGTGGTGTATTGGTAGAAAACATCAATGACAGTGACAATGCCTTGTAGGAGTTTAGACATCTTTTTTTTTTTTTTCAAATTTAAGTTAACCTAAGGGAGGAAAAATATTATTATTATTCTTTCTTATTTAAACATATAAATAGGTCCAATTATTTTAGTAATTATCAGCCGTGATTAATTTTATCCTGTTGTAATCAAGAACTAATCCAGAATTGAGCAACTTGTTCAAGCCATGTAGTAAGAGAGTGATGAAATCAGGAACACAATCCATATCTTATTTCCCTTCCTGAATGAATCTAGGAGCAAAGACTTTCTGTTTTGGACTCTCTGCTTTTAGTAAAGAATATGAGCTTTGTTCTGGAGCTATAGAAATTCTGTGTGCCAATTCTTTCACTTACTAGTTTTTTTTTTGTTTTGTTTTGTTTTTTTTGTGTGTGTGTGTGGTGCTGGGGATTGAACCTTGGGTCTTGTGCATATGAGGCAAGCACTCTACCAACTGAGCTATATCCCATCCCTTATTTTTTTTTTTTAAATCGGTCTTAGTCATCACACTTTAAGAGACAAATCTATCATCTATATGGTGTACCTAACTACAGCTAAGGAGCTTCTGTAGCTGAACTGGACCCTCAAGACATCTAGACAAGGGAAAGTAGACATAGTGGGCAATGCCAACCACAGGCCTAGGTAATAAGTAGCTGGAGTGTCTGCTATCAGATTTAGTTTTTGTTTTTATTCTTCAAGCAGTCACTGACCTTAGGCCATACTGGTTGTACAACAGAGAGAAAAAGCTCAGTAGTAAAAGAAACAACCAATCTAATAGATAACTAGATTCCCATGATCTTAATGAAAGATGTCAAAGAAATGAGATACTATTATATAGAGTTTAGTTGTTGCTTCATTTTCCTTCTCAATAAAGTTAACTTATACCAAAGTTCCTAATAGTATACTAAAAAGAAGACTGGTATCCAGTGCCTCTTTGCCTTAAAATTTATCCTGGACTTTCATATATTTATAGTTCTAAGTACCCGTGAGTAGAAGAACTTAATCCCTGCTCACTTACCTAGTGCACCAGAGGAACAATAGGATGGAGATTGAAGTAGCTTGCAGGGTGCTTCTAGTTTGGGGATAGAGGCCCTTTTATAATGAAAATAATGGTCATCTTAGGGAGGAGCTGCACTCTTTGAGATGTCCTAATTCACTCCTAAACAAGTCCTGCTCCTTCTCCATCTCCACCTCCCAGATGATTACCTTCTTACTTCCTTACATGTTCACCTGAGATTGCAATAGCAGTTCCCAAATCTGGGCTAGTATCAGCCCCACCTGCCAAAATGTCAGGACACTTTGCAGAAAGGCCTCTGTATATTCACCCAACTATGTAGCACAGTGCATTGACAACAACAAAAAATTGTGCAGACTTTAATGGAAGTTGGATGGAGTATGTGCAGGTACATCAGGGACCAAATGTCAAAGAATCATGGAATTAAATGTTCAAAAGGAACCTTAAAGATCATCTAGGGGCTGGGGTTGTAGCTCAGTGGCAAAGCACTTGCCTTCGATGTGTGAGGCACTGGGTTTGATCCTCAGCATCACATAAAAATAAATAAACAAAAATAAAGATATTGTGTCCATCTATAGCTAAAAAAATATTTAAAAATATCATCTAGTCATACTCCCATTCTAAGCTAAATTTTCTTATATGAGGTTCTCAGTCAGGGTGTTATCCATGATTTTATTATTACCTCTTGGAATGGATAATGGCTGTAGAGGCTCTCCTTTTCATCTGTTTAACTGACTCAGTTTATTTGACATTAGTGACTATTCATCATTATAGCTTTCATTTGAACAGCCATATAACCTTAGGAAGAAAGGCATGTTCTCAAGCACAGTGTTTAAAATCCCTCATGATCTGGGTTGTGTCTTGTCTCCAACCTCCATTTTCTTTTCTCCAGATTCCCCTTTTTTGTTCCACTTGTAATTAACTATTTCCACTTTCCTGAATGTACTATATTACTTAATATTTTTTATTAGAATACCTTTTCTCATTATCTGCCTAATGAAATATTAATTCTTCAATCTACTTTAGCCCCTACCCTGTAGAAAATTTTTCTTGGATTACTCAAGAAAGAGGTATAAATGATAAATTTGTTCATAATTTTGTAGTTATATTAGTTACACTATATTGTAATCTTTAAAATTATCTTATTATGCAGTTGATATAAATTATAAAAATTAGAAAACATTTTGATAAGTGAAGAAAAGAAAATTAAAATATCTGTAAATATACTAGCCAGAAATAGCTACTATTAATTATTTGGCTCACTTTTAATTATTTGATTAATTATTTTTTCACACATACATATTTGTTTATGTGCTTTTGTACCTTCCAGACTATGTGCTTCTTGAGAACAGGGAATGGGCATTATTTATCCTAGTATTACTTAGAGACCCAATGTATTACTTGGTACATAAAGGTGTCCAATTAATGTCAGTTTGTGTTGAACTGAAAGAGGAGCAATTTCTTGACTAATAGTCCTCTATGTTGACCAATTTCTACTTTTTCACAGCCTGCTCTTTCCTTATCTCAGAAGACATGATTTCACCTGAATATAAATGGAATCTTAGCCTTGGTAATCAATGAATGGCTCTTTGCTTATCCCTGAAGGCAATGCTCTGCATTTTATCCATTGTGAATGTATAACACAAATTTTAACTAAAGATGAGTGAAGTTACATAGATTTAAAACTTATTTGTGCAATATGGTCATCAGAGTTTGAGAAGGAGCGGAAGAAACTATTGGCAAATGATAATTACAGGATTTCAAATTCTATCATCATTAGGCTATGTGTTTTCTTCTAAGAACTACCCAGAGGGAGGTAGAGTCAGTATTCATTCTGTAGTCTGTTTCCTTTGGATGCTTGATTTGGGCCAGGTTGTCATGCTTCATCAGAGCAATGACCTTTTTAAAGGTGTGACCAAGACTGTAGGAGTGAAGGGGAGGTGGAATTTGCTGAGCAAAGACTAATTTCCTTGAGGAGTGAGCTGTTGTCTCAGAGAGAGGAAAGGGGTTGCAAGTAAAGACTGCCAGGTGAACATGCCCTTGATATCAGCATTCTCCTAAATGAGGAGATCAACAACCTTTTTCTATAGAGACTAGCTAATAAATATTGATAGGATTTGTGGGCCAGATGGTCTTTCTTGCAACTACTCAACTAACTCTGCTGTTACAGCATGAAAACAGCCATAGACCATATATGAGTGTGAGTGTGTTTCAATAAAACTTATTTATGGAAATTGATCTTTGAATTTTATACAATTTAACATGTCATATATTTTTCAACCAGCTACAGATGTAGAGAACATTCTTAGCTTATGGCCTAAAGTTGATGATAAGTTTGAGATAGCTTACTACTTTCTGCTCCTTTATTTACTTTTCAGGAAGATTCTTTAGGAGATGAGAATCTCACGGGTAAGAGAAGGACTGGAAAGTGTGGAACATCAAAGACACTCGTTTTTTTGAGAGGTAAAAGGGCACATATCTGTGAATATTGGCATGTGGGGTAGTAGGTTTATGATTTCTCTGGTATGTATTCCACAGTTTACAGGGTTGGCATGAAGAGTTTCCCATCATAAGTTAGGTTAGTGGTTTTTCCCTGTCAAAACATTTGGCTTTATGAGAAAATATTTCTTTGGTATGTTTGACGCTCAAGATTTTTCAGTGCCTCCTTTCCATGTGTTGGCAGAAAAAGGGAAATTATGCTTTTTTGCCAACCACAGCGCTCTGCGTGCTGATGTACATCATTTCATTAATCTTCATAACAATTTCATGACTTAGGTACTATTACCTCCATTTTGCACATGAGAAAACTGAGGCTCAGAGAAAATGTATAATTTGTTTCGTGGAGAAGAGAAGATTCAAACTTACCTGCTTCTTTCTAGGAATATCCAGGTTCTCATGCCATCTTTGAATACTCACTGTTTCCTGATTGTGTGGATGGCAGAATGATGTGCCTATAACACCATCTGCTGAGTCTAAGGGAAATTCTACATATATTTTTTTCTTCTTTGCTCTTTCTGTCCTTTCCCCCACATCTTCCATGTTACTTCTGAGAGTTCTTTGTAGCTTAGGCCCTATGAAAACACAGACACACAAACACTCACACTCACACTCACACACACACACACACACACACACACACTTACTATGATGGTCATGATTAAAAGACAGTGTATACTTGTCTTCCTTGGCATTCTCATGTGTTACGTTTAAATTTTAATAATATTATATTAAAAAATTTTTTATTGTTTGGGGATCAATTACAGTGTTAAGCTATATGAAACTTCAATTTTGAAGTTTCTACCCAATTTGATCTTACATATCACTGTTACAGATATATATTAGGTTGGATCTTATCATCAGATCACTGTGACCAATTAAAATATCTTAGAGTTATAGATAGAACTTCTAAGGCTCTTGTTTCAGACATAGAAATTGCTAATAACAATCTATAGATTTTTATAAATGCATTTTACTTTTTCTGTTCAATTACCCAACTTTATGAATGATAAGACTGGAAAATGAACCAAACAGGCAGAGAATTAAGGATGGAGCGTTGGAGAACAAAACATCCATGTGCAGGCTGTAGTAGAGAACCCCCCAAAAAGCCTGAAAGGGTACAAAATCGTATTATAAAGGTTTGAAGTATAAATGGAAGTAGGGGAGTTAGAGATAGAGATTCTCATGGCAGGATCCTTGATTTTCTTCTGTATTGGGTTCTGAGGATCACTGGGCAGATTCATAATGTTGATTGGTAGTTCTGTGACCTATATGAGACCCCGAATGTCTGAACCTAGCCATAAGTAGATTCATATTGTTTTCTTGAATTGGACTTGTGCCATCCATGTGTTGGTTCTGACTCTGATCTTCCCATTGTCTTTCACTACCACTGTCTTGACTAATACTGGGTTTCTGATGTTTTCTTGTTGTGGATTCAGTCTGTATAGATGATTGTCTATGAGATGACCTAGATTGTCCATAAATAGACTCATATTTCTCTTGTATTGGGATTATATTCTCTATGAGTAGACCCAGATTGCCTATGAGTAGATATCTACCCTTGATAGAATCTTGGGCTGTCTTCTGATTTCCCATGCTGAAGTAATCTCTTTGTCTTGTGCTAGATCAAACTCCCTATGGCCATGCCATGCCTAGACTTATCAGGGAAGAAAATGACTCTGTTTCTCTGTCTTTTGATTTTCCTTTTGGGTCTGAACTGATTATAACTAGATCCTCTTTGTCTACTTATGTTGGTCTCAGTCTGTGTAAATGATTGTGTGTGAGTAGACTGTGAGTATTCATAGCTCTTATTTGCCCATGGCTAAATTGTATACTTTTGGTGCTGGATTTTGGCTATCCATGTGTAGGTCCAGATTGCCTTCCAATGTATATCTGTTTTTGATAAGAGTCTGAATGTCTAGACCCGTCTTCTGACTCTTGTGTCTCAGCTCTCTATACTCTGACTCAGTCTATCCATGGATGATGAATTTCTACACAAATTTCCTATACTACTATCACTACTATAATTGGATCTTCAGTGTGTGTATATACTTGATCCAAAACTTATAGATACAGATTATCTCCAAGAAGATATGGAATACCTAGAACAATTTCCTGGTTGTTCATAAAAGTTACATGTTATATTGAACTCAGATTCTCCTTGACTGGATCCATAATATCCATGGATTATTGTCTGGCCATGTTAACATCCTGACTGCCTAGAAAAGGCTTCTCACTTTCTGTGGCTATCATCCTGACTTCCTCCTGTGTTGAACCAGGGTTGCTTATGATAATGTTCAGATGATCATTGGTGAAAGGTGTCAGTCTATGTTAGTCTTCCTGATTGTCATTCACCATCACTATACTGACTACAACTGAATGCCTGTTTGCTGCTTACACCAGTAACAGATTATGTGGATATAGATCCTGAATGTTCACTGCTATCTCTTATCTATGGTTAGATTCTGTCTCTCTTTTCTGCTGGAACAGACTTTTCATGGGTTAATACTTATTCTTCATCTGAGTTTCCTGATTGTCCTTCATCAGCCTGCTATAAGTGGATTCTTGTCTACTTGTACTGGCTTGAGACTGTGTTGGTAATGACTATCTAGGAGCAGACTCCAAGCATCCGTAGTTATCTTCTGTGTCTTTGTGTTTTACTGGACTCAGATTCTCCATGATTAGACCCAAACTATCCATGAATTTATGTCTGACCATTTTAAGACAGAATGAATCATCCAGAGCTGTCTTCTATCTGTTCATGGCTGGCTCTTTCTTTCTGGTGTTGGGTTCTGATCAGCTGTGTATAGATTCAGACTGACCATTAGTGGATATCTGGCTCTAAAAAGACCTAGAATTGAAAGTGATAGAGATTTTCTTAAGTTTCTGTAAGTGGATTTTTTTCCTTTTTTCCTCCGTCTTGTGCTAGAGCCCATCTGTCTTTGTTCATACTCAGACTGCCCATTGGTTGATTCTGACTGTCTCCTTCTGTCCACAGTTTGTATTTTGTCATCATTGTCCTGATTATAACTGAATCCTTGACATGTGCTTATAGTGAATCCAGAATGTGTTAATAATACTTGTCTGTAACTTTACCCTTAAGATTCGGTGCTGCCTTTTGATTGTCTATAAGTGAACCCATTTCTTTCCCTTGTGTCTAATACAGGCTATTCATTGGAAGATATGGGTTGCCTCTGAGTAGTGACAATCTTTATGCGTTCCTGGCCTAAGTTTTGACTGTTTGTGGCTAGAACCATCTTTTTCATTATGCTGGATCCATATTGCCCATATTCATATAGAGCTTGTCCATGAGAAAAGAGTGACTAGCTATCTTAGTCTCCTGATTGCCCTTTATCATTAAACTGAGTACAATTAGATTTCTGCTGTCTACGCTACTGCTGATTTTATTCTGATCCTAGCCATCTTACACCTGGATTATTTCTAGAAGGTTTATAATTAGCTTTTTCCTACATCTAAGGTCTCTCCACACCAGTCTTTTTCCTACACCCCTGCTGGATTCATTTTCCAATAAACAAGTGTTATTATCTCGCCTGCCTTAAATCTCCTTTGCCTATAGAATATATTCCAAATATCTGAAGTTGGCATAAAAACCTCAAAATCAGGCATGAATCTTTTTTTTTTTTTTTTTTAAGCCTCCTTCCCTACCACTTGTCTCTTATGGGATTTGTTCCTTTGAATGGTACCAACCATCCTTGATCACTTATGGCCTAATATCTTTGTAAATGTTATTTTCTCTATAATTTTCTTCTCCATTAGACAAATTGTCTTATATATTCTGTAAGATCTGGCTGGAAATGTCTTCTCTTTTATAATACTCTCTCTGACTTCTCCTGCAATTCAAGTCATTCCCTCTAGTGAAATCAACTTGCATCTACGTAGGGTTCTCCTGTAGCACTTGTCATACATTATAATTGTTTGATCATATGTCTGTCAGTCAACAGTCCCCATCCCCAGACCCTCATATCCATGCCAGTAAGATATGGTTAATAGATATTCTATGAGAAATAATTTATAATGGTTTGGGAACTGTAGGGAAGTAATAGACTATCTTATTGGATCCACAATGTATGATAGCCTATTAAAGGCTCTGACTCTGAAAAGCTCTGTAATATCTGAGACTCTGTGTCTTACTGGAGTTTCTTAAATGTTTTAAACACTGGAATCCTTTTTCCATAATTTTTTTAATACATTGCCTGGAGCCATCCATGAACTGTGTGTGAACAAAAGCGATGTTGAAATCATTAGGCCGGAAAGTCTCCTCAGGAACTCCCAGTAGCAACCCTGCTGGTTTGAGAATGTCTGTTTCATGTAGTGTCCTGCCTAGCTCCATCTCAAGTTCAGCACAGCACCAGAGATGGAGTGACCCGCTTAAGCCACACAGCCTCCGGAGATGGGTACGGCTTGCTAAAATGCTAATCAGTCCGTTTACTGCAAGACCTCTGCCACACTAAGAACCAAGCACTGAACCAAGACTCTTCCCGCTGAAACATTATCTCTGCCTTTGATTTATTCCCCCTTAAATAAGAATCAGGGGCCCTTTTTCAGTTGTTCAGTTCCAGCTCCTGTCAGAACTGGAAGACCCATCAGACGCTCCCCTTTTATATCTAATTTTTGGCTCTGACTTTATTTCTTACTGATTATTTCAGACTTTTTATTTCCCAGATGACTCACACCTCCTGAGCAGGAATCTACCCTGTCCAGGTGTTGGTCATCCTGATAATACATTATAATTACACATAATAGTGGGATTTGTTGTTACATATTCATGCATGCATGCCACATAACAATATAATTTGCTCAATATTGTTCCCCAGAATTTCCCCTGGAACTCTTCTTTTTGAAGAACATTAGTTTTTAGTTAAGGAACTCAGTAGGGGAAATGCTACTGTGTATCAGATATTGCCTGAACACACACATGCACAAAACGATGAACATAAATCCATGTTTTTGCTTTCTTGTCAGCATCATTAGCTTCTCTTACATTTCACTTCTCCTTATTTATCTCTTCAGAGACTTTTACTATTTAATGATACTGGCAATCTTGTTGGAAATTTATGGTAATGACCCTCAAGGGACTGATACTCAGGATATAGCCCTTACAACAAATAAGTTTTTGAATGTTGTTAATTCATAGGTTATTAACAGTTTGCAGGATAGTTATTATTTTGAAAGGCTATTTCCTTGATTGTATGTAAATTACCATTTTAACCAGTGACTTGAATGACAATGTGAATCAATGACAGATAGGTTGTATTATGAGATTCAGGATGAATGAAGATTTGTGGTGTAGAGAGAGAGAGAAAGACAGAAGAGAGACAGAATAGTTTAAATAAGCCAGCCATATTATATGATATCCAAAAAGTCCATGTAATTTTTTTACTGCATTTATAAAAGTATGGTGTCTAGATGTAGGGGTGGTCTGTGGTATTCTTTTTATATTCTATACTAGTTAAAACCTTACTTGAATTATGTGTTCAGTGCTGTTGCTACTTTGAAAGAGGGTTGTAGACAATTTGAAGCATGCTTACTGTGGATATCAAAAAAGTGAGAATAAATACCATGGATTACCTAGCAGGTACAGAGAAGAAATATATAAGAGTTAAGAATGCAAGATACATATAGTCCCAGATTCCTGTACTAGTGAAAAGGTTGGCCTTGGTCAGGCACAGCTGGATGCACTATTGCTTATAGTTTAGGAGGGGAGTTGACTGCTCTATACAGTATTTATGAAGGGTTTGGGAGTGGACAAACATCATTTGGCAAAGTAAAGAGATTGATTCTGCAATCAAAGTTATAGTCCTTTGATGTGAGAAATATCCTGTTTAAGGCAAATCACTTGGAAAGACTGAAGATCATTAGTCTGAGGGCCTGAAATAAATTAGTTTGGCCAGTGGCTTTTTTGTGGAGACAAGAGAATTAGTTAATTGTAGTTACACAGAATCACCAGCTTATTTGTGTTTTGTATTTGTATTTCTTGCCTTGGTATAGCCTGGGGGAGGATAGTTAAGCAATAGGAGATAATTTAACAGTAGAAAAAAATATTTTAGAGCCGAGAACTTCTATATAACCAGAATAATCACTGAGATACATACAGCTTCAGAATTCCTTCAAGTATGGCCTTATGTCACCAATGATGTACTTTTATGTTGAAGCCATAGATTCCTTGATTAATTCTAATCTTCTGGTCATGAAAACTTGCTGGATCTCTTCATCAGTATTTTGCTTCTTAGCATCCCTGAATAGTGACTAGCTTTCATAGTTTCTTGTAGTTTCCCAGGGATTGTCTCTATTTTAAAATTTACCAAACAACTTGGGACAATCTCCCTAGGCTGGGTCATGCATTTCTTAAGCTTATCCCTAGTAGTGGTAAGCACAGCAGCAAAATTATGTATAATAGACCCTTTGAGTCTTAATTATTTCAGGGTGAATTCCCTTCTCCCCTGGAATTCTTCACAAAGGGTTAGGAGTATTGTTTGTGCTCTTCAAAACTTTTAATCCATATTCCCTGGAATTTGACTCTTCTTCTACTTTTCACTGTTTCTTTGTTGAGACCCATTAGTACTCATGCAGAGTATTTTATCACTCAAAATAAGTAGCACTGAATTAATTGGTAGTGTGGGTATGTTTCCACTGATACTTGAATTTTTATTTTATAATTCTTAATAAAAGTCTTTTTGAGGTAAATTTATATGATGGGATTGACTTAAATAAAACCATTGTTATAGGGTGACTGCTTAGAAAACACACAAAGACCAAATTTGAAACAAATTAAAGAATTTTATTTTTTCTGTCTTTTCCTGGCTGGGGATGCTTCTGCTGAGCCCAAGTGACCTTCTGATAGAAGTGTGCCAGGCTGTCTGTGGTTCCAATATTTAAGGAAGAAAACCAAACCCTATAGAATGTGTGAATTCCAAGCAAGCAGGTTATAAGGACTGAAAAAAAGCAGTTAGCAGAGTAGAATCAGACAACCACATCCTGGGTTCAAGCACAGTTGAGGTTGTACAGCCTGGGTTAGAGTACATTTGCAGGTATATGAAGCACAGAAAAACAATTTTTTAGTACTTCTTAAAAATAGCTTATATTGGAGCTGGGGCTGTGGCTCAGTGGTAGAGTGCTCATCTACCATGTGTGAAGCACTGTGTTCAGTGTTCAGCAGCACATAAAAATATATAAACAAAGGTATCCATCTACAACTAAAAAAAGAAATCTTTTTTTTTCCATATTTTTTATTGTTTCCTTATAGTTGTACATAATGGTGGGATTCATTGTTACATATTCGTACATGTACAATATAACAATATAATTTGACCAAATATCATTCTCCAATATTTCCCCCATTCCCTTCCCTCCTCCCTCCTTGGGTATCCACTATTCTGTTGATCTACCCTTTGATTTTCATGAGATTCATTCCCGCCATCTTTCTTTTACCTTAAAAAAAGAAATCTTAACAACAACAACAGCTTATATAACAGTTTCACATAGGACCCATAAAGATGGAGTCACTATTGGCTATACTTACTATTTTATTCATCTGTATTTTCTAATCTGTAACCTATAACTTAATCTTAACTCAAACCATAACACCATCATTGTTATGTTAGTCTCCTTATTAGGCCATAAACCATCTTGGAACAATGTCACCTGTAAAGGCTTTGGAATTTGGCCCACTAACCATTTGAATTTGCCTCTGGCCCTTTCATTTCCAGTCACTGACTTGGAGCTCTGACTCTGATTTCTTATGCTTCAAGTGAGGATAATAATGCCTATTTTAAAGGCTATTAACCTATTACATAAGCTAATTGTGTTAATTATCTGGCATGTACCTAAAATTTTAGTTATATTGAAATGTATATCTATTATTATTTTATACTTCTCCAAGTTTGTTATCCTAATTTGGTTGCTTAATTGGGTGAATTTCTATACTTGTTTCTCTTTCTAATAAGGAAATGTTTGTGAGTGTAAATGTCTTTTTCTGGATGAGGGTCCTATGGAGTAGGACTCCTTTCTAAACTACTTAATACCATGATACATTTTCATGTCTTTTTTTTTTTTTTTTTGGTATGGGGATTGAACTCCAGCCCTATTTTGTATTTTATTTAGAGTCAGAGTCTCATAGAGTTGCTTAGTGCTTCGCTAAATTGTTGAGGTTGGCTTTGAGTGATCCTCCTCCCTTAGCCTACTCCTTATAGGCTGGGATTCCAGGTATGCGCCACTGCACCTGGCCCTTTTCATGTCTTTTAAAAGATAGAGCACAATTTCAGATAATTATGACTTGTGAGATTAATACCTCTAAATATTGCCATTTGCTTTTTGATTTCTTCTGTATTTTCAGACCTTATGGATGAAAACCTTACAGGAAAAACAGCAAAAGAATTAGGCACTTTATAAGAAGAAACATGAGGATGAAAGTGGCAACTCAGAAT
The DNA here is from genome assembly GCF_048772815.1 of Callospermophilus lateralis. Taxonomy (NCBI): domain Eukaryota; kingdom Metazoa; phylum Chordata; class Mammalia; order Rodentia; family Sciuridae; genus Callospermophilus; species Callospermophilus lateralis. The sequence goes on from NC_135311.1 coordinate 4,117,894, forward strand.
TTAAAAATCTAAAAAGTTGTATTCATCCTTTTCTTTTTTTTGTCCCTGGCTGACTTCAGCCATAATGTGTTCTGTGCTTTCATTCTTTCAAATTAATGTGATCTGCCATCTAAAGTCACTTCATAAATATTTTGTGTGGCTTCATTTGGGAGACATACTTAGAGACTTCTCTGGGATTTTGGAGGCCTACTTACAGAAACTTTTCAGCAGAGAGGATTGTATATTTGTGGCCCATGTTTTTTCCTAGATGCAGAGCCCAGGATGTGGACCTTGCTTTGCAGCTTAAGCCCTAATCTTTTTTCCCGCCTTTTCTTAGTTATAGCCTGTGGTTATTTTCTTCTTTTCCATTAAGGCCTTCAATTGTCAGGGTTCCCAAGTCTAATTCCCAGGTTGCTTTTCTTCTCTTAAGCTTTCCCACCATACTCGAGTGTTCCCCTTAACTCCTGTGATCATTTCATTATCTTGCTTGATTAACTTTCTTTATCTTGATAAACTGTCTTTATCTTAAACTTTCTGGCATTTTGAGGTCTTCAGCATTCAGGGCACTGAAATCTAATTTTGACATGTGGGAGTGAAGACAGAATTGGGAAACAATTTCCAAGGAGTCCTCAATGGTTTGAGGAACAGGAAGCGTAGGGAGGAATACAGGTTACTCCTTTTTTTTTTTTTTTTTTTTTTTGAGAGAGAGAGAGAGAGAGAGAGAGAGAGAGAGAGAGAGAGAGAGAGAATTTATTTGTTTATTTTTCGGCGGACACAACATCATTGTTTGTATGTGGTGCTGAGGATCGAACCCAGGCCGCACGCATGCCAGGCGAGCGCGCTACTGCTTGAGCCACATCCCCAGCCCACTCCTTTTTTTAATATTTATTTTTTAGTTGTAGTTGAATACGATATCTTTAATTAATTTATTTATTTTTATGTGGTGCTGAGGATCGAACCCAGGGCCTCACACATGCTAGGTGAGTGCTCTATCTCTGAGCTACAACCCCAGCCCTTGATGTGTTTCTGAATGCGGTTTTCTCATATTAAGAATTTTTGCGTCTATGTTCATCAGGATATTGGTCTGTAGTTTCCTTGATTCATCTTTGTCTGGATTTGCTATCAGGGTTATACTGCCTTCATAGAGTGTATTTAGTGTTCCCGCTCTTTCAGTTTCATGGAATTGAGAAAGACTGGTGTTAGTTCTTCTGTAAAGGTCTAAGAGAACTTTGTTTTTGTATTGATCTCTGAACTGCCAGTTGGAGCAGCTTAAGATTAAAACCATTTGGTATTAACACTTAGCTTCCCTTCTCACTAGTATGAGGTGGGTTGGGTTAAGAAGTACTGTCAGTTGGTGTTTTTTCCACTAAGACCAGTTTAATGCATTTTCGGGGTATAGTTTCTGTAGCATTCTGTGAGGGGAGTTCCAATAGGTGGTATCTGCTTGGGAGAGATTAGATCCACAAGCTGATCTCTGATGTGATTCTAGTTCTCAGGAGCCTCCCAAGAAATCCAATCTTGGTGCAGGGGAGCTAATGCTCCATGAGCACAGCCTTTCTGGGCTTAGTCCTTGAGTATATTCACCCTTGCCTGCTCAGACTCCTGACCCATGAGCTGCCAGACTCAAAGAAGAAGTGATGAGTGCATTCCTTTGCTCTTCCAACTTAAATCCCCCAGGGTACGGTCTACTCTGTGCCCGTTTCACTCACGTTCCACCAGACCTAGCCTTGGTCACTTGATAGGTGCCTGCCAGGGTATTGTGGCCTTGTCATTTCTTTCTTCTTGATCTCCAGGGTCCCACAATTGCTGTGATTGTTTGCTTGCCCCAAGATGCTCCCTCCTCAGCTCTTTGTGGCAGTTGAGGTACAAAGCGTGCTTTTCAGGCAACAGCATACAGTGTAGTCTCTGGATCAGCTAAAATTAGGCAGCATTTTTGATCTCAGTTTTTTTCTGGGTACCCAAACTGTATTTTTCCACCCTCTGGTGAATTTGATTCACTCCTGTGGTGAATCCATGCTGGTGGCCCACGGGCACTGCTGGGTCAACACTGATAAATTCTTTGCTTGTTTATGGTACCCAAATTTCTGAGTCTCCAAGCCACTTTGATTGTCCAATATTAAATTCTAGAGAAGCCCCTCTTTCAGTCAACTTGCTGAGAAGCTGTGCACCTGCTACTTTTGTCCCAAGCTACAGCACAACTTGGAATGCAGCTTTTCTCTCAAAATCAATTTTTTTTTTTGGTACCAGAGATTAAACTCAGGAGCACTTAGTGACTGAGCCACATCCCCGGCCCTATTTTGTATTTTATTTAGAGACAGGGTCTCACTGAGTTGCTTGGTGCCTTGCTTTTGCTGAAGCTGGCATTGAACTTGCGATCTTCCTGCCTCAGCCTCCCAAGCTACTGGGATTATAGGCTCAAAATTCTTCATCTTTTAAATTTTATAAAGTTATTGGGATATGACTATGTATTGGTCATTTTATATTCATTTTTTTCTGGGTATATGCCAAGCTTTTTCTTTGTATTAAGCTATTTTTTCATTTCAGGGAATTTTTCTATATTATATATTTGGTAATACTTTTTCTATTCTATATATTTGCTTCTTGATGAAGGTTCATTAACTGTTTCATGTCTGTCAACTTCTCATTAATGACTTTAATCTTTGTCATTTTCTTGTGCATTCATTAGGAGTATTTCAGGCCTTTTCCACACTGCTAGTAACTTGATTTTTTCAGTAATTCATGTTTTAGATTTACAAATGTATTTATTTTTGGTTTCCTTAACTTCCACTTTCCCTTTCATTCTCTCTCTTTTTAAACTAATCTCATCTTGAATATGTTATGTTATTGAATTTTTATTCTTATTAAAATTCTTCTATGGCACTTAACAGAAATATTTACTTAGTTTGTTTTCTGTTTTTCTTTTTTGTCCATTCATACTAAGCTCCTTTCCCCACCTTTTCCCCCATGTATTTTCTCTAATATGTTTGTATTTGTTGTCCCTGGCCTGGCATGGAGTTACAGTTGGGCCAGTATTTGTGGTCTAAATAGCATTTGCTTTTTCTCATTTCATTGGTCTTCATTTCTTTTTTTCTTTTTTTAGTTATATATGACATCAGAATGCATTATATAGAGCATAATTTTTCATATCCCTGATTGTATACATAGTATATTAACTCCAATTCATGTCTTCATACCTGAACTTTGGATAATAACGACCATCACATTCCACTATCATTAATAACCCCATGCCCCATCCCTTCCCCTACAACCTCTCTGCCCTATCTAGAGTTCATCTGTTCTTCCCATGCTCCCTCTCTCTGTCGCATTATGAATCAGCCTCCTTATATCAAAGAAAACATTTGGCATTTGGTTTTTTGGGATCGACTAACTTCATTTATCATTATCTTCTCTAACTCCATCCATTTACCTGCATATGCCATGATTTTATTCTCTTTTATCACTGAGTAATATTCAATTGTGTATATATGCCACATTTTTTTTTTTATCCATTCATTTACTGAAGGGCGTCTAGGTTGGTTCCTCAGTTTAGCTATTGTGAATTGTGCTGCTTTAAACATTGATGGAGCTGTGTCCCTGTTGTATTCTGTTTTTAAGTCCTTTGGGTGTAGACTGAGGAGAGGAATAACTGGGTCGAATGGTGGTTCCACTCCCAGTTTTCCAAGAAATCTCCATATTGCTTTCTGTATTGGCTGCACTAATTTGCAGTCTCACCAGCAGTGTGTGAGTGTACCTTTCCCCCCACATCCTCACCAACACTTATTGTTGCTTGTCTTCATAATAGCTGGCATTCTGACTGGAGAGAGATGAAATCTTAGAGGAGTTTTGATTTGCATTTCTCTAGTTGCTAATGATGATGAAAATTTTTTCATACGTTTGTTGACTGATTGTATATCCTCTTCTGAGAAGTTTCTTTTCAGGTCCTTGGCCCATTTATTGATTAGGTTATTTTTTTTTAATATACCCCAGAGATTAGTGCTCTATCTGATGTGTGAGGGGCAAAGATTTGCTCCCAAGATAGAGTTACAGTTGGGCCAATATTTGTGGTAGGCTCTCTATTCACCTCACAGATTGTTTCTTTTGCTGAGAATAAACTTTGTAGTTTGAGTCCATCCCATTTATTCTTGATTTTAATTCTTGTGCCAGAGGAGTCTTATTAAGAAGGTTGGGGCCTAATCCCACATGATGGAGATTAGGCCTACTTTTTCTTCAGTTAGATGGAGAGTCTCTGGTTAAATTTCTAGGTCCTTGATCCACGTTGAATTGAATTTTGTGCATGGTGAGAGATAGGGGTTTAATTTCATTTTGTTGCATATGGATTTCTGCCGCAGTCTGGCTGGGCACAAAATAACCGAGCCACCACACAAGCCTTGTAGATTCCAACAGCAACTCTTTAATCCCGAACTCTCACCGGCACTCTACACGCACGTTCTGGGAAAATACACTACCTCCACCGGGCTCTGCGTACCAAATACTCCCAGAACCCCGCGAGAACTCCACGGGAACTCCAGGAGCAGGCGCCTGAGGCAGCAGGATACGCCCTATTCCCAGCAGGATCCACCTTAAACCCGGATCGCCCTAAACCCGGATTCGCCCTAATCCCTGAGCAAGGTCACCTTTCATGCAATGTCACTGCAAATGACCTGGGTCCAAGGCAAGCCCATTTCCACAATGGAGAGTCCTCCCTCTAAGCAACATTGGGTAGGCTGACAAGGAAATTGCCATGTGTCATTCCTGCCGCAGTCTGGCTGGGCACAAATCACGAGCCACTGAAGCAGGAACAAACTTTATTTTTTAACTGCAAGAAAAAACCTCACACACGCTCCTGGGGAAATCTCCCGAATGCCACGCGGCTCGTCCAGGAACCCAGCAGCAGGAAATATCTCCTCCGGAAAACCCTCCTCCTGCACTTCCCCAACCAATGGGAACTCTCGGGGAATCCCTGGAAATCCCCACGAGAGCTCGAAAGTAGTGCGAGAACTCAAAAGTAGCGGCAGAGGCGGATAGGAATGCCTCACCTGTCAATCAATACTGTTGGCAAAATGCCAGGGGCCATACAGACTCCGCTGTGGCTCTCAGCACATTCCTACTTGGCTATGGCTCTCAGCATCTCCCCCCTTCTGATTAATTAAACAACAAGCAAAGTGGCTTAGGGACCGTGCCTGTTAGGTTGTCCAATTCAACATATGGTTCTTACCTGTCATCGGATGAACTGACCTCTAGGCGTCAGCCTCCTGTCTTAGGTTGATACCACTGCAATTGGATCATACCCGTCACCGACTACCGGTCCAGCATATAGCCATACATGTGGATAGGCCTATGCACCAGTGGAGGGGTGAGGTTCTTTGCCTCACCTCTGTTGGCCCCCAAATTTGGCTTTGGTGCCAGTGGGGTGGTGAGGTTCTTTGCCTCACCTCTGTTGGCCCCCAAATTTTAGACCATCACTAGCAGAAGGGAGGAGGATACAGAAATGCCATGACACCAAGCCAATTGATGGCTCCTTTCGAAAAATTGCATCACTAGTGACACCATCAACAAAGATATGCCAGCACTACCACAATTCGCTGCACCAACAGATAGTTCACAGTGCATACAAGTGATACATAGTCCAGGCAAGTCCTGCAAGCAGTTCAAAGCAGAGGAATCTATTAATATGTCCATTTCCTCCCAAAGTAAATCAACTCCTTGATTGAACATTGCTTGTTGAGTTATTATTCATTGATGCATCAGTTTATACAGTTTACTGTGATAGCTATCATAGAAGCTGTAGTTTGGTTTTATCTTTGTCTTCACCGGCACTGGGATGAAGATAGGAATTCTGGCAATGATGCTCAAGAGACATTATCCTGAACAGAAATATAAATATAATGAAAAGGAAAGGTGAAAGTAAACAAACAGATCTGTTAACCTCCTTTAAAAACAATCTTTAACAGCTGTTTACCTAATTTAAATTAAACCATTTAAATCACTTGAATAAAAAAAATTCGGATCCATTTTTTCATGAGCGCTCCTCATATATGAAATATGGACATACGCACACACAGACATACAACACAAAACACAAGAGTGCACACAAACGTACAACACATAAGACAATAGTAAAGCCCTTGTAGCTTTACCTAGGTGAAATCTCCATTGTAATGTTTAAAAACTCCACAGTCAAAAAATAAAACTGATGAGAAAAACATTAACCTAGGTCTGTATGAGCTCAAAAATAAAATAGAACTTTATAATGTGGGAAAAGGCAATAATAAAATAGATATTGAAAAAAGCATCCTGGTTAATCACTGTTGCAGATGTAAGAATAGCCAAGCTGGAGTTCTGGATATCAGCTGTTATGGATTTGAGTCAAATCATCTTTTTGGTCTGTAGAAATTGCTTTGGTTAGTCTCTCTGGAATCCAAATAGGCTGCTGTTCTCCTTGTGGAAACACAAACAGAACCCCGACTCCAGATAATCACTGAGTCAGGACCTTTTCATTGTCCTGTTAGAATATCCTTCCAAAGTACCTTAGGCTTATGTACATTTTTTGGATACATATGCCTTTCCACAGCACTGAGTCCTGATGAATCCAAATTTAAAAAGTTTAGAGTAAAAAGGGTTATTTTAAGTTTATCTTTGGGGGATATATACCCCTTCCCAATTCCCTGTTTTTGCTTTAATAAATACATTTTAATAGTTTGATGAGCTCTTTCAACTATGTTTTGTCCCTGTGGATTATATGGGATTCCTGTTAAGTAAAACATTAACTGATTTTTATTCAGGGATGATGTTCCAAAATATTCTATATGCATCCTTTGGAAATTTAAAGATCCTTTTAAATTCAAGTCTTCCAAAAGCATTTTGCCTTAGTTTTTAGAATTACTTTAGTCCTTTTAATTTTTTGATGTGGTTTTAAACCAATTTCCTTCCAGTTTAACGTTTTCTAAATTGGCCCTTGTCTGTAAATTTTAACACCTTCATCTGAGACTTCTAATTTCTGCACCACCAGAAATTAAAGTTGATGGGCTTTTTGAAAAAATTACTAATAATCTCCTTGTTCTTCTATTTTATCCAAGATTTGACTTTAAACTTCTCTCTTCTACCTTTTTCTATCTTGAATGTCTGTATCTAATAGTTGTCTTAGCCGTTTGCATTTTCTATCTGAAATACCTTTACTTGACATTTTCAACCATTTTCTATCTTATTTCTATCTTCTAGTTTTTTTTCCCCTAAGGTTTGTACATTCACCCTTAGTTGCTTTTTTCCTCCTAGTTTTCTTTTATTTCCTATTTTGTGGGTTTAAAATTCTTGTCTTCCTATATCTTTTCTATCTTTCTACATCTTCTTTATCTTTTTTCTTTTTAACTTTCTATACTTCTGTCTTTAAAGTTTTTCACTTAAATTGTTAATCTTCTTTTATCTAAATATCTTTTATCCAATTACCTTCCCATTTTCATGTTTTTTTTGAAGTAATGCTTTTAAGATTAACTAGGCTTCGAATGACGCACTCTTTCCTCCACCATGAAGGCATCTTAACCACCTTTAATTTAACCTTTTAAAGCCTTCCAGTTATCATCTATATTGTACTTTTAAATGTACTTTTTCACCACCTACAGCTTCACTCTTTTAAACGAGGCTTAGATTTTGTTTAAATCACTTAATGTTAGTTTACATGGCTGCCCTTTAACTAAAGGCTTTTTTTTTTACTCCATTAAGAAGCTTTGTCTCATTCTGCCATGTACAAATACCTTTTTCTTCTTTTTTCCTTTCTCAAGCTTTTAAAGTAAGTCTAGTTTCCTCAAAATCTTTTTAAATGCCATTTTCCAACTTTTTACTTTACCACACAGAGATTATCTCATCTAGAAACATTTCTTTTTCTTTTAACCTTCCATATTAAAATATATTTCCACATCTTGAATCTTTTAATATCTCTTTTCTAGCCATTAACCCTTTTTATAAATTCACATTCTGAAACAACTCTTATAAAATTTCTGATTTAGACAAATTACTCCACTTTAATAAGATGAAATACTTTCATGTTTTTTTTATGGTACTATAATACTATAATTGAAACCCAACTGAAACTTCTTATACTCTTTGTATATAAATTACATATGATAGAATCTTAACTCTTAGTAACCTCGTTTTAGCAAATACACAGACACAAAGCAATATTAAATTTTTTTTCCATTTACCAATTTATGAAAACACACATAATATTTAAATATATTACCTTATGTAACTTAATAAGTAAGAGTACTTGATTTTATATTTAGTGGTTGATATTTTAACACTTTAGCTTTGTAAATTAATCAGATGTCTGTAAAAACCAAGATCTTAGACAAATGTAGTAAACAGAACTAGCCATCTCTTTCTTGTTGAAGAAAAATCCTTCTACAGGATACCATGATGGTCCCATTGATATACTTAATAACTCGTCTTTAAAAAGCCATGTGCTACATTTTTGTATTGTATCAACTTATGTCCTAACTGTTCTTGGTCTTACTGGGGTGCCTCCTTCCTCTAACAATTTCTCTTCCTCGGGGTTGAACAACTTAAAACCTTGAGTCAACCATTTTCCCCAGTTTGCCTGAGAAAGTTCTAGGAATAGGCAACTTGAAATAAAAACAAAATAAATCAAAACAAGAACACATTGTGTTTTTGAAATGGTCACTCATTCTCTCGCCTTCCCTCAGGGGTGAGCAATTTCACTTACCTCTAGGCTTTAGACGTTCCTTGTATGGGCCACCAAATGCCGCAGTCTGGCTGGGCACAAAATAACCGAGCTACCACACAAGCCTTGTAGATTCCAACAGCAACTCTTTATTCCCGAACTCTCACCGGCACTCTACACGCATGTCCTGGGAAAATACACTACCTCCACCGGGCTCTGTGTACCAAATACTCCCAGAACCCCGCGAGAACTCCACGGGAACTCCAGGAGCAGGCACCTGAGGCAGCAGGATACGCCCTATTCCCAGCAGGATCCACCCTAAACCCGGATCCGCCCTAATCCCTGAGCAAGGTCACCTTTCATGCAATGTCACTGCAAATGACCTGGGTCCAAGGCAAGCCCATTTTCACAATGGAGAGTCCTCCCTCTAAGCAACATTGGGTAGACTGACAAGGAAATTGCCATGCGTCATTCCTACTTGGCTATGGCTCTCAGCAGATTTCCAGTTTTCCCAGAAAGAGGCTATCTTTTCTCCAATGCATGTTTTTGGCACCTTTGTCTAATATAAGAAAACTGTAATTATGTGGGTTAGTCTCTGTGTCCTCTATTCTGAACTATTGGGCTATCAGTCTGTTTTGGTGCCAATACCATGCTGTTTTTGTTACTGTTGTTCTGTAATATAGTTTAAGGTCTGGTATAGTGATGCCACCTGCTTCACTCTTCCTGGTAAGGATTACTTTAGCTATTCTGTGTCTCTTATTTTTTCCAGATGAATTTCATGATTGCTTTTTCTATTTCTATGAGGAATGTCATTGGAATTTTGATCGGAATGCATTAAATCTGTATAGTGCTTTTGGAAATATGGTCATTTTGATAATATTAATTCTGCCTATTGAAGAGCAAGGTAGATCTTTTCATCTTCTAAGGTCTTCTTTGATTTCTTTCTTTAGGATTCTGTAATTTTCATTATATGGATCTTTCACTTCTTTCATTAATTTGATTCCCAAGTATTTTATTTGTTTTTTTTTGGAGGCTATTGAGAATGGGGTAATTTTCTTCATTTCCCTTTCTGAGGATTTTTCACTGATATACAGAAATGCCTTTGATTTATGGGTGTTGATTTTATATCCTGCTACTTTGCTGAATTCATTTTCTAGTTCTAAGAGTTTTCTGGGGAACTTTTAGGGTCTTCAGGTATAGAATTATCATCAGCAAGTGCCAATTTGAGTTCTTCTTTTCCTATGTGTATCCCTTTAATTTCTTTCATCTGTCTAATTGCTATGGCCAGTGTTTTGAGAACTATGTTAAATAGAAGTGGTGAAAGAGGGCATCCCTGTCTTGTTCCAGTTTTTAGAGGAAATGCCTTCAATTTTTCTCCATTTAGAATGATGGTGGCCTGGGGCTTAGCATAGATAGCCTTCATGATGTTGAGATATGTTCTTGTTATCCCAAGTTTTTCCAGTGTTTTGAACATACAGAGGTGCTATATTTTGTAAAATGCTTTTTCTGCTTCTATTGAGATGATCATAGGGTTCTTATCTTTAAGTCTATTGATGTGATGAATTACATTTATCAATTTCTGTATGTTGAACCAACCTTGCATCCCTGGGATGAATCCCAGTTGATTGTGGTGCATGATCTTCTTGATATGTTTTTGTATTTGATTTGCCAGAATTTTATTGAGAATTTTTGTATCTATGTTCATTAGAGGTATTGGTCTGAAGTTTCTTTTTCTTTCTTTTTTTTTTTTATGTGTTTTTGCCTGGTTTTGGAATTAGAGTGATATTGGCCTCATAGAATGAGTTTGGAAGTGCTGCCCCTTTGTCTATTTCTTGAAATAAATTGAAGAATATTGGTATTATTTCTTCCTTAAAGGTCTTGTAGAACTTGGCTGTGTTCCATTCAGACCTGGGGTTTTCTTGGTTGATAGGCTTCTGATGACGTGATCTATTTCATTGCTTGAAATTGATCTGTTTAAATTGTGTATATCTTCCTGATTCAACTTGGGCAAATTATATGACTCTAGAAATTTGTCCATGCCTTTGATACTTTCTATTTTATTGGAGTACAGGTTTTCAAAATAATTTCTAATTATCTTCTGTATTTCTGTAGTGTCTGTTGTGATAGTTCCTTTTTCATCACGTATGTTAGTGATTTGAGTTTTCTCTCTTCGTTAGCATGACTAAGGGTTTGCCAATTTTATTTTTTCAAAGAACCAGCTTTTTGTTTTGTCAATTTTTTCAGTTGTTTCTTTTGTTTCAATTTCATTGATTTCAGCTCTGATTTTAATTATTTCCTGTCTTCTGCTGCTTTTGGTGTAGATTTGTTCTTTCTTTTTCTAGGACTTTGAGATGTAATGTTAAGTCATTTATTTGTTGACTTTTTCTTCTTTTAAGGAATGAACTCTGTGCAATGAACTTTCCTCTTAGTACTGCCTTCATAATGTTCCAGAGATTTTGATGCATTGTATCTGTGTTCTCATTCACCTCTCAGAATTTTTTAATCTCCTCCTTGATGTCTTTTGCAACTAGTGGTATATTATTTCATCATCAGGTGTTGGAATAGCTTTTATTTTTTATTTTATCATTGATTTCTAATTTCGTTCCATTATGATCTGATAGAATGCAGGGTGGTATCTCTACTTTTTTATATTTGCTAAGAGTTGCTTATAATGTATGGTCTATTTTAGAGAAGGATCCATGTGCTGCAGAGAAGAAAGTGTATTCGTTCATTAATGGATGAAATATTCTGTATATGTCAGTTAAGTCTAAGTTATTAATTGTATTATTGAATTCTGTAGTTTCTTTGTTCAACTTTTTTTTGTACGACATTTCCAGTGGTGAAAGAGGTGTGGTAAAGTCACCCAGAATTATTGTGTTGTGGTGTATTTGACTCTTGAACTTGAGAAGAGTTTGTTTGTTGGATGTAGATGCTCCATTGGTTGGGGCATATATATTTATATTTGTTATGTCTTGCTGATGAATGGTTCCCTTAAGCAGTATGAAATATCTTTCTTTATCTCTTTTGATTGACTTTGGCTTGAAGTCTACTTTATTTGATAGGGGGATGGAAACCCCTGCTTGCTTCCATTGTTCATGTAGCAGTGTGATTTTTCCCAACCTTTCACCTTCAGTATGCTGGATATCTTTTTCTATGAGATGAGTCTCTTGGAGGCAGCATATTGTTGGGTCTTTTTTTTTTTTTTAATCTAATCTGCCAGTCTATGTCTTTTGATTGTTGAGTTTAGGCATTGTTTCGTTTAACATTGATTGATTGTTTAGTTTAACATTTCAGGGTTATTATTGAGACATGATTTGTATTCCCAGCCATTGTTGTTTATTTTTGGTATTTAACTTGATTTGGTTTCTCCTTTGATTAGTTTTTCCTTAAACTTATGGAACTCTTCATGAATTTGTGTGTCATCCTTGCACAGGGGCCATGATAATATTCTCTGTATCATTCTAATTTTATTATATGTGCTCTGGAAGGGAGCACTATTATATTTATACTTTTACACATTATTTAGAAACTGTTTCATTTTTCTGGAATCAAATGTGCCTGGGAATCAAAAGGAAAATCCCAGCTTAGATTAAAACAAACTTTCACTTTGAGAATTTTGAAGTTCAATTTAAAGTCAAACTCATAGAAGCAGAGAGTAGAATGGTGGTTTCAGGGACTAAAGGCATGGGAGAAAAGGAGAAATATTGACAAAAGGTACAAACCTTAATTTTTAAGATGAATAATTATTGGAGACTTAATATACATATAGTCTGTTGACTCTAGCTAATAATTACATATTGAGATTTGCTAAGAAAGTAGATCTTGTAGTCTCACCATATACACACCCACAGAAGTTAACTATGAAAGATAATGGATATGTTAATTAGCTAGATTGTGGCAATCATTTCACAATGTATACATATATCTAAACTCACAATTTTTGTTTGTCAATTATTCCTTAAAAAAGTGAGGGAGGCAAAAATTCAGCCTCTTTACTGTGGCTTCTTACATGCCCCATTCTCTTGTCTCTGCTTAATTTTCAGAAGTTATCTCCTGCAGACTGTTACCTCCAGAATCCCAACAACCATGGACGCTAGAAATGGAGAAAACTAAAGGATTTGGTTAGAAAGCAGTTTTTGGCTTCCTCACAGAAGTAATCTGTATTTATTGTGTTCAATTTCTCAAAAATCAGTTACCCTTAAGTTTTCTAACAGTTTGTTTATATCACTCTCTCTCCACAGAAATGGCTCTTTCCAGGATCACAAATGTCAAGATATTAAAGACCATATTTCTTTTTGGGGTACTAGGGATTGAACTGTGGGACACTTGACTACTGAACCACATTCTCAGCCCTATTTTGTATTTTATTTAGGGACAGATTCCCACAAAGTTGCTTAAATTTCTTGCTTTTGATGAGGTTGGCTTGAACTCGGGATCCTCCTGCCTCAGCCTCTCGAACCTCTGGGATTATAGGCATGCACCATTGTGCTAAGACCATATTTCATTTCTGACTTTACTTGACTATTCTTGGCATACTTAAGCTTTGAAAACACTCCTTTTCAGTAATGCGAACATGGGATTGGAAGTCAGAACTAGGCTGAAAATCTTCTTTCTATCACATATTTGTTATTTGACTGTGGGAAGAACTTTGTTGGATTTTTCTCAATATTCTATCTTTGGCTCTCACTCATCACTTTCTCATTTCAGTCATGCCTATAGCTTCATCCATATTGGCAAACATTTATTGAGTGTTTAACATGTGCCGGACCCCATATTAAGTGCTTTTCATGTATCAATTCAGTCTTTGTAATGATGCCAAGGTAGGTACTGTTATTACATGGAATTTTTCAGAAGAGGAAACCAAGAAATAGAAATCTGCAGTAAGTTTTCCAAGATCCACACAGTTAATTGCTAGGGCTGAGATTTTGCCTAGATAGCATCTAGGTTCAAAGCCCATACTTTTAACCAGTTCAGTAAGCTACACATATGCTGAAGACTCATATTCTCCTTTTTGAAATATAGATATAAGCATCTAGAAAAATCCTCAATGCTTTTCTCTTTTTTTACTCTCCAGATTCAGTTAATGATCAAATTTAGTTAACCTCATTTTTCAAACATAATACTACCACTGATTTGATTCAGACTCATTTTATCTTTACCTTGGACCATTGCCTTGTTACAGGCAGACCTCCCTATCTTTTATCTTTTCTAGACCATCCCAGATCCTTAATGTATACATTTGATTAGAGTGTTCCTTTGTTCATAAGTCTTCAGTAGCTTGTCTATTAGATAGAATACAAACTCAACCATTTGTAGTGAGAACCATAGAACAGTGTTATACTATCTGTAGTGAAAGATCAGGGTTAATATTTCTAATCTATTAGGAACTGATACTTTATAAAATGGTCACACCCTCAAATGTGTCAATGCCAAATTGTTATAAAATATTTCTAAATCCTTATCCTTGATTTCTGTGCTTATCTTGCTGTGTACCACTAATAAGGTTTGCAGACCAGCAGTGCAGTTTTCTGTGGATTGCACTTATAGGAACCCTCTCACAGGACACTGCAAATGAACAGTCAACAACTGATTATGAGTGTTAAGTTTGTGCTGGTCTTTGTCTTCTTCCAGTTCTTCTGCTGTGAGTGACTTTACCCAGTGGATAAGGTTGTCATGGATTGATGTGCATTGAGAAAATATTTGTGTAGAGAAAAGAGAGACGTAAGACATAGTTGGTCCCTTGAGATTATTTCAGTGAAAGAAAAACTTATTTAATTATATTGCATGGAAATTCATAATTTACTGAGAGAATTGGTCAACTGAGTAAAGAATAAAGAGAAAAAGAAATTTTATAAGGGAAGAGAACAGAGAACATTCATGTTTCCAGTGAATCTTGTTTCAATTTATTGGGTAAACTGATTTTCTGTCAGGTAACAAAAGGGAATTTCAAGTAAGTCTGTCCTTAAGTCTGTCCTTAGTGGGTAGAGGGATGTGAAAGAAGACAATTTCAGTTGTATATGTTTTCATTATGGAGAAGTTTTGCTCTCATAGGGCACACATGTCTGTCTCTCTTGTAATGCCTGTTAGTGTCCATAAATACCTCCCAAGTTTAGGAGGGCCAGGTCTGCACTGTTTCCTCAGTACAGTTTTTGTATTTTTCAGTCAGTTAGGACAGACTCCTTTAGAGTGGGGCTACAGGAGAGAGCTGAATAAACTGAGACTAGGGTACCTGTGTCTGTTAAAGCTCTGGGAGGCCTGCAGGTTGGGTACTTCATGAAATTTGTTGCTTAGTAAGGATACATGAGGTTTTGTACTTCAAGCATGGAAACACTGGTAGGAGAGAAGTACTACCTTTAAGTGGCTTGTGGGGAGCAAACATAGACATTTTATTATTTGAGGCTAATTTAAAAATGAGCCTGTTCCTTTTTCATTCAGTCCCTGTCCCCTTTTGAGATCATTTAAATACTGACAATTTTAATTTAGTTTAATTTATTAAAATAAAAGTTCAAGAAAAGAAACTTTTATAAATTCTATTATAAAATTGTCAAACTTGAACTTGAAGATTTGAAATCTAATTAATATTTTGGTGTGCGTTATTTGTGTGATAGACTCATTGGCAAAATGAGAACACTGGCCTAGTACCACCACCAGTTGGATATTATCGGAAGAAAACATTGGTAGGGGTCTCACAGAAGGATTTTCCTTCTAGTAGAAAAAAATTGTTGACATTTGTACTATTCTTTTTTTTCCCCCTGCCCTTTCTTTATCTAATTGCCTAAATCATAAAAGTTCATCTGTTGTCCTTTCAGGAAAGGAAGGCATTTTCTTTCTTTTTACTTATTTATTTAAAAATATTTTTTAGTTGTAGATGGACAAAATATCTTTATTTATTTCTATGTGGTGCTGAGGATCAAACCTAGTGCCTCACACGAGCGAGGCAGATGCTCTAACACTGAGCTATTGCCAAACCCAGAGGCATTTTTTAAATTGCTTTTTTGTTGTCAAGACATTTCAGCTAAGTTCTTTACTTTCATTAGACTCCCTTGAAAGCATTTGCCAGCATCTTTGGCAGAAAGACCCACAGTCAATAATTCTTGCTTTGATGTGGCTGTTAAACACTGGGATTAGTGATTTCATATTAATGGTAGGAATATTTATGATTTAACAAAGTGTTTTAACTTTGAAAAGGTGATAATGTGGGACAATGATTGTATTGGGGAACTCATATGATTTGATTAAATTCCTTCTTATTTTTTACTTTTGCATAGTATATATTGCTGTATGTTCAGATTTCCTATGGTATATAAAAGAGATTAAATCCTACATATGGAAAAAAAACCTTTTTACACTTGAGGAAAAAAAGCATAAAAGAGACAAGCTAGGTAATAAGATCAACTTTTATTGAGTTTTATACCTTGCACAATTTTTAATCCAATGTGATTTTTTTGAATGCTAAGAAAACAGACTTCCAATAGAAGAATAATATGGGAAGATGTGCTGAGCCCTGGTGTGATATAGTGGCTTTGGCCTCTAAAAGAATGATTTAGCATATTTACCTCCTTAGATACTTTTCAGAAAAATTCAAATATTAATTGAGAGAGGATCTAACATTTAAAGTTTTGAAAAAAAGAATCCTTATTTCAACTACAAATTCTTAATATAGTTTTGCAAATTTAGATTTGAATGACATTGATTTCCTTAATATTTTCTAAATATAAGGTTGAAAAGGTCTAGAGAATAAAAAGAAAACTACCACCAAAGTAATGAAAGAGTATAGCATATTTCAAATAGATAAGAAACTTCTATGAAAGTAATATGTAAACTTTCTAGACCAAAGTGTTAATAGGTTCTTTCTCCTACTACTTGGTTTAATTGCATTTATACTGATTGCTTACTGATTTCTCATTCATAGTAATAGTATCCTGGGGACTGAATGAACCCCAGCTATCTTGATATATCAATTGAACAGTTATATATTTCTGGCTCTCTATTACTGCCTAATATACTGGATCTCATGTATTGTATTCCATATCCAGGTGACTTTCTATTTTCATATCTCTTTGTTAATTCCACATACTGCATTTTCCATTAATGATTCTAGCGTGAGATTTCCCAAATCCTGACTGACCATAATCATATGCACCACTACCATAACTGCCATGCCTCCAACCTATACCTGATCCATAGTGACGACTTTTACTGATAAATGAGGGAAAATAATTAACTTCAGAACTGTGATGATCACCACAAGATTCTACTCCTGAACGATGATCTGATTCAGGATGAATTGGAAAATGATCACCTTGATTTCCTGTATCATATTCTGATATTTCAGGAGAAGAATCAGACACCTGCTGATCATGCATCACTCTTTGATCATAGACAGACTCTCTAGGGCTATCAGTTGAATGGATGGGTACAGGCTCATGTGATGAAACAGATCTTCCACGGGCGGATGGGGATTGCCTGGCCAAGTCTTCGGAGTGCCCTTCACTGTCGCTGAACTGACTGACACTGGGTTCTCGGCGTCTGTCGCCCCAGGAGGTGGACTGGCCCTGCCCCGTGCCTTGGCGCCGGGAGCTGTCCGCCGAGTGCTCGCGGTGGGTTTCCTGTCCTGCCCTGGGGCCTGTTCTTGCGTGCCCGTGGGAAGATTCAGCCTGCCTGCGAGAGGAGCCTGTGCCTGAGTGCCTGGCGCTGTCCGCTGCCTGCTCGTGGCCGTGGGCTTGTCTGCTTGCACTGGTGGATCCTGACTGGCCGCGGGAAGACCCGGACCGTCCCTGGGAGGCCTGCTGGCGGTGATGGGACCCGGAGTGCCCGGTGCTGTCCCGTGCCTGCTCCTGGCGGGATCCCTGTCTTCCCCGTCTACTGCCGGACGCTGAGTGCCCCCGAGCAGTGGACTCACCCTGGTCGGACTCGGAGTGCCCAGAGGTGTCTCGGGCCTGCTCGTGGCGGGATCCCTGTGTTCGGCCGGAGCTGGTTCCGGTCCTTCCACGGGAGGAGTCGACGTGTCTGCCGGTGGACGCCTGCCTGTCCTGGGAGGCCCCGTGTCTGGAACTGTCCCGTGCTTGCTCCTGGCGGGAGCTCTGTGCTGCCCTGGCACCGGACTGGCCCTGTGTGCTGGCGGACCCGGACCGTTCTTGAGTGTCTACACGGTACAGGCGAGACCCGGAGTGCCTGGACCTCTCCCCGGACCGGCCAGTGGTGGATTCCTGGCGGTGGCCCTGTCGGGACCCAGACCGGCCGTGGCCTGCGTCGGACTGACTCTCTGAGTCTTGCGACTGGCCTTCGCTGTCACTGGCCTCGCTGTGTCCGTGGCCACTGGCCGCAGAGGAGGTTTGCTGGTGCCTGGAGCTGTCTGGCCGCTGCTGGTGACGGCTCCCCTGTCCTCCCCTGGAGCTGGGGGCTGACTGCCCGTGAGCTGAGTCCGACTGCGTGTGCCTAGCAGTCTGTCCCTGACGCGACCCGGTGTCCCTGGAGCTGTCTCGTGCGTGGCCCTGGGTAGATCCCTGGTGGGTCCTCGGCGTGGACCCGGACCTTCCGTGGGCCGATGGGGATTGCCTGGCCGAGTCCTCGGAGTGCCCTTCGCTGTCGCTGGCCTGACTGACGCTGTGTTCTCGGCGTCTGTCGCCCCGGGAGGTGGACTGGCCCTGCCCCGTGCCGTGGCGCTGGGAGCTGTCCGCCGAGTGCTCGCGGTGGGTTTCCTGTCCTGCCCTGGGGCCTGTTCTTGCGTGCCCGTGGGAAGATTCAGCCTGCCTGCGAGAGGAGCCTGTGCCTGAGTGCCTGGCGCTGTCCGCTGCCTGCTCGTGGCCGTGGGCTTGTCTGCTTGCACTGGTGGATCCTGACTGGCCGCGGGAAGACCCGGACCGTCCCTGGGAGGCCTGCTGGCGGTGATGGGACCCGGAGTGCCCGGTGCTGTCCCGTGCCTGCTCCTGGCGGGATCCCTGTCTTCCCCGTCTACTGCCGGACGCTGAGTGCCCCCGAGCAGTGGACTCACCCTGGTCGGACTCGGAGTGCCCAGAGGTGTCTCGGGCCTGCTCGTGGCGGGATCCCTGTGTTCGGCCGGAGCTGGTTCCGGTCCTTCCACGGGAGGAGTCGACGTGTCTGCCGGTGGACGCCTGCCTGTCCTGGGAGGCCCCGTGTCTGGAACTGTCCCGTGCTTGCTCCTGGCGGGAGCTCTGTGCTGCCCTGGCACCGGACTGGCCCTGTGTGCTGGCGGACCCGGACCGTTCTTGAGTGTCTACACGGTACAGGCGAGACCCGGAGTGCCTGGACCTCTCCCCGGACCGGCCAGTGGTGGATTCCTGGCGGTGGCCCTGTCGGGACCCAGACCGGCCGTGGCCTGCGTCGGACTGACTCTCTGAGTCTTGCGACTGGCCTTCGCTGTCACTGGCCTCGCTGTGTCCGTGGCCACTGGCCGCAGAGGAGGTTTGCTGGTGCCTGGAGCTGTCTGGCCGCTGCTGGTGACGGCTCCCCTGTCCTCCCCTGGAGCTGGGGGCTGAAAGCCCGTGAGCTGAGTCCGACTGCGTGTGCCTAGCAGTCTGTCCCTGACGCGACCCGGTGTCCCTGGAGCTGTCTCGTGCGTGGCCCTGGGTAGATCCCTGGTGGGTCCTCGGCGTGGACCCGGACCTTCCGTGGGCCGATGGGGATTGCCTGGCCGAGTCCTCGGAGTGCCCTTCGCTGTCGCTGGCCTGACTGACGCTGTGTTCTCGGCGTCTGTCGCCCCGGGAGGTGGACTGGCCCTGCCCCGTGCCGTGGCGCTGGGAGCTGTCCGCCGAGTGCTCGCGGTGGGTTTCCTGTCCTGCCCTGGGGCCTGTTCTTGCGTGCCCGTGGGAAGATTCAGCCTGCCTGCGAGAGGAGCCTGTGCCTGAGTGCCTGGCGCTGTCCGCTGCCTGCTCGTGGCCGTGGGCTTGTCTGCTTGCACTGGTGGATCCTGACTGGCCGCGGGAAGACCCGGACCGTCCCTGGGAGGCCTGCTGGCGGTGATGGGACCCGGAGTGCCCGGTGCTGTCCCGTGCCTGCTCCTGGCGGGATCCCTGTCTTCCCCGTCTACTGCCGGACGCTGAGTGCCCCCGAGCAGTGGACTCACCCTGGTCGGACTCGGAGTGCCCAGAGGTGTCTCGGGCCTGCTCGTGGCGGGATCCCTGTGTTCGGCCGGAGCTGGTTCCGGTCCTTCCACGGGAGGAGTCGACGTGTCTGCCGGTGGACGCCTGCCTGTCCTGGGAGGCCCCGTGTCTGGAACTGTCCCGTGCTTGCTCCTGGCGGGAGCTCTGTGCTGCCCTGGCACCGGACTGGCCCTGTGTGCTGGCGGACCCGGACCGTTCTTGAGTGTCTACACGGTACAGGCGAGACCCGGAGTGCCTGGACCTCTCCCCGGACCGGCCAGTGGTGGATTCCTGGCGGTGGCCCTGTCGGGACCCAGACCGGCCGTGGCCTGCGTCGGACTGACTCTCTGAGTCTTGCGACTGGCCTTCGCTGTCACTGGCCTCGCTGTGTCCGTGGCCACTGGCCGCAGAGGAGGTTTGCTGGTGCCTGGAGCTGTCTGGCCGCTGCTGGTGACGGCTCCCCTGTCCTCCCCTGGAGCTGGGGGCTGACTGCCCGTGAGCTGAGTCCGACTGCGTGTGCCTAGCAGTCTGTCCCTGACGCGACCCGGTGTCCCTGGAGCTGTCTCGTGCGTGGCCCTGGGTAGATCCCTGGTGGGTCCTCGGCGTGGACCCGGACCTTCCGTGGGCCGATGGGGATTGCCTGGCCGAGTCCTCGGAGTGCCCTTCGCTGTCGCTGGCCTGACTGACGCTGTGTTCTCGGCGTCTGTCGCCCCGGGAGGTGGACTGGCCCTGCCCCGTGCCGTGGCGCTGGGAGCTGTCCGCCGAGTGCTCGCGGTGGGTTTCCTGTCCTGCCCTGGGGCCTGTTCTTGCGTGCCCGTGGGAAGATTCAGCCTGCCTGCGAGAGGAGCCTGTGCCTGAGTGCCTGGCGCTGTCCGCTGCCTGCTCGTGGCCGTGGGCTTGTCTGCTTGCACTGGTGGATCCTGACTGGCCGCGGGAAGACCCGGACCGTCCCTGGGAGGCCTGCTGGCGGTGATGGGACCCGGAGTGCCCGGTGCTGTCCCGTGCCTGCTCCTGGCGGGATCCCTGTCTTCCCCGTCTACTGCCGGACGCTGAGTGCCCCCGAGCAGTGGACTCACCCTGGTCGGACTCGGAGTGCCCAGAGGTGTCTCGGGCCTGCTCGTGGCAGGATCCCTGTGTTCGGCCGGAGCTGGTTCCGGTCCTTCCACGGGAGGAGTCGACGTGTCTGCCGGTGGACGCCTGCCTGTCCTGGGAGGCCCCGTGTCTGGAACTGTCCCGTGCTTGCTCCTGGCGGGAGCTCTGTGCTGCCCTGGCACCGGACTGGCCCTGTGTGCTGGCGGACCCGGACCGTTCTTGAGTGTCTACACGGTACAGGCGAGACCCGGAGTGCCTGGACCTCTCCCCGGACCGGCCAGTGGTGGATTCCTGGCGGTGGCCCTGTCGGGACCCAGACCGGCCGTGGCCTGCGTCGGACTGACTCTCTGAGTCTTGCGACTGGCCTTCGCTGTCACTGGCCTCGCTGTGTCCGTGGCCACTGGCCGCAGAGGAGGTTTGCTGGTGCCTGGAGCTGTCTGGCCGCTGCTGGTGACGGCTCCCCTGTCCTCCCCTGGAGCTGGGGGCTGACTGCCCGTGAGCTGAGTCCGACTGCGTGTGCCTAGCAGTCTGTCCCTGACGCGACCCGGTGTCCCTGGAGCTGTCTCGTGCGTGGCCCTGGGTAGATCCCTGGTGGGTCCTCGGCGTGGACCCGGACCTTCCGTGGGCCGATGGGGATTGCCTGGCCGAGTCCTCGGAGTGCCCTTCGCTGTCGCTGGCCTGACTGACGCTGTGTTCTCGGCGTCTGTCGCCCCGGGAGGTGGACTGGCCCTGCCCCGTGCCGTGGCGCTGGGAGCTGTCCGCCGAGTGCTCGCGGTGGGTTTCCTGTCCTGCCCTGGGGCCTGTTCTTGCGTGCCCGTGGGAAGATTCAGCCTGCCTGCGAGAGGAGCCTGTGCCTGAGTGCCTGGCGCTGTCCGCTGCCTGCTCGTGGCCGTGGGCTTGTCTGCTTGCACTGGTGGATCCTGACTGGCCGCGGGAAGACCCGGACCGTCCCTGGGAGGCCTGCTGGCGGTGATGGGACCCGGAGTGCCCGGTGCTGTCCCGTGCCTGCTCCTGGCGGGATCCCTGTCTTCCCCGTCTACTGCCGGACGCTGAGTGCCCCCGAGCAGTGGACTCACCCTGGTCGGACTCGGAGTGCCCAGAGGTGTCTCGGGCCTGCTCGTGGCGGGATCCCTGTGTTCGGCCGGAGCTGGTTCCGGTCCTTCCACGGGAGGAGTCGACGTGTCTGCCGGTGGACGCCTGCCTGTCCTGGGAGGCCCCGTGTCTGGAACTGTCCCGTGCTTGCTCCTGGCGGGAGCTCTGTGCTGCCCTGGCACCGGACTGGCCCTGTGTGCTGGCGGACCCGGACCGTTCTTGAGTGTCTACACGGTACAGGCGAGACCCGGAGTGCCTGGACCTCTCCCCGGACCGGCCAGTGGTGGATTCCTGGCGGTGGCCCTGTCGGGACCCAGACCGGCCGTGGCCTGCGTCGGACTGACTCTCTGAGTCTTGCGACTGGCCTTCGCTGTCACTGGCCTCGCTGTGTCCGTGGCCACTGGCCGCAGAGGAGGTTTGCTGGTGCCTGGAGCTGTCTGGCCGCTGCTGGTGACGGCTCCCCTGTCCTCCCCTGGAGCTGGGGGCTGACTGCCCGTGAGCTGAGTCCGACTGCGTGTGCCTAGCAGTCTGTCCCTGACGCGACCCGGTGTCCCTGGAGCTGTCTCGTGCGTGGCCCTGGGTAGATCCCTGGTGGGTCCTCGGCGTGGACCCGGACCTTCCGTGGGCCGATGGGGATTGCCTGGCCGAGTCCTCGGAGTGCCCTTCGCTGTCGCTGGCCTGACTGACGCTGTGTTCTCGGCGTCTGTCGCCCCGGGAGGTGGACTGGCCCTGCCCCGTGCCGTGGCGCTGGGAGCTGTCCGCCGAGTGCTCGCGGTGGGTTTCCTGTCCTGCCCTGGGGCCTGTTCTTGCGTGCCCGTGGGAAGATTCAGCCTGCCTGCGAGAGGAGCCTGTGCCTGAGTGCCTGGCGCTGTCCGCTGCCTGCTCGTGGCCGTGGGCTTGTCTGCTTGCACTGGTGGATCCTGACTGGCCGCGGGAAGACCCGGACCGTCCCTGGGAGGCCTGCTGGCGGTGATGGGACCCGGAGTGCCCGGTGCTGTCCCGTGCCTGCTCCTGGCGGGATCCCTGTCTTCCCCGTCTACTGCCGGACGCTGAGTGCCCCCGAGCAGTGGACTCACCCTGGTCGGACTCGGAGTGCCCAGAGGTGTCTCGGGCCTGCTCGTGGCGGGATCCCTGTGTTCGGCCGGAGCTGGTTCCGGTCCTTCCACGGGAGGAGTCGACGTGTCTGCCGGTGGACGCCTGCCTGTCCTGGGAGGCCCCGTGTCTGGAACTGTCCCGTGCTTGCTCCTGGCGGGAGCTCTGTGCTGCCCTGGCACCGGACTGGCCCTGTGTGCTGGCGGACCCGGACCGTTCTTGAGTGTCTACACGGTACAGGCGAGACCCGGAGTGCCTGGACCTCTCCCCGGACCGGCCAGTGGTGGATTCCTGGCGGTGGCCCTGTCGGGACCCAGACCGGCCGTGGCCTGCGTCGGACTGACTCTCTGAGTCTTGCGACTGGCCTTCGCTGTCACTGGCCTCGCTGTGTCCGTGGCCACTGGCCGCAGAGGAGGTTTGCTGGTGCCTGGAGCTGTCTGGCCGCTGCTGGTGACGGCTCCCCTGTCCTCCCCTGGAGCTGGGGGCTGAAAGCCCGTGAGCTGAGTCCGACTGCGTGTGCCTAGCAGTCTGTCCCTGACGCGACCCGGTGTCCCTGGAGCTGTCTCGTGCGTGGCCCTGGGTAGATCCCTGGTGGGTCCTCGGCGTGGACCCGGACCTTCCGTGGGCCGATGGGGATTGCCTGGCCGAGTCCTCGGAGTGCCCTTCGCTGTCGCTGGCCTGACTGACGCTGTGTTCTCGGCGTCTGTCGCCCCGGGAGGTGGACTGGCCCTGCCCCGTGCCGTGGCGCTGGGAGCTGTCCGCCGAGTGCTCGCGGTGGGTTTCCTGTCCTGCCCTGGGGCCTGTTCTTGCGTGCCCGTGGGAAGATTCAGC
Organism: Callospermophilus lateralis; assembly: GCF_048772815.1. Lineage (NCBI taxonomy): Eukaryota > Metazoa > Chordata > Mammalia > Rodentia > Sciuridae > Callospermophilus > Callospermophilus lateralis. The sequence continues at coordinate 4,141,756 of NC_135311.1, forward strand.
CTGCCTGCGAGAGGAGCCTGTGCCTGAGTGCCTGGCGCTGTCCGCTGCCTGCTCGTGGCCGTGGGCTTGTCTGCTTGCACTGGTGGATCCTGACTGGCCGCGGGAAGACCCGGACCGTCCCTGGGAGGCCTGCTGGCGGTGATGGGACCCGGAGTGCCCGGTGCTGTCCCGTGCCTGCTCCTGGCGGGATCCCTGTCTTCCCCGTCTACTGCCGGACGCTGAGTGCCCCCGAGCAGTGGACTCACCCTGGTCGGACTCGGAGTGCCCAGAGGTGTCTCGGGCCTGCTCGTGGCGGGATCCCTGTGTTCGGCCGGAGCTGGTTCCGGTCCTTCCACGGGAGGAGTCGACGTGTCTGCCGGTGGACGCCTGCCTGTCCTGGGAGGCCCCGTGTCTGGAACTGTCCCGTGCTTGCTCCTGGCGGGAGCTCTGTGCTGCCCTGGCACCGGACTGGCCCTGTGTGCTGGCGGACCCGGACCGTTCTTGAGTGTCTACACGGTACAGGCGAGACCCGGAGTGCCTGGACCTCTCCCCGGACCGGCCAGTGGTGGATTCCTGGCGGTGGCCCTGTCGGGACCCAGACCGGCCGTGGCCTGCGTCGGACTGACTCTCTGAGTCTTGCGACTGGCCTTCGCTGTCACTGGCCTCGCTGTGTCCGTGGCCACTGGCCGCAGAGGAGGTTTGCTGGTGCCTGGAGCTGTCTGGCCGCTGCTGGTGACGGCTCCCCTGTCCTCCCCTGGAGCTGGGGGCTGACTGCCCGTGAGCTGAGTCCGACTGCGTGTGCCTAGCAGTCTGTCCCTGACGCGACCCGGTGTCCCTGGAGCTGTCTCGTGCGTGGCCCTGGGTAGATCCCTGGTGGGTCCTCGGCGTGGACCCGGACCTTCCGTGGGCCGATGGGGATTGCCTGGCCGAGTCCTCGGAGTGCCCTTCGCTGTCGCTGGCCTGACTGACGCTGTGTTCTCGGCGTCTGTCGCCCCGGGAGGTGGACTGGCCCTGCCCCGTGCCGTGGCGCTGGGAGCTGTCCGCCGAGTGCTCGCGGTGGGTTTCCTGTCCTGCCCTGGGGCCTGTTCTTGCGTGCCCGTGGGAAGATTCAGCCTGCCTGCGAGAGGAGCCTGTGCCTGAGTGCCTGGCGCTGTCCGCTGCCTGCTCGTGGCCGTGGGCTTGTCTGCTTGCACTGGTGGATCCTGACTGGCCGCGGGAAGACCCGGACCGTCCCTGGGAGGCCTGCTGGCGGTGATGGGACCCGGAGTGCCCGGTGCTGTCCCGTGCCTGCTCCTGGCGGGATCCCTGTCTTCCCCGTCTACTGCCGGACGCTGAGTGCCCCCGAGCAGTGGACTCACCCTGGTCGGACTCGGAGTGCCCAGAGGTGTCTCGGGCCTGCTCGTGGCGGGATCCCTGTGTTCGGCCGGAGCTGGTTCCGGTCCTTCCACGGGAGGAGTCGACGTGTCTGCCGGTGGACGCCTGCCTGTCCTGGGAGGCCCCGTGTCTGGAACTGTCCCGTGCTTGCTCCTGGCGGGAGCTCTGTGCTGCCCTGGCACCGGACTGGCCCTGTGTGCTGGCGGACCCGGACCGTTCTTGAGTGTCTACACGGTACAGGCGAGACCCGGAGTGCCTGGACCTCTCCCCGGACCGGCCAGTGGTGGATTCCTGGCGGTGGCCCTGTCGGGACCCAGACCGGCCGTGGCCTGCGTCGGACTGACTCTCTGAGTCTTGCGACTGGCCTTCGCTGTCACTGGCCTCGCTGTGTCCGTGGCCACTGGCCGCAGAGGAGGTTTGCTGGTGCCTGGAGCTGTCTGGCCGCTGCTGGTGACGGCTCCCCTGTCCTCCCCTGGAGCTGGGGGCTGAAAGCCCGTGAGCTGAGTCCGACTGCGTGTGCCTAGCAGTCTGTCCCTGACGCGACCCGGTGTCCCTGGAGCTGTCTCGTGCGTGGCCCTGGGTAGATCCCTGGTGGGTCCTCGGCGTGGACCCGGACCTTCCGTGGGCCGATGGGGATTGCCTGGCCGAGTCCTCGGAGTGCCCTTCGCTGTCGCTGGCCTGACTGACGCTGTGTTCTCGGCGTCTGTCGCCCCGGGAGGTGGACTGGCCCTGCCCCGTGCCGTGGCGCTGGGAGCTGTCCGCCGAGTGCTCGCGGTGGGTTTCCTGTCCTGCCCTGGGGCCTGTTCTTGCGTGCCCGTGGGAAGATTCAGCCTGCCTGCGAGAGGAGCCTGTGCCTGAGTGCCTGGCGCTGTCCGCTGCCTGCTCGTGGCCGTGGGCTTGTCTGCTTGCACTGGTGGATCCTGACTGGCCGCGGGAAGACCCGGACCGTCCCTGGGAGGCCTGCTGGCGGTGATGGGACCCGGAGTGCCCGGTGCTGTCCCGTGCCTGCTCCTGGCGGGATCCCTGTCTTCCCCGTCTACTGCCGGACGCTGAGTGCCCCCGAGCAGTGGACTCACCCTGGTCGGACTCGGAGTGCCCAGAGGTGTCTCGGGCCTGCTCGTGGCGGGATCCCTGTGTTCGGCCGGAGCTGGTTCCGGTCCTTCCACGGGAGGAGTCGACGTGTCTGCCGGTGGACGCCTGCCTGTCCTGGGAGGCCCCGTGTCTGGAACTGTCCCGTGCTTGCTCCTGGCGGGAGCTCTGTGCTGCCCTGGCACCGGACTGGCCCTGTGTGCTGGCGGACCCGGACCGTTCTTGAGTGTCTACACGGTACAGGCGAGACCCGGAGTGCCTGGACCTCTCCCCGGACCGGCCAGTGGTGGATTCCTGGCGGTGGCCCTGTCGGGACCCAGACCGGCCGTGGCCTGCGTCGGACTGACTCTCTGAGTCTTGCGACTGGCCTTCGCTGTCACTGGCCTCGCTGTGTCCGTGGCCACTGGCCGCAGAGGAGGTTTGCTGGTGCCTGGAGCTGTCTGGCTGCTGCTGGTGACGGCTCCCCTGTCCTCCCCTGGAGCTGGGGGCTGAAAGCCCGTGAGCTGAGTCCGACTGCGTGTGCCTAGCAGTCTGTCCCTGACGCGACCCGGTGTCCCTGGAGCTGTCTCGTGCGTGGCCCTGGGTAGATCCCTGGTGGGTCCTCGGCGTGGACCCGGACCTTCCGTGGGCCGATGGGGATTGCCTGGCCGAGTCCTCGGAGTGCCCTTCGCTGTCGCTGGCCTGACTGACGCTGTGTTCTCGGCGTCTGTCGCCCCGGGAGGTGGACTGGCCCTGCCCCGTGCCGTGGCGCTGGGAGCTGTCCGCCGAGTGCTCGCGGTGGGTTTCCTGTCCTGCCCTGGGGCCTGTTCTTGCGTGCCCGTGGGAAGATTCAGCCTGCCTGCGAGAGGAGCCTGTGCCTGAGTGCCTGGCGCTGTCCGCTGCCTGCTCGTGGCCGTGGGCTTGTCTGCTTGCACTGGTGGATCCTGACTGGCCGCGGGAAGACCCGGACCGTCCCTGGGAGGCCTGCTGGCGGTGATGGGACCCGGAGTGCCCGGTGCTGTCCCGTGCCTGCTCCTGGCGGGATCCCTGTCTTCCCCGTCTACTGCCGGACGCTGAGTGCCCCCGAGCAGTGGACTCACCCTGGTCGGACTCGGAGTGCCCAGAGGTGTCTCGGGCCTGCTCGTGGCGGGATCCCTGTGTTCGGCCGGAGCTGGTTCCGGTCCTTCCACGGGAGGAGTCGACGTGTCTGCCGGTGGACGCCTGCCTGTCCTGGGAGGCCCCGTGTCTGGAACTGTCCCGTGCTTGCTCCTGGCGGGAGCTCTGTGCTGCCCTGGCACCGGACTGGCCCTGTGTGCTGGCGGACCCGGACCGTTCTTGAGTGTCTACACGGTACAGGCGAGACCCGGAGTGCCTGGACCTCTCCCCGGACCGGCCAGTGGTGGATTCCTGGCGGTGGCCCTGTCGGGACCCAGACCGGCCGTGGCCTGCGTCGGACTGACTCTCTGAGTCTTGCGACTGGCCTTCGCTGTCACTGGCCTCGCTGTGTCCGTGGCCACTGGCCGCAGAGGAGGTTTGCTGGTGCCTGGAGCTGTCTGGCCGCTGCTGGTGACGGCTCCCCTGTCCTCCCCTGGAGCTGGGGGCTGACTGCCCGTGAGCTGAGTCCGACTGCGTGTGCCTAGCAGTCTGTCCCTGACGCGACCCGGTGTCCCTGGAGCTGTCTCGTGCGTGGCCCTGGGTAGATCCCTGGTGGGTCCTCGGCGTGGACCCGGACCTTCCGTGGGCCGATGGGGATTGCCTGGCCGAGTCCTCGGAGTGCCCTTCGCTGTCGCTGGCCTGACTGACGCTGTGTTCTCGGCGTCTGTCGCCCCGGGAGGTGGACTGGCCCTGCCCCGTGCCGTGGCGCCAGGAGCTGTCCGCTGAGTGCTCGTGGTGGGTTTCCTGTCCTGCCCTGGGGCCTGTTCTTGGGTGCCCGTGGGAAGATTCAGCCTGCCTGCGAGAGGAGCCTGTGCCTGAGTGCCTGGCGCTTTCCGTTGACTGCTCTTTGTCTTGTGTGTTTCGTATTTCTTTTGATTCCTGTCTTGTATTGTCAGGCCTATACTGTGCGTTTTCTTGAGTCTCCCTGTTCGTATGTCTGTCATGTCTAATGCTTTCTCTTGTATTCTTGTGTGCAGAACTTTGTTTTTCACTTGCATCCAATGTACTCTGTGTGTTTGATTCTTGAGAATATTTTTCTTTTTCACTGTCTTTACTCATAGTGTTTTCTCTTATCTGTCTGATTTCAGATGAGTTAGACCTCGTTTTGTTTTTTACGTTTGTAGCATGGTGTTTTTGTCGATGAGCTCTTTGTGTACGTTTTCTTGAGTCACTTCTTTCACGCTCTCCAGACCTCGTCCTGTGTTTGTTTTTCCCTTTTTCTGTTGTACCTTTGGATCTTGACTTTCTATCTGTTCTTGAATGCCTCGATGTTCTTTTTCTCTCAATTTCCCCATCTTCTTCTCCATCCTCTGTTTCATTTTCATCAAGATGACTATGGCTTTTTCCTTTTGAACTTGATTTTCGGTAATTTTGACTCTTTGTGGAGTCATAATATGCTTGAGCCAACTTGAATACCATCAGCAGAAATTCTGTGAAATCTATTTTTTCGTTGTGGTCTATATCTAGCATTTCCATGAAAACATCTGCCATGTCAGGGTCATCTGGATTCTGTATGGAGAAATGATAGAAGGAGATTATCATATTATTCCCATTGTCAGTTAAAGAAATCAGCATGCGTTTTCATTATGTGAACTCTTTTTAGGAAAAAATGAAACCATATGTCTAAGTTTTTTTGTGTGATGTTTTTACCTCATCCTGACTTAAGTAAAGTTTGTAGATACTGTGTTTTAGGTAAGTTTTAAAGAGTTAGTGTGAAAGAATTTAAAGTTTTGATGTGATAAATGCGTGTGTTTATTATTTAAGAGTCATGATTTTAAATAAAATTTCATGTTTTAAAATATACCCTATTATTAAACTTGATTTGGGAGGAACAATATATAGAGTAACTAATTGGCATTCATTTTTTAGAAGGAAACATGTATGTTTCTTTCACTTTCTGTGTCTGCATGTACATGCAGTTTACTTAAAGGTAAATGAAAAAAATTTCTACCTCTTTTGAAATAAGACTAACTCAGATTCACTTGCAAATTAAATGGTTCAAAAAAACATTCAGGACAATACTTCGTTAGATCATTGCTGAACATCAGGAAAGCTCTATTATGGTGCTATCACATAGCTCTTACTTTCAGAATTTGCTGAAACTCTGTTTCCAGAAGTTCCTTCAGCTCGTTTTTGCTCAGAGTTTCAGTTTCTTTATCTGTTTCTGAATATTTTTGGAATAGATCAATGATGGCAATGATGTTTTCCATGATGGTAGACATCTTTAGGCAGTATATGTGAACCTAGAAAGAAGAAATAAAAGTTTACTTATACTTCATTTTTTAAAAAATTGTTTTAATTATTATGGTGATTTTCCATATTTTAAACCTATAGCCCTTATGTAGTCTATCTTTGTAAACGAATGCTGACCATGAAATCTCTTTACCGTCCTTCTAGAATTTCATCTAGGTAGAATCAAGAAAAAATTTGACAGATTTCCTAAGACTGCTAATTTCTGGGACTTGAACCCATTTGCAACAGTAGTGTAGCTTCAAAGACCTTTTTATGCTCAAAGTAAGATAATCCCCTTGTTTTAATGGCTGTTGCTCATACAAGATTTAGAAAAACTCACTAGAGTATTTACTAGAATAATTAGCTGAAAATCAATTATCAGAAGCTGATTTTCACTTGATATGTTTGCATACACCTTTAATCCCAGCAGCGTGGAGGCTGAGGAAGATTGTAGGTTCAAAGGTAGCCACCAGCAACTTAGTTAGGCCCTTAGCAACTTAGCAAGACCCCATCTCAAAAATAAAAATGACTGGGGATGTGACTCGATGGTTGAGTGCCACTGGGCTCAAGTCCTGGTTACCCACCCCCAAAAGATGATTTTTATAAACAGTAAAGTTGCTGAGAAATGAAATTTGCCCGCTTTCAAGGCAAAAACTGAATATTCAATTTACCTTTTTTAAAAACATTTTGTAAAGTTTAAACTATTTTTAATTGGATAGTGTGACTTCAGTAGCTTTTTAATGTTAAAACAAATTTGGTTTTGATTTGTTTTTATTTTGCCATTTAAGAAATAACGTGCAGTTATATCATTGATGGTCAAAAAATTAATAAATGTCTCAATAAGTGTAAATAGACATTTATTTTAAGAAATAGTTACAATGAGTATATTAAAAACAGGTGAATCTAAAATAGTATAAAAAGCAATGTGAAAGACATGAATGTATATATAGTAATCAGAATTAAAGTAATTGTGGGCCTTGGATTCTTGGTAAGAGGAAATAGATATTGATCAGTTTTAACTGGTTAAATCAAATGTAAATTTTGGTAAGTTTGTTCACTACAAGAATAGAATTTAAATCTTCTAAACTATTTTAGAGGAGAAGAGGAAATAAAAGCTCCAGTAATTCAGTATAAGTCAGGAAAGAAGAAAAAGAAAAGAAAGAAGAAGAAAACATAAAAGAAGCATGATTAATATAAAGTATGAAATAAATTAGTAGAATTATATATACTGTTATTATTAATTTTAATGTATGTAAAGAAGACCAGATCTTGGCTTTGTGGAAGATTATAAAGACTGAATTTTTAAAATACAGTTATGTGCCTTGTAAAATTTAATATTTTTTTTAGCCCTTCTTATTTATGATGGTATTTAAGACCTTGAACTTTAATTGGACCATATCCAAAAATCATTACAATACAGACATTACACAGATTGTTTCAGAGAAATTAAAAAGAGGAAGCATTAATTTCTCAATTCATTAATAATCTCAGAACCATATTAAAAGAAATGAAATTTTCAGTATATTTTTTCCCAAAAATATAGGTACAATAATCTGAAAGGAAATAATAGTAAGCATCATTCGATGTTTTATTAGAGGAATTTGCAACATTCCTAAGTAAGTTTTATTTCAAAAAATTCAAGTTTGATTTAATATTGGAAAACCAATCAACTACAGAGCTAAAGTAATGGGGAAATTATATAAACCTCTCGAGATTTAAAAATAAATAAATAAACCTTTAAATTCAACATTAATTCTGATTTATAAACAAAACACATCAATTATGTCTGAAAATGTTATAGCAAAAATCATATTTAATGGTGAAATGTAGAAAATTTCACCTCCAGGTTTGAGAATGAGACTTAATAAATCTGCTTTCATCCTGTTCAGCTCTGGGATAAAGGTCCTAGCCATAGCAATAAAGAAAAGCAATTAAAAAGAGAGTAATTAGAAAAGAAGTAATAAAACTGTCCTTAATTACAGAATGATATTTTTGTATGTGGAAAATCCAAAAGAATGTACAGCTAAACTCCTAGAATAAGTAAAATTATCAGTGTTACTGACTATAAGATAAATATACAAAGACCAATTATACTTCTACATAAAAGCAAAACAGTGAAATAAGAAAGGATATTATTTATAAAAAATAGAAAATTTTAGAAATCTAATGAAAGATCTGTACACAGATGATGAATATAGAAGAATAGACCTTATTTGTGGATTAAAAGCTTCAATATTGTTAAAATATCAGATCTCCTGAAATTTATTTACAGAGGCAATAAAATTACATTCAAAATCCTGAAGTTTTTAAAAGTAAAGATTGATAAGATGATTTCTAAAATTGATATGAAAATGAAGAGAACTAAGATTAGATATAACAATCTTGGAAAAGTTGAAGGATATACCAGATAGTAATGTGTATTATAAAGGGAGACAATATGGCATTGGTCCATGGCTAAACAAAAGGAACAATGTAAGTTAATTGTTCAAAATCAGACCTGTATCACTCTGGGCTTTTGTTTTATGACACAGATGGTGGTTCAGTCAGTAGAGAAAGTGTAACTTCTGAGTAGATTGTTCTGGGTTAAGAGAATTTCCATATGGAATAAAAATAAATCTTACATAAAAGATATAGATTACCTTCAAGACCTCAGGGTAGGTAAATACTTCTTAAATAGAACTCAACGTACTATTCATAAAATGATTAGAAAGTTGGACTGCATTAAAAGTAGGATTGTCTTTTCATTTAAAAATTACCTTTAAAGGAGAGAAGGACAAGCCATAGAGTGGAAGACATAAATAACACATAGAACCAATAAAGTGCTTTGTCTTGAATATAAAAATAACTCCTATAAATAAATAAATAAATACAGATAGCCAACAGAAAATTGGGTCTCTGCCACAGGAACTTTACAGAAAAGAATATCCAAGTGGCCAATACATATATAAAAGTTTTCAGCCTTGTTAATCACTAGGGAGATACAAATTGAAATTATACTGTGGAACTACAGTATACCCACCAAAATGACTAAAACAATAAAAAAGGAAACTTGGCATCAGCAAATATTAGGATGTGGAGAACTGAGGTCTTTTATTTTCAGCTAAAGAGAGTATAAACTGGAAGAAACATTTTGAAAATTTTCTTGGTAATATCTGAGAACCAACAGTTACTTCTATCATATTCCCCCCCCCAAATACATGTAACTAAAAGTTTCACACAAAATGCTTATAGCTCTGTTATTTATAATACCTCTTCAAATAGAAACAACCCAAATAATTATCATTAGAAAAATGATAAATTTAGTTGTGGTATTTTCATGTAACATAATAGAGGTGGGACTAGGATGATAGTGGTGAAGGAGACAAATGGAAGTGGACTTGACATGTTGCTTAAGCAAAGCTTACTGGACATGGTAATGAATCAGTGTGGTGTAAAGACAGGGTATCAAAGATAAGTTAAAAGTTTTTGCATTCTACAAACATATTTCTCATGATTTTTTATTATTTCCATTTCTCACCTAAATCACTGTAGTCACTTTTGCATTCCTATAACCCTGTTTTCCACATAGCAATTTAGTGATCTTTTAGAAACATTACATTATTTTACTCATCCTGATTAATACTCTCTAGTGACTTTTCATGTATTTAAAATAATGTACAGTGGCTGGGGTTGTAGCTCAGTGGTAGAGCACTTGCCTAGCACGTGTGAGATACTGGGTTCAATCCTCAGCACCACATAGAAATAAATAAATAAAATAAAGGTATTGTGTCCATCTGCAACTAAAAATATTTTTTAAAATAAAATAATATATCCACTCTATTATGCCCACCGCCTTAATTTGGTACTGGGGTTTGAACCAAGGATGCTTAAGCACTGAGTCGAATGCTTAGCCATTTTTATTTTTTTGAGACAGGGTCTCGATAAGTTTCTGAGGCTAGCCTTGAATTTATGGTCATCCTGCCTACCTCTGGAGTTGCTAAGATAATAGGCATGTACCACCACACCTGGCTATTATGCCCCTTTTTACTTGGCCTCTACCTGTTTAGCTCTCTGATATCATCACATACCACTATTCCCCTTTTAAAATTTGCTGTAGGCTCCTTTTCTAATTTGAAATAAGTTTTTGCTTTAGAATCTAGCCCTTTGCCTTGGTTAGTGTCTTTCATCTTTAAGATCTCAGCTCAATGGAGTATCATCTCATCCCAGTTAGAAAAAGTAATAACAAATGCTGGCAGGGATATAGAGAAAGGGGAACTCTTATACACTGTTTCTGGGAATGTTGGTATAGCTATTAGGGAAAACAGTATGGAGTATCCTCAAAAAACTAAAAATAGAACTACCATATAATCTAGCAGTCCCAATACTGAGTATATATTCCAAAGGTAATGGAATCAGTATGTCAAAGAGATATCTGCCTGCCCATGTTTATTGCAGCACTATTCATAGTAGATAGGCTGTGGAACCAAAGTAAGTATCCATTGATGGATAATGGATATGGAAAATATGGCATACATACACAATAGAGTATTAGTCATAAAAAATAATGAAGTCCTGTCATTTATGGCAACATGGATTGAGCCTCAAGGATATTCTAGTATGTGAAATAAGCCAGTCACAGAAATAAAAAGACCACATATTCTCACTTATATGTGGAAACTAAACATACAGTTAGATAGGAGGAATATTTATATTTTATAGCACAATAGGGTTACCATAGTTAACAATAATTTGCTTTATGTTTCAAAATAGCTAGAGAATGGTTTTGAATGTTCCCAACACAAAGAAATGATAAGTGTTTGAGGTGATAGGTATGCTAATTACTTTCATTTGATCATGACCCATTGTATATATGTATCAAAATATCATATCTACCCCCAAATATGTGCAATTATGTGCCAATTTAAAAAAAAAAAGAAACTTTATTCAATAGGCAAACAAAGTTAGTTTTCTAGAAAGGTCCTCCTTGGCCTTACAATTTAAAATACTCTCTTCCTCCTATTACTCTATCACTCTTTTATTTTCTTCATTGTTCTTGACATAATTTGAAATTATCTTATTTATTTATTGTTTACTGAATGTCTCCCCCTAATAAATGTAAGCCTCTCAGAGTAGGGAGTTTATATAATTCACTTCTGTAAAAACCAGTGCTAAGAGCAGCACTTGGCAAATACAAAAATAGATGATGTATATTTGTTATATGAATGTATAAGAGGACAGTCTAACAACACAAAGAGATCATTGAATGTCCCATGGAAAATGGATTTTTTCCCTCATTTTCTTTCTATATAGAAATAAACTTTTAGCGATAGTAACACCAAAGATAAAGGAAAAACCCCAAACACCAGTACTTTTTTTTTCCTCAGAGTACACATTCATCCAGATTTCCACTTTGGTTAACACTAAGTAGGCAAAGTTAAATTTATTCCCTCTTACCTGTTCACAAGAAGAGCAACTAGAATGCAGCTGAAGGAGCTTGCTGGGTACTGAAGTCTGGTTAATGGCCTTTTTATAGCAAGTCCATTCAGGGAGGAGCCACCCTCTGTGGGATGATCTGATTCATTCTTAACCAAACCCAGATCCACCCATATCTCCACCTCTATTTCTCCAGTGACATATGTTTACTTCCCAACATCCTCACGTACTCATCTGTACTTGTTTTAGCAAGCTTCAAATTTGGGTTTATATAAGCCCCATGTATTGGAGATTTTATGGAAGGGTCTGATTGTTTATTGCAGATTCTTTGTGTGCAAGACACATACCTACTTTTTTTTTTGTGATCCCTACTTTTACCTTGATAACTACCTGTTGATAAATGTACTTCTTGATCCTTGTCTTTATAAGGGTACACTACAAACTTTTTAAAACTGAAGTTCAATCTGTGATAGAAAAACATCACCAGTGCCTACCTCTCTTTTAATCTATGAATTCCATCTCTGGGTAATGAGAGAACTTACCACAAGATGAATGCTGATATTCTAGAAATTATGATGAGTGAAGAAGATAAGGCCAGTTTACTTTTGATTTTTTCAAAAGAGCAAGAATGTGAGTTCTTGTGTTAGAAGTAGTCATTAGGAAGAGCCTGAGTTTATTAGTCAAGAATTATTAGTCTAAGTTACCTTGTTTTTAATGTTATTACATTTGGGGTTCAGAGACATGTTCTTCTTTATACAGTTGGTTTTCTGATATTCCAGAATAACAGACTCCCCAGTCTCTCTCTCTCGATAATCCATACCATTATGTCGAACAGATTGCATCTCCACTTGGATGCCCCTTATTACTTTAGTCTACATTGGTCAAAACAATTTATTTTTGTGTTCCCTACTAGAAGTCAACATATTGATTAATAGCATCCCCATCCACTGAACATCTCAAATTAGACAAAGTCATTTTTCATTTCTTCCCTTCCTTTACTTCTCTGCCCATGTCATTTCTACCCAGACTTAAAATATTCTTTATGCAGCTTACTCTATCTTCAGTGCTGCAATTTTAGTTCTGGACCTCACTAGCTTTCAATTAGGTATTTGTAAAAAGTATCATAACTAGCCTTTTTCTTTATTAGTTTGCCAAATTCATCTTTAAATCTTAAAATGTCATTCCATTTGCTGGCTGAGTTCTAAACTTTTACTTGACATACAAGCCCCTTCACAATAGACATGAATCCATTTCTCTTACTACCAGACTATTATGGAAAATAATAGTAAAACTCAGTCTAGAAGGATCGATATTCTGTGGATAATCTTGTAGTGGTCCACTCTTCAAAAATATCTCCACGTGTGTTCTCCTCTCTGCCCAGAGAGTTCTTGTCTATACATGGTCTCCTCACTGGCCTGAGAGCCCCCCAATCTCTACATACTTTCCTCATTACCTACATACTCCTCATTCCTTAACTTATCTCCACCTTTAATGCCCTCCTGAATCATCACCTTGTTCATAAAGCCTTAACTTACATCTTCATTTAGGTTGCTATTCCCTCACACGTTCTGGATATACTTTTCTTATAGCGCTGATGATATTTTAATCATCTATTTATGTGTCTGAAACCCCCAACTCCCACATTTTGTATTCTTCTTACTCTGGCATTGACTGGATCTGAATCATGTTTAGCATTTTAGGACCCTATAAAAATTACCAGGGACAAGAGCAATTAAGAAAGGGGTTGACAATCTTGTTTAGGTTCAAAGAAAAATATGTCTGAAATTTCAAAAACTTTAATGCCCTTATTCCTAATCTTATTAGACTGTCAAGTCTTCTTTTTTGGAATATCAGTTAACATTCACAGCATATAGAGATCTGATGATCACTTTTGAATAAATGTATATTTTCATTTTTTCTTCTTCGGTTTAATTGTCTTTGTGTGCCAGTATAGTTATTGTCTTCTACCCTGCTAGAATAATAATAGGAATCTATATTGTGTATTAATTATATGCCAAGAATGTGGTAAGATTTTGCATGTATTCTAATCTTCAGAACAATCCTGTGAGGTCATTATTATTATCTCTTATTTAAAGATGAGAGAACTGATGGTGATAAGGTAAGCAACTAGGATTCAATCCCAGGTCATTCAGACTCCTGTTCTCACATTATTTCCACTATATCAGGTTGCTCTCGGTATGAGCTTTTTTCATTTCTTTTGTTAGCTTTATTTATATTTGATATTTTTAAAACAGTAGTTTCTCTCAGAGTGCCCCAAGTCCTAGGTGAACTTACCTGTGGAAATCATTGCAGGAGACTAGACTATCCAATGTAAGAGAACTTAATAGAGTACAAGAGTGGCAAGGATGAGAAATCTGGACTCTGACATTTTAATGGCCAGAAGGCCCAAATCTTTCAGATTCATATCAATTTGGAGAGTAGTCATTAGTGGTCTGTTCTTTTGATCATGTCATAATCATTATATTTCATCAATAACTTGAATGAAAGGGTGGACAGATGGCAAATATTTTTATGACTAAGGATGCAAGAAGATTTTAGCATGTTGTAACAATGATTCACATTTAATAAAAGAATATTTCTAAAACAAAATAAAATCCTGACTTTGGTTCTAAATTAAACTTCATAAAGACATGTTAAAAGATATGAATAAAAGAAGTAATATGGTGGCAAGAGCTGCGATGTCATAGCCAAAAGGGTAATGAGTGCTATTGTAGACTGTAAAGGAGTACATTAGCTAGAACAAGTGGCAGTGTTCTTAGTTCAGCATTTATCAGATTGTTTCTATACCTTTTTGTTCTGATGATCACTTTTCAATAAGAATATAGGCAGCTTGATATGTGTTTTGAGTAATGCAATTGGGAAGATTGAATGGATAGTGGTAGGAAGAACCAAGTGAAATGATAGATGGATGCATGATATAATATCTGTCTCTAGTCATGTGAGTGGCTGTAATATAGAAAAGAATTCTACTCAGGCCACATAATTCCACAGCAGGTAGAACTCAGAAAAATGGGTAGAACTCATGTGAAATCATATTTGGGGCTTGTATAAGTGAGTAAATTTTTAAATAGAATTGTTTAAACATAAAAATAATTATCTGTGGAGATAGTGAGTTCCTTTTCACTGCCTAGAGAATGTTGAACTGGTCAGGACCTTGGCAGTCAATCCCCAGAGAGACCTTATTCTTCATCTTATTGGTACCACACAATAAAATGCTTTCAGAAATGCTTTAGGTGCTTTTAGTTACATATTGTGGCTGCCAGAATTTGTTAAGGGGTGAAGAGAACTTCCCAAAGGCAGGAGTTATTGACAAATCATAAATTACAGGATTTCAATTACAATCATTCAATTGGTTGTCCCTCCCTTTTTCTATCCAGTGGGCTGGAAAGGCATTATGTTGCCATATGGCCTCTAGGCTGCTGATGTGGGTCAGGTTGTCACAATTCAAGGGATCAACCCTTTGAGATGTGTGACTGAGGCTGTAGGAGTGAAGGGGAGTTGGAATTTGTGGTTAAGTGATTTCCTATAGGAGCTGTAGTCATCTCTTGGGAGGTGCTCTTTTGGGGTTAGAATTCTTCCAGATTGAATATTCTCTTGGATTCCTGGGCCTAGTTGAAGTGGATATTCTTGCCTTTGCCATTCAGTGGTGGAGCAGTATTTGGTGAGAATGCCTTTATTTGCTGCTTGAATTTCCAAGGACAGTGGTGGGGAAAAAATATTGTTGATTCCACATAAACTTTTCAAATTGCCTTCAGTGCTCTCAGACTTTATTTTCTTCAGCCTCTTCTCTCTCCCCATCATTCTCTTCTCTCTTCTCTGTGTCTGTATCACAGAGAGAATCAGAGAGAGAGACAGGTAAGTGATATAGGGAAATGAGAGAGACACAAAGACAGAGACTTTTCCAGAGATAAGCAAGCCATTTTATGCCAGTATGTATCATCTCTGTTTTTTACATGCCCAACATGTAGGTACTCAGGTAGTTTTACTGAGGTATGGAAGAGAGGAAATCAGAATGGCTGACAAATTAGAAATTGAGAATATAACTGAAGTAAGCCTGCAGTATAGGTGGTGGTGGTGGTGATGGTTGTATGTATGACACACGTGTTATTTTAGCTTCTGTAGATGCAGAAGTCTCTGAAAACACACACACACACACACACACACGCACACACAAATTCATAGTGTGTGTGAGAGAAAGGCAGACACAGAGAAAACAATGTTCAGAGGTGAGTTTTTTGAATAGTGGAGAGATGTTCTTCAGGAGTGCTTATATCAATAAGGTTATTTTTTTCCAAAAGTCATGCGGGTTTATTAAATCCTTCAATTACCACTCCCAA